>NC_067495.1:68032697-68775636 GCF_947179515.1 Apodemus sylvaticus | reverse complement strand
TTCAGCAAAACCCCCAAATACACTTGAGGTTTATGAATGCTATGAGATTTTTTTCTGTAAGTCTGACTGGAAGTCTTTTTATTAAAGCTTCCAGGCTAACCTTTTAGTAAGAAATGCCTCCTTTCCCTACCACAGGAGGAAATGACTGAATGGAAAGTGTTCCGCTTGTCTGGCTTCTTGCTGTTTCTCCTTTCTGTTACATTAGTTTTTTTCATCTGCCCCATTTCTTTGTGAGTTTCTGAAGCTCCTTTTCTCCTCCTCTTTGGAATACAGTATATACATCTTTTTTTTTCTTTTCACACTTCTCCAGCAGGTCATAGGTAATTTCTACTCTCCCAGCTTACCAGGAAGTTAGCTGAAATGTGTTAGATTTGGAATTCAAGAAAACCTTTGGGTAGATTTAAATTTTTATCTTATAAGATATGAGAAGAAATTAATATACCATAATTTGAAAGCCTGTATATATTTTCTGCTGGGTAGTGATGGTCCAAGCCATTAATCTCCATACTTGGGAGGGCAGAGGCAGTTGGATCTCTGAGTTCGAGATGAGCCTGGTCTACAGAGCAGGTTCCAGGCAGCCCAAACTATATACAGAAGCCCTGTGTTGAAAAATAGAAAAAATACTTTCCAAATGTTTTGATAGAGAAAGTGTCAGTCCATTAGCTTTTGAAATTGTCATGGAAATATGGTACCCTATGGAAAACTTAGATATGTTGGATTAAGATAATATATATTAGTAATTTAATTATACTTTATTTATTTTCATTTAAGGCAGTGCATATAGAGTCTATCTCAAAACTAATCAACAAATAAACATAGCTTTTTCTATAATTGTGATTCTCAACCTTCTTTTTTTACAAGACAAAATATTTTTATTCTTTTCTCACAAAAATATGTACTCTCTTTTTTATGAGATATATTCTTTATTTACGTTTCAAATTATTTCCCCTTTCCTGGTCCACGCCTCCCCGAAAGTCCCATAAGCCATCTCCCCTCCTCCTGTTCCCTATTCAACCCCTTCCCATTTACCTGTCCCATTTACACTGCTGCATTGAGCCTTTCCAGGACCAGGGGCCTCTCCTTCCTTCTTCATGGACATCATTTAATATTTGAATTGTGTCTTGGGTATTCCGAGCTTCTGGGCTAATATCCACTTATCAGTGAATGCATACCATGTGTGTTCTTTTGTGACTGGGTTACCTCACTTAGGATGATATTTTACAGTTCCACCCATTTATCTAAGAATTTCATGAATTCATTGATTTTAATTGCTGAGTAGTATTCCGTTGTGTAAATATACCACATTTTCTGTATCCATTTCTCCATTGAGGGACATCTGGGTTCTTTCCAGCTTCTGGCTATTATAAATAGGGCTGCTATGAACAGAGTAGAGCATGTGTCTTTATTACATGCTGGGAAATCCTCTGGATATATGCCCAGGAGTGGTATAACAGGGTCCTCAGGTAGTATCATACCCAGTTTTCTAAGGAACTGCCAGACTTGTTTCCAGAGTAGTTGTAGTTGTACAAGCTAGCAATCCCACCAGCAGTGGAGGAGTGTTCCTATTTCTGTACATCCTTGCCAGCACCTGCTGTCTCCTGAGTTTTTTATCTTAGACATTCTGACTGGTGTGAGGTGAAATCTCAGGTTTGTCTTGCTTTGAATTTCCCTGATGACTAAGAATGTTGAACCTTTCTTTAGTTACTTCTCAGCCATTTGATATTCCTCAGGTGAAAATTCTTTGTTTAGCTCTGTACCCCATTTTTAAGGGGGATATTTGGCTCTCTGGAGTCTGCCTTCTTGAGTTCTTTGTTTATATTGGATATTAGCTCTCTATCAGATGTAGAGTTGGTAAAGATATTTTCTCACTCTGTTGGTTGCTGTTTTTCCCTATTGACAGTGTCCTTTGCCTTTTAGAACCTTTGTAATTTTATGAGGTCCCATTTGCGAATTCTTGATCTTAGAGCATAAGCCATTGGTGTTCTATTCAGGAAATGTTCCCCTGTGCCCATATGTTCAAGGCTCTTCCCCACTTTCTTTTCTATTATTTTCAGTGTGTCTGCTTTTAGGTGAAGGTTCTTGATCCACTTGGACTAAAGCTTAGTACAAGGAGATAAGAATGGATCAGTTTGCATTCTTCTGCATGCTAGCCGCCAGTTGAACAAGCACCATTTGTTGAAAAGGTTATCTTTTTTCCACTGGATGGTTTTAGCTTTTTTGTCAAAGATCAAGTGACCATAGATGTGTGGGTTCATTTCTGGGTCTTCAATTCTATTCCATTCATCTACCTGCCTGTCACTATACTAGTACCATGAGTTTTAACACTATTGCTCTCTAGTAGTTGAGTTCCGGGATACTGATTCCCCCAGAAGTTCTTTTACTGTTGAGAATAGTTTTATCTATCGTGGGTTTTTTTGGGGGGGCGGGGTTTCGAGACAGGGTTTCTCTCTGTGTAGCCCTGGCTGTCCTGGAACTCACTCTGTAGACCAGCTGGCCTCGAACTCAGAAATCCGCCTGCCTCTGCCTCCCAAGTGCTGGGATTAAAGGCATGCACCACCACCGCCCGGTATCCTGGGTTTTTTATTATTCCAGATGAATTTGTGAATTGCTCTTTCTAGCTCTATGAAGAATTGAGTTGGAACTTTGATGGGGATTTCATTGAATCTGTAGATTGCTTTTGGAAAGATGGCCATTTTTACTATATTAATCCTGCCAATCCATGAACATGGAAGATTTCTCCTTCTTCTGTGGTCTTCTTTGATTTCTTTCTTCAGAGACTTGAACTTCTTGTCATACAGATCTTTCACTTGTGGCTTTTGTAAAGGGTGTCATTTCCCTGTTTTCTTTCTCAGCCTGTTTATCCTTTGAGTATAGCAAGGCTACTGATTTGTTTGAGTTAATATTTTATCCAGCTACGTTGCTGAAGTTGTTTATCAGCTTTACGAGTTCTCTGGTGGAGTTTTTTGGTCACTTAAGTATACTATCATATCATCTGCAAATAATGATAATTTGACTTCTTCCTTTACAATTTGTATTCCTTTGACTTCCTTTTGTTGTCTAATTGCTCTAGCTAGAATTCCAAGTACTATATTGTATAAATATGAAGACAGAGGGCAGCCTTATCTAGTCCCTGATTTTAGTGGTATTGCTTCAAGATTCTCCCCATTTAGTTTGATGTTGACTACCGGTTTGCTGTATATTGCTTTTACTATGTTTAGGTATGGGCCTTGAGTTCCTGATCTTTCCATGCCTTTTAACATGAAAGAATGCTGAATTTTGTCAAGTGCTTTTTCAGCATCTAATGAAATGACCATGTGTTTTTTTTTTCCTTTGAGTTTGTTTATGTAGTGGATTACATTGATGGATTTCCATATATTGAACCATCCCTGCATCCCTGCGAGGAATCCTACTTGATCAAGGTGAATGATCATTTTTATGTGTTCTTGGATTTGGTTGGCATGAATTTTATTGAGTATTTTTGCATAGATATTCTCATAAAGGAAATTGGTCTGAAGTTCTCTTTCTTTGTTGGATCTTTGTGTGGTTTTGGTATCAGAGAAATTGTGGCTTCATAGTACGAGTTGGGTAGTATTCCTTCAGTTTGTATTGTGTGGAATAGTTGGAAGAGTATTAGTATTCTTCTTTGAAGGTCTGATAGAATTCTGCTCTAAAACCATCTGGTCCTGTGTGGTTTTTTTTTTGGTTGGGAGAAGTTCAATGACCACTTCTATTTCTTTAGGCATTATGGGACCATTTAGATGGTCTATCTGATCCTGATTTAACTTTGGCATTTGGTATCTGTCTAGAAAATTGTCCATTTCATCCAGATTTTCCAGTTGTGTTGAATATAGGCTTTTGTATTAGGATCTGATGATTTTTTTTAATTTCCTCATTTTCTTTTGTTATATCTCCTTTTTCATTTCTGATTTTGTTAATTTCGATACTGTCTCTGTGCCCTCTGGTTTGTCTTGCTAAAGGTTTATCTATCTTGTTGATTTTCTCAAAGAACCAGCTCCAGATTTTGTTGATTCTTTGTATAGTTCTTTTTGTTTCAACTTCATTGATTTCAGCCCTGAGTTTGATGATTTCCTGCCTTCTACTCCTCTCAGGTGTATTAACTTCTTTCTGTTGTAAATCTTTCAGCTGTGCTGTTAATCTGCTAGTGTATGCTCTCTCCAGTTTCTTTTTGAGGCACTCAGAGCTATTACATTCCCCCTTACCACTGCTTTCATTTTGTCACATAAATTTGGGTATGTTGTGACTTCATTTTCATTAAATTCTAAAAAGTCTTTGGTTTTTTCTTTCTTTTTTCCTTGACCAAAGTATCATTGAGTAAGGCATTGTTCAGCTTCCATGTGTATGTGAACTTTCTGTTGTTTTTGTTGCTATTGAAGACCACCCTTACTCCATAGTGATCTGATAGGAGGCATGAGATTAGTTCGATCTTCTTATATTTGATGAGGTCTCCTTTGTGATAAATTATATGGTCAATTTTGGAGAAGGTACGGTGACATGCCAAGAAAAAGATATATTCTTTTGATTTAGGATGAAATGTTCTATGGATATTTATTAAATCCATTTCATCCAAAGCTTCTGTTAGTTTCACTGTGTCTCTGTTTACTTTGTTTCCCTGATCCCATTGAGGAGACTGGGGTGTTGAAGTCACCTACAATTATTGTGAGGTGCAATGTGTGCTTTAAGCTTTAGTAACGTTTCTTTTATGAATGTGGGTGCCCTTGTATTTGGAGCACAGATGTTCAGAATTGAGAGTTCTTCTTGGTATATTTTTCCTTTGATGAATATAAAATGTCCTTCCATGTCTTTTTTTGATGACTTTTGGTTGAAATTCTATTTTATTGGCTATCATAATGGATACTCCAGTTTGTTTATTCATACCTTTTACTTGGAAAACTGTTTTCAAACCTTTTACTCTGAGTTAGTGTTTTTCTTTGACACTAATATGTGCTTCCTGTATGCAGCAAAATGCGGGGTCTTGTTTACCTATCCATTCTGTTAGTCTATGTCTTTTTACTGGGGAATTTAGTCCATTGATGTTAAGAGATATTAATGAATAATGATTGTTGCTTCCTGCTATTTTGATGTAATTTTTATGTTTGTGTGGTTATCTTCTTTTGGGTTTGTTGAAAGAAGATTAATTTGCTGCTTTTTCTAGTGTATAGTTTCCCTCCTTTTGTTGGTGTTTTCCATTCATTACCTTTTAAAGGGCTGGATTTGTGGAAAGATACTGTGTAGATTTGTTTTTCTCATGGAATACCTTGGTTTCTCCATCTACAGTAATTGAGAGATTTGCTTGGATATAGCAGTCTGTGTTGGCACTTGTGTTCCCTGAGGGTCTGCATGACATCTGCCCAGGCTCTTCTGACTTTCATAGTCTCTGTTGAGAAATCTGGTGTAATTCTGATAGGCCTACCTTTATATGTTACTTGACCTTTTTCCCTTACTGCTTTTAATATTCTTTCTTTGTTTAGTACATTTGGTATTTTAATTATAATATGATGGAATTTCTGTTTTGGTCAAATCTATTTGGAGTTCTGTAGGCTTCTTGTATGTTCATGGGCATCTCTTTCTATAGGTTAGGGAATTTTTCTTCTATAATTTTGTTGAAGACATTTACTGGCCCTTTAAGTTGGAAATCTTCACTCTCTTCTATACCTATAATCCTTAGGTTTGGTCTTCTCATTTAGTCCTGGATTTTCTGGATGTTTTGGGTCAGGAGCTTCTTGCATTTTGCATTTTCTTTGACTGTTGTGTCAATGCTTTCTATGGTATCTTCTGCATCTGGGATTCTCTCTTCTATCTCTTGTATTCTGTTGTTGATGGTTGGCTCCATGACTCCTGACATCTTTCCTGGGTTTTCTATGCCCAGAGTTTGTGATTTCTTTATCGTTTCTACCCCCATTTTTAGATCCTGGATGGTTTTGTTCAATTCCTTCACCTGTTCTGTTGTATTTTCCTGTAGTTCTTTAAGGGCTTCTCCCTGTTTACTTGTATTTATTTAAGGTAGATATTTATGTCCTTCTTGAAGCATTCTATCAGCATTATGAGCTATGATTTTAAATCCAAATCTTGCTTTTCTGATGTGTTTGGGTTTCCAGGACTTGCTGTTGTGAGAGAATTGGGTTTGGATGGTGCCATATTGTCTTGATTTCTGTTAGTAATGTTCCTACATTTGCTTTTTGCCATCTGGTTATCTCTGGTGTTAGTTGGTCCTGTTGTCACTGGCTGGTGCTTGTCCCTCCTGTATGCTGGCAAGCCTCTCTCAGCACCCCTGGGTGACCGGCTGTCTTAGTCAGGGTTTCGATTCCTGCACAAACATCTTGACCAAGAAGCAAGTTGGGGAGGAAAGGGTTTATTGAGCTTACACTTCTACATTGCAGTTCATCACTAAAGGAAGTCAGGACTGGAACTCAAGCAGGTCAGGAAGCAGGAGCTGATGCAGAGGCCATGGAGGGATGTTTCTTACTGGCTTGCTTCCCCTGGCTTGCTCAGCTTGCTTTCTTATAGAACCCAAGAGCACCAGCCCAAAGGTGGTACCACCCAAAAGGGGCCCTCCCCACTTGATCAATAATTGAGAAAATGCCCCATAGCTGGATCTTATGGAGGCACTTCCCCAACTTAAAGCTCCTTTCTCTGTGATAACTCCAGTCTGTGTCAAGTTGACACAGAAAACTAGCCAGTACAGAGGAGGAGGAGGAGGAGGAGGAGGAGGAGGAGGAGGAAGAGGAGGAGGAGGAAAGGTGCAGATTAAAAGTCATTGTGACAGGGACAAGCAAAAATCAGAAAGTGAGACAGAGAAGAGGAAACTGATGTGGTCTGATATGTATATTTGTATGTGTATATATATATACATATATATCATATAGCATATATATCATATATCATACATACCACATATATCCTATATATCATATATATGTTTCATAATAAACAATAGAGCAAAAGATGCCTAACTTAGGTCAGTGAAATCAATGGGTGAACATATTGTTTCTGTGTGGGAACTCATTGGAAGGGTCATGAACCGTGTTTTGGAATGGGCCAAGAACCAAATCAGGTTTCAGAGGGCTACTGGATGCCTTCATACCTTCCAGTTTCAAATTTCAGGGAAGACAGTTTGCCTCAATTGAACCATTTTCATCCATTGAATAGAAGAGGAAGTGGGGCAAAATTACAGATAAACATACTTTATGCAATGGAGAAACTAAGGTATAAATATTGGCATGGGGTTTAGTGATGAAAGCACCAAATAAGAGTGGGGAAAAGTATACTAACGTATATGGTGAAGTATCAAGGCTATGAATTAGGCACAAATACCCCTAGTATCATAAATCAGTCATTATAATCAATATGTAAGATTGGTACAGATTATCAGGAATAAATCTAAGAAACATTTATGCAAAAGAGCACAATCTCAGGGCCAAAAAAAGCACCCACATCAAACTTGATGCTTACATTCTAAGTTAGTTGTTTTGGAAGTAGGATAGAATACCTAAGAATAAGAAAATGCTAGATACTGTTCAGTATTTTCCTGAGAAAGGCATTTATGCTCCATTTAGTACAAAGTCAAGTCCTTATCTTTTCAGTAAGGAATAATGAATAGGTTTGCTTATTATAGATAATATACATGAAGAACAACAAAGGAAAGACAGGGGGAAATGATATAAGAAAGTAGAAAAGTATTGCTGGAGTGACAAGGTTTAAATGGGGATGGGTGGGAAGATAGAGTACAGGAGAGAGTCAGAGAGACTTAAAGAAAAGCTACCTTCTGAGCTAACCAAAACATGCAATTAACAAAAGTTTAAGTAGGATTGTTCTGTGTGGTAACATAATTTGATCCCCCAAACCATGGGTTATTAAATGAAAATCTCAATACCAGTGTCAGATACAACCTTATGAGTCATTACCTAGGAAGATCTCAAAGAACTCTAGAACAATATAGAATACTGACATTGAAATAGATTATTTGTTGTTTACCAGAACTTTATGGTAAGACTCTACAGCTGAAGACATCACAAATATGGATGGAAGTTGTAATGTAATCATGTGGGATCTGAACTATAACCTTCCTTTTCAGAATGGCAGCAGTTTCGAAGAAGGCAGCTGGGAGGAAAACTCATCAGTAGTTTCAACTCCTTGACTTTGGATGCTACAATGCTGACCTTCCCTTTGATTTAATGGTGGAATGACTTTTATGTAGTAACCAATTGCATTCTGATTGGATTTGAAGCTCAATTCTGCCAGTGGGTACTGTGGACTTGGTCAACTACTAGTCAAAGAATAGGGAGGTCATAGGCCTATTGCATTTGTTCTGCTAAATGAACGTGTTTTCAAACTGTTTCTTGAATATTTATATTTACACCTACTATTTAATGCCTTGGTAAGTCAAGATTGTTTGTGCATTGAGTAGACTTTAGTGCTGAAACATATGGCTGAACAAAAGAAAAAGAAAGTGTTAATAACAAGTGACCATTGGCCAGGCGGTGGTGGTGCACGTCTGTAATCCCAGCACTCTGGGAGGCAGAGGCAGATGGATTTCTGAGGTCGAGGCCAGCCTGGTCTACAGAGTGAGTTCCAGGGCTATATAGAGAAACCCAGTCTTGAAAAAAATCCAAAAAAAAAAAAAAAAAAAAGAACAAGTGACCATTGAGTGCTCAGAATTAAATGGTACAATATACCACCTTTTCCAGATTTGGGGAAAATCACTGAAGAGTATGCAGACAGAATGCAAGAGCTGGACCAGAGGAGAGAGCCATGAAAGCCTATGAACATGGTATAGCCTTTGTACTTATGAACTTATTGTAGGACCTGCACAAGTGTGGACCTGTCAACATTCCGTCATGGATTGAAAGTCAACATGGGGGCCTAGAATCTCGAGATATTGGCAGTTGATGCCTGTGGGAGGTTGAGAATCATTGTCTTCAGAGGTGTTGCCCTGGTGAATTTCTCACATTCCAGTAGATAACTCTACACTGCAACCTTGGTTAAACTCAGTGGGCCACAAAATAAAAACCAAAGCAGAAAGATCTGATAGTGGGAGGGGAACTTGTGTAGAGGAGAGAGGCCCTTGGAGAGAGAAGATAAAATTGGAGAATGAACAGGCCCACAATGTATGACACACATAGATAAAATTGTCAGAGAATAAATTTAAAAAGAAAGAAAATGAAAAGGAAGGCCACAAGTAAAGGAGGAGAAATTAGAAGAAAGCACAACAAGCATAAATGTCTGTAGAACTCCACAAGTTCCTGCGCAGGCCTTGCAACAAACAGACCCCAAGAGGGGGCAAACAATTCGGCTGCAATAATCAAGATCATCATCATCAAGACAAATATCATGGAGCAGAAGAATTGTATTTTATAGCTTGATGTAGATCAAGAAATGGTAAATGAACTATTGGAAAGCCCATGTTGATTATTCATGGCCCATGGAATGCCATGTAGAATTGAACTATTTACAAATGGTCTACCTATAGATAGAATAAATTCTGTGAATATATTCATTATTAATAAGTAATTTCAGGCTTACTAAATCCTAGTTATAATTACATTCATACAGCATGTAAATTACTACTTTATAAATATGCCTACTTCTGTATTACTAATTAAAATCTTAGTTTCAGTAACCCAACACTTATTTGGTTGCATTCTAATACCATAAGGTATATGGTTTGAAAATTAGCCACCTAAAACTGCAGATACTTGAAGGTCTTGTACATGTTGCCACAATCACTGTGACAAAAATATGAAAAAAGTGCCCTGTTGTACCAGGAAAGTTGTTTCCTTTGGTCATCTACCACCCTCGCTCTTACAATCTTACCATCTCCTCTTAGTCATTCCTGGGCCTTAGAGGTGTGATAGAGGGGGGTATGATAGAAAGCATGTGATAGAGGTATCTTATTTAGAGATGAACATTCTGAAGTCTCTCATTCTCTTCAAATTGACCCTTAAAGTTCTCTGTGTTAATTATCATCTACTGCAAAAAGAAGGGTATAGGACAAGATGGATCTGGGAGGCAATGGGTGAATATGGTCAAAATACCTTCTATAAAATTCTCAAAGAAATAATTAAAAATCCATTCACACAGCACAACTATTCAAGCAGAAAGGCCCATACCTAAACATAGTAAAAACAATATACAGCAAACCAGTAGCCAGCATCAAACTAAATGGAGAGAAACTTGAAGCAATCCCACTAAAATCAGGGACTAGACAGGGCTGCCCCCCTCTCTCCTTATCTTTTCAATATTGTACTTGAGGTACTAGCTCGGGCAATTCGACAACATAAGGAGGTCAAAGGGATACAAATTGGAAAGGAAGAAGTCAAACTATCATTATTTGCAGATGACATGATAGTCTACCTAAGTGACCCAATAAACTCCAGTAGAGAATTCCTACAGCTGATAAACAACTTCAGCAAAGTGTCAGGTTATAAAATCAACTCAAGCAAATCAGTGGCCTTCCTATACTCAAAGAATAAGCAGGCTGAGAAAGAAATTAGGGAAATGACCCCCTTCACAATAGCCACAAACAGTATAAAGTATCTTGGGGTGACTCTTACCAAACATGTGAAAGATCTTTACGACAAGAACTTCAAGACTCTGAAGAAGGAAATGGAAGAAGACCTCAAAAAATGGGAAAACCTCCCATGCTCATGGATCGCCAGAATCAATATAGTTAAAATGGCCATTTTGCCAAAAGTAATATACAGATTCAATGCAATACCTATCAAAATCCCAACTCAATTCTTCACAGAGTTAGAAAAAGCAATTAACAAATTCATCTGGAACAACAAAAAACCCAGGATAGCTAAAACTATTCTCAGCAACAAAAGAAATTCTGGGGGAATCGGTATCCCTGACCTCAAGCAATACTACAGAGCAATAGTGTTAAAAACTGCATGGTATTGGTACAGTGACAGGCAGGCAGATCAATGGAACAGGATTGAAGATCCAGAAATGAACCCACACACATATGGCCACTTGATCCTCGACAAAGGGGCTGAAAACATCCAATGGAAAAAAGATAGCCTTTTCAACAAATGGTGCTGGTTCAACTGGAGGTCAGCATGCAGAAGAATGCGAATTGATCCATCTTTATCGCCTTGTACTAAGCTCAAATCCAAATGGATCAAGGACCTCCACATAAAGCCAGACACTCTGAAGCTAATAGAAAAGAAACTGGGGAAGACCCTTGAGGACATTGGTACAGGGAGAAAATTTCTGAACAGAACACCAATAGCGTATGCTCTAAGATCAAGAATTGACAAATGGGACCTCATAAAATTACAAAGTTTCTGTAAGGCAAAGGACACCATCAAGAGGACAAATCGGCAACCAACAAATTGGGAAAAGATCTTCACCAATCCTACATCAGATAGAGGGCTAATATCCAATATATATAAAGAACTTAAGAAGTTAGATTCCAGAAAACCAAACAACCCTATTAAAAAATGGGGTACAGAGTTAAACAGGGAATTCTCACCTGAAGAACTTCGGATGGCGGAGAAGCATCTTAAAAAATGCTCAACTTCATTAGTCATTAGGGAAATGCAAATCAAAACAACCCTGAGATTTCACCTTACACCAGTCAGAATGGCTAAGATTAAAAATTCAGGAGACAGCAGGTGTTGGAGAGGATGTGGAGAAAGAGGAACACTCCTCCACTGCTGGTGGGGTTGCAAATTGGTACAACCACTCTGGAAATCAGTCTGGCGGTTCCTCCGAAAACTGGGCACCTCACTTCTAGAAGATCCTGCTATACCACTCCTGGGCATATACCCAGAGGATTCCCCACCATGTAGTAAGGATACATGTTCTACTGTGTTCATAGTAGTCCTATTTATAATTGCCAGATGCTGGAAAGAACTCAGGTATCCCTCAACAGAAGATTGGATGCAAAAAATGTGGTATATCTACACAATGGAGTACTATTCAGCCATTAGAAACAATGAATTCATGAAATTCTTAGGCAAATGGATGGAGCTAGAAAACATCATACTAAGTGAGGTAACCCAGTCTCAAAAGGTGAATCATGGTATGCACTCACTAATAAGTGGATATTAACCTAGAAAACTGGAATACCCCAAACATAATCCATACATCAAATGAGGTACAAGAAGAAAGGAGGAGTTGCCCCTTGTTTTAGAAAGACTCAGTGAAGAAGTATAGGGCAAAACCAGAACGGGGAAGTGGGAAGGGGTGGGTGGGAGGACAGGGGGAGAAAAGGGGGCTTATGGGACTATCGGGGAGTGGGGGTCTAGAAAAGGGGAAATCATTTGAAATGTAAATAAAAAATATATCGAATAAAAAAAAAGAATAGTCTCTTCAACAAATGGTGTGGGAATAATCGCATAGACATAGAGCAAAAAGTGAAATTGAACTCTTACTTCATTTTATATATATATATATATATATATATATATACAATTCAAAATTTATTAAACATAAACATGTAAGAGCTGAAACAAGGGTTGGTGAGATGGCTCAGTGGTTAAGAAAACTGACTGTTGTTCCGAAGGTCCTGAATTCAAATCCCTGCAACTACATGGTGGCTCACAACCATCTGTAATGAGATCTGATGCCCTCTTCTGGTGTGTCTGAAGACATCTACAGTGTACTTAAATATAATAATAAGTAAATCATAAAAAACAGCTGAAACTATAAAACTATTTGAGTAAAAATAGTGTTAAGTATTACTAACCAAGACAAAACGTGAGCACTATGAAAATTAAATATTTTTCTTCAAAAGAGTGTCAAAAGAGCAGAGTTGACTCTCAGAATAGGAGAAACATTTGCAAATTATACATATGAAAAAGTTTTGAAAAGTTATGTTAATAACAAAATGACTCATAGTACAAAAATAAATTTGAGCAAACAACTGATAGACTTTTTCCCAAAGAAGATAACAAATTACAATATTTGTGAACTAAAAGGTATTCAGCAAGCATCATTAGTCATTGGGTAAATAAAAATTGAGCCACCATGGGAGAAAAAAGTAGATGAAGGAGAAAATTATGCATATGTGTTTGAGCACCCATGCACACGTTGATGCTTCATGAGATGAACAGTATTGTACTGGTGTTGTTGCTGAAGAACCTTACCTATGTCAGTGGGAAATAAAGCCCAATGCTGCTGGTAGTATAGCCTGAGACCTTCCTCCTAAAGGTCTCTAGGTGCTACTGTGATTGAGACTTGTGCGGTATGTTACAGCAGTATGAAACCAAGTTTGCCTTTTTTTTTTTTTAAAGATTTAGTTATTTATTATATGTAAGTACACTGTAGCTGTCTTCAGACACTCCAGAAGAGGGAGTCAGATCTCATTACAGATGGTTGTGCGCCACCATGTGGTTGCTGGGATTTGAACTCAGGACCTCTGGAAGAGCAGTCAGTGCTCTTAACCATTGGGCCATCTCACCAGCCCCTAGTTTGCCTTTATTAAAAAAGGTGTATACACGCTGAGAGAATCAAGTGCATACGTAAGGGAAGTACATTTTAACTGCTCTGGGAGTAGTTTATTAAGTGGTTTAGGGGCCTTTTAAATTTTCTTGTTCAATGCGGCAATCTAAAGCTAAAGATTATTTTTAATACATTGGCACACTTATTTTCTCAACAATGGAAGTTACACTTGGGCCTGCAGAGATTGCTCAATAGTTAAGAGCACTGGCTGTTCTTCCAGAGGATTCAGTTTCAATTCCCAGCAACCATATGGCAGCACAAAATTTATCCTTAACTCCAGTTCCAGAAATTCAATGCTCTCTCCATGGGCACCAGGCACGAAAGCAGTAAAGACAATATCTCTGTACAAATAAAATTAAGAGTAAGATTTAAAAAAATTATTCTTGTTAATAAAATTGTAAGGTATTTAAGGGACACCTTGAGGCTTATTCTTTTTAATTTATTCTATCTATCTATCTATCTATCTATCTATCTATCTATCTATCTATCTCTATCTATCTATTTATCTATATCTATCTATCTATCTTATTTACATTCCAGATTTTATTCCCCTCCAGGTCCACCCTCTGACTGTTCCACATCCCATCCTTTCTCCCCACCCTGTCTCCATGAGGATGTCCCCACCCCCAACCCCCACCTCACCTGGGGCCTCCAGTCTCTAGAAGGTTATGTGCATCTTCTCTGACTAAACACAGACCAGGCAGTCCTCTGCTGTATATGTGTTGGGGGGGGGGGGCTCATATCAGCTGGTTATGCTGCCTGGCTGGTGGTCTAGTGTCTGAGAGATATTGGGGGTCCAGATTAATTGAGACTTCGGGTCCTCCTACAGGGTCTCCCTTCTCCTCAGCTTCTTTAAGCCTTCCCTAATCCAACAACAGAGGTCAGCAGCTTCTGTCCATTAGTTGGGTTCAAATATCTGCATCTGACTCTTTCAGCTGCTTGTTGGGTCTTTTGGAGGGCAGTCATGATAGGTCCCTTTTTGTGAATACTCCATAGCCTCAGTAATAGTGTCAGGCCTTGGGGCCTTCACTTGAGCTGGATCCCAATTTGGACCTGTTACTGGACCTTCTTTTCCTCAGGTTCCTCTCCATTCACATCCCTGTAGTTCTTTTAGACAGAAACAATTATAGGTCAGAGTTGTGACTATGGGATGGCAACCCCCTCCTTCACTTGGTGCCCTGCCTTCCTGCTGGAGGTGGGCTCTATAAGTTCCCTCTCCCTACTTTTGGGCATTTCATCTAAGGTTCTTCCCTTTGAGTCCTGAGAGTCTCTCACCACCCAGGTCTCTGGTGCATTCTGGAGGGTTCCTTAAAGTCCTACCTCCTGAGGCTGCCTCTTTCCATTCTTTCTGCTAGTCCTCAGGGCTTCAATACTTTTCTCTCACCCAATACCAGATCAGGTTCTGCTCTCCCTCCCCACTCCTATCCACTTTCCCTACCAGGTCCTTCCCTCCCTCCCTCCGCCTTGTGATTGCTTGCTTTCCCCTCCCAAGTGGGACTGAGGCATCCTCCCTTGGACCCCTCAACTTGTTGACCTTTTTAAGTTCTGTGGACTCTATCTTGGGTATTCTGTACGTTTTTGGCTAATATCCAATTATTAGTGAGTACATACCATGCATGCACTTTTGGGTCTGAGTTACCTCATTCAGGATCATATTTTCTAGTTACAACCATTTTCCAGCAAAACTCAGGATGCCCTTGTTTTTGTTAGCTGAGTAGTATTCCACAGTAAAAATGAACATTTTCTGTATCCATTCTTCAGTTGTGGGACATCTAGGTTGTTTCCAGTTTCTGGTTATCATGAACAAGGCAACAATAGTGAAAATAACTGCATGGTATTAGTATAGAGACAGACACTTTGATCAATGGAACACAATTGAAAACTCAGAAATAAAACCACACACTTACAGACACTTGATCTTTGATGAAGATGCCAAAAATATAC
The DNA here is from genome assembly GCF_947179515.1 of Apodemus sylvaticus. Lineage (NCBI taxonomy): Eukaryota > Metazoa > Chordata > Mammalia > Rodentia > Muridae > Apodemus > Apodemus sylvaticus. The sequence continues at coordinate 68,760,225 of NC_067495.1, read as the reverse complement.
AATGGATAAAAGAAAGCATCTTCAATAAATTGTGCTCGTCTAAATGGCTATCTATTTGTGAAAAAGTGAAAATAGACCCATATTTGTCACCTTGCACAAAGCTCAAGTCCAAGTGAATCAAGGACCTCAATATAAAACCAGATACACTGAATCTAATAGAAGAGAAATTGGAGAAAGTGGCTGGAATTCATTGGCACAGGGGGACATTTCCTGAACAGAATACCAATGGCTCATATTCTAAGACCAAGAATTGATAAATGGGACCTCATAAAACGGGAAAGCTTCTGTAAGGCAAAGGACATAGTTAAGACAAATCGGCAACCTACAGATTGGGAAAAAAATCTTCATTAACCCCATATCTGAAAGAGGGCTAATATCCAAAATATATAAAGAACTCAAGAAGCTAACCACCAAAAAAAAAAAAAAAAAAAAAAAAAAAAAAAAAAAAAAAACCAAACAACCCAATCAAAAAATGGGGTATAGAACTAAACTGATATTTCACAATAGAGGAATCTCAAATGGCTAAGAAGCACCTAAAGAAGCATTCAAAGTCCTTTGTCATCAGACAAATGCAAATCAAAACAACCCTGAGGTTCTACCTCATACCAGTCAGAATGGTTAAGATCAAAACCTCAGGTGACAACACATGTTGGCAAGGATGTGGAGAAAGAAGAACATTCCCTCGTTGCTGGTGGGATTGCAAACTGGTACAACCACTCTGGAAATCATTCTGGTGGTTCCTCAGAAAATTGGAAATAGATGTACCTGAAGACCCATCAATACCACTCTTGGGAATATACCCAAAAGATGTCCGACCATGCCATAGGGGCACATGTTCTACTATGTTCATAGCGACCTTGAGGCTTACATGTGGGAAAAGAATCTTTAAGATTAAAAAATAGAGCCGGGTGGCAGTGGTGCAAGCCTGTAATCACAGCACTCTGGGAGACAGAGGCAGGTGGATTTCTGAGTTTGAGGCCACCCTGGTCTACAGAGTGAGTTCCAGAACAGCCAGGGCTATACAGAGAAACTTTGTCTTGAAAAAAACAAATCCAAAAATACAAAAAAAGATTAAAAAATAGATTAAGAAAAATCAAAGGAATTCTCCCCAATTAGAGGCCATAGAAAGAGGTCAAAACACTTGCTTTAGGCTTTACAAAAAGTTTTCTAGCAATCTCAATAAATGTATACATAATTTATTTTGGAAAATAAAGTATAATCCACCTAGGTGATCTTGGCAGTAGTTTGAATAGTTTTTTAGAATCTGTGACTCTCAGCCATTCAGACACATAAAGGAGAGGGAGAGGGAGAGGGAAAGGGATAAGGGTACTTTGCCATTTGGTTCTCTCCTCTTCTCATTCCCACTCATACTTTTCCATCTTTCTGTCCTGTTTCAGACATAAGACTGCTCCAGCTCTTTCTGTAGCCTCTAAAAGTACACTTTTTTATTGGATATTTTCTTTATTTACATTTCAAGTGCTATCTCCTTTCCCGGTTTCCCCTCTGGAAAGCCCCTATCCCTCCACCCCCCCCCACCCCCGGTTCTGTATACTTAAACCTGTAGATTTTCAATAGTCCTACAGGCCTCTGCTGTTTGACAGGATCTATGTAATTCATCCTTCTTGAGATGAGACTTCCATATTTTTTAGCCTAAATAGACATCAGTATCTTTGTGTAACTAGTGAGCAGGTGGCCATCATAGGATTACTCAGACCTCTAATAAGACATACTAACACCCTTAAAAGGTTCACAGAACAATTTAGAAGGAGGTACAGAAAGAATATAATAGGTCAAAGACTGAGAGAATGGCTGAAATATTGCATATTCTAGGCATTTGCCTATGGTATTCATGAACTCATAATTCGACTTGTGTCTGCTGGCACTGGGCCTGCATAAGTTGGGCCTGCCCAGTTGTCAGATAGAAATGGGAACAGAACTGAAGGGATATTACCACTTTGGTATGTATTATTAGAAATTAAGAGATTCTTGGATAGACTAAGGCATAGCATTTGGTTGCTCATGTTGTTCCTGAGCTAGTACATGAGAATGGTTTAGAAGCACATCTGACTGCAATGTGGTTTCTGTATTTGCCCATGCTATCCTTAAGGTGTAATTGACTGTGTTTCTTTTTCATGTTTGCTATACTTATAGGGAGGCCTGCCAGATGTATTCTCTGTAATAAACTTTCATGTTTCCTTCATTTTAGAATTAGATGATATCTGACTTCTACTTCAGCAGATAAAAGACTCCTCAAAAAGTTGATGACATAATGCCTGGGCCTTAAAACAAAACAAAACAACCCCTCCAAACCAAACAAGAGAATGAGCAGAGAGAATGAATCTCTCACATAGTTCCTTAAACCACTTCCCCAACTCCTTTTCCTCTGAGAGGGTGGGACCCCCTACAGGTATTCCTCGCACCCTGGCACATCAAGTCCCTGCCAGATTAGGCACATCCTCTTCCACTGAGGCCAGGCAGGGAAGCCATGAAGATTGAGGTGCTTGTCTGCTACATATGTACCTGGAGGCCTCATTCCAGTGCATGTATTTTCCTTTAGTTGGGGGATCAGATTCTGAGAGCTTCCAGGTGAGCAAATTTGTTGACTCTGTTGGTCTTCCTGTAGCAGTCTCATTTACTTCTGGGCCTTCTATCCTTTTCTCAATTCTTCCATAGGTGTCGCCAAACTCCATCTAATGTTTGGCTGTGGGTATCTGCTTCTGTTTCTGTCTGCTGCTAGGTAGAGGACAGGTATGTTAGGCTCCTCTTTGCAAACGTAACAGAGTATCATTAATAATGTCATGGATTGGTGTATACCCATGGGATGGGTTTCAAATTGGACTGATTATTGGTAGGCCTTTCCTTCAGTCTCTACTCCATTCATATATTTTATTTAAGACAAGACAAATTTTGAGTACACAGGGAAAATTTTGAATTTAGTGGGTGGGTTGGGGTTCTTGTGGTATGGTGGGGCATCTTTTGGGTATATGCTAAGGAACAGTATAGCTGGGTCTTCAGATAGAACTATTTCCAATTATCTAAGGAACTGCCACATTCATTTCCACAGTGGTTGTACAAGTTTGCAATCCTACCAGAAATGGAGGAGTAGTCCCCTTTACTATATCCTTACCAGCATGTGCTGTCGCTTACTGTTTTTTAATGATCTTTTTTTTTTTACTTATTCAGTTTACATTCCACTCAAAGCCCGCCCCCCCTGCCCCCCGTCACCCCTATATAACAGATGTGCAGCTTGGCCTTTATGTGAATCCTGAACAACTGGAGTGGGGGCTATTCCAAAGGCTGTTGCCTGTTCCTGGGATGTATTCTTCTAGCTAGGCTGCCCTTTCTGGTCTCAGTGGGAGAGGAAGCACCTAGCCTCACAGAAATTTGAAGTACCAGGTTGGGGGGATACCAAAGGGCAGCCCCCACCCACTCAGAGGAGAAGGTGAGGGGCATGGGAGATTGCAGAATTCAGCATTTATTGTTTCAAAAATATTTTACTGTACTCTACCTTTGTGCTTTCAATTTATACTACATTATTTTGGCAATGTGCCATATCTCCAATGCCATCTATGGTAATATACATTGTTATAAAGTTGTTACTAGGACCAATCACTCTGTTCACTATTTACATGTACCCTGCTACTTAATCTTTTACAAACTATGATATAATCACTTTCTATACACAAATGAATAAGAATAAAAGAAAACAGTTCAATTTATAATATACCCCAAATAATAAAATATAATGAATATATTTACTATGATTGGGAAACACTGAAAAACCATAAAATATTGGTAAATAATAGTAAAGAAGACACAAAGTCCCTGTGTTCTTGGATTTTTAGAATTAATATTGTTAAAATACCTATATTACTTAAAGAATTTTGAACACTCAATGCTATCAAAACTGTATCAAAACTTTATGATATTCCTTACAGAATAGAAAGAATATCACAATAGGATGCTAAATGGTTTCAGAGGGTCCTAACAATTCAGAGAAAGAAATCCATATTGGAAGCAGCACATCTATTAATTTAAATTATATTTTAAATTAGCAGGTATAGTTACTCATGCTTGCTACTCCAGGACATGAGAGACTGAGGCAGAAATATTGAGAGTTTGAGGCCATGAGGCCAACCACAAAGCATGCACCTCAAAACAAGACTGTCTCTGAGAAAACCAACATCTGCATATGTCACTCAGTGATAGTGTTCTTCTAACATGTACAAGGCCATGGATTTAATCCTTAGGAGCACACGCATAAAAGTTCCATAAAACACCAGGACTGATTAGGAATGTAAACAGACTAAATAACATAAAAGATCTGAAACAATGCTGAGAACATGTATTTTACAAATCCCAAGTTTAAGCTGAAAACAAAAACCATTAAATCAATAACAGGTATACTGATGCATAAGGAATCAGCAAGAGGAGCAAAGCTACAAAGCCATTAATGCCCTCAGAACTTGAATGCTCCCAAAGAGCTAATATTTGTTCACTGGAAATAACATTTGATCAATTTGAGAGTAGCAGCTGAGAGTGGGAATGCTTCCAATTTGCAGAGAATAAAGGGATCCAAAGAAGGTTGGAGGGTTGGAACATTCTGTGCCTTACGACCTTATGAAAGTCGTAAGGAGTTGAAACTCCTTTCTGGATCAATGCCTGATATTAAGCAAAGTCATGCAATTGAGCAGATTTTTCAAAGGAATGTAGAATCTCCAAATTCAGCAAGAGTTAGAGAACTACATATAAATGTCTAGTTAGGGAACAGAAACAAGAGATTGAATAGGGAAAAAAATCCTTCAAATAATCATTGCTTTGAGAGAAAAAAACAGAAGGTACTCCACACATATCACTAGAAAATATCCTCTGACCTACCCTTCTTACTCATAAAAATAAAGATGTGTAAATCATCAAAAGAAAAAACAATGTGGTAAAAGCCCATACAAAACCGCAAAACAAAGAGCAGTATGGTGGTATGTGGCCATAATTTCAGAGGAAAGGAGGATAATTGAAATCCAGAGGTCAGCCTGGACTATATGATGAATTCCAGGACAGAGTCTTACTCTGTCTCTAACAAAGGGCTGGGAAGAAGGGAGGAAGGAGTGAATATTTCATAGAACTCAAAGTACTCCAGTAAAATCTCACCACAAAACATAAAAATTAAAAATGAATATTTCAAAATAAGTTAAATGAAGGAAACTATGGACAATGGGAAATATCACAAATAAGACTGACTATTCAAAATATGAAATAACAGAATTCAGGAAAAAACTAATTATAAAAAGAGTTCAAAATGTAAAAAAGTAGCTATTTGAGAAACATACAATGAAAATTGTTTTTATTCATATTCTGAATTTTCAAAGTAAATTAGAAGTCACTGTTCACATAAGAGTAGGTAAGCAGCACAGCCAATAAACTTGACAATATCCTGGGCTGTTAGGGGGATTCCATGGGGTCCCTTTGACCAGCATTTGCATGCAACCCATTCTGGGTACTGGAGGTTTTATTTGGTGATTACAGATGGCTAGTTGGTGCTTTATCTTGCCTTTTATTTGGTGATTCCATTTATATGACTTCACATGTGTATACATTTTAAGAAGCCACTGTATTAGGTTCCCATATGACCCCACAAGTGGTCCTTAGTTGTAGCTGTCCCATTCCATATTCTCTATCTTACTTACCTCCCTGATATGCCCATAACTATTTATTGTATTTTCCCTTCCTAGCAAGATCCTCTTCCCACCAGCCCTTATTCTATTGGTTATTCTCCACAAACTGATGGTAAGGCCACATTGCTGAAGACAATACCTACAAAACTGACTGAACAGAGAAGTAAAGTGCCTACCTAGAACCTTCATCCCCATTGACTAGAGTTCATGGTGTTGGAAGTGCTTAGCACACTTTCAGAGGTGAAAAATCAATACCAACCCAGCTCCAAATCCCACACTCTACAATTGTGACCTGCCTGCAAGATTCACTGGTACAATAGTGACACAAAGTTTGTGTGAATAACCAACAGCTGATTGGAATTAAAGCCCACTCCATGAGATGAAATCCAGGCTCTACAATGCCCAGGGAGCAGATACTAAAACCGTGAGACCTGATAGGCCATGGAGCTTGGGGCAAAGCCCAAATGCTACTGTGCTGCTAAAGGAATGTAACAGTAAAATGTCTCTTAGCGACACTTTGCCATACTCTTAGATCAATGCTTTGTTCAGTCATCATCAGAGAAGCTTCCTCCTGAAGTAGATGGAAATAAATACAGAGATCCACAACTGAAAAATGTATAGAGAGTGAAAGACCTTGGAACATTAGGTTATAAATGGGAGGTCTATATCACATCCCTTCCTAGGGCTCTGGAAACTGTGAAAAGCAAGGCACAAAGACTGGAAGAGCCACTAGGGATGGAAGACACCAAGGAAATAGTGCCTTCCTGATAAAAGGAATAATAATAATAATAATAGGACTGTTTGATGTCCAAATGAACTCACAGACACCATGGCAGAATGCACAGGTCTAAGCCAGAAGGGGTCCCAGCACAGAGAGGGGAAGTGGACACAACCTCCAAACCTAAAACCAGAATCTAACTCTAATTGATAATCATCCTTAAATGAAGTATTAATTTTCTCCACTGGTGTCTCACTGGGTATACAATTGACACTTAAGGGCAGACCTTTATTTTGTTGTTTTAACCTTACATATCATTCACTTATATATTACGTTTTCTCATTTTGTTCTTATCGGTTTTCTCTGTGTGAGAATGTGTATCTCAGCATCTATATAAATATCTTCTGTTTTTCCCTGGGTTCTTTTTTATTTTTTATTTTTGTTTTGCCCTATTTTGATTTGTTTACTTTTATTTTATTTCATTATTTTCAGATATTTGCTGATTTTCTAATGAGAAAAAAATAAGGTTATGGATTTGGGGAAGGGGTGAGGGGTGAGAAGGATCTTGAAAGAGTTTGGGGAAAAGAAACTGCCATCAGAATGTAGTGTATGAAAAAACTTTATAATAAAAAATGTAGGTAGGAAGAAGAATCTATATTTCTTTAGTCATTTAGAGAGATTAAGATAGTTATGACATTGCCAGGTATTTAATCTCATAACTACCCATGTATACATACCCACTTGCTTATCAACCATTACTATGTAGCACATAATTGCATTAGAAGGACAAACTGTGTACTTGGGAGAAATGTCTTAATGTTACAAACACTATTATGCTTTAGCTAACCTATTAGAGTTTATAGAAAATAATTCTTTGGCATAGGATAGGCACCAAATTACATGCATATGCAATAGATAAAAATCTTCAATGTTTTCATACATAATCATAAATAAAGATACTTCTGTTGGTTATAAACAAAAATTCAGATCAACTAAGAATATATACATGAAAACAATGGAAAGTAAATTAGGCAATGTGTAGGTTTCAAAGTGTAGAAATTATCTGCCCTAATTGGGGTTTTTCTGCTGTGGACACCATAACCTAGGCAACTCTTATAAACACATCATTTAATTGGGGATGGCTTACAGGTTCAGAGGTTGAGTCCATTATCATCAAGGTGGAAACATGGCAGCATCCAGGCAAAGATGGTGCAGGAGGAGGTAAAAGTTCTATATCTTCATCCAAAAATAGACAAGAGAAGACTGGTTTCCAGAGAGCTAGTACTAGGGTCTTAAAGCCCAGGTCCACATTGACACACCTACTTCAGCAAGGCCTGACCTAATAGTGCCATTCCCTGGGCCAAGCATATTCAAACCATCACATTATACATACAGTATGTTACTTATTTATCTTCTGATTTTTCATTATTTTGACACATTCAGGGAGCCCCATCTGTAAAATATCCAATGAAATCAAGGCCATTAAAATGATAAAACACAGAGTGGAGACATTAGAAGACAAATTCAATACATACTGGGTGTGAATTTTCAAATGGCCAATGGTTAGCCAGTGTATGCATATTTTTGGTAGCAGCCCAGAACATTATAAGCAGAGGTCTTTATGACTAAAGTGATCATTATAACCTCTGACCATAGAATGTAAGAGAAAACTTGTAGTCTTAATATAATTGTATTCATTGTCTGTTATAACAAATCAATAATCAGATTTTTTGTTTGCTTCCTTTTGTTTTTATACATACAGAAAAATGTTACATTTTGGTTTATAGTTCTATGAATATTTATTTTTAGTTGGGAGAAAAAAAGAAGCAAAATAATAGAAACGTTGGAAATGGATATTTCAATAAAACAATAGTGGAATGTATCCCCAACAGACTTGAAAATAAAGATTGGAGACAAAGTCAAGGATGTGCTTTATTTAGATAGTAATGAAGAAAAAATCAAGCATAACCACAGCTTCCATTAACTCTGTGATGTGCTCAACAGACTAAAGCTAAGAACCACAGAGTAGACGGAGCTGAGTTTCTAACTAAAGCAAAGAATATCTACACAATGATATTTCAGTAGCAAATTCCCCAAACCTAGGAAAACAAAGGGACACAGAAAAACTAAAATCATTTAAAACCTCTAGCAGACATAATAAAAACAGAACCTTTCGGTGTTAATCAATTCATGAAAGGAAGAAACCAAGGAGAACTAGGAAAGAATCATTTTCAACTCAGCAAGCCAGCAAACTGCTAATATGCATAAGGGGAAAAGAAAAGAACAAAAGGTGATTTAGCCAATCAGGAAAACAGCCATCAAAGTTTCAGGAATTGGCAAATACCTCTGAAGAAAAGTAATATGTGTAAATGGTCTCAAGTTTCTAATTGAAAGATTCAAACTAGTTTAGTGGATAAAATTACTACATCCAGCTGTTTGTCTGCCCAAGACAGACCTAATTAACAAACAAATACTGACTGGACATCAAAGGATGGAAAACAAGTAGAAAGTGAAACAAGTGGAAGCTGAAAAGCTAGTAGGGATAGCCATTATTTTATCTGAACAAACTATCGTTCAAGCAAAATCAGCTGAAGAAGATAAAGTCCTAATGTATTAGTAATGGGAACAATATCCTCAAATGAAGTAATATTAAATATTTATGCAATAAACATTGAAACACCTAATTTATTAAAAAACAATGCTATTAGAAAAAATAGAAAAGTCAAAACACAAAAATAGCTAGGATTTCAATATCAAAATCCAATCAATAAATAATGCAACAAAAATCATCAAGAGACTGAGGATCTACCCTGTATTATAAATGAAATAGAATTAGCAACAACTGAAAAATATGAATTCTTAACATCCCATAAAGTGATTGCTAACAAATATAAAATAAATAAAATAGTTTATCAGGTCATAATGAAGTCAATAGCAAGAAAAATCATAAAAATTAATGGCAATCAAACAATACATTTTTGGCTGACTAGCCATTGATAAAAAACAGAAAGGGAATGTCAAAAGTTCTTAAAATTAAAGAGTAAAAATAAAAACACAACCCGCCAATACTTTTTGAATATAGCAAATATAATTTTATTTATTTATTTATTTATTTGTTTGTTTGTTTGTTTGTTTGTTTTTTTGGATTTGGTTTTTTTTCGAGACAGGATTTCTCTGTGTAGCCCTGGCTGTCCTGGAACTCACTCTGTAGACCAGGCTGGCCTTGAACTCAGAAATCCACCTGCCTCTGCCTTTCAGAGTGCTGGGATTAAGGCGTGCACCATCACCGCCCAGCAGCAAATATAATTTTAAAGTAGGAAGTTTATATTTAAAATTGCTCAAACCCCACAGTGTAATGATTTTTGGATATGAAGCCTTTTAGTGAGATAACTAATTAATACATAGTAAATTCTTCATGATAAGAACAGTCTCGTTTTAAGTAGAGATACATTACTGGGGAGAGAGGGGAGGCAAGGAATTAGTCAAGAAAAGAGCAGGCAGCCAATAATGGTTTTTTTTTTTTTTGTTGTTGTTGTTGTTGTTAATTGGATTAGCTCAATATATATTAAGAACTTCTGGGTGCACAATTCTATGATGAAAAATATACAGCTCCATCTTCTAATGTTTAGTTTGCAATAATTTTATAAGTCATCAAAGCCTATTTCTGACAAGCTCATTCTGTCTGCCTGTGGGAATAAAATGGGAGTCTGGCCATCTACCCAATAGAAAGATAATAGGGTTCTGGAAATTTCTCTAGGCATGGTGGTAAGGCCAAGGAGTATAGTCAACTTCTGATTCATAAGGGATTAATTTAATATGCAGAACATGGACTTTTTCTTTCTATAGGATCTCACATAGCCTAGGCTAGCCTTAAAAATGCTTGTAACTGAGGATGAATTTAAATCAATCCTCTCAAGTGCTGGAATTACAGATGTGAACCACAACACCTAGACAGGCCACTTTATGAGTGACAAAGGGACCACTGGAAAATCATATGTGGTACATAAAGGTTTATTAAACACTAATTGGGATAAATTTCCCATTTTTCATTTATTTAAATGTAACCATGTATCTACTAAAGATATATAGGTAAATTACATTATGATTTGGGAATGGTGACACTTTTTTCAATTATGATTTGAAATACAGAGTTAGGAAGGGAACAGTAATTTATAAATAAGTATATTTACAATTCTGTATGTAAATTTTCCATAAGGAAAAAAGTCAAAATTCAGCCTATACTATCAAGAAAGGTTTAATATTTCTAATATATATATACCTGATTCTACAAATCACCAAGAGACAAATTTCTCATTAAATAGAGAAATAAACTATCAATTCATAGACCCATAAGTGCAAACAAATATTTCTTTTTTCTATCATTACTTGTAACCAAGAATTATAGTTTTCATCACTGGAGAAACAAATACATACACAAGATCAGAGAGGTTAATTTAAAACTTGTAGTCTGAAATTTGAATCTTAAGTATCAGTATGAAATTTAGAAAAGATCCACAGCTTTGTCAAGTGAAAATATCTAAGAATAGTGACCAGCACAGGCACAAGGAGCATTATGGTCTTGAAAAAAAAATCCTTTCTCTCAAACAAGACACTTATTTGAAAATCAAGGTCTAGGGCAGGAAATGTACAATATGAGCCTATAATAACTTGTCATAAAAAAAATAAGGAAGCTATAATTACACTATGAGGGAGTATTACAAAAGGATTTAGTAGCCAAATTGAATAAACTCCATATGTCAGAGAGGAACAATTTCAGGATTCATAAGAACAATAACTACCATAAATTAAAATATGTCAACCAAGTGGATCATAGTAAAAGTTAAAAAGGTATAAATGATCAAAACTGGAGACTGCTAGTATACAAATCAATTCTGAAAATGATAACAGATAAATAAAATTTGGCATGCTGCCCCTCAATAAAATGTTGGGAACTGGAATATCACAAACTTTTAATAATAATCTCTGGATAGTTATAGCCATTTTAACTAAATAAAATAGACAGAAATACACTGTATGTCTTTAATGTAAGAATACAGCACCAGCTGGTGTGGCAATTTAGTTCCAGCATTCAGGAGGAAGAGGTAGGAGGATTTCTGTGAGTTTGGCATTAGCCTGGTCTACATAGTGAATTCTAGGATAGATAGCCTGGTCTATCTACAGAGAGAATTCCAGGATAGCCAGGACTACATAGAGAGACCCTGTTTCAAAAACAAAATTGTAGCACCACCTATGAGGTATTCTTATCTAACCCCCAAAACAGAAAGCAAAAACTTGAGAGTTTGGTTAGATGATTTAGTGAGTGAAGGCACTTGCCAAATCTGAACACCTGTTTTATTTCTGGAACCCACGAGGAGGAAGGAGAGTGGAGACAATTTTAGAAAGATGTCTTCTGGCCTCCTCATGTGAGCATGACACATGCACAGGAGCACACATACAAAAATACATAAATGAATGAATGAATGTAATGAATAAATAAAAATCAAACCTGAATCTGATTCATTAACTCATGCATTGAGGACAGAAGACATACACAATTAACCAAATCCAGACATTAGGAAATTCTATGAAGCAAATGACTTGGATCTTCAATAAATATACCATAAAATATAATATGAAAAAGGAGAATAGACCAGAAATCAACCCATTAAAAAGAGAGGAGAGATATTTAACAAATGCCAATATATGGACTTTATTAGCCTGCCAAATCACATGCATAAATATTAAAAGTATTATAAAGTTATGAGTTTGACATTGGTCATTTGGTGATTGTAAAAGGCTACTAATTCCTCAGTGTTATATACATACCTTAATATGTTAAAATAGTTCTTGTCATTGAAAAATAAACAAGTGCTTATTACATATAATATCTAATTCTGATATTTGCATCAAAATCATCTGGTTCAGCAATGGAGACTGGTAATACAGGACAGTAAATGGGCTCAGCAGGTTGTTTGTGTGTGTGTGTGTATGTGTGTGTGTGTGTGTGTGTAAAATACTTTGAAAGAAGATGCCATAAAATCCATAAGGTGTGTGACAGGAGATGAGCTAGAGGGAGAAACGTGTGGGATAAAAATGATGTCAATGTACTAAAGTATGTTGTTCTCCAATAATTAGTAAAATAAATGTAAACTAGGAACAAAATCGTTATCATAGAACATTCTAAAAAACACATAAATTTCCAAAGCTAAACAAAAGAAAATATAGCCACTAAAATTTAAGAAGAAACAGAAAGCTTGAATAGAGCAATTGCCTCCGTGTGTGTGTGTGTGTGTGTGTGTGTGTCTGTGTGTGTGTGTGTCTGTGTGTGTGTGTGTGTTTGTAATGCTGCTCTAGTAATTTATAGGCTATTAAATAAAAATCATATATCTAGGCATGGGCTACTCTCCTTTAATTTGTTAGTCATGAAAGTATCAGAGGACCCCCCAAAACAATCCCAGATACTGTCACCACTCTCAGAAGTCCACTGTTGCCAGATCTTACCACTTTAACTTCAGGTCTTAGAGAAATTAAGATGATACTGAACTGGTTCAGTGGTAGTTTTCTGCTGACTAGCTTTCATAGTACCACAAGGTATTTTGCCAACTGCTGGAGGTGGTGGTAGGGACCATCAATAGATTTTTTTCAGTGGTGCACTCTGAATACCCACCAGCCAAACAATATGTACTTTTTGCTGCAATAGAGTCATGACTGTTGTATGGGTCATGGGTGATCTATGACCTACTGTATGGGTGACCTACTGTATACTGGTTGAATTTGAGTCCTATCCACATGAAGAATTTCAGACCTTGTAACACAAATCTTGTTCAAAGCCCATGGCTGGGGAAGTCAAAGGTCCTAAGAAGCCCATTACTTTTATTTTGCTTAATAAATATGCTGTCTAGATGCTTTCTGAAAATTTACATTTAAATCTATAAATCTGTCTTTCACTCAACCTTAGTCAAAGAAGTTTCTGTTTGCAGTAGAGCATGGGTTAATGTGGAGACTTACAACTAACTGATCAAATTGCTAGGACTAGTGACTGCTGGGTGTTTAGCCCTAAATGAAACATTTATATCCCGTCCCATCCCATGGCTCAGGGAACATTTTAGTAGTGGGAGAAGGAAGAATGTTAACGGAAAAGGATGCAAAGAAGTGCTGTGAAATGTCATCTTCTAGACATGACATGGCTATTGTACTCATGAACTAATAGTAATCATCATTATTTGATGATTACTTTACAAAAGCAAGCTTTTCAACTTCCAGCATGGATGTGGGAGGGGTATGAGAAAGCATCCCTAACTGAGGAGCAATTGTGCTAATGACTGCTGGAGGAAGAACAGTCTTTTCCTTCTGTGTTATAGTCACTGGTGTGCTGTCTTGCTCACTCAAGCAATCCTAATTACACTTAGTTGTCCGTGAGAAAGGAGACACAAAAGTAGGCGAGGGAAGTGTTGGGAAGGATTCTGTAGTAAGGAAGAGGGGGATAAGAGAGGGTAATGAAGGGGTGAATAGATCGAAATACATTATATAGGATACATGTCAAAATTTCCAGGAATAAATTTTAAAATAATTTTGAAAGAAAGAAAATTATGTGGCAATTTATCTGGAAAACACCCATGTAAAATATTGATAGTTCAATAAGATTATATAATTAAGGCCGCATGAGAATTATCTCTGGTATTTAAAGCTGTTTTAACATATCCAAACCAATAAGATGATTCATCAAATTATAATGAACAACAAAAATCATATGAAAACACATTAAAATGATACCAAGGCTTTTAAAATATTTTGAAGGATTTATTTTATGTATATGAGTACACTGCAGCTGTCTTTAGACACACCAGAAGAGGGCATCGGATCCCTTTACAGATGGTTGTGAGCCACCATGTAGTTGCTGGGAATTGAACTTAGGACCTTTGGAAGAGCAGCCAGTGCTCTTAACCTCTGAGCCATCTCCCCAGACCTTTAAAAAATTTTTTAATTATTTGAGATTTTCAAACTATGCATTTTGAACATAATCCTCTCCTGAACTCCTCCCCTTACCATCCTTTCAAAGTCCCCATTCCTTTCTGTCATACTTTAAGATTAATTTTTTGTCTTTAACCTTGGAGTTCAGCTTATTAATTATACTAGTCTTATGAAACCCACTGGAGGGATGGGGAAATTAACCCATCTATAAAACTTTCAACCCCAAATTGCCCCTATCTAAAAGAAATGCAGGGACAAAAATGGAACAGAAACTGAAGGAATGCCCAACCAGTGTGGCCAGATGAAAGATGTATCTTCCCATCTCAAAAGATATGGATTAAAGGTGAGTCTTCCCACTTCAGATGATTTAATTTAGGAAAATCCCTCAAAAGTACACCTAAACACTTGGAGTTTAGTTAACTCTAGACCCTCTAAAGTGTACCCAACCACTTGTGTTTTAGTTAATTCTAGATATAGTCAAGTTGAGAACTAAAAATAATCATCATAAAATCTAAAAAAGAACATCAGGAGAAAGCTTCTGGGCATTGACCCTGACAGTGAGTTTTTATATATCACAACAAAAGCTCAGGCCACATATATCAAGTAAAAATAGATGTATGGGCTGGGTGTAGTAGCTCCATCTATAAACCTAGCATCTAGGAGGCTAATGCAGGAGTACTAAAATAAAATCAGTATCATTTCATATGACCTATTAGTGTTCATGCCACTGGTAAACAACAGCAAACATGGATATCAGCATCATCAAAACCCTAGGTTTCTCTTATAAGATGATTAACCAAAGGACACAAAATAGAGGGAGTAAAGCGGTACACATATTTAATCTCAGAACTAGGTAGGGAGAGGGAGGCAGATCTGCATGCACTTGAGATCACTCTGTTCAACATAGTGAGTTCCAGACCTGCTAGGGCTACACAGTGAGACCTTATCTCAAAAAACAAAGCAACAACATGAACAACAACAACAATCCAAAAGAAATCCCATGTGGCTAGTGAGCAGCTATCCCACTTTCTTAAACTATTATATTTTCTAACTCTCTTCTAAATACTCATCCTTAGACTCGCAAATAAGTGTAGTATTCCTTACTAAAGAAGCTTCTTTTTGTAGTATATGAAGACACATTAGAGAAAGTCACACCTAGTCAAAATGCAGAGAACTGCTGATTAGGGATTGTGCATCAACAATTGATACAGCAATAACACAACCCTTAAATCTAAGACTCAGAGAACATCTTTAAAGAATGGGCAGAAAGACTGGAAAAGTGAGAGGATAAGAAAGTCTGATATAGCTGGGCTGTGGTGGTACACACCTTTAATCCCAGCAATTGGGAGGCAGAGGCAGGTGGATCTCTGAGTTCAAGTCCAGCCTGGTCTACAGAGTGAGTTCCGGGACAGACAGGGCTACACAAAGAAAGCCTGTCTCGGAAAAAATAAAAAGGAAAACAAAAACAAGAAAGTCTGACATAAGAGCATGGCTTCTAGATAGGACAGGATAGCTATACCCATAAAATCTCAACAGTATGGTCTCTTAAATAAGACATAAACAAATCCAATACAAGCTGATACTTCAACTGGATGGGAGTATTCTCAAAGAGTCTTACCCTGAAATGAAGAACTACAAGCAATTAATAACTTAAAAGAGAGACAGGAAAAAACTTGTCTTCCTCGGGGAACCCTCTAATTGGTTATAAAATGTCAAGTGGTCAACCCTAAAATACAGACATAAAATCAGTTCTAAATGGACTCCACAGGTTGTGTTTCTATATTTGCATGTGTGTGTATATGTGTGTATTTGTATAAAAACAATAAAGAAAAAAACATGAATGTGAGACACTGGATGGGTTAAACAGCAGAGACAGACAGAGGACCAGACACACCCTATTTCACCCCCACAAGATTATGTTTGTTTGTCTGTCTGTCTGTCTATCTATCTATCTATCTATCTATCTATCTATCTATCTATCTACCTATCCATCTATCAATCTGTGTAGGGTTATTTACCTGCATATGAATATCTGTACCATGTGTGTGTTCCTGGTCTCCCAAGGAGGTCAGGAAAGATTGTTAGATACTTCGGACAGAGTGTTACAGACAGTTGCAAGCCACCACGAAAGTGCTGAGGACTGAACATGGGTCCACTTCAAGAACGGCAATGTCTCTTAATCTTTGAGCAAGTTCTTTAGCCTAATGAATTCATGTTTTAACAGAAAATGTGGTACATTTACACAATAAAGTACTGCTTAGCTATTAAAAACCATGTCTTCATGAAATTCTTAGGCAAATGGATGGAACTTGAAAATATCATCCTGAGTTAGGTAACCCAGTCACAAAATAAAATACATGGCATGTACTCACCGATAAGTAGATATTAGTCTAAACGTTCACAATATACAAGATGCAATTCACAGACCATAGGAAGCACAAGAAGAAGGACGACCAAGGTGTAGATGCTTCAGTGCTTCTTAGAAGGGGGAAATACTCACAGGAGGAAATATGAAGACAAAGTTTGAAGCAGAGACTAAAGGAAAGGCCATCCAGAGACTGCCCCACCTGGGGATCTGTCCCATATACCAGACCCATCACCAAACCCAGGCACTATTGTGGATGCCAACAAGCACTTGCTGACAAGAGCTTGATATGGCTGTCTTCTGAGAGGCTCTGCCAGAGCCTGACAAATACAGAGGTGTATGCTCTCCGCCAACCACTGGACTGAGCGCAGGATCCCCTATGGAGGAGTTGAAGAAGGGACTGAAGGAGCTGAGGGGGTTGGAAGCCCCATTGGGGGGGGGCGTTGCAACAATATCAAACGGCCAGAACCCCTGGAGCTCCTGGGGACTGGACCACCAATCAAAGAGTACACACAAAGGGACCCAGGGCTCCAGCCACATATGTGGCAGAAGACGGCATTGTTGGACATCAGTGGGAGAAGCACTCCTTGGGCCTGAGGGGATTCGATGCCCCAGTGTAGGGGAATGCCAGGGTGGGAAGGTGGGAGTGGGTAGGAGGTTGGGGGAACACCATCAAGAGGCAGGGGGAGAGGGAATGGGATAGGGTGTTTCTGGAGGGGAGACCTGAAAAGGGGATAACATTAGAAATCTAAATAAAGAAAACACCCAATAAAAGAAAAAATATTGAGGTGGCTGCAAGAGGTAGCAGCAGCACATCCAGTAGAGAGGGCCACCACTAGCAGAACCAAGGCAGCAGAGACCAGGCAGCCCCTGCGCCCATTACCACTGGCCACCGCTGGCCAGTCGGGCTGCGTGTGGAGTTGCAGTGCATTTTACTGCACTGAAGCCCCATTAGACCTCTGCATCCTGCCAGCCAGTTACAAGAGGCGCTCTGATCTTGGCTCCTGGACACCAGAGAGATCTGACAGCACCAGGTATGCAGGCATAGTCCGAGGCTAGCATTGCTTGGGTCTAAACACGTCAGGCTTTTTCCTGCACCCAGGCCCTGGGCAGCTTGGTGGGCTTTCTGTGTGCCAACCCGGCCAGGGGGTCGTTTACCCTGTAGACTGCCCAGAACTTTGCAGGGGTGCGTGCTGCCATCTTGGATACTGGACAGCAGAGAGATCTAACAGACAAAGCCAGCTAGTAGATATAGCCCGAGGCTAACATTACTCAGGCCTAATCCTGTCAGGTCTTACCTGGACTCAGGGCCTGGGCAGCTTGGCAGGCTGGTTGTGCACCAACCTGGTTGGGGGATCTTTTGCCCTGCAGAGGGATCAGCATTCGGAAAAGGTCCCCGCAGCATCCATGAAGGAGCAAATGGGCAACACCAGGTTCACAGAGACAATTTGGGGCAGGTCAGACTAGGGCTCCAAGGGCAACCAAGAGGAGGGCAGCACATCAGCAATCTGGGCCAGGAGAAACCCAGTCATCCAGAGGTGCTGAAATAGCCTTACAGGCTCACAGGAGGTTCAAACACCAGCCAGTGACAAGAAGAACAATTAACTCCAGAGATAACAGGATGGCAAAAGGCAAAAACAGGAATGTTACTAACAGAAATCTAGGCAATATGGCAGCATCTGTAGCCGATTCTCCAACAACAGCAAGTCCTGGATACCCCAACAGGAAGGACATTTCTTGCTGGCCAAAGGAAAAATCCACCAAGAAGAACTTTCAATTCTGAACATCTATGCTCCAAATTCAAGGGCACCCTCATTCGCAAAAGAAACTTTACTAAAGCTCAAAGCACACATTGCACCTAACACAATAATTGTGGGTGACTTCAACACGCCACTTTCCTCAATGGAATGATCAGGAAAACAGAAACTAAACAGGGACACAGTAAAACTAATTGAAGCTTTGGACCAATTGGATTTAACAGATATTTATAGAACATTTCATCCTAAAGCAAAAGAATATACCTTTTTCTCAGCACCTCATGGTACCTTCTCCAAAATCGACCATATAATTGGTCACAAGACAGACCTCAACAAATACAAGAAGATCCAACTAACCCCATGCCTCCTATCAGATCACTAGAGAGTAAGAATGGTGTTCAATAGCAACAAAAACAACAGAAAGCCCACATACACATGGAGGCTGAACAATACTCAATGACACCTTGGCCAAAGAAGAAATAAAGAAAGAAATCAGAGACTTTTTAGAATTTACTGAAAATGAAGGCATAGCATACTCAAATCTATGGGACACAATGAAAGCAGTGGTAAGAGGTAAACTCATAGCCCTGAGTGACTCCAAAAAGAAATAGGAGAAAGCATACCCTAGAAGCTTAAGCGTACCTGTGAAAGCTCTGGAACAAAAAGAAGCTAATTCACCCAGGAGGAGAAGAAGACAGGAAATCATCAAACATGGGGATGAAAACAATCAAGTGGAATCAAAGAGAACCATACAAAGAATCAACAAAACCAGGGGCTGGTTCTTTGAGAAAATATGAAAGATAGATAAACTATTAGCCAAACTAACCAAAGGGCAGAGACAGTATCCAAATTAACTAAATTAGAAATGAAAAGGGGGATATAACAATAGAAACTGAGGAAATTCAAAAAAATCATCAGATCCTACTACAAAAGCCTATACTCAACACAACTGGAGAATCTGGAGGAAGTGGACAATTTCCTAGACAGATACCAAATACCAAAATTAAATCAGGATCAAATAGATCATCTAAACAGACCCATAACGATTAAAGAAATAGAAGGGGTCGTAGAAAGTCTTCCAATCAAAAAAAGCACAGGACCAGATGGTTTCAGTGCAGAATTCTATCAGATCTTCAAGGAAGACCTAACACCAATACTCTTCAAACTCTTCCACCAAACAGAAACAGAAGGAACACTACACAACTCGTTCTATGAAGCCACAATAATGGTGATACCAAAACCACACAAAGATCCAACAAAGAAAGAGAACTTCAGACCAATTTCCCTTATGAACATCAATGCAAAAATACTCAATAAAATTCTTGCCAACTGAATCCAAGAACACATCAAAACAATCATACACCATGATCAAGTAGGCATTATCCCAGGGATGCAGGGATTGTTCAATATATGGAAATCCATCAATACAGTCCACTACATAATCTCAAAGTCAAAAACCACATGGTTATTTCATTGGATGCTGAAGAAGCATTTGACAAAATTCAGCATCCTTTCATGCTTTAAGTCTTGGAAAGAACAGGAATTCAAGGCCCATACCTAAACATAGTAAAAGCAATATACAGCAAACCGGTAGCCAGCATCAAACAAAATGGAGAGGAACTTGAAGCAATCTCACTAAAATCAGGGACTAGACAGGGCTGCCCACTTTCTCCTTATCTTTTCAATATTGTACTTGAGGTACTAGCTCGGGCAATTAAACAACATAAGGAGGTCAAAGGGATACAAATTGGAAAGGAAGACATCAAACTATCACTATTTGTAGATGGTATGAGAGTATACTCAAATGAACCAAAAGACACCACGAGAGAACTCCTACTGCTGATAAACAACTTCAGCAAAGTGTCAGGTTATAAAATCAACTCAAGCAAATCAGTAGCCTTCCTATACTCAAAGGATAAGCAGGCTGAGAAAGTAATTAGGGAAATGACACCCTTCACAATAGCCACAAACAATATAAAGTATCTTGGTGTGACTCTGACCAAACAAGTGAAAGATCTGTATGACAAGAACTTCAAGTCTCTGAAGAAGGAAATCAAAGATCTCAGAAAATGGAAAAATCTGCCATGCTTGTGGATTGGCAGGAATAATATAGCTAAAATGACCATCTTGCCAAAAGCAATCTACAACGTCAATGCAATACCCATCAAAATCCCAACTCAGTTCTTCATAGAGCTAGAAAGAACAATTCTCAAATTGATCTGGTATAACAAAAAATCCAGGATAGCTAAAACTATTCTCAACAACAAAAGAAATTCTGGGGTAATCAGTATCCCAGACCTCAAGCAATACTACAGAGCAGTAGTGTTAAAAACTGCATGGTATTGGTACCGTGACAGACAGGCGGATCAGTGGAACAGGATTGAAGATCCAGAAATGAACCCACACACCTGTGGCCCCTTGATCCTCGACAAAGGAGCTGAAAACATCCAATGGATAAAAGATAGCCTTTTCAACAAATGGTGCTGTTTCAACTGGAGGCCAACATGCAAAAGAATGCGAATTGTTCTGTCCTTATCTCCTTGTACTAAGCTCAACTCCAAATGGATCAAGGACCACCACATAAATCCAGACACTCTAAAGCTAATAGAAAAGAAACTGGGGAAGACCCTTGAGGACATCGGTACAGGGGGAAAGTTCCTGAACAGAACACCAATAGCTTATGCTCTAAGATCAAGAATTGAGAAATGGGACCTCATAAAATTACAAAGTTTCTGTAAGGCAAAGGAAACCACCAAAAGAACAAATCCTCAACCAACAAATTGGGAAAATATCTTCAGCAACCCTACATCTGACAGAGGGCTAATATCTAATATATAGAAAGAACTCAAGAAGTTAGACCCCAGAAAACCAAATAACCCTATTAAAAATGGCGTACGGAGCTAAACAAAGAATTTTCACCCAAAGAACTTCAGATGGCTGAGAAGTACCTTAAGAAATGCTCAACATCATTAGTCATTAGGAAATGCAAATCAAAACAACCCTGAGATTTCACCTCACACCAGTCAGAATGGCCAAGATCAAAAACTCAGGAGAAAACATGTGCAGGCAAAGATGTGGAGAAAGAGGAACAGTCCTCCACTTCTGGCAGAGTTGAAAATTGGTACAACCACTCTGGAAATCAGTCTGGTGGTTCCTCAGAAAACTGGGCATGACACTTCCAGAAGATCCTGCTATACCACTCCTGGGCATATACCCAGAGGATTCTTCAGCATGCAATAAGGACACATGCTCCACTCTGTTCATAGCAGCCCTGTTTGTAATAGCCAGAAGCTGGAAAGAACCCAGGTGTCCCTCAAAGGAGGAATGGATACAAAAAATGTGGTGTATTTACATAATGGTGTACTATTAAGCCATTAGAAACAATGAATTCATGAAATTCTTAGACAAATAGATGGAGCTGGAGAACATCATCCTAAGTGAGGCAACCCAGTTTCAGAAGATCAATCATGGTATGTACTCACTGATAAGCGGATATTAGCCTAGAAACTTGGAATAGTGAAGACATAATCCACATATCAAATGATGTCCAAGAAGAATGGAGTAGTGGCCCCTGGTTTTGCAAAGGCTCAGTGCAGCAGTATAGGGCAATACCAGTACAGGGAAGTGGGAAGGGGGAATGGGGGGAACAGGTGGAGTTCTCTTTTGGGACTTTTGGGACTTTCGGGAGTGGGGAGCCAGGAAAGGGGAAATCATTTGAAATGACAAATTGGCAACCAACAAATTGGGAAAAGATCTTCACCAACCCTACATCAGATAGAGGGCTAATATCCAATATATACAACGAACTCAAGAAGTTAGACCCCAGAAAACCAAATAACCCTATTAAAAATTGGGGTACAGAGTTAAACAAAGAATTCTCACCTGAAGAATTTCGGATGGCAGAGAAACATCTCAAAAAAATGCTCAACTTGGCTTCAGGGAGGCCGGCTGGGAGAAGTCAGTGTGCTCAGGTGAATCCAGCGGGCCGGCAGGAGCCTTCAGGTGTCTGCTTCGGGATCTGAACATCCTGGGCCACAGCACTTGGTCTCCAGGAAGTGCGGGAGACCTGGTGTGCACCCGGAGGCAGTCTGGGAGCGCACAGCTTGCTCCAGCAGGGAGCTTAGGTTCCAGTCCTGAGGCCTCTGGCTGGAGCCCTCAGATCTCTCCGCTTCTGGATCCAGATCAGCCTGGACAGCAACGCCACATCTCCAGGTCCTACAAGAGGCAAGAGGGGCTTCCTGGAGGCCAGCTGGGAGAAGTCAGTGTGCTTTGGTGAATCCAGTGGGCCGGCAGGAGCCTTCAGGTGTCTGCTTTGGGATCTGAACAGCCTGGGCCACAGCACTCAGTCTCCAGGAAGTGTGGGAGTCCCGGGCATATACCCAAAGGATTCCCTGGCATGCAATAAAGACACATGCTCCATTATGATCATAGCAGCCTTATTTATAATAGCCAGAAGCTGGAAAGAACCCAGATGTCCCTCAAAGGAGGAATGGATACAGAAAATGTGGTATATTTACACAATGGAATACTACTCAGCAATTAGAAACAATGAATTCACAAAATTTTTAGGCAAACGGTTTGATCTGGAAAATATCATCCTAAGTGAGGTAACCCAATCACAAAAGAATACACATGGAATGCAATCTCTGAGAAGTGGATATTAATTAGCCCAGAAGCTCTGAATACCCAAGGCACAAATTGCATAACAAATGACTTCCATGAAGAAGTATGGAGAGGGTCCTGATCCTGGAAAGGATTGATCTAGCATTGGAGGGGAATATAAGGACAGAGAAAAAGGAGGGAGGTGATTGGAGAAGGGATGGAGAGAAGAAGTTTTATGGGAGATATGGGGAGGGGGGATCCGGGAAAGGGGAAATCATTTGGAATGTAAACAAAGAATATAGAAAATAAAAATATTTTAAAAAAATGCTCAACTTCATTAGTCATCAGGGAAGTGCAAATCAAAACAACCCTGAGATTTCACCTTACACCAGTCAGAATCGCTAAGATTAAAAACTCAGGAGACATCAGGTGTTGGCGAGGATGTGGAGAAAGAGAACACTCCTCCACTGCTGGTGGGGTTGCAAATTGGTACAACCACTCTGGAAATCAGTCTGGCGGTTCCTCAGAAAACTGGGCACCTCACTTCCAGAAGATCCTGCTATACCGCTCCTGGGCATATACCCAGAGGATTCCCCAGCATGTTATAAGGATACATGCTCCACTATGTTCATAGCAGCCCTATTTATAATAGCCAGAAGCTGGAAAGAACCCAGGTATCCCTGAACAGAAGAATGGATGCAAAAAATGTAGTATATATACACAATGGAGTACTATTCAGGTATTAGAAACAATGAATTCATGAAATTCTTAGGCAAATGGATGGAGCTGGAGAACATCCTACTAAGTGAGGTAACCCAGACTCAAAAGGTGAATCATGGTATGCACTCACTACTAAGTGGATATTAGCCTTGAAAACTGGAATACCCAAAACATAATCCACACATCAAATGAGGTACAAGGAGAACGGAGGAGTGGCCCCTGGTTCTGGAAAGACTCAGTGTAGCAGTATAGGGCAAAACCAGAACAGGGAATAGGGAAGGGGTGGGTGGGAGAACAGGGGGATGGAAGGGTGCTTATGTGACTTTCAGAGAGTGGGGGATCAGAAAAGGAGAAATCATTTGAAATGTAAATAAAAAAACAAAATATATATTGAATAAAGGATATACTGCTTAAGAAAAAAAGAAAAATATTAATAAAAATCAAATCAAATAAAAAATACCATAATAAAAATCTATTCAAAATATGCCATGATATTCTAAATAATCCGAAAATGAAAACAAAGTTTTGAAATTTATTATAACATTCTTCATTGTGGTTTAAAGAAGAATGGCCTCCACAGATTCATATATTTAAAGGCTTAATGAGTAGCACTATTTAAAAGGATTAGAAGGTATGGCCTTATTTGGGTAGATGTGGCCTTTTTGGAGGAAGTGGGCACTAAGGTTTCAAAAGCTAGGACCAGTGGCTCTTTTTCTGTTGCATGGGGGAACTGGATGTAGAACATTCAGGTCTTTCCCCAGCCATATGACTGCGTATATGCCTCCATGGGTTTTGCAAGGCTCATAAATGGACTAAACTTCTGAAACTATAAACCAGCTCCAATTAAATGCTTTCCTTTTTAAGAGTTGCTATGGTCATGGAGTTTCATCACATCAATAGCACATTGACTAAAACACTCTCCAACCATTAAAATATTTTGACATATTGCCAGAGTAATAGCAACAACAAAGAAGGAAATGACACAAGCTCTACAGTTTGAGAAGCAGTAGCAGAATTGTCACTTGATGTTAGCAAAAATTTGACATGATTAGTTTTAATATCCCAGCTAAAGAATTGACTAGTTATATCATTTGCAGGTTACTAAACATTGTAGTATATTTCTTTTCTATATTAGATATTTTATTTATTTACATTTCAAATGTTATCCCCTTTCCTGGTTTCCCTTCCCCAAACCCCCTAATCCATCTCCCCTACTCATGATCATTAATCCTCTCACTCCCACTTCCCTGTCCTAGCATTCCCCTACACTGGGGCATCCAGCCTTCTCAGGACCAAGGGCCTCTTCTCCCATTGATGTCTGACAAGGCCATCCTCTGCTACTTATGCAGCTGGAGCCATGGGTCCCTCCATGTGTACTCTTTGGTTGGTGGTTTAGTCCCTGGGAGCTCTGGGGGTACCCGGTGGTTCATAATGCTGTTCCTCCTATGGGGCTTCAAAAGGACTCTTCAACTCCTTCAGTTCTTTCTCTTATTCCTGTATTGGGGACCCTGTGCTCAGTCCAATGGCTGGCTGAGAGCTGTCAGTACGTGACAAATACAGAGGTGGAAAATATTTCTTATCTCAAAGTAACAATATAGTCAATGTGATACTTACCTCACAGGATTGTTGCTTTGATTAAATGATATAATTTAGTAAATAGCTTAGTGCATAATAAATTAACAACACATTTATCACATTGTGGCTTTATCTATAATTTCTCTGCTTTATATGTATATGAATGACTGTCTCATATTTTAACTTTGGAATGGCTTATGAGAATTTGATAAAAAATTTAATTCAGTCTTCCTAGAATATTGTACAGAATTGGTGCAATATTTAAAATAATCCCAAGTCTGCAAAAGTTGTTTGGAACTTCCGTTTAAGAGAGTAGCTTCTAAACCTTACTAAACACAATTATAGCGGGAAGTAAATTCTAAATCATGACTTGGTTAGATTTTTTTTGAAACTTACATTAAGCTCCAGTCAAGTGGGAAGAGGAATCTTAACTGAGAAAATGTTTCTATCAGTTTGCCTGTAGGTGAGTATGTAGTACATTCTCTTGACAGCTCATTGACAGAAGAGAGTTCTCACAAGTGATCCTGGGTTGTATAAGAATGTGGGCTAAGTATAGATACAATCTAGTAAGCACTGGCCATCCATCATCCTCGCTCCAATTCCTGCCTCTGTGTCCCTGCCTTGAGTTCCTGCACTGACTTACTTCAGAGATGGATTGTGACTTGGGAGTTATAAGATGAACTCAACAAATTCCTCATGTAGTTGCTTTTGACAATTTTTTTTAAATCAGATCAGTAGAAACACTAAGGCTTGTATCAAATTAATCCTATTCCAACTTTTGCTTCAAAGCTCAGTTTATCATTAGCAACAAGTATTGACAGTTGATTTTCTTAAAGTGGCAGGCGACATTTAATTTTTTCTGTCTGACACATACCTAATTTAGAACAACCATGGTTTGCCCACCAGCCATTCAATGAATAACAAATCATGTGTTCCATGAAACTATAAGTTGTTAATCATACAACTCTGTCACAAGAGTTCTGATTGATATTACCATAATAATCATGCCTTCTTATTTTATCAGACAGAAAATAACTATGGTTGGAAATTTTTTATATTTTTTTATTTTTAATTGAATATCATCTTCATTTACATTGCCATGTAAAACCTTTCTAAATTACCCCCTCCCCAAAGACCCCCAACTCCTCCTCCCTCCCCCTACATCCATGTATATGCCCCTCCACCTGCCATACTCCCACCTCCCCACCTTGGTTTCCCTGTGTTGGGGCCTCTGTTGAGCCTTTACCTGACCAAGGACCATTCCTCCCACTGATGCCCAACAAGGCCTTCCTCTGCCACATTTTGGCTGGAACCATGTGTGCCCCTTGGTTGATGGTTCAGCCCCTGGGAATCTTGGGGCCGAAATCATTGTTCTTCCCATGGGGCTATAAGCCCCTTCAGCTCTTCTGGACCACCCTCCAGATCCTCCATTGGGGACCCCAAGCCCAGTCCAATAGTTGGTTGCTAGCATCTGCCTCTGTATTTGTAAGTCTCTGGCTGGGCCACTGTGGAGGCAACTATTGCATGCTCCTTTTGGTATACACTTCCTGTCATCCTTAGTAGTGTCAGGGTTTGCTGACTGTTTATAGGATGAATCCCCACATAGGGCAGTCTCTGGGTGGCCTTTACTTCAGCCCCTGTTCCACACATTTTCTCCCTTATTGTTCCTGTGAATATTTTGTTCCCTTTCTTAGAGGAACCAAAGCATCCTTACTTAAGTTCTCCTTTTTGAACTTCCTGTGCTGGGTGAATTGTAACTTGCTTATTTTGAGCTTTTGGGGTAACTTCTGCTTATACCCAGAAGATGCTCCTACATGTAATAAGGATACATGTTCTACTATGTTCATTGCTGCCTTATTTAAAATAGCCAGAAGCTGGAAAGAACTCAGATGTCCCTCAACAGAGGAATTGGTACAGAAACTGTGGTATATATACATACATAATGGAGTACTATTCAGCTATTAAAATCAATGAATTTATGAAATTCTTAGGCAAATGGATGGAACTAGAAAGTGTCATCCTGAGTGAGGCAACCCGATCACAAAAGAACACACATGGTATGCACTCACTATGGTTGAGATTTTTAATTAAATATTTTTTACATATTTAGTAATGATATATTTTTTATTTAACTAAAGTATTTTTCCATTTTTATTAGATATTTTTATTGTATATTTTATTTAAATTTCAAATGTTATCCACTTTCTGGTTTCTCTACCGAAAACACATATTCCTATCCCGCCCGTCACCCTGCTCACCAATCCACTCACTTCCGCTTTTCTGTCCTGGCATTCCCTTATACTGGGGCATCAAGCTTTCTCAGGGCCAAGGGCCTCTCCTTCCTTTGATGTCCAACAAGGCCATCCTCTGCTACATATACAGCTGGAGCCATAGTGGTTTAGTCCCCGGAAGTTCTGGAGGTACTGGTTGGCTCATAATGTTGTTCTTCCTATGGGGCTGACAGTTCCATCTGCTTCTTGGGTCCTTTCTCTAGCTCTTCCATTGGGGACCCTGTGCTGAGTCCAGTGGTTGGCTGGGAGTACTCACCTCTGAATTTGTTGGGTACTGGCAGAGCCTCTCAGGAGACAGCTATATCAGGCTCCTGTCAGCAAGTACTTGTTGGCATCCACAATAGTGTCTGGGTTTGGTGACCAGTATATGGGGAAGATCCCAAGGTGGGACAGTCTCTGGATGACATTTCCTTCAGTCTCTGTTCCACACTTTGTCTATGTATCTCCTTCCATGGCTGTTTTGTTCCCACTTCTAAGAAGGACCGAAGTATTGATACTTTGGTCTTCCTTCTTCTTGAGCTTCAATTGGACTATGAATTATATCTTGGGTATACCAAACTTCTGGGCTAATATCTACTTATCAGTGAGTACATACCATGTGTGTTTTCTTGTTATTGGGTTACCCCATTCAGGATGATATTTTCTAGTTCCATTCATTTGCCTAAGAATTTCATGAAGTCATTGTTTTTAATAGCTGAGTAGTATTCCATTGTGTAAATGTACCACATTTTCTGTATCCATTCCTCTGTTGAGGGACATCTGGGTTCTTTACAGCTTCTGGCTATTATAAATAAGGCTGCTATGAACATAGTGGAGCATGTGTCCTTATTACATGCTGGAGAATCTTCTGGGTATATAACCAGGAGTGGTATAGCTGGGTCCTCCAGTAGTACTATGTCCAATTTTCTGAGGAACTGACAAACTAATTTCCAGAGTAGTTGTACCAGCTTGCAATCCCACCAGCAGTGGAGGAGTATTCCTCTTTGTCCACATCCTTGTCATCATCTGCTGTCACATGAGTTTTTACCCTAGCCATTCTGACTGGTGTGAGATGAAATCTCAGTGTTGTTTTGATCTGCATTTCCCTGATGGCTAAGGATGTTGAACATTTCTTTAGGTGCTTCCCTAAAGTATATTCAGTAGTCCTCAGTTGAGAATTCTTTATTTAGATCTGTACCACATTTTTTAATAGGGTTATTTGGTTCACTGGAGTCTAACTTCTTGAGTTCTTTGTATGTATTGGATATTAGCCCTCTATTGGATGTAGGGTTGGAAAAGATCTTTTCCCAATTTGTGGGTTTTCATTTTGTCCTATTGACAGTGCCCTTGGCCTTACAGAAACTTTGTAATTTTATGAGGTCCCATTTGTCAATTCTTGATCTTAGATCATAAGCTATTGGTGTTCTGGTCGTGAAAATTTCCCCAGTGCCATAGATTGAGGCTCTTCCCCACTTTCTTTTCTATTCGTTTGCTGGATTTCCTGGATGTTTTAGGTTACAAGCTTTTTGCATTTTGCATTTTCTTTGACTGTTGTGTCAATGTTTTCTATGGTATCTTCATCAAGTAAGATTCTCTTTTCTCTCTCTTGTATTCTGTTGTTGATGCTTGCTTACATCTATGACTCCTTATTTCTTCCCAAGGTTTTCTAACTCCAGAGTTGTTCCCCTTTGTGATTTCTTTATTGTTTCTACTTCCATTTTAGATCATGGATGGTTCTGTTCAGTTCATTGACTTGTTTTTTTTTTTTAAAGATTTATTTTCTTATTATTATATCTGAGTACAGTGTAGCTGTCTTCAGACACTCCAGAAGAGGGTCTCAGATCTCTTTACAGATGGTTGTGAGCCACCATGTGGTTGCTGGGATTTGAACTCAGGACCTTTGGAAGAGCAGTCAGTGCTCTTAACCACTGAGCCATCTCTCCAGTCCCCTTGACTTGTTTATTTGTGTTTTCCTGAAATTTGTTAAGGGATTTTTAGATTTCCTCTTTAAGGGCTTCTACTTGTTGACCCATGTTCTCCTGTATCTCTTAAGGGATTTTTGTGTTTCTTCTTTGAGGGCTTCTACCTGTTGACCCATGTTCTCCTGTATTTCTTTAAGGGAATTACTTATCTCCTTCTTGAAGTTTTCTATCAGCATCATGAGATGTGATTTTAAATCCAGATCTTGCTTTTCTTGTGTGTTGGGGTAACCAGGACTTGTTGTGGGAGAAATGGGTTTCAATTGTGCCATGTTGCCTTGGTTTCTGTTGGTAATATTCTTGCATTTGCTTTTCACCATCTGGTTATTACTGGTGTTAGTTGGTCCCTCTGTCTCTGGCTGGAGCTTGTCCCTCATGTGGGTCTGGAAGCCTGTCTCAGTGCCCCCTGTGAAACCCGCTCTCCCCTGGCACAGAGGACTTTGGCTCAGCCCAGCTCCTGGGTTCAGATGGAACCAGGAAGGACCCTGTCACAGCTGCTCTATCACTCCTGCTTTCCCTGATCTCCTGGCCGCAGCCACCTGCACAGTCACTGGAGAGACCAATGACATTTTTAAACTGGCTTCTAACCCCATACAGTACACCAGGGAGAGAAATTATTTTACATTCAGTATAGTTGGTGTTGTGCCTTAATTTGTGCTTAGGAGTCAAGAATCGCATCAAGTGTTTCTTCACTGGGTAGTTCTTCAATACAGTTTTAGCTTCCACTGTGTTCCTAGCCTTAGACAGCCTCTCACATAAGAACATTTGTGTCTCAAAACAGACATTTTTATTGCTATAGTTTAATAGTACAAAGATAGCATAAGATGTAGCAAATCTTGATATTTTTTGTAGTATTAGTATAGTATAGGAAAAACTGTAAGATAATAAGCACAAATAACAAATTTTGATTAAAACTATTCCACGGGTGTAATAGCACAGACCTCAAATATCAGCACTTTGAGGAAAAGTCTGGAGATGAGGAAGTCAGCTACATGTGGAACTCAAGGCCAGCCTGGTATGCATGAAGCCTTGTGTTAAAAGTCTTCCAAAAATCTCAATTGTATCACAGAATTTAAATGATTTAGAATTTTGGCAACACACCATCATGCATTTCATGCTGTTCTTTCTTCCAGATAGTCATTGCTTTGCATGTACATAATGTTATAACGATGCACAACCTGGGGCCATGAAATGGATAGCTCAGAGGTAAAACATACCTGTTATGTAAGTCTGATGACATATACGTGAACCCTCAAAACCATGTGGAAGGAGGAGAGAATCAGCTCCACAAAGTTGTCCTCTGTCCTACATATATGCACCATGGCACGTACACACACACACACACACACACATCGAAATTAAGTTTTTAAAATGCATGGCTATTTAAAACACTGAAATGGCTGATTTCTGTCAATGCTTAGTGCTTTAATGCAATTTAAGTAGCCTTTTTTTTTTTTACTTTTTCCATATGACAATGAGAGAATGCACTAGATTACCTTTAAGATATATTCTAGTTTCAGTATTCTATAAACTTAAAGCCCCTGATAAATTTATGATTAGAATTTCATCTAGCCAAGATATTACATAAAACCTGATTACTTGTTTGAATTAATGAAGTACTATTTGCAAATATTATTTTGAGAAAAATAACTTTTTCATGAGAAAGAAAAATTATTCATACACTTGTACATACTTTGTAACATTAGGTACATAATTTCATCAAGCAAATTGCGAATTAAAGAATAAAATCTTTGTTTTTAAAACCCCCCCCAAAAAACCAATTTGCAGCCTTCACATATCAAATAAGGAAAGGATCTTGAGCTCAAAGATCTTCCTAAGGGAAAGAAGAATAGATGAAGAAATAAACATACAGGTTCAGAGATTTAAATTTGCATCAGCCTCATTAGGCTTATATCTAGTTGTCTGCTTCTCCTATTTTACAGAAAATTAGATTTACATATACCAAAATGTGTGTGTATATAAGTCATATTGTTCCTCAGATGAGAGGAAGCCAAATGGGATATGTATTTACATAATAACCGTGACTCATTCACTAGCCAGCCACACACAATACATCTAGTTGACATTTTTGAATGCATTTTTTTCTTTCTAGCATCAAAATAAATCACTGAAAAATGATGTTTGAAAATGTGTCTGATTGAGACTTGAAGTGCCAGGGATGCCCAGGGGAATGGGCCCCACATCTCAGAGGAGAATCGGAGGGGGAATGGGGAAGGATTGTGGGAGGAGATGACCTGGAGAGGTTCCGTGATTCAGTGAGTAAGATGTAAAGTAAATAAGTAAAAAAAAAAAAGACAAAAAGATATGAAGTATAAAGTGGACAATTTCTTCAATAAATGATGCTTTTAAAACAGAAAAAAAATATGTGCCTGATTTACCTGAGAAGACACAGAGAAATTTTATGTGATCTTTAAAACAAGAACTAAAGGTGAAATAACCAATTGGTGTCCAATACAGATGATGACATCTTGATAGCCATCCTCCTTTTTTTCTTATTAATAACACCTTAACTCTTTTCTGAAAGAGCACACCCAGAAATTAGTCATATTTCTTTGGTGAAAATAGAAACATGCACCGTAGTACTCAGAAACTGTTTAGAAGGTTAGGATAGTGTTTTTTTTTCTTGTCACAATAGCTAGGATATTACTGGCATTGAGTGGGTGTTATGAATATTAAGTTTTATATAATATACTGGATATTCCTGACAACTGAAAAGGTATTTCATGCCCTATTAAATTGCAAGTGTCTAAACAAATATTTGTTGTGATTGAGGGGAGATATTAATTAAATATTATTAAACTACTGGGCATGGTGGCTCATTGCTGTAATCCCAGTACTTGGAAGGTAGAGACTGGAGGATTAGGAGTTGAAAGCAAGCCTTGATTGTATAGCAAGTTGGAAGCCAGACAAAACAAAACAATGTGTGAATACCTCCTAAACTCACATCCACTGCAAGCATCTATTAATCAGCTTTGCCATTACCACAAGAAAACACTTAGGAGGTAAATAACTTTATAAATAGTTTGTTTTGCTTACAATTTTCAACAGTAAAAGACCTGACATTTTCAATGGATTTTGGTGAAAATGTCATAGCAAATGACAAAGGCAGAAGTGCACAGTGCACATCTCACACGAATAAAGAAAAATATATAGTGGGTGGGA
Source organism: Apodemus sylvaticus (assembly GCF_947179515.1). Taxonomy (NCBI): domain Eukaryota; kingdom Metazoa; phylum Chordata; class Mammalia; order Rodentia; family Muridae; genus Apodemus; species Apodemus sylvaticus. The sequence continues at coordinate 68,727,413 of NC_067495.1, read as the reverse complement.
TTAAGTTTACTCATTTTATAGCATTCTTCCTACAGGAACTCAAGAGGTCATACTTGGACTACCTCATGTCCCCAGTTATCCAAAACATGACTTTCTTGGAGCTACCTCATAATAACACCACCCTTCACAGCAGTCTTCTCTCTAATGGTCTCTTGGAGGTTACTTAAGTAAAATATTCAAACTATAACATTTTATAGTTCTAAATGGCCTGGAAGCTGTCATTCAGACTGATTTAGTTATCTTGAATTATTCAACCCATTCTGCCATTGATTTTCTATATATTATCTTTCTAGAATTCCTAGTTGTGGGATGTTGGATTTCCTCAATTATGCCTCTAGTTTTCATTTTTCTATTGTACTGTTTTACAGAGATTTCAGAAAGAGAAGAGTAAATTCTGGGTCACATTTTATCACTGGAAGAAATAAGAACAGGAACTCAAGGTGGGAACTGAAACAGAATCCATGAAGGGATATTAGCTTGCTTGTTATGGCTCATTCAGCCTACTTGTTTTTAAGATTTAGTAATTTTATGTATATGAGTACACTGTTGTTGTCTTCAGACTCACCAGAAGAGGGCATTGGATCCAATTACAGATGGTTGTGAACCACCATTCTGTTGCAGGGAATTGAACTTAGAACCTCTGGAAGAATAGTCAGTGCTCTTAACCACTGAGCCTTCTCTCCAGCCCAATGCCCCCTTCTGGTGTGTCTGAAGACAGCCTAGTTTCTTATAGAACCAGGGCCACTGGCCAAGGGTTGGCACCCATCAGCAGTGAGCTGGGCCCTAAAACATCATTCAGTAATTTAGAAAATAGCTCCCAGATCTGATGGAGGCATATTCTTTCTCCATTGAGGCTTTTATCCCCAAATATGTCCAGGTTTGTGTGAGGCTGACAAAATTCAACCAGGATAATAAGCAAATTTGGTAAGGGTGCAGAAAAATGGATTTTTAAATTCATTGTAAGTAGGATTACAAAATAGTACAGTTACTAGGGCAATTAATAGTTTGTTAAAAAATTAAGAAGAGATAGAAATTATGGAGTGTATTTGTCATGCCAAGAATACAGAGGTAGAAGCAGATGATCACACGGTTGAGACCAACCTCAATGAAACAAAGAATCCATCTCAAGAAATTGGCAGTATAACTACCATATGATTTATCAATTTAATACTTGGGTATGTTTTGCAAATAGTTGAAGAGAGAAATATTTTAAAAGTGCACATAAATCCATGAAATTTCATGTAAGTACTGTATTTGCATGTTTTCTCACTCTTCTCCCACATCCCTCTGAGTCCTTTACAAATTTATGACTACTTCTATAATTACCATGTGTGTATGTGTGCACTATTCACGGTAACCAAAAATGTAGGGAATCCACTTTTTTGAAGTCCATGAAAAGATGAGTGCAACATGATATATGTATCCAATGCAATATTTCTCATATTTAAAAAATTGGAAATCCTTTAAAATGAATGAAGCTTGGGGGTTTTGTAGGTGAAATAAGAGTCGCAGAAAGGCAGATCCTGTAAAATTGAATCTTTATGGGATAGCTAAAGTAGGTAAATTCATAGGGACAGCGTTAGACTGATAATTTCCCCACCTAAATGGAAGGATTAAAGGGAGTTATGTATTTTTATAGAGATTTTATTTTTTAAGACATAAAAGTTTTAGAGAATAGTTTCACAATAATGTGAATATGCTTAATACTCCTACACTATAAAATGATTAAGAAAGAGGCCTGGAGAGATGACTCAGAGATTAAGAGCACTGATTGCTCTACCATAAGACCCAGGATTATTTCCCAGAATCCATATTGCCAGTTACAACCGTATGTAACTCCAGTCTCAGGCAATCTGATGCTTTCTTTTGGCTTCTTCGGGAACCAGGCACAGACCTGGTGCAAAGACATTCATACAAACAAAAACATATACACATAGAGCAACATTTTAAAATGATTAAGAAAATAATGGGGTTTTTTGTACCACAAAAACAACAGAAAAGTTAAAAAAAAAAGTCTCTGAGAATGCAAATGAAGCAATTATATTCTAAACAACTGTAGGGTGATTAGAATTTTACAGAGATTGTGGGTCTAGCTAGGTATGTGATCACCAAGGAATACATAGGAAACAATTGGTAATTGATGAAATGCCTTGGAAAGTGTTGAGCCAATATAAGAATATATTCCATTTTGCAAAATAAAAAGGCAAAAATTTGAAGCAGACCTGTGTTCCACAGTTGAACTTGGAAAACCTGTAGAGGAACTTTGTTCTGACACCAATACATTTCCCATCCTCCTTTGCTGAATTACCCTACATATTGTTTTTAGCTTTTACTTTAAAATTCTGAAAAAGTTAAGACATTGCATTCTATAAGAATGATAATTTTTAAAGTAGTTACATCACTAGTAAAATGACATTATATTTAAAATTTCAATAATCGGGCACCCTTCTCCTGGTTACTGCAATGATCATCTCTTATCCCTATGTTGATAATCTCCTCTGTATTTCTTCCCTCCAATGAAACCTGGGCTCCTTTTAGTTAAGAGAATTTTTAGTACTTTTTAAAATCTCTTTATTTGTTATGTGTCTGCTTATGTTGTCGTCTTGGTTTATTTTGGTATTTCAGATGAATCGAAAAGTTGGTTCATTTATTTTTACTAACTTAGCAGAGTATAGGTTTTTAAAGTAATACCTACAGAATTTCTTCAGCGATTTTTGTAATGCTCCTCTATTCATCCCTGATTTTGTTAATTTAAATCTGTTGTTGTTGCTGCTGCTGCTGCTGCTGCTGCTCCTGCTGCTGCTACTAACTAGTCAGTCTGTAGTTTTTACCTTCTCAAAGCACCAGTTCTTAGATTTCTTGATTTTTGTATTACTCTCTTTGTTTCTATTACATCAGTTTCTGTTTTTACTTTATTATTTATTGCCATCTACTGGATTTGGCTCTGGTTTGATCTTGTTTTTCAAACTCTTATGTTATATTATTATAATAGTAATTTATTTGTACTCTTCCTGAGTCTCAAATGTGGATGCTCAGAGCTAAAAATTTCCCTCTTAAGATAACTTTTAATGTATCCCATAGGTTTTGCTGTGTTGTATTTTAATTTTCATTTAGTTCTAAGATATTTCTGGCTCATTACTCATTCAGTAATATGTTGTTTAATCTCCAAGAGTTTGTATGTTTTTTAGAGACTCAATTTGCTGCTGACTTTAAGCTTTACCTCATTGTGGCTAGACAAGATACACAGAGATACTTCCGTTCTTCTGAATTTGCCAATATTTGTGTGTGTGTGTGTGTGTGTGTGTTTCTCAGTACATGGTCTATTTTAGAGAAGATTTCATGGGCTATTGAGTTGATTTAGCTAGCTTTCCACTGCTGTGATGTAACATATGGCCATAAGCACCTTGGGAAGGAATAGCGTGGACCTTTTAACATAACTCCTTCCACAAGGCCACATCTTCTTATCCTTCCCAAACAGTTCTACCAACTGCTTAATGCTTGAGGGTGTACCATACTCGATTTGAAGATATATTGTTACTTGCACAAAACCACACACACACACACACACACACACACACAGACAGACACCGAAAAAATAGAAGCCTCAGACAGGACTATGAAAAAATACAACCATCTGATATTTGGCAAAGATGACAAATATATATATATATATATATATATATATATATATATATGAGGAAAAACAACATCTTCAACAAAAGATAATAAGAAAACTGGATGTGTACTTATAGAAGAATGAAATTAGACTGTTATCTGTCTCCTTGCACAAAATAAATTTCAAATAGTTTGGAGACCTGAATATAAAATCTTAAATGATGAAATGGCTAGAAGAAAACATAGTACATACTCTACAAGGTATAGGAACAGGAAGAGACTTTATAAGTAGGATTCCATTGGCTCAGTAATTAAGGCCAATAACTTACAAATGGAAATTCATAAAACTATAAATCTTCTATATAGCAAAATAATCAAATGAATGAAGAAGAAGCCCACCAAGTGGGATAGAATCTTAGCCAGCTATATATCTGATAGATGTTTAATATTCAGGATATATAAAAACCTTGAAAAATAGTCAAGAAAACAAACAGAAAATGGGCTATGGATCTGAACAGAGAGTTCTCTAAAGAAGAAATAAAAATGGCTAACAAATATCTTTTAATGTGATCAACATTCTTCGCAACTAAAAAAGTGTATACTAAAACTACTTTGACCTTTTATCTTACCCAACACAGAACAGCTGAGAGCAAGAGAACAGTGGACAACAAATGCTGGTAAGGATTAGGGGAAAATAGAATCCTCATTTATTAGTGAGATTGCAAACTGGTGGGGCCACTAGGAAAACAGTGTGGAGAATTCTAAAAAAAATAAATACAAGCTTACCATATGATTCAGCTACTCCACAGCTATTTGTTTAACTATGTTCAATGCTGTTTTATTCACAATACCTAGGAAATGAAATCAATATAAATGTCCTTCAACTGATGATCAGAAAATGAAAATAGAATACATTGGAGTTTTACTCAGTTATAAAGGAAAATGAAATTCATGAAATTTTCAGATAATAGGAAATATTAATTACACTGAGTGGAATAACTCAGTTCCAGAAAAACAAATGTTGCATGATCTCACTCTGTGGATCCTAGCTCCAATTTTTAGATGTTAATTATATAACTGTAATAATTTCAGTAATTAGGAAAACAATAAGAGGCCATCGAGGCAGAATGGGGAGAAGTAAGAGTAGAAAGAGGCCAGAAGACAGAAGCGCTATAAAAGGGGAAAACAGATGAACTAATAGGCTCTAAGTAGGGAGAGGGGGCAATATAGAGGGAGACAGAAGAAAGAGAAAGTAATACTAAGGAAGTTTGAAAATGCCAGGGAAATGTATCACTTTGTCTATTCACACACACACACATACACACACACACACACATATATATATGATATGTTCATTTGTATGATATATATGAATATATATCATACACACATATACATACTTAATTATATATGTGTATGTATGTGTGTTTGTGTGTGTGTCACATATTTTTATAGTTTCAATGAAGTTACAAAAAACAGGGTGATAAAGCAGCCACTAATTTCCAGTGACTAACAAAATACAGATGACTACAGAAATTTACAAATGGCCGAAATGCAGAGATCAAGTGACCATGGGGTGGCACTTCCAAACTGATAGAACTACACAAGAGTCCTTATACCTAAGGTTCAGGGAACATCATAGAACAAGGGGCAGAGAAACAGTAAAAGCCAAAGGTTTGGGATGGCTGCTATGAGACAGTGTCTTCTATACATGACAGGGAAGATACGCCAATGTAATATCAACAGTATGGTCACCTAAATACAATCAGCACAATAACAGTACAAATTGTAATTGCACGGAAGAAATCATCTCTTGATGAAGAGCTATAGGCAGTTAATGTCTGCTGGGAGAAGGAGATTAAATCTTTTCCAGGGATGAGTCCTATGATAATTTATCCAATCCCACATGGCCAGCCCTAAACATATAAACAAACAACACTACATTGATTCAACAAGTTTTAGTGTGTGTGTGTTTACATAAGAACAATATTTGAAGAAGAGTTAATGAATTTGAGGTAGGCAAGGACACAGGAGGGGTTGGAGGATGAAATGCTCTAAGTGCATTATTCACATATGAAGTTATGAAATAATTTCTAAACTAAAAATGAAAGAACTGCAGGCAGTAGTAGCACATGCCTTTTTTTCATTTTTTATATTTTCTATATTTTTTGTTTACATTCCAAATGCTTTCCCCTTTCCCAGTTCCCCACTCCCCATAAGTCCCATAAGTCCTCTTCCCTTCTCCCATTCCCCAATCACCCCTCCCTGTCCTGGTATTCCCCTACAATGCTGGAACAAGCCTTTCCAGGACCAAGGACCTCTCCTTCCTTCTTCTTGGGAGTCATTTGATATGTTAATTGTGTCTTGGGTATTCAGAGCTTCTGGGCTAATATCCACTTATCAGTGACTGCATTCCATGTGTATTGTTTTGTGATTGGGTTACCTCACTTAGGATGGTATTTTCCAGTTCTAACCATTTGCCTAAGAATTTCATGAATTCATTGTTTTTAATTGCTGAGTAGTAGTCCATTGTGTATATATACCACATTTTCTGTATCCATTCCTCCACTGAGGGACATCTGGGTTCTTTCCAGCTTCTGGCTAGTATAAATAAGGCTGCTATGAACATGATGGAGCATGTGTCCTTATTGCATGCCGGGGAATCCTCTGGATATATGCCCAGGAGTGGTATAATAGGGTCCTCCGGAAGTGTCATGCCCAGTTTTCTGAGAAACCACCAGACTGATTTCCAGAGTGATTGTATCAGCTTGCAATCCTACCAGCAGTGGAGGAGTGTTCTTCTTTCTCCGCATCCTCGCCAACACCTGCTGTCTCCTGAGTTTTTGACCTTAGCCATTCTGACTGGTGTTAGGTCAAATCTCAGGGTTGTTTTGATTAGCATTTCCCTAATGATTAATGATGTTGAACATTTCTTAAGGTGCTTCTCAGCTATTCGAAATTCTTCAGGTGAAAATTCTTTGTTTAGCTCTGTACCTCATTTTTAATAGAGTTATTTGGCTCTCTGGAGTCTACCTTTTTGAGTTCTTTGTATATATTGGATATTAGCCCTCTGTCAGATGTAGAGTTGGTGAAGATCTTTTCCCAATTTGTTAGAAATGAAAAGGGAGATAACAACAGAAACTGAGGAAATTCAAAAAATCATCAGATCCTACTACATAAGCCTATACTCAACACAACTGGAGAATCTGGAGGAAATGGAAATTTCCTAGACAGATACCAAATATCAAAATTAAATCAGTATCAGATAGATCATCTAAACAGTCCCATAACCCCTAAAGAAATAGAAGTGGTCATTGAAAGTCTTCCAACCAAAAAAGCACGTGACCAGATGGTATTAGTGCAGAATTCTGTCAGATCTTCAAAGAAGACCTAACATCAATACTCTTGAAACTATTCCACAAAATAGAAACAGAAGTAATACTACCCAACTCATTCTATGAAGCCATAATTATGCTGATACCAAAACCATACAAAGATCTAACAAAGAAAGAGAACTTCAGACCAATTTCCCTTACGAGCATTGATGCAAAAATACTCAATAAAATTCTTGCTAACCAAATCCAAGAACACATCAAAATGATCATTCACCATGATCAAGTAGGCTTCATCCCAGGGATGCAGGGATGGTTCAGTATATGAAAATCCATCAATGCTATTCACTACATAAACAAACTCAAAGAAAAAAAAAACACATGATCATTTCATTAGATGCTGAAAAAGTATTTGACAAAATTCAGCATCCTTTCATGCTAAAAGTCTTGGAAAGGACAGGAATTCAAGGCCCATACCTAAACATAGTAAAAGCAATATACAGCAAACCGGTAGCCAGCATCAAACTAAATGGAGAGAAACTTGAAACATGTGCCTTTGATCCCAGCACTTGGGAGGCAGAGGCAGGTGAATCTCTGTGAGTTCCAGGCCACCCTGGTCTACAGAGTGATTTCCAGGACAGCCAGGGCTACAAAGAGAAACCCTGTCTATGGGAAACCCAAACAAGAAAAATTAGTGGTGTATTCTGAATTAGTATGATTTGGACTTTTTAATCTGAAATTGAAGTAGAGCAAAGGGTACTAACATAAGCCTGTCTAAAAAGTTATTACAGCTGTTCATCTCCAGCGTATGTCTACTGTTACTGTTGCTGTTTGTTTTACTGAGACAATGTCTCTCTGTATAGCCTTAAGTTGCCTAGAATTTCCTCTGGTTGCCTAGGTTGACCTTGGACTCCTCTCAGCTCCCAGAGTGTAAAGATTACTCATGAGTGCTGCACTAGCCATCCTGGCAAATACTGATTATTTGACAAGTATCTGTGTAGGATTTGAAGATCTCATTTGAATCTCCAGGAATATTCAGGCTATTGATTATTAATTACTTTTCCAGAGGGTTTTTTTTTTTTGCTTTATTTCAAAGTTCAAGGGAACTTTGACCCTTTACCAATAAAGAAAGAATAAATATTCTTTAAGAAGTTTTATGAAAACTTTATGAATCTAAGTGTAAACTAAGGAAAATGCTGTTGTTGATGAAATATTAATTCTATTGTGCATGTAAAAATGAATCTAAAAAGACCATCTCTTGTCAAGTAGTGGTGACACATGCCTTAATCCCAGCACTTGGGAGGTAGAGGTAGTTGGATCTTTGAATTATAGGCCAGCATAATAAAGAGAGAGAATTCCAGAACAGATAGGGCTATACAAAGAAATCCTATGTCAGAAAAACAAAAATAAAACAACAAAAAAAGAAGAAATAAAATAAAATGCCATCTCTGTGTTGGATACATAACATCCAAAAGAATTTCAATACACAGGTGAAATGGTTTACGTGTGGATCCACACATGAAGCTCTAGGTTCAATCCCTAGCACTGAATAAACTGGGCATGGTGCTATATTCCTATAATACCAGCATTGGGGAAGTGAAAGAATGTGATCAGATGTTCAAGGTCATTCTCAACAACACAGTCAGTGTACAGTTAGACTAAGATGCACAAGACCTCTAAATATAATAGTTAACATGTTAAATATTAATAGTAATATATATCAAACTTTGATGTATTATAATACATTAAATATTATATTGGATATTATATAAATATTTATATTTAATATAGTAAATGTCATATATACAGTATACATTAAATATATATTATAATATATTATATATTAAACTGCGTCAGGCATGGTGGTATACACTGTTAAGCACAGCACTTGGGAGGTGAAGCAAGAAGATTAGGAACTCTTGGTCTCACTGGCTACATATCCAAGTTCCATGCCAATCATGAGCTCCTGTGGTTTTAAAAATTAATTACTTTAAAATTTCTCAGGAATAACAGCTGGTGCAAAGAGAAAAATAAAATAACCAATTTGGCTGCATTTAAATATTTACTGGGTGAGTAATTATTTTAAAACAGCAAGAAATTTCAAGATCTGATAGGATAGAATCCATACTCAACAAAAAATTGTAGGACCATGGATGTACTCAGCAGCAGAACACATGGTTAACATATGGGACACCCTAAGTTTGATCTCTAGTACCACAAATCTCTCTCCAATGCACTTGCACAAATATGCATGCATGTACACACACACACACACACACACACACACACACATATACACACACACACACACCAAACTCCAGAAACACACATGGCATCCAGATGTTTAATGTTAAATTGATGTTTAATTTAAAAATGTGAAATATTGAGATATCAAGGAATTGTTACCATTGCACTTCAGAAATAGAGTAAGAAGTGGACCTAGGATGTAGATTAGATTTGTAGATTTAGTCTGTTCCTTGGGAAGACTATAAGATGATAGTGACAAATAAGGAATACAATAGTTTACTTTCCTTTTCTGTACTAAATATCCAAGGGAAATCAGAGAAAAGTTTTATTTTCTACTCAGTTTTAAGGATTCCAGTCCATAGTTACTTGGCCTGATCAACTTGGACCTGTAATGAGAGCATGGTGAAATAAATCTGTTCACTTCTGAGTCCAGTATCTCTTAAAAGACCATGCCTCCACTAACCTACCTTTCTATCACTGGGCCCTATATTCAAAAGGTTACACCACTTCCAAGATGGAAGTCAAGCTTTCAACACAAGAGAGTCAGGTGAGGGACATTTAAGATACAAACCATAACAAAGAGTTTAAAAGCCACAGTAAAATTATTACAACTAATTGAATTTTGCTTGCTACTTTTAATAAAAGTCAAATCAATACAGAATACATCCAGTATTTAAATGGAAGTTTAAACATTTTGGTTTAATAAAGTATTGTAATAATAAACTATACAATGTAGATAAAATATTTTATCTTTATAGCTCATGATGCTTTTCTGGAACTATAAGTAAAATGTAACTCTAGGTGTCCCATAATTTTCTGTGGAATTATTTATTCTAAAATATATTTTTATTCTTTGAGCATTTCATGTTCAAAGAATATAATGCACATAATGTATTTTGATTAGATTCACCTTCAGTCCTTCCCTTAACTCCTCCCAGATCCATCTTCCATCTCCCTACTCCTTACCACCCAGTTCAATTTGTGCTGCTTATGTATTAATTGATGTGAGGCCATCCTCTGAAGTATGGTTGACTAACCAGTGACCATATCCATAAAGATAACTGCCTTTCCCTCCATTAGAATGTTCCATGCTCTTAAAAGCTTTATTCCAGGAGTAAAACACAGCACTTAGCAGATCAATAGGGTACTGTATTTCTAACACCAATTAATGGCTGCATGTCATAACACAGACATGAGAAATGAAATTGGTACACAGTGTAACAGATGGTAGTAGTTCATACAGATGGTGGTTTGTGCTATATTAAATAACCTTGTAAAATGTAGGAAATATAATTATGTTTCATATTCCTAGTATCATATAAATTGAGATACAGATAAAATACACTACAGAATTTGGAATTCATTGGGTGTATCTTTTGGCTAAAAGTATTTTTTGATAGCTTTTGATTACAAAATGATTTTTTATTATGGAGCACCATCTAGAGGAAATGCAGGAAAAATACTAAGCAAAAAAACAAGCTAAATAAAAATTAAATTAAAAGCAGTCAGCCAGGTGTGATGTATCATGACTGTAATCCTAGCTCTTGGGAAGTCAAAGCAGAAGGATCACAAGTTCCAGGTCAGACTGGGATACATAGTGGGTTCCAGGTTAGACTGTGTTACATTTTAAAACTGTGCTTCAAAAACCCCCAACAAAACAATATATATGTATATATATTGTTATACATACGTATATATACATATATATGTGTGTGTGTGTATATATATATATATATATATATATATATATATATATATATATATAGGTTTTTTGAGACAGGCTTTCTTGGTGTAACCCTGTCTGTCCTAGAATTCACTCTGTAGTCCAGGCTGGCCTGGAACTCAGAAATCTGCCTGCCTCTGCCTCCCAAGTGCTGGGATTAAAGGCATGTGCCACCGCCTGGCCTCAAAACAATATTTTAAAAAAGTAAAATTAACAACTAAGCTCAACAAACCAACACTTGCAAGATTATGTATAGCTTTGAAGTTCTCGTCTTACTGAACTACTAGTTAGTTGTTATGTCAAGAGACAAAGTGAAGCCTGGAGAAATGGTTAAGAGCACTGGCTGCTCTTCTAGAGGACCTGGGTTCAATTCCAAGCACCCACACAGCAGCTCACAACTGCCTATAACTCCAGTTCCAGGGATCCAATACCCTCACACTGACATGCATGCAGGCAAAAAACCAATGTACATAAAATTTTTGAAAAGCACTTAAAATGAGAGAGAAAGTAAGCTGGCAATGTACCTACCTAATATATACAAAGCCCCGAGAGTGGTCCTTAGCAACCCTCTCCCCTCATATACAAAATTGATCCTTAATAATACCTATACATTGTTTCATTCTTTTAAAATTTCTTTTCTTAAGACAAGATCTCATTTAGACCAGGCTAGCCTTTAACTCCATATAGTGGAAGATGACATAAATTCCTGATCCTGCTGCTGTCAGCTCCAAATGCTATGCTTACAGATACATGTTACTATGCTCAGCTTTTGTTTCTGTTCTTCCCAAGAGGTTTTCTACAATCCAGATCTGTGTGGAATATCAGAGCTGTAAAGGGCATTAGAAATCCTGTGTTCTGCTCCCTTCATTATTATGTAGGGAGTATAGAAATAACTTGTTTACTGTTAAGATATTAGTGATAGAATCAGGAGTTAAGTTTCTGGACTCTAGGATTCTCAGAATTGGAGTTATTCTAGTACATGGACCATTAGATTGTGTGACAATAACAAACCTTATTTTGACTACACAAAAGATCAGCAAGGCCATTGAAACCTGAGGTGTTAACTATATGGTCATAACACCATTGGCTTATTAGCAGGTATGAGAAACCAATCCCTTCCATTTCTAGTTTGCTTGTTTTGATTTACTGAGACAGAGTCTTGCTATAGGGATCTAGCTGGTACTCATTTTGTAACTCAAGCTGTCCTGGAGTTTGTGGCAATCCCTCTTCTGCCGCCTTCATAAAGTGCATAATATTTTAACCAATTGTTTCTGTTTTAGCAATGTATCTGTTCCAGTAACTTAAGTGTTCTGGGAAGGTTATATCATTGACATGAAAACATGAGCTGACAGTTGGACTGGTGAGATCGCTTACCATGCAAACATGTTTATCACCAAACCTAAGTTCAGTCTCTGGGATCCACATTGTAGAATGACAAAATGGACTTGCAAAAGTTGTCCTCCTAAACTCCACACATGTGACATGGTATACACTGTGCTCTACGTTGTACTATCCCAGAAAAATGTGAAAAAATGTAAAATTATGGCTGATAAAATGAAGTTTCTATTTAAGTGAAGAGTGGGATGTTTTTGATACATTCTGCTGACAATAAAATTCACTTTACAACAGATTCATCTTGAAGAATTATGAATTAATTAATTACAGTAATTGACAACTTACTGATATGAATGGAAGGTAAGTTCTGGGTGATTAGTAGGTGATTTTGATGTCAGTGATCTGGATTTGAAATCCATATATAACCACCACTTGTATAAGTTTAGACAAATTGCTTAAGGACACTAATGTCAAATTGTTCTTATACAGATTTAATAGCAACTTCTCATTATTGTTGTAAGGATTAAAGTGAGATAATTTATTCAGCACCCAGCCAAAAAAATGGCTACTTAATGACTGTCTTAACTAAAGACAATTCCAAAGAGTAAGAAAATTTATATTGACTTTTCAAACATGATTATCTCTCTCTTATCCCTGTTATCTGAAGGAAAGTGACTATGACATATGTAGAGTATTGTCAACAAAAAATGTGAAGACAAAGGGTTTATTTTGAATATTAGAATAGAGATAATTGGGGCTATCTTGTTTGTTTGCTTACTTGTTTGTTTTGAAACAGGGTTTCACTATGTATCCCAGATGGAGCCTGGCCTGGAACTCACTATATAGATCAGGCAGTCCTGTGGGGTCACAGATATCTGCCTGAGTCTACCTCCTTGCCTGAGTCTACCTCCCTAATCTCAAATAGGAAAGCAGTGGACCCAGCAAGGGTTCTTATTATCCTTAGTAGACAAATACCTAAAGATATTATTGACCGCACACTGGGTATAATTTTGTTTCACATCCAGTGGGAAGAGGACACAGATACCATAAAATATCCTCATATGCATGTGATAGCTCCCAACCAACATATATACAAACCACAGAGAATTAGGTGGCCCAGTGTCAACAGTGATAAGGAACTCTGGATTCATGTACAGAAATTAGTTAGAAAAATAAATATAGCCTGGTGGTGGTGGCGCATGCCTGTGCATTCCCAGCACTCTGGGAAGCAGGTAGATTTCTGAGTTCGAGGCCAGCCTGGTCTATAGAGTGAGTTCCAGGACAGCCAGGGCTATACAGAGAAACCCTGTCTCGAAAAAACCAAACAAAAAAAAAGAAAAAAAAATATATGTTTGTTTAAGTATATCAAATATTTGTGGTAATAAACCACCGACCAGAAAAATGTTCTTACCAGGTGGTGGTACATTTAATCATAGCACTCAAGAGGGAGGAAGACCTCTTTGGGAGTTCAAGGCTGGCCTGGTCTACAGAGCAAGATTCAAGACAGGCAAGGCTACACTGAGAAGCCCTGTCTAAAGACAAGCATGCAAACAGAAAAGTGTTCTTCGGTCAAGTACTACAAGTCAGAATGTATTATGTACTAGATTAATGTTCCATTTGCTTCAAAGTGTGTCCACAATACATAGGAACCTTTCTAAGAATCTTTCTGGCATCTCATCCTTTCTATTGGCTCATTTTGATTTCTTTCCATTTCTTGTTATTTAAATAGAAGTAAATTATCATAAAGCTTTAGAGGCTGTCCTTTTATCTCCAAGCCCTTACAGTCCCACTGAGAAAGCTCACCTAACATTCATAAGGCCCTAATTGCAATCAGAAAAGATAATGCATCCAGGAATCTTTACAATGTCACAATACCTACCAATGACTATCTTGTTTACCACTTAATGTCTTTGGTCTATTACAACATCTGGCAACAGAAAGTATTGAATAAATATTTTAAAATGTGAATTCTCGGCAGCAGCAGCGGCTGGTCCAGAGGAAGGGCCATCAGCAGTAGAACCAAGCGGACAGGGTCCAGGCAGACCCTGCGCCCAAGACCACTGGCCATCACTGGCCAGCCAGGCTGCAAGCAGCAGAGGATTTATGGCACCTTTCACCACACAGAAGCCACACCAGAACTCTGCCTCCCACCAGTCAGATACGAGGTCTCCATATTGGTTCTCGGTCGCCAGAGAAATCAGACTGAGGTACACAAATATAACCCGAGACCAACATCGCGGGGGTCTAAGCCCGACGGGCGTTGGCCTGCACCCAGGCCCTGGGCTGATCGGGGGCCACCAGGGTGCAAACCCGGCCAGGAGGTTCCCCCCTCCCCCCGCCTGCGCACGCGCACGCGCGCACCACCTCCATTTTGCCTACGGGAAGCCAGAGAGACCTAGTAGGCAAAACCAAACCAGCTAACAGGCATAGCCCGAGGTGGACATAGCAGGGGTCTCAGACGGTCAGGCCCTGGACTGCCCCCAGGCCCTGGGCTGCTCGGTGGGCCATCTGTGTGCTGACCCGGCCAGGAGGTTGTTAGCCCAGCAGACTCTCCCAGCACTCTCAGGGAGCGCGCACACGCCACCATCCTAGCCACCTGACAGACCCAATTAACACTCACAGCTGAGGGGAACTTTGCTCAGACATTGGCCTGCCAGGCTTTTGCCTAGACTCAGGGCCTGAGCAGCTAGGCTAGCCTTGTGTGCACCAACCCGGTTGGGAGTTCTGCTGCCCAGCATAGAGATCAGCACGCAGAAAAGGTCCCTGCAGCATACAGCCTCAGCACTCCCTGAAGGAGCAAACGGGCACCTTCTGGCTCACAGACACTATCTGGGGCAAAGAACACTAGGGCTGCAAGGGCACCCAAGAGGAGGAAAGCACATTAGCAATCTGCAACAGGGGAAACCCTGCCCTCCAGTGGTGCAGAAATAGCCCTAGAGCTTCTCAGGAGGCTGAAACACCAGCCAGAGACAAGACCAATTAGCTCCAGAGAACAAGATGGCAAAGGGCAAACGCAGGAACGCTACTAACAGAAATCTAGGCAATATGGCAGCATCTGAACCAAACTCTCCAACATCAGCAAGTCCTGGTTATGCCAACACACCAGAGAAACAAGATTTGGATTTAAAATCACTGTTCATGGATTTAAAATCAGCATCACTGTTCATGATGCTGCTAGAAGAACACAAAAAGGACATGAATGAATCTCTTAAAGAAATGCAGAGGAACATGAATAAGCTAGAAACCCGTATAATGGAAACACAAAAATCACTTAAAGAAATGCAGGAGAATAAGGCCCAAGAGATAGAAGCCAATAAAGAAGAAAGGCAAAAAAAACTTAAAGAAATGCAGGAGAACTTGAGTCAACAGGCAGAAGTCATCAAAGAGGAAACACAAAAATCTCTTAAAGAATTACAGGAAAACACAGACAAAAAAATGATGGAACTGAGCGAAACCATCCTGGACCAAAAAACAGAAGTAGAAACAACTAAGAAATCACAAAGGGAGACAACTTTGGAGATAGAAAACCTTGAGAAGAAATCAGGGGCCATAGATGCAAATATAAACAACAGAATAAAAGAGATGGAAGAAAGAATCTCAGATGCCGAAGATACCATAGAAACCATTGACTCAACTGTCAAAGAAAATACAAAATGCAAAAAGCTTGTATCCCAGAACATCCAGGAAATCCAGGATACAATGAGAAGACCAAACCTAAGGATTATAGGTATAGATGAGAGTGAAGAGTGAAGATTTACAACAGAAAGGGCCAGCAAATATCTTCAACAAAATTATGGAAGAAAACTTTCCTAATTTAAAGAGAGAGATGCCTATGAATATACAAGAAGCCTACAGAACTCCAAACAGACTGGACCTGAGCAGAAATACCTCCCGTCACATAATAATCAAAACCCCAAATGCACTAAACAAAGAAAAAATATTAAAGGCAGTAAGAGAGAAAGGCCAAGTAACATATAAAGGAAGACCTATCAGAATCACACCAGACTTCTCACCAGAGACCATGAAAGCTAGAAGATCCTGGGCAGATCTCATGCAGACTCTAAGAGAACACAAATGTCAGCCAAGACTACTATACCCAGCAAAACTCTCATTCACCATAGATGGAGAAAGCAAGATATTCCATGACAAAACCAAATTTACACAATATCTTTCCACAAACCCAGCTCTGAAAAGAATAATAGGAGGAAAACTCCAATACAAGGAGGGAAACTACACCCTGGAAAAAGCAAGATAGTTACCTTCCTTCATCAAACCCAAAAGAAGATAACCACTCAAATATAAAAAGAACATCAAAAATGACAGGAAGTAATAATCACTATTCCCTAATATCTCTTAACATCAATGGTCTCAATTCCCCAATAAAAAGACATAGACTAACAGACTGGATAAGGAAACAGGACCCTACAATTTGCTGTATACAGGAGACACACCTCAGTGTCAAAGATAAAAGCTACCTTAGAGTAAAAGGCTGGAAGACAATCTTACAAGCCAATGGTCACAGGAAACGAGCAGGAGTAGCCATTCTAATATCAGATAAAATTGACTTTCAACCTAAAGTCATCAAAAGAGACACAGAAAGACACTTCTTGCTGGTCAAAGTAAAAATCCACCAAGAAGAACTTTCAATTCTGAACATCTATGCGCCAAATGCAAAGGCACCCTCATTCGTAAAAGAAACTTTACTAAAGCTCAAAGCACACATTGCACCTAACACAATAATTGTGGGGGACTTCAACACTCCACTTTCCTCAATGGACCGATCGGGAAAACAGAAACTAAACAGAGACACAGTAAAACTAATTGAAGCTTTGGACCAATTGGATTTGATTGATATTTATAGAACATTTCACCCTAAAGCAAAAGAATATACCTTTTTCTCAGCACCTCATGGTACCTTCTCCAAAATCGACCATATAATTGGACACAAGGCAGACCTCAACAAATATAAGATGATCAAACTAATCCCATGCCTCCTATCAGATCACTATGGTGTAAGAGTGATTTTCAATAGCAACAAAAACAACAGAAAGCCCACATACACATGGAGGCTGAATAATACTCTACTCAATGACACCTTGACCAAAGAAGAAATAAAGAAAGAAATCAGAGACTTTTTAGAATTTAATGAAAATCAAGGCACAACATACCCAAATCTTTGGGACACAATGAAAGCAGTGTTAAGAGGTAAACTCATAGCCCTGAGTGCCTTCAAAAAGAAAATGGAGAGAGCATATACTAGCAGCTTAATGACACACCTGAAAGTCCTGGAACAAAAAGAAGCCAATTCACCCAGGAGGAGTAGAAGGCAGGAAATCATCAAACTCAAGGCTGAAATCAATCAATTGGAAACAAAGCGAACCGTACAAAGAATTAACGAATCCAGGAGCTGGTTCTTTGAGAAAATAAACAAGATAGATAAACCCTTAGCCAGACTGACCAAAGGGCACAGAGAAAGTATCCAAATTAACAAACTTAGAAATGAAAAGGGAGATATAACAACGGAAACTGAGGAAATCCAAAAAATCATCAGATCCTACTACAAGAGCCTGTACTCAACACAACTGGAGAATCTGGAGGAAATGGACAATTTCCTTGACAGATACCAAATACCAAAATTAAATCAGGACCAAATAGATCATCTACACCGTCCCATAACGCCTAAAGAAATAGAAGGAGTCATAGAAAGTCTTCCAACCAAAAAATGCACAGGACCAGATGGTTTCAATGCAGAATTCTATCAGACCTTCAAAGAAGAGTTAACACCAATACTCTTCAAACTATTCCACAAAATAGAAACAGAAGGAACACTACCCAATTCCTTCTACGAAGCCACAATTACTCTGTTACCAAAGCCACACAAAGATCCAACAAAGAAAGAGAACTTCAGACCAATTTCCCTTATGAACATCGATGCAAAAATACTCAATAAAATTCTTGCCAACCGACTCCAAGAACACATCAAAACGATCATCCACCATGATCAAGTAGGCTTTATCTTGGGAATGCAGGGTTGGTTTAATATATGGAAATCCATCAATGCAATCCAATACATAAACAAACTCAAAGAAAAAAAACACGTGGTCATTTCATTGGATGCTGAAAAAGCATTTGACAAAATTCAGCATCCTTTCATGCTTAAAGTCTTGGAAAGAACGGGAATTCAAGGCCCATACCTAAACATAGTAAAAGCAATATACAGCAAACTGGTAGCCAGCATCAAACTAAATGGAGAGAAACTTGAAGCAATCCCACTAAAATCAGGGACTAGACAGGGCTGCCCCCTCTCTCCTTATCTTTTCAATATTGTACTTGAGGTACTAGCTCAGGCAATTCGACAACATAAGGAGGTCAAAGGGATACAAATTGGAAAGGAAGAAGTCAAACTATCATTATTTGCAGATGACATGATAGTCTACCTAAGTGACCCAATAAACTCCACTAGAGAACTCCTACAGCTGATAAACAACTTCAGCAAAGTGGCAGGTTATAAAATCAACTCAAGCAAATCAGTGGCCTTCCTATACTCAAAGGATAAGCAGGCTGAGAAAGAAATTAGGGAAATGACCCCCTTCACAATAGCCACAAACAGTATAAAGTATCTTGGGGTGACTCTTACCAAACATGTGAAAGATCTTTACGACAAGAACTTCAAGACTCTGAAGAAGGAAATGGAAGAAGACCTCAAAAAATGGGAAAACCTCCCATGCTCATGGATCGCCAGAATCAATATAGTTAAAATGGCCATTTTGCCAAAAGTAATATACAGATTCAATGCAATACCCATCAAAATCCCAACTCAATTCTTCACAGAGTTAGAAAAAGCAATTAACAAATTCATCTGGAATAACAAATAACCCAGGATAGCTAAAACTATTCTCAGCAACAAAAGAAATTCTGGGGGAATCAGTATCCCTGACCTCAAGCAATACTACAGAGCAATAGTGTTAAAAACTGCATGGTATTGGTACAGTGACAGGCAGGCAGATCAATGGAACAGGATTGAAGATCCAGAAATGAACCCACACACATATGGCCACTTGATCCTCGACAAAGGGGCTGAAAACATCCAATGGAAAAAAGATAGCCTTTTCAACAAATGGTGCTGGTTCAACTGGAGGTCAGCATGCAGAAGAATGCGAATTGATCCATCTTTATCGCCTTGTACTAAGCTCAAATCCAAATGGATCAAGGACCTCCACATAAAGCCAGACACTCTGAAGCTAATAGAAAAGAAACTGGGGAAGACCCTTGAGGACATTGGTACAGGGAGAAAATTTCTGAACAGAACACCAATAGCGTATGCTCTAAGATCAAGAATTGACAAATGGGACCTCATAAAATTACAAAGTTTCTGTACGGCAAAGGACACCATCAAAAGGACAAATCGGCAACCAACAAATTGGGAAAAGATCTTCACCAATCCTACATCAGATAGAGGGCTAATATCCAATATATATAAAGAACTTAAGAAGTTAGACTCCAGAAAACCAAACAACCCTATTAAAAAATAGGGTACAGAGTTAAACAGGGAATTCTCACCTGAAGAACTTCGGATGGCGGAAAAGCATCTCAAAAAATGCTCAACTTCATTAGTCATTAGGGAAATGCAAATCAAAACAACCCTGAGATTTCATCTTACACCAGTCAGAATGGCTAAGATTAAAAATTCAGGAGACAGCAGGTGTTGGAGAGGATGTGGAGAAAGAGGAACACTCCTCCACTGCTGGTGGGGTTGCAAATTGGTACAACCACTCTGGAAATCAGTCTGGCGGTTCCTCCGAAAACTGGGCACCTCACTTCCAAAAGATCCTGCTATACCACTCCTGGGCATATACCCAGAGGATTCCCCACCATGTAATAAGGATACATGCTCTACTATGTTCATAGCAGCCCTATTTATAATTGCCAGATGCTGGAAAGAACCCAGGTATCCCTCAACAGAAGAGTGGATGCAAAAAATGTGGTATATCTACACAATGGAGTACTATTCAGCCATTAGAAACAATGAATTCATGAAATTCTTAGGCAAATGGATGGAGCTAGAAAACATCATACTAAGTGAGGTAACCCAGACTCAAAAGGTGACTCATGGTATGCACTCACTAATAAGTGGATATTAACCTAGAAAACTGGAATACCCCAAACATAATCCATACATCAAATGAGGTACAAGAAGAAAGGAGGAGTGGCCCCTTGTTCTAGAAAGACTCAGTGAAGAAGTATAGGGCAAAACCAGAAAGAGGAAGTGGGAAGGGGTGGGTGGGAGGACAGGGGGAGAAAAGGAGGCTTATGGGACTTTCGGGGATTAGGGGGCTAGAAAATGGGAAATCATTTGAAATAGAAATAAAAAATATATCGAATAAAAAAAAGACAAAAAAATGTGAATTCTCATTAGTGTACAAGTTATAACAGTGTATAGCTAAATAAAACTAATAATTGCTCTGAAGAGAAGAATCAGCACATGTCCTTTTAGAGCAATAGTTCTCAACTTTCCTAATGCTGTGACACTTATAAAATCCTTCATGTTGTGGGGACCCTCAATCATAAAGTTATTTTTGTTGATACTTCATAACTTTAATTTTGCTAACATTGTGAATCATAATGGAAAAATCTGTGTTTTCTGATCTTAGATGTGAAAAGGTCATTCAACCCACAAAAGGGTTATGACCACATAAGGGTTGAGACCCACTGTCGAAGAGTACTTAAGAACTGTTTCTAGAATCTGCAAAATTCAAAACCATCTGTAACTTTAACCCATGGGGATCTGTCACCATCTTTGGCTTCTAGACGTATCTAAACCCCCATGGTGCGTGCGCACACACAAACACACACACACACATGTAACAATTAAAATTAAAATCTTTTTAAAACAATGACTAAACTGTATATGAGTAAAAATAATAAAATCTTTTAAAAACAATGACTAACTCTATATGAGAAAAAAATAGTATGATTATAGTACTGAAAAGAGGTCAAGAATGTTTCCTTAAATGGAAGACATGAAACCAGATACAAAACTGAGTTGTTAGAAAGGATAAGATTTGTTGTTTCAGTATAGGGACAACAGAGACAATGATAAAGGATTAATAATGGTAGTGACATTATAAAAAAAGTAAATATAGCCAGGTGGTGGTGGCACACGCCTGTAATCCCAGCACTCTGGGAGGCAGAGGCAGGCGAATTTCTGAGTTCGAGGCCAGCCTAGTCTATAGAGTGAGTCCAGGACAGACAGGGCTATACAGAGAAACCCTGTCTCGAAAAACAAACAAACAAAAAACAAAAACAAAAAAAAGGTAAATATAAAAATGTGACCCATGTGGCTGAGAAATGACTCAGTGGTAAAGAGCATATACTACTTGTCTTAGGGTATCTACTGCTGAGAAGTAACACCACAACCATAGCAACTCTTATAAAAGAAAACATTTAATTGGGGCTGGCTTACAGGTTCAGAGGTTCAGTCCAATCCTCATGGCGGGAAGCATGGCAGCATCCAGGTAGGCGTGGTGCAGGAGGAAGAGCTGAGAGTTCTGCATCCAGGTCCTTAGGCAGCAAAATGAGAGAAAGACCACTGGGGTTGGCTGTCTTGAACATCAGAAACCTCAAAGCCCAGCTCAATGACACATTACCTCTGACAAGGTCATGCCTACTCCAACAAGGACACTCCCTACGGTCCTATGGGGGCCATTTTCATTCAACCCTCACAATACTTTAGCAGAAGGACCTGAGTTCAATTCCTAGAACCCATATTGAATAGCTATAACTGTTTGCATTTCTATTCTAGCCTCCATGGGAACCCACAGTTATGTGCATACACCCACACATGAAAAATATAATTAAAAATAGATTTTAAAGACAAATTAGAAAACCATGTGAGTTATATATGAGTTATATAGTGACCATATGAGTTATATAGTAGTGCAGAAAACCTAAAGATTAGAAGTTGAGAATCATAAAGAGAGCAATATTCAAGTGTGTGTGATGGTGAAGCTATGTTTTATTTTGTTTGATATATATTAGCACCATGTAGTCTATACTTAGCCTTGAACTCAGATTGAAATGTGTTTTAGTCACCTTTTACTAACTCATAAATAGCAAGTTTGATGTTGGAAGAATATTGGGGGGGGGGGAATTCTGTTAAAGAAACATAGCAATAAAATGACTCAAAGTGACATTCTGCTATAGACAAAGAACAGTGCCTCATTCAGCGATCATCACCAGGGAAGCTTTGTCTTAGTCAGGGTTTCTATTCCTGCACAAACGTCATGACCAAGAGGCAAGTTGGGGAGGAAAGGGTTTATTCAGCTTACACTTCCACATTGCAGTTCATCACTAAAGGAGGTCAGTACTGGAAATCAGGCAGGTTAGGAAGCAGGAGCTGATGCAGAGGCCATGGAGGGATGTTTCTTACTGGCTTGCTTCCCCTGGCTTGCTCAGCCTGCTCTCTTATAGAACCCAAGAGCTCCAGCCCAAAGGTGGAACCACCCCCAAGGGGCCCTCCCCACTTGATCACTAATTGAGAAAATGCCCCACAACTGGATCTCATGGAGGCACTTCCCCAACTGAAGCTCCTTTCTCTGTGATAACTCCAGCCTGTGTCAAGTTGACACACAAAACCAGCCAGTACAAGCTTCTTGAAGTAGGTGGGAACTAACACAGGGACCAACAGCTGAGCACTCAATACTAAATGGGATGTTTTCATTAAACCCAGGTTTTCTCCACTGAAGGTTCACTGGGTATATTAACCATACTTCAAGGTAAGTTTCAGGCCCAATATTCGGGCCAATTCAAAATGAAATTAATGGTATTTTTGTTGACATTTTGTCTTATATAGCTTTGTGCAGTTTTTTTGGTCTTATTATATTTTCATTCCTGATTTTGTGTTTTTGTGAGTGATCTTTTAGTTTTGTTTTCTATTTGTGTTTTTTATGTACAAACCTTTTCATTTTGTAACTAAATGTGGATATTAAACCAATAGTTCCTAGAATAAAAACTGTACAATAAAAAATAAAATGGCAAAGAACTGCTAGACATGATATGGTGATTTATTTCAGGGAAGACACAAGGTACTTTAGTCAGATTTCCTTCCATGCAGTGAGATAAGTGAAAGATTCTAGAAGATGTATGTAAGAGTGAAAAAACTGTTTGGTAATCCTGGGTCTGTAGAAGACTATAATAGACAACTCACTAATCCTGAGTTTACAGAAGATAAGCAAATCTAACTGGGGGGCTGGGGGAACGACAAGGGATTTTTTTTTTTTGCTTGCTTGTTTTTCGTAAGAGAGAAAGAAAGAGTGTGTGACCCTTAGCGGGTAGGAAAGAAGGGAGTATTTAGGAGAAGTTGAGAGAGGAAAAACCATGATCAAAATATATTATTTTTTCAACAAAATGACTATAAACTAAATCCATTGAACATATTGCTTCGACTTTTATTGAACCATTTTTTCCTTAACTTTGCCTAGCCTATCTGCAACTTTAGGATCTGAACTAAGTGTAGTTTCCCTAATATACCACATTCTCTGTGACTTGTAGGCCTTTGTACCTGTTGACTGCTTTTGTCTGGAACTGTCTTTTCAAGTTTGGCTGCCCATTCTATTTGACTTTCTTTTTACTATTGAGTGGTAAACTGCTCATCTGTGAAGACTTTAAGTCTAGACTTACATTTTACATTCTTTTAGAAGCACTCCCTGTCCTTATCCAAAATTTAACAGTTTTCATGTTCTTATAATAAAATCTACTTCAGGGTTGGAGAAATGGCTCAGCAAATAAGAACACTGACTGCTTTTCTGGAGGTCATGAGTTCAAATCCCAGCAACCACTTGGTATAGCTCACAACCATCTGCAAAGAGACAGCTACAGTTTACTCACATATAGTAAATAAAATATTTTAAAAAATGAAAAATAATGTTTACTTCAATTACAGTGCTTAACACAGTATACAATATTTTTTAACTCACAAATATTTTGTCATGTACAACACATGCTTTGCTCACCTTTTAATTTTCATTATCATCCTGCCTGACATATAGTACATATTCAATATCTGTTGAAATAAAAGAATTATCAAGGCTGGATAGATGAGTCAGGAGTTAAGAATGCCTACTACTCTTGCATAGGGTCTGAGTGTGGTTCCCAGTACCCACCTCTGGCAAGACACAGC
The DNA here is from genome assembly GCF_947179515.1 of Apodemus sylvaticus. Taxonomy (NCBI): domain Eukaryota; kingdom Metazoa; phylum Chordata; class Mammalia; order Rodentia; family Muridae; genus Apodemus; species Apodemus sylvaticus. Next base: position 68,702,983 of record NC_067495.1, on the reverse strand, counting down.
TTCCTCTAACTCCAGCTCTAGTGGCATCCAACATCTCTGGTTTCTGGGGGATTGTGCACATGTGCACATACATATATGAAGTCACTCAAACATACACAAAATAAAAATAATGCAAGCAAATCCAAACAAAAAATTAATCTAGAACTAATTTAGAAGCACTATTAGGACTATGAATATAAATTAGATTTCCTTAATCAAAGAAGATAGCTAAAACCGAGAGAATACTTAGAGATGAGAAGTGAATAGAAACCATTTCCTTGAAAATATTCACACTCAGGGTGATGGTGACGCATGCCTGTAATCCCAACACTCTGGGAGGCAGAGGCAGGCAGACTTCTGAGTTTGAGGCCAGCCTGGTTTACAGAGTGAGTTCCAGGACAGCCAGGGCTATACAGAGAAACCTTCTCTCGAAAAACCAAAAAAAAAGAAAAAAAAAAGAAAAAAAAAAAGAAAAAGAAAATATTCACACTTCAGTAATTCAGGTAAATAGTCTGAGCAGAAAATATATTCACACTTCAGTAATTCAGGTAAATAGTCTGAGCAGAAAATAGAGAAGAAAAACCATACAAATAACATTTAGTGATTCTGAACAATGAACAAAACAGTATAGTAACAAAAACTAAGGGTAAAGTGTCAAAAGGTTTTTTTCTCCATGCAGCAAAAACAGAAAGGAAGTTGGTGAATTACATAGCTTTTTTTTTCTAGTAGTAGCACTTGATTGCACAGTTAAGGAGTGAGTTATTGTGAAGAGCAAATATATCTGTATCAATAGAGTTCATATTAAGAAATAGAAACCACACAATGATGTGAGGATAAATATAAGAAAAGGAATGTTTTGGTCTGGGGATACAGCTCAATGGTACAGTGTTTGCTAAGATTTAAGCCTCTGCAGGCAATACCAGCACCGAAGAAAATGTTTACATACGAGAAAAATGGGAATAAGAAAGGTTTGGCAAGAAATAAGTAAGAAAACATTTCGAGAATGAAGAAATTGCAGAAAGCCACCCAAAGAAGACAATGCCCTTTTAACTACAATTTAGGATTGAGATTAAGATCAGGCTCAGCTGCATGGGGTAATAGAATCGCTAGCCCCCTAAGGGTGGGAGCCCAGGTGTCTGAGGATTGTTTAGATGGAATGGGAGGTATCTCAATTAACTCTGCAGGGAAGGGGTGGGGGGTTCCTTCCAAAGAAAGAAGTAAGCACTGCCTAAGGTTGCAAAACCTAGCTATCTGGGAGGCCACATGGGACTTCTCCTGGACCACTGGAGAGCTAGCCATATCTCAGAAGCTAAACTATGAGCAATCCAGGTGGTTTTGAATCCTGGTGGACTTAAAAGTAATGTGTCTGGTAAGAAAGACTACTAAGATTCAGGTGCCTGCATGTGAGTGCGAAAGCAAGAGACTGTAAAGTTCATTTTGTCCTCAAAGAACCAGAGCCTCCACAAAACAACTTAAAAAGGAAAAAAAAAATACAGTATCTAGAAGAACTGTGAGTCAAAAGGGAAGAGGATATGTTAGATGAATCTTTGCATCTTGAAGAAAACGCGAAACATAATACTTGCATCTTTCCTGAATAGGAATTGAGAATTGAAATTGGAGAAATAATCATATATAAGTAAAGAGATTATAGTGGTGGAATTTTTACATGTAGGGCAAGTCTATCCATTGTATAGAATTTTATAAAAGCCTTAAACAGTTGTGTGATTTCGCCCCCCCTAGAATCACAGTCAATGAAAGAACCAAGATTAGAACAATGTTTTTTCTGCCTCACATTATTATTCTATCACGCTGAGAAAGAGCTGTTTTGAGAGAAGGAGAACTAGTAGTGAGCTCATCAGAATTTCAAAAGACAGCCATAAAAATGCACTTTGATGTTAGCTCAAGTGGAAAGCGGTCCTAGTCAGGTAAGAAATGCACAGCAGACATTCTTAGGGCAATTTTAGTATATAATACATTTTTCAAGAAGAGTAGGTATTTGGGGAGCAAGTGAGTTCACTTTTATTACAGTGTTTAAAAGTTCAAAACAATCTGAGTTTGTTGCTTTTACACCTCTAATCCTAGCACTTGGGAAGCTGAGGCAGGAGAATTGCTAAGTTTAAGGCCTATCTGGGCTATGGTGCATTGCGTATCAGTCTAAGACGAGATATAGGATGAGACCATGTCTCAAACAAAATTAAGCTGAATGAGTAATGTGAACTTTGATGAATTTTAAAGTTAACTAAGGTACAATATTTATTAATTAGAGAGCTGAGAAACGGATGGATAGTGGCATGTATTGAATGAGTAATCAGAATTCCTTGAAATACACTGTGAGATTTTTTCCCAAATTAGCATATAGAGAATACTTAATTCCACAGGATGCTAAGTTCCATAATGTTTTGAATATTAAAATTCTACCTTAGTAGAATTAACCTGTGATTTTTAAGCTTTCAATTTATTGATATAAAACATATACAGATATTGAATATATGTGTGTGTATAGATATATAGTGACCCTAGCAATTTGCCTAAAACTTAACAAAAGCTTCTCCTTTTATTTTTTAGGTTAAAGGCAGAATACTGTAAAATCAATTATGTAAAATCAAAATGGACAATTCTTTAAAGATAAATATGATTTTACCAGGACTGGTTTTGTTTCTAAGTGTAGTTAACAAGGGGAAATGGCTCCGTAGCTAAAATGCTTGCTCAATTGAGCATGAAAACCTTTGTTTGATCCTCAGTACCCATATAGAAATCCAGGTGTGCTGATGCTCATCAGGGAGAGATGTGGGTAGTAACAGGCGGATCCCAGGAACTCATTGTCCTGTCTGTCCAGCCAAGTTTGTGATCTGAAGATTCTATGAGGAAGCTTATTTCAAAAAAGAAATGTACTAGGGCTGGAGAGATGGCTCAGTAGTTAAGAGCACTGACTGCTCTTCCGGAAGGTCCTGAGTTCAAAACCCAGCAACCACATGGTGGCTCACAACCATCTGCAATAAGATCTGATGCCCTGCCCTCTTCTAGAGTGTCTGAAGACAGCTACAGTGTATTTACATATAATAAATAAATAAATCTTTAAAAAAATAAAATAAACAAAAAAATAGTAAGTAGTAGTTCGGAAATCATATGTGTACGTATATTACATACATATATGTACATATGTATATAATATACATATGTAATATTATATGGGCTAAGTAGGTTGTATTTACACATTTAGGAATAATATATATGTATGTATGTATATACACTATATATATAAAATCTCTCTCATATATATATATATATATATATATATATATATATATATATTCTGGTTGCATAAAATAACAAAGAAAAAGAGACCATGAATTTTAAAGAGAGCAAGGATCATACATGGAAGGGTTCAAAACCAAGAAGGAGGCAAATGATTAAAATGACTTAAACACATTTCAATTTCTAAAAATAAAACACTATTAACTAAGAAAATAAAACCAATGAAGAGTAACAGAAGACACTTGATGTCATCTTCTAGCCTCCACATGTATTCACATACCCTTGCATACACATATGTATACACATATGCACACACAGCACACACACACATTCCATAAAGTCATAATTTTAAAATTAATATTAATGAATAAATCTTTAAACCATGACTATTAAATCTTTTAACAATACTATATAATTTTTACCCAAGAAAAGGGGAAATTTTTCCTAGCACTTAGCAGACGGAGGCAGGAGGACCAGAAATCAAAGAGAATCTTTGGCTAATAGTTCAGGTCCAGACTGGAGTAAATGAGACCCTGCCTTAAAAACATTCAGTAGTATCTTAAAATAATCTAGAAAAAGGTTGGCACAAAAACAGGATTGACTCAAAATGAAAATACTATATTAGTACACTAATAAGTATATTACTTAGGCATGATGGTAAACACTTGTAATCCTATTACTGGGTAGGGGGAAGCAAAAAGATGTAAGGTTCAAAGGCAGTTTCAGCTACAGAGTAAGTTCGAGGACAATTTGAGCTATGTGAGACTTTATCTTGAAAATATGTGTGTGAATTGGAAACCTTATATCTATAATATTCATACAGTGTGCTCTGGAATAATTTTAATGTGACTTCAATGCATATAGATGGGCTTGGTGGGAACTATAACCTATAACTCTAGAACTACAAAGGATGAGGGAGGATGGCCATGAGTGGGGTGAGGCTGACTCAAGCTACAGTAAGATTTTGTCTCACAAATCAAGAACAAAACACATACAAAGGAGTTGATAAGTGAAATGAAAGAGCAAGCAGATGAAACTTTTAAAACGTCAAATGGCACCAAGGCCAAGAGTATAGCTGAGTTTTACACACACACACACAAATCGCATGTATAGGATGTATGAGGCTGCAGGCTTGATGCTCAGCAATAAAAACACACAGAAACACAAAAATATTTCCAACAGGTTCTCCGAGTAGATAATAATAATGTAAGCCAAACACCTCGTGCTCACCCTGTAGCTGCTGATGACTCTGAACCTTTGGTTGTCTTAACTCTCAAGTGGTGAGATGACAGGCATGTGTCACTATGTCCGACTAAATATTTGATTTCTTTTAACAAGCCACTGCTTTCTCTTTCCATAGCATTATATTGTTTTAAAACATTCATTTATTTATTATGTGTATGTGTCACACACATGCATGTTTATGCCATGGCCAACACACATAGGTCATGGGACACCTTATAGGTGTCATTCCTCTCTGTCTAAAGTGTAGGCCCCAGGGATCAAACCCAGGTCCCTGGGCTTAGTGGTAAGTTCCCTTAACACACTGAGCAATCTTGCCCAGCACAAAGAGCCATTTCTGATTTTGAAATGTTCTTACACTATTAGGAATAGTGTATTTTTAATCACAACAGAGACAAATCTTTTAAAAAGTATTTATTCATTTTGTGTGTGTGTGTGTGTGTTTGTGTTTGCCCTGCATGTATATATGTATATCATGAGTTTGTAGAACCCACAGAGGCCAGATATGGGTATTGGATCCATATATAGTGATTTACCCTCCATTGCACCATAATATCTAATTAGTACATTACTTTACTGGTTAGATATTTCGCACTATATTTAGTATGAATGCATACACCAATTATTATGTTTTATAACTTTAAAAAGTTATTGTTTTAAAATGAGTATGGTAGCACATGACTATAATTCTAGTACTGGGAGGTAGAGGCCAGGGGTACTAGGAGTATAAGGTCATTTGTAGCTGTATGATGAGTTTGAAGCTGACCTGGGCTGCATGAGACCCTGCCTCAAGTTCTTAACTATCTGGGTCAGTGCTTTAGAGCACTGGTTGCTCTTCAAGAGGACCCAGGTTCATTCCCAGCATCTACATGGAGGCTCACAACCATCTAATTGAAAACCTTTTATCAATCAATAGATTTCTTTCAAACCCTAAGTACGTGGTACTTGTCCCTTATCGCTCATCATTGTGTAACAATCACTTCACTATTCTAGAACTCTCTTCCAAACCTTTCAAAAAAAGAGAAAAAAAATGTAACTTTTTTTTTAGCTCAGTGAGTGGAGAGGCAATCAAGGTAAGTAGCTGGGTGAAGGTTATAATATATATATAGCGTTTTGAAAGTTCAATTAAACCAATACAATAATAAATAGCATCGAATTAAACAAGTTAAAAGGGTAGGGAAGGGGAAAACATCTCTTTTCAATAAGAAAGAGAATCATGGGGGTACATGCCTTTAATTTCAGCATTTGGAAGGCAGAGGGTGGAGTTCTAGATGTTTACCCTTTGCACCAACTATGTAATGAGTTTAAACAAGTCTAAGCCTGGGCTCAAGCAGAGGATGGGGGAGAGGGAGATTGAGACAGAGATGGACAGAAAGAGAAAGAGAAATAGTGAACCGCATAGAATAAGGGCTAATAATATTTGCTAGTTTTGTGACATTGATCAAATGTTTGGTTGAGAGTTTTGATTTCCCTATTTCTAAAGAGGGGATATGTGTATGATACAGGGCTCTTGTGACTACCCATAATAATCCATGTGAATATGTAGCTTGAGCCCTAACATCTAGTAGGTACTATTGATCTGTACTTCTATAAAGACACTGAAATCATGAAATGAATTATAATCAACACAAGATTTACAACATTTTTTAAAAATAAAATTAAGAACTGTGGGGCTGGGGATGTAGTTCACTTTCTATAATGCTTGAAGTTTGATTCCCCAGTATGTCATAAATTGGGCACAGTGGTGCTTGATTATAATATCAGCACATAGGAGGCTGAAGCAGGTGAATCTCTTTGGGTTCAAGGCAAACCTGGTTCTATATACCAAGTTCTACAATAGCCAGGCTACAAAGTGAGATCCTGTCTGAAAAAAAATCAAAAGATATAAAGGGGGCTGGGTGGTGGTGGCGCACACCTTTAATCCCAGCACTTGGGAGGCAGAGGCAGGCGGATTAGTGAGTTCCAGGACAGCCAGGACTACACAGAGAAACCCTGTCTTGAAAAACCAACAACAAAAAAAGAGATAAGGGGGAAGGGAAACAAGACCTAAAGTTTCTGAACTTCCTTTAATAAAAAAAAAGTCACTGTGACAAAGTGCCTGAGTTAAACAACTCAACGCTTGTATTTTGGTTCAAAGTTTAAACAGGTTTAAGGCCATGGTTAGCTGACTCCCCTGCTTTTAGCTCTTTGACAAGGTAGAAACATTACAATTGAATGGTAATATAGAATTTAACTACATATGTCACCCAGTCTTGAAACAGGAGCCAAGAGGGTCCAGTGAGAAGATATGCCTTTGAAAGGTGTACACCAGTGACCTACTTCCTCCAACAAGGGCTCACCTCCTACTAGCACATTACCTATGAATTCACACAAATGCATCAATTTATTGATGACATCAGTGACTTCATGATCTAATCCTGTCTTAATAACTCTAAATGCTGGAGAACCAAGCCTTTACTATAGGAGACGTCTACGAGTCATAATAAGGAGATGACAGTCAATGAAAAGCAGAAACACTGGTATATTTGAAATTGAGTCTTCTCAGATTATAAAATGTAATGTAATCTTCAACAATGAAATTAATATGGGATTAGCTCTAGATAGTGTTGCTTGGTTTTAATTGTCAACTTGCTACAATCTAGAATCACCTAAGGATGGCTCAGTGAGGAAGTGCCTAGGTTATGTTGACCTCGGAGCATGTCTGTAGGGATTTGTCTTGATTACCTTTAATTGATGTGGGAAGACTCAGCTTAAAAGTGGCAGCTCTGTTCCCTGGGCTTGAGTACTGGACTGTATAAAAAAGAAAACTGAAAAGGATGAGAGAGTGAACTGAGCACAGGCATTCCTAAGTGTGGATGTGACTAGCTGCTTCAAGTCCCTGATGCCTTAAGGCACCTCCGAGTGATGAGGTGTAACCTGGAGTTGTGAGCTACAATAAACCCTTTCTCCTTTATATTGCATTTGACAAAGCATTTTGTCATAGGAACCAGAAAGAAAACTAGAACAGAGATCAATAGAAAAGAACACACAAAAAGAAATAGGTCTTGCTCTAACCCATTAATGAATGACAGTGATTGCATAATGTAGCAACTGGGAAATAAAAACATTTAATAAATATTACCAGAGAAAAGTGGTTAGCGATTTTTCAAGCAATCATTATACTCAAATTCAACTGGAAAATAAGTAGTCATACACAAAAATATTAAATTGCTATTTTGGTTTTTGCTATAAAACATATCTTAATTACACACAAGAATGGTTTTCATTATTTCAATTTTGTGAAATTGTAATTAGTTTAATATCATTGTGTCTATGATCTGAGCCTGTAAGTACATGAATACTGTGACATGCATGTGTATTTCAGAGGAAGTTTGCAGAGTACATTCTCTTCCTTTCACCTTTGACATGGCTTCTAGGAACCAAACTTAGCAGTTAACCCCACTGAGTCACTCTTTGGCTCCAGTTTCTTTTTTTAAATTTAATTTGGGTTGGTGAGACTGGTCAATAGATGCTTTGAGCCAAGCCTGATGACCTGAATTTGATCTCCAGAACCTAAGGTAAAAGGAGCAAACTTACTCCAACCTGTCTTCTGACTTCCACATAGGCACATGAGGTACATGCCCACTGACATAGATACATACAGAGAGTGAGTGAGAGGGGAGGGAGGAGGATGGGGAGAGGAGAGGGAGGGAGAGAGGGAGAGGGGAAGGAGGGGAGAAGGAGGATGGGGGAAGGAAGGGGAGGGGAGAAGGAAGAGGGAGGGGGAGGGAGGGGTGGGGGAAGGGAAGGAGGGGGAAGACAAAGAGACAGAGACAGACACACACATAGGGACAGAGAATAAATATAATACCTTTCAAAATCAGATTTTACGGCTGCTGTGATGGCTCAGTGGGTAAAGGCACTTGCTACCAAGCCTGACAATGTTGTGGATTCCCAGAACTCACGTGAAAAAGGGAGGTCTGACTCAGCCAAGTTGTCCTCTGACCTCTACATATTCACAGTGGTACCATCTACACACAACCACACACTCACAAAATAAATGCATTTTAGTTTTTATATGTCCCTGTCTGCATGAGAGTCTATGCATGTTCAGGGAAGGCAGTGAAAGTGTGCACACACACGGAGGGCAGAAGTGGGTATTAGAGCCATCAGACAGGAACTTATAAGCTTTTGATACATGGCTGCTGAGGTCTGGTTCTCATGACTGTGCACCTCCCAGTCATCTTTCCAGCCCCAATTATGGCAATTGCATATGTACATTTATTGTCATTGGATCACGACCACACCCTGTTACCCACTCTTGTCACTTTCTATTACTACTTGTTGTGGTTTACATAAGAATGGGCCCCATAGGCTCCTACATTTAAATGGTAGGGGAGTGGCTGTATCTGAAAGAACTAGGAAGTATGGCCTGGTTGGAAGAACTGTATTACTGGAGATGAACTTCTTTGATGAGCTTCTTTGAGGGTTTTAAAATCCCAAGCCAGGCCCAGAGGCTCTGCATTCCTGATGTACTCCTGTTTAATGTAAAACACTCAGTTATTTCTCTCTTCCTGCTGCCTTTGGACCCAGACGTAGAATTCTCAGCTACGATGTCTGCCTGCATGCTGCTCTGCTCCCTGGCACAAGGATAATAGATAAAACCTGTGAAACTGTAAGCCAGACCCAACTAAATGCTTTCTTTTATAAAAGTCACCATGGTCATGGTGTCTCTTCAGAGCAACAGAAACTGACTGACTATGGCTAGGCTTTTCTTTATCCTTTTCTCAAGCAGTCCATCTTCTATTTTCATATCTTTTGGTATGTTCATGTATGTTTGTACTGGGAGTGCATGCTTCCATTTATGCATGTAGAGTCCAAAAGCTAACATTGAGTGTCTTCATCTATTTCTCTTTGCATTATTATTAGTGTTGTTGTTATTTGATATATAGTCTATCATTAAACCAGCAATCCCCTGGAACACACACACACACACACAGGCTAAACTTGATGGGAGTGCGAATCTGAATGCTGGAGGATATGAACTCAGGTCTTCATGCTATATGGCAAGTACTTCAGCCAGTGAACTATATTTCCCAGCCCCACCCCCAAGTAATTTTTTTTAAAGATTCATTTATTTATTTTTTGTGTATGACCACACTGTAGCTGTCTTCAGACACCCTAGAAGAGGGCATCAGATCTCTTTACAGATGGTTGTGAGCCACTATTGGTTGCTGGGAATTGAATTCAAGACCTCTGGAAGAGCAAACAGTCAGTGCTCTTAACTTCTGAGCATCTCTCCAGCCCTCAAGTAATTTTTTAAAGGTAACCCAATGCTGGGAATGTAGCTTAGTTGATAGAGATTTTGTCTAGCATTCTTGAAGCCCTGGGTTAAATCTATGGAACCACCTGTAATCCATCACTTATTAAGTAGAAGCTGGATGATAGGGAGCTCTAGGCTAGCCTGCCATACATATGACCCTATCTCTAAATAACAAATGCTTATAGAAAAGAAAGATTAACTATGCAAGAAATCTCAGGATGAGGATTCCATTTCAAGTTCAGAAACAATAGTGTATTAGGGTAGTCTAAAGGAATAGAACTGACAGAATTGTGTGTGTGTGTGTGTGTGTGTTTGTGTGTGTGTGTGTGTTATATGATTTCGTAGGCTTACCAGATGCAGTCTGGTAGTCCATTAATGACTAGTTCATAATGGAAAGACCAAGGCCAGGATTCTGGTACTTGTTCAGTCTAAAAGGCTCAGTATCTCAGTAGCCCCAATGTGGCACTGGAGTCATGGACAGATGCTGATCTTTGGTTTGTTGGAATCCCAAAGTGGTAGGTTTGAATGAATACCAGTGAAGAAATTCTGTAGGAACAAGAGAGATGAAGATGACAGTGAGACTGAGGACAAGCAGTCAAAAAGCAATTTTTCTGTTTTCCAACTCGTTTTTTATTCTGAGCTGGCACATGCTTTAGGGTTCCACCGGATTTAGGGTGGGCCTTCCTGCTTCAAATAATCTGATAAAGAAAAGCCTCAACAGTGGTGCCAGATGCAATCAGGTTGGCAACCAAAATTATCCATCTTGAATGGAATATAAATCAAATGGAAAATGGGGAAGTTTGAATTTGAACTCTCCACCATTATCAACAAAGTAGATCCAATTTTTAAAACAAACTAGTCATGATTATGAACATCAGTAATGTCAGCACCTGAGAACTAAAACAGAAGACTGGTGACATGGAGAGTGGCCCTTAAGCTGTAAGAGCCTATCTCAAAAACAAGTATATTAATTAACAATAAAAATAAAGAAAATAATAAAATTGGAACTACACTGGCAGAAACATGCATAAAAGGTATTTATGATCACATATATCATACAAATTTATAAGATGGCAATAGGCAATTCTTACTTTTTACAGATGAAATAAGTGGCTAATAAGTAAGTACTAAACACATTTTTATGCAACCAAAGAGTTAAACTAAACATAACAGATGATAGATATAGATATAGTATGGCTCATGATATAAAACTTTTCATACATTATTAAAAGGAATATTAAAATTGGTAGAATTAAAAAATAAGTTGGAGGGAAAACTAATGAAAATATGTACTACATATTTCTGCAAAGAAATTTGGCACCAATTTTGGAAAGCCTTTAAAAATATTTAATCTAGCCACTCAGGGGTGGCACACACATTTGATCTCAGCATTTGGGAAACAGAGGACTGCAGATCTCCCAGTTTGAGGCATGGTATACATAGTGAGTTCCAGGACAGCCAAGGCTGAGAACCTCTGTCTTAAAAAAGAAAAGTGTGTGTGTGTGTGTGTGTGTGTGTGTGTGTGTGTCTGTGTGTAAATACATATGTATATATGTATGTATACATATATGTGTGTACACATGTATTTATGTATTGAATTCTTATAGGTTTCAAGCATTAGGAATCTATTCTAAGCACCTATTTAATAATTAGATATATAGATAAGTGATAAGGCAATGGGGTCACACACCTTCAATCCCACCACTCAGGAGGCAGAGGCATCTCTCAGTTGGGAACCAATGGAGTTGACACAGAGTTCCAGAATAGCAAGGACTGCACAGTGAGACCTGCCTCAAAACTGTTCTATTTATTTGGCTTTTTTTTTGAGACAGGGTTTCTCTGTGTTAACAGAACCCTGGCTTTACTGAACTTGCTTTGCAGACCATGCTGGCTGACAGAGATCCCTCTGTCTCTGCTTCCCAAGTGCTGGGAATAATTGTATGCAACACCATGCCTGGTGCATAATTGTTTTAAAATGAAAGAAAAGCATACTTTATTAATGCAAACAAGGAGGAGGAGAAAAGCCAAATGAAGAATATTAAGTCAAAACAATTGTAATATGTACAAAAGGTGACATTTTCTATAATTATTAAGATGCTTAATAAGTTTCATATGTGTGATGACCAAATCCATGGCTCAGCACATGAAAACCAAGCCCCCTACCACTGATAGATATCCCAACCCCTTAGTGTTTCCTTTGTGAGTAGCAATTTGAAAATTCGTGAGGGAATAAAGGAGAAAGTACAAGCCAATATTAAAAGAGAAAATAATCAGAATACTATTTGGTTTTGAAATATTCAATTACGGCTCAACAGGAAAAAATGTTAAGAACATACTACAATCATAATTAAATTTATTAACCAAACACCATTTTAATTAATTTTAAAGAAAATCTGATTTTATTAGTTTATCTTTATTCAAAGCACCACATATTTTTAAGACCCCACTTGAGACATAATTTACATACCATAAAGATCACCGGTTGGGAAATGAATCCAGGGCCTTTGGCAAGGTAGAGAAATATTTTAAGCATGAAGCTCCAGCTCTAGCTCCAGTTCACTGTTTTAAAGTGTGAATTTAGGGCCATTGTGGTGGTTTAATAAATAGGTAAAAAGGCTCATCATGCAAGCCAGATGAACTGACTCTGATCTCTGGAATCCCTGTAAAGGTGAAAGGCAAAAGCTGAATCCACAAAGCTCTCCTGTGACCTCCACACATGGATCCCAGCATGCAGGCCCATACACAGGCACCCCCATGCACTGAGAAAAACTTCTTCCCTTAGATGGTTTTTTATCTATTTACAAACCTGTGCAAGCATTACCAGAATATAATTGTAGAACACATTAGAAACACTTCCCCTACCCCAAATAATTATAATATATACAAGAACCTTCTCTTGTTCCATGTCATTAGACCAACAGAAGCAATAATCTTTTTACCTTGATAGTTCTTCACATTTCACATAATCATACACTATTTGCTCTCTTTTCTGATTAACTTTTTTCATTCAATACATTTTCAGGGTCCATCCAGGATATACACAAATATATATATACAAATACACACACACACATACACACACACACACACACATATATATATATATGTGTGTGTGTGTATCATTACTTTTTTATGCTAGAATACTCAATTCCATAGGTGCACAATATCTTGTTTATTCATTCATAAGTTGTTTCTGTTATGGAAATATTAAAAATAACACTGCTATGAACTTTTGTTTTTGAGACAAGATCAGGAAACCCAAGTGGGCCTTGACTTCTCTGTGTATTTGTAGCTAGCTTTGAAATGCTTCTCTTGCCTCCCAACCGTAATGCTGGATTAGTAGCATTTGTCACTGCAACAGCTTCTGTTGCTGTTTGTGTTGGATGCTATGAGCTTTAGCGGACAACTTTGATTGTACAGATATTTTTCCATTCTTTTGGGTATATGGCTACAGTTTGTGTTTTTGAGGAACTATCAAAATCTAAACCTCTGTATAAGACTACTGGTAGAAGGAAGGCACTGTCATCTTATGGTTTCAACTTGCATTTTGTAATGAGCACTGATAGGTCTGTGTTCTCCATATATATTCTGCTAAGTAGATTCTTATTGCATATAACTTACAACCATTTTCTTCCTTTCATAGGGTTATCTTTTTCGTTGTTGATTTTTCAGATTTCTCTGTGTAACACTGGTGGTCCTGGAAATTGTTCTGTAGACCAGGGTGACCTCAAATTTACAGAGGTTTGCCTGCCTCTGCCTCTAGAGGGCTGGGATTCAAGGTCTATGCCACTACTCCCTAGCTGGATTATCTTTTCCTTCCTTCCTTCCTTCCTTCCTTCCTTCCTTCCTTCCTTCCTTCCTTCCTTCCTTCCTTCCTTCCTTCCTTTCTTCCTCCCTCCCCCCTCCCTCCCTCCCTCCCTCCCTCCCTCCCTCCCTCCCTCCCTCCCTCCTTTCCTTCCTTCCTTCCTTCCTTCCTTCCTTCCTTCCTTCCTTCCTTCCTTCCTTCCTTCCTTCCTTCCTTCCTTTCTCTCCCTCTTTCATGTAGGGTCTTATTTTGTTGCCCTAGTCAGTCTGGACTTGATCTATATAGGTCAGTCTGACCTCAGATTTACAGAGATTTGCCTGCCTCAGTCTCCAGAGTGCTAGGATTACAAGAATGCTCTCTCTCTCTCTCTCTCTCTCTCTCTCTCTCTCTCTCTCTCCTTTCCCTCTCCCCTTCTTATTTTTCCTTTTTTATGAAGGGCAGAAGGATTTATTTTGCCTCATGATTGCCTTATGATTGCCTCAAGATTTTAGAGTGTTCTTTCTGATATAAAGCTGTTACTTAATGGCCACCATTTTCTTCATGTTGTCTGATGTACATAATTGTTTCCCTCTGACAAAGGTTAGTTTATCTACTTTTGTTAGTGTGATGTAGGTGTCATAACAAACATTTTTCTAATATAAGGTAACAACATTGGCATTTACCTTTTCATCAAAACTTATATAGTTTTAACCTGTAGGGCTTGGAAAAATTGAGTTAATTTCTGTCTGTATTATTGCATTATAGCAGTCTAAACTAATTTTCTTCATGTGAATATACTTTTGTCCCATCACTTGTTTAAAGAATATTTTCTTTCTTATTTTGTATTGTCTAGGTACTGGTGTCAACAATGGGTAACAGAGCTGTAGGCATATTTCTGAATTCTCAATTCTATTCCATTGATGTGTATAACTTTTTTTAAGTCAGTAACATAGACTCCTTCTGATAATTGTTTTTAGTTAGAAAGGCTTGAGCATGGGAAGTGTGAACTGTCCTAATTTATCCTCATTTTCAAGATGCTCTGGCTATTCTGGGCTCCTTGTATGAATCATGCAGTTTCTGCCAAAAGTTCTGTTGGGATTCAGCTACATATTTTATGCAATGTAAATCAGTTTTTACTATTATGTCTTCCAAACCATGGACATGGAATGGCTTTTTATTTCTTTAGGTGTTCTTGATTATTTTTTTTGTTTTTGTTTTTTGTTTTTTGAGAGAGGGTTTCTCTGTATACCCCCATATTTTTTTGTTGTTCTTTTTGTTTGTTTTTTGAGACAGGGTTTCTCTGTGTAGCCCTGGATGTCCTGGAACTCACTCTGTAGACTAGGCCAGCCTCGAACTCAGAAATCCACCTGCCTCTGCCTCCCAAGTGCTGGGATTACAGGCGTGTGCCACCACTGCCCAGCTTTTGTTTTGTTTTGTGGTTTTTTTTTTTTTTTTTAGGTGTTCTTGAACTTCATTAAATACGGGTTTATAATTTTCTGTCTCTTTCTTTTTAATTGTTAAAATTTTAAAATTATTTTTAATTATTTTGGAGACAGGCTAACCCTGGCTGTCCTGGAACTCACTCTGTAGACCAGGCAGGTCTTGAGCTCACAGAGATCCTCCTGCCTCTGTCTCTTGAAAGGCATGCACTATTACCAGCCAGCTGCTTTAGTTTTCAGTGCACTAGTACTGCATTTATTTTGTAAAACATATTCCTAAGTATTTTATTCTTTTTGATGGTACTGCAAATTTCAAAATCTTTACTGTTTGGGTACCATCTTGGTCATGTTTCACGTGTTGCTCTGCTTTCTCTCTCTAGTTACAATTGCTTCCTTGAATGTAATTTTGTTCTTCTTTGGGGGTAATACTCCATTGTTAAAAGAAGCAGAACCCTTAAATCTGTTTGCTATGGCTGATAGAGACTGCTTGGTGAGTAAAACTCTTGCTATATAAGCCTTATTTGAGTTTGATTCATTTTTTTTTTTCGAGACAGGGTTTCTCTGTATAGCCCTGGCTGTCCTGGAACTCACTATGTAAACTAGGTTGGGCTCAAACTCAGAGATCCACCTGTCTCTGCCTCCCAAGTGCTGGGATTAAAGGCGTGCACCACCACTGTTCCACCTGAGTGTGATGCTTGGAATTCACAAGGTGGAAGGAGAGAATCTACACTGTAAAATTGTCCTCTGGCCTCTCCATTTTAGTAAATACAAATAAAAAAATGTAATGTATAAGGAATGAATCCTGTAGCTGGGCCTGTTGGTGCAAGCTTCTAATCTCAGCTTCTATAGAGGCAAAAGACTGAAATTCCAAAGCTTCCCCAGGTGTGGCTACACATGCCTGTCTGTCTCCTCAGCACTGCTTAGAAAATGGAAACAGAAAAAAAAATCAGAAATTCAAGGTTACTTTCCCCCCATATATAGTGTGTTCAAGGTCAGCCTGGGATACTTGAGACCCTTTCTGAAACAAAGTAATAAACAAAAATCCCTGATAGTTCAAGGCCTGTCTGAACAATTTACAAAACCATAAACAAAGCAAAAAGCAGAGATGTAGATCAATACTAGAGTACTTGCCTAGTATTTGGAGGAGCATGGATTTAGATTCAACTGCCAGTGCTGAAACAGAAGGAGGTAGGAGAAAGAAAAGAGAACAATATGTGTTCCTTTTTAAGAAATTGGTGTTCCTTTTGCTATCATACTTTGGACAAAAAAGATACTGAAAAAGATACTGCTATGGTGGGTGGTAAGTACTTCCTATCTCAAAGTGAAAATGCCTGTAATTCTAGTACTCAGAAGGTGGAAGCAGACTGACTTAATGTTTGAGCCTGGCTATGCAAGAAGACTTTGTTTCAAAATATATATATATAAAAAAAACTATATATCCCTTGAAAAGAAGATCATAGCCTATATTGGAATTGCTTTTAGGCATCCACTGGAGGGGCTGGAATTTACTCGTCATGAATAAGGGACAGAACTTTTATGCTTTTAGATTCTGTTGGTTTCCACCTAGAAAAATAACTTCCTTTAGTCTTTCTTGTAATGCGGCTATGCTATCAACAAATTGTTCCATTTGTTATTTATTGGGGAAACACCTGCGGTTTACCTTTTTTTTTTTCAAAGTTAGCTTTACTAAACATAGGATTCTTGTATATGGTGCCTTCCTTCTTGTGTTACAATGACTATGCTATCTGATTGATTAGTGATGACTCATTTGTTTTCGATTTTCAATAGGTTAGTGGACACCACTAAATGCTTATATTTGTAGTTCACTGAGCTTCCTGTATGTTTACTTTGAAACAAAGGCATCATCGTCATGATGTATTTTCAAAATATTTCTTCTCACTCTTCTTTCTAACACTTTCATTATATGTATGTATGGTGGCGAATATAATGCTGCCTATTTTTCTGCTGAGAGTCCCCTTCCATTTTTTTCTCTTTTGTTTTTATTATTTCTTTTGTTTGTTTTTCAGAGTACATAATCTCTATTAGCTGTCAACCTTCCTAATGCTGTGACCTCTAATACAGTGCCTGATGTTGAGGTGACCTCCAACCATAACATTATTTTGTTACTACATAACCGTAATTTTGCTACGGTTACAGTTTATAACAGAAATACCTAATATGCAGGATATCTGATATGTGACCCCCTCCAAAGGGGTCATAACCCACAGGTAGAGAAGCACTGCTTTAGATCAATAATTAATATTTTGCTTGTTCAAATAAAATGTTCAAAACATAAAGGGACTTATGATTGTTCCTTTAGATGACTTTTAAATTTGAGAAACTATCTTCCATTATAACCAAGAAGTCTATCAACTGAACCTTATCCTTGGCTCATGCAATGTGATTTTAATTCTGTTTACAGTTTATTTCCTTTGCATGTGTACTCCTACCAGCTCAATATCATGGCACATGTTGAAGTTAGAGGCTGACTTAAAGGAATCGGTTCTCTCCTCCTCTGTGGATGTGAGGATCCAACTCAGGCTGTCAAGTTTTGCTAGAGATACTCTTAATCATCCTCAAATGTGATTTTTTAAAAGGACAATATATTCAATCCTTGGAATTCACAGAAAAGTGGAAGGAGAGAACCGATGTCACAAAGTTGTCCTCGGACAGTCACGCATACACACATCATACACACATCCATACAATAATGGCAAACAATATTTATTTAAAAATAAAGAATGATAATAAAGTAATGGATAGTTCAGTCAATTGTAACCCCTCAGAAATATGTTCATGTTCTAACCACAGTACCAGTGAACATCACCTTACTTGGAAATAAGGTCTTTGTAGATATAATTATGGCATTAGGATGAGATCATTCTAGATGTAGGGTGGGCCTGAAATTTAATGACTCCAGTCCTCATAACAAAGCACATTAACTTGTAGAGTAGTTGCCCGAAATGTTGGAGACCCTGGGTGGGTCCCTGGAATCAGGTATGTGCACAATACAGTAAAATCTGACACTGGGCCCCACATGTACAAAGGTGATCTGAACATGGAGGTAGATAATGGAAGTATGCTGTTAACAAACCAAAGAATGCTAAGGATCCATTGGAAGCTAGAAAAGGTAAAAAGGATTCTTTTACAGAGCATTTAGAGGGAGCACAAACTCTGCTAGAGGCTGATTTTACATTTCTAGCTTTCATGTGTAAAAAACCAACCCACTCCTTTCTTAAGCCCTCTGGATTAGAAGTTGTTATGGTAGCCCCAGGAAGCTAATACAGCTACCAAGTAAACATTTTTTATTAACATTTTTTACATTTGTGAAGTTTGTTTGTGTGGGGGTGGTAAGTGCATGCCAGGGCAAGAGTGTGGAGGTCAGAGAACTTGAGTCAGTTCTCTCCTTCACCAGGTCGGTTCTGGGACTGACCCCAGGTTGTCAGGCTTGGTGGGAAGCACTTTTATCCACCAAGACACTTGCCAACTGTCTTATTTTTCTTTTCCTTATTTCTTGTGATATTTTCATGTAGGCAGGTTGGTCTCAAAACTCACTCTGTAGCCAAAGATGGTACTGAACTCTTAATTCTCCTGCCTCAAATTTTCAAGTGTTAGGGTTATAAGAACACACCACAATGACTGGCAACATTTCTTATCTTTTCTCCTTGAGTCCATTTTTTCCCCCTGTAACAGATGAAAACTTGCTTCCTTTCCTAATTAAAAAAAAAATGGTTTTTTGAGACAGGATTTCTCTGTATAGCCCTGGTTGTCCTGTAATTCACTGTGTAGATCAGACTGGCCTCGAACTCAGAAATCTGCCTTCCTCTGCCTTTCAAGTGCTGGGATTAAAGGAGTGTGCCACCATTGCCTAGCCCCTAATCAAAGTTTTGAAAAAAGTTAAAGAAAGACAGCAACATGACTCAGTGGGTAAAGGTACTTGCTGCCAAGCCTGACAATCTGGATTCAATTCTGGGACCCACATACTGCAGGGAGAAAAACAGCTCCCAAATGCTGTCTTCTGACCTCTACAGGTACACACACACACACACACACACACACACACACACACACACACACACGGGGGGGGGGATGGGGACAGACTAATACTTGTGATTCTGTGTTCTAAAATACTTCAAAGTGTTTTATTAATTAGCATTAGCTCTGAAGAATGAATACATTTTCTGGGAACAGAGACATTTTAAAAAACTTCTTTCAGCCAGGCAGTGGTGGTGCACACCTTTAATCCCAGCACTTGGGAGGCAGAGGCAGGCAGATTTCTGAGTTCCGAGGCCAGCCTGGTCTACAGAGTGAGTTCCAGGACAGCCAGGGCTACACAGAGAAACCCTGTCTCAAAAAAATTTTTTTTTTTTTTTTACTTCTTACATACTTAGTACAGAAAATCCCTGCTAGTTCATCAGTTCCTTAATTATTATCTCCAACATTTACCCTTACTGACTGGTTTTGTGTGGAAACGGATTTTGTCTTTAAATATTTTTCCTTGCATCAGTTTACTTTGTCATAGCGGATACTAGAATCATTGGGTAGTGTGTGCCAGAAACTAATGGAGTGCTCCTTCCAGTCCCCCTTATCTCTCTAAGCAGGGCGTCACTGTTTCTCAGGCCAGCTTTGAATTAACTGTGTATCCCAGTCTAAACTAAAGATAGTTCTGTCTCAGCCTCCCTAGTGTTAGGATTCTATCAGACCACAGGAGGTTAATCTGTATTTTCTTTACTCTTAATCCCTTATCACTTCAAATTCCAATTAACATAATTATTTACTTTGAGGCCAGGTGACTCTGCCCCTGCATATACACAGTAAATACATAATTAAAAATAATCCTGTACAAGGTAATTTCTTACCTTAAATTTTTATGAATGTGTGGCGTTTTCTCTCTTAATTGCATCCAAATTTACAGTTTCAGTGATCGCTGGTATAATTATGTCACTTGCCTTTTGAATACAACAGAGAAATATTATCACATGACTTTTATAAAAATGCTTTGAAGTCATACAGTAGTCATTTTTAATACTGGTATGATTGAGAAAAATATAAACTATCTCCTAGGTCACTGTAAGGATTAAATGAGTTACAGCAGGTAAAATATGTGATAATGGCTTGGTAAAGCTTAGCTGTTAATTATATTATATTGAACTATAAAAATTACTATTACACTAAGCACCTTACAATGATTTCCTGAGGTTTTATATTTCTTTTATCTATTTCTTTCATATACTGATTATACCAAAGATACACATAGCATTTTACACTTCTCTTCTGTTGTTATTAATTACTGAATAGAAGAAATGGGCAAAAAGAGTTACTAGGGATATGTTAAGTTTATGTTTACGAAATTGAATTTTATGCCCAATGTGCTCCCTGAGTCAGAAAAAACAAACTCCCACTATAGCCATACATTTATGTGAACCTTCAAATTTGAGTATTTCAACGCAAATAATGTATACAATTCAAAGAGTATTTGTTTTCCCTTCAGGTTTTGTTTTTATGAATTCTGTTCAAAGTAACATCCCGAGAACAGGATGTTAAGAGAAATTGGGGAAGTAAACCAGTTTACTCAACTGTCAATTATTATATGAATCCTTTGATCACTGAAGATTTACCTACCCAAAACAGCAAGTCAGAGCTGTGCTAAGAGTTAAAGTTATACATTAAAACAATTGTAGTCTCAAAACAGTGGGAAAAGACTTTGTAAACTGGAGTGGTGATTCATGCCTGCCATGTGCACACCAGGGAAGCTGAGGCAGGAAAATTGACATGGAATTCCAGGCGAGCTTTGGATAGATACATAGAATAATACTTCAAAGACAAACCAAACTATCATTTCTATTCAAATTTCAATGAATAGTTAAGAACTTTAAAAATGTTTTGGCAGAATTTCAAAACATAGTTCCAACTTATCCTACAGGAGTGGAGAAGATACAGCTTATTGACCATTTCAGAAGGGGAAAACAGCCTCGTGGTTAAAGTGTAAACTTAGCCCCCAATGTTTATCAGAATCGAGGGGGATACTTTAAGTAGTTTTCTATAAGAATATTATTCCCTTGCTCCAGTCATCAGGAAAGCACAATACTTAAATGAAAGTTTCTCCTTTGAAAACAAAACCTTGTAGTAGCTAGCGACTTTTTCTTGGGGTAGAGAAAAAACAAACAAACCAAATCCTTTCGGTGACCCAAGGTAAGCTAGATCAAGTCAGTTCCTCGTAAGTTTCTCTTGATCACATCTGGAGAAGGGTTCCCTCACCGGAAAGGGTCCGATTGCCCTTACACAGGAAGGGTAAGCAACTCCGGAGCTCTGGGACGCCAACACCACCACAGAGTTTGACAAAGGTTGCCAGAGCGTCTGCCTGCCTTTAGAGCCTCTTCCTTGTTCTCTGGGCAGTAACTAGGCAACCCCAGGCTGGTTTAAGCGGCTGGAACCAGGCGGCCGCCTTAGTGCCCCTGGCGGCCAGCCTGGAGCTCTGCAAGGGGCTCCCTCTCCTCCCCCTCCCTTTCTATGACTCCACCCCCCTTTCCCCCGCCCACCCCTCGGCTACTTCAGCTCCTCCCTCTCCTTCTCTCTTGCTCTCCTTCCTCCTCCGCCTCCTCAGCTCTTGGGCTAGAATATCTATGGGTCGAAACGTGATGCGATGAATCCGAGAGAGACCGAAACTGGGACGAAGAGTGCGGCGGAAGCGGCGGGACTCCCAAGCATGGGGGCTTCACCACAATAGAGGCAGCGCCCCCACCCGCCCCCGCCAGCCCTCCGGAGCGAAGCCCCCAAACCCCCTCGGGAAAAGGATGGCGGCGGCACCTACCCAGATCGAAGCCGGTGGGTAGCTGAACCAGGGGCTAAAGGGATGGGGGCTTTGCGCGACTGCTGTCAGAATTTTTTTAAAAAGCTTGTATCTCTCTTCCTTGCCTCTCTCTCAACGTCTCTCCCCCCACCCCCACCCCTTCTTTAGAGCTGTATTACCTGATCGCAAGGTTTTTGCAGTCCGGACCTTGTAACAAATCTGCTCAGGTGAGAGGGAAAGGATATCTGGGAGTGTTGGGGAATGGTCCCATTGGGGAAATTGAGGCACGGGGTGAGCAGTGCAGTTGGAGGGTGAGGGAAAGGCCGGCCGCGATTACTCCTACAGTCAGCGGCTGTGTTGGAAGTGGGGAGGGAGGAATGGGTTGGCGCCCCAATCTTCTCACATCCCTGTGTCTCTCTTCTCCAGGTGCTAGTGCAAGAGCTCGAAGAGCATCAGGTATGGACCCCTTTTGGGAAGAGGTGGGGAGGGCTGGGGAGAACCTGGAGGAAGGGTAAGGTAGGTCAGGGGCCGAGGGCAGGGGCCCGGAGGGAACCTTCGAGCAGGACACTTGGGGCTGTTGTCATTTGGGGTGAACCGGGTTCTCTGCTTAGAAGGGGCGGACAACGCAGTGGTCTAAACTCGCAGCCTTTTATTCCTGCGGGAGGTGTTTTTTCAGGATTTCCTTCCCTTTGGCCTGCCCCCCACCCCCAACCCCCGGCACGGCGGCAGTAGCTGTCGGGACTGGAGAAATGAAAATGCTAAAGGGTCTAGGACTAGGCTCCAGGCTGGGTGCTGCTGCTGAGGAGCAGAGGCTTTTCCTTCACACTTCCCCCCCTTTTCTTTTCCTCCGGCCCCCAGCTGATTCCGCGCCGCTTAGACTGGGAAGGGAAAGAGCACCGAAGAAGCTTCGAGGATCTGGTTAGTAAACTTTTCGTTTCAACTTAGCCCAACTCTTTCTCCACTCCCTCCCCACCTTGTGCCCCCAACCCGCCCCTGGCCCTTCAGCTCTCAGAGCTCCCCAGCCTGCTGTTCGGTGTTCGAAGGACTGCCCCTTCCCCCTCCCAGCGTGTCGGAAAGGGTACCTTGCCCTCCTCTAGCCTTGCTTGTTTTCACCCCAAAACTTTGAAGAATGTGAGTTGGTTTTCAGAGGTTCTGTGTTGTGCATTATGACTGTGTTACAAACATCGGAGAAGGCCCATTGTAGGGGGATAAGGGACAGAAACCAGGGGGTTATCTTGGGGCACGTACCAAGGACTGACGCTGGCCAATGACAGCGTTGGTAACAGCCCGGAGTTCCGGATTAGTGGAAGAAAACTGGTTTCTGGTTGGTCCTGGCTTGAAATACGGGAACTGAGGCCAGGCTTGGGTGTTTTTTTTTCCTAGCTCTCTCTCTCTCTCTCTCTCTTTCTCTCTCTCTCTCTCTCTCTCTCTCTCTCTCTCTCTCTCTCTCTTCTTTCTTTCTTTTTTTCTCTTTAGAGAGGAGGGGAGAAGGGACTCAGAAGGGGAACTGACTCATAAGTGAGGAAAACTACACAAATAAAAATACTAAGGACTACTGAGTGAATTCTAAATTTGTCTTCTTTAGATAATGGACTGCTGAATAAAAATATTGTTATATATATCCAATCTTAGAAAATAGCTAATTAATTCATCAGTAAATGGCATTTGTACAAATACATTTTTTACTAAACAAGAACTATGTATTATTACCTTTTGGGATTAGGTGAACAGGATTTTGGGATTAGGAGACAACAATGGGAATTTTTAAAAAATAGAATATACTTTAGTTAAGTCTTGGATTGACTCTTGTTTCTCCTGCAAATATAATTGTCAATGTTTAAGTGCACTTTCTGCTCTTCACTGAGACAAAAAGGTGATCTTTTATATGTGGAAAAAGAGATTCTACTCTTAGCCACAGAATGAGTTGTATGATAAAAGGAGGGAAAATAAAACCTAAATTGAGCTCTCTTTCCTCCAAATGAGATCCAAATGAGGAAAACCACACAAAGTGCACAAAAAGTTGGAAGAGTAGTAGACTAAGGTAGAGTAAATAAAAAAAAATATTGAAAGTTTGATTGTCAGTAGAAAATTGCTGTGATACTCATTTTGAAAACTTTGTGTATTATATTACAAAAGTGAAGCCACATTATTACAGAGGCTACTGACATTTTCCTAATGGCTTGAAAATCCAAACATGGTTTACTTTTAATGAGTGAATGCCACCACTAGTATTGTTATTGGTAATTTCTCAGATGGGTATAAATTATTTTTGAATACCTGTTATTACCTTTCAGCCGAAGTTTTGTTGTTCTTTTTTCTGTTGCTAGACATAAATTCTACTTGTTCCACAGAAAGCAAATTTGAAGTATTCAGTAATACATGTGTTAGCATTGAATAACTGATACATGTTTGAACATAGTTTTAATATCTGGGTGTATAGGCAATTGTTTTTTACTGTTTTCCTTTTCCAGTTTATATATATGTGTATGCAGGTAGATCACTTTTAAGCAAGTGGCAAAAGGAAACTTAAAACTATATATATAAAACAAACTTGATAGAAAATCGAGTAATTAATAATGGTCTCCTCACCACACAGTTTAAAATGTGGTTTTCTAGTAATTTTCTTAAACAGTAAAGGCAAATCTTTACACAATTATGATCAATGTCCATTTTTTGTTTTATATTTTTCTGACAGTACTTTTGCATGACTAGTGTTCTTTGAATAGCCATCATGGTAATGGTAAGAATAAGAATTAGTTGTATTTTAGGTATTATTTGTCTTAAATTTTCAGTTGGTCATTGTGAGTTAATTTTACCTTTCCCTAATATTTGTGCATAAATAGGGGATCGTTTTCTGCTGCCTTCTTCTCCAAAAGTCTCCTGGACTTATGGATTTATGAATGAGGTCAAAGTAGCTCATGAGTTTTCTAGGTTTTGCCCCATATTGAAGATCACTCTCCAGATGTGTACTAATGTCTAATGCCAAGGGCATCTAGTGACAGTGTGAGGGTTTATAGTCTTAAAATCATTTAAAATAGTTTTAATATGTGATAGTAGTATTGAGTTGATTTAAAATAGACTTTTATTAGCAGTAAGGCTTACTTAATCCTTAACAATTATTTTTATTTATGTTTTCTTTTTTGGTTTTTTGAGTCAGGGTTTCTCTGTGTAGCCCTGGCTATCCTGGAACTCACTCTGGTTGGTCTCGAACTCAGAAATCCACCTGCCTCTGCCTCCCACGTGCTGGGATTAAAGGCGTTCACCACCATTGCCCGGCAACAATTATTTTTTAATTATTGTTAATATACTTATCCATTTCTATGGATTTGATTTTACTCTCTTGTGTATTTTTTGTTTTGTTACTGTGTTTGAGACAGAGTCACATACTATTATGTAGGCTGACCTGGAGCTCATTATGTAGTCCAGGCTTGCCTCAAACTCGAAGCAACCTCCTGTTCAGCCTGAGAAATTCTGGGATTATAGGTATGACCTACCTTATGGTTATTTTTTTTTAATTGGGTTGGTATTATTATACAAGGTTTTATAATTTAGCCAAGGCTGGCTTATGAATTTGTAATTTTCTATAAAGAATTTGTGATTCTCTGGGAGCGTCAAACTCAATGTTCCTTATTCCTTGGCCTTACTAGCAGGCACATGCTACCACGTGCTTGGCTACATTCCCTCTCTCTCCCTCCCCCCTCTCTCTTTCTCTCTTTCTCTCTTTCTCTCTTTCTCTCTCTCTCTCTCTCTCTCTCTCTCTCTCTCTCTCTCACACACACACACACACACACACAATGGAACTGAGGATCTTGTGTATAAACTACATTCTAAGATCTGTCTTCTACATTTCACGTTTTTATGTACAGAGAATTTTTTTATTATGTTTGACTGTATATAATGCATGATAAATGGTGTACCCTTGCTTTTTTACATAGCCTTTTTTCTTAGATATATTCTTTTTTCACATAACTTTTTATATTATAGCCTTTTTTTGTTCATTTTCTGTGTTTGCCTTGTTGACATTTTTCACCCATGGAATTGAAAGTACTAGTTAGCAACTGTATTAGAATGGCGTGGACTGTATTACCCTTGTTTGATATGCAAAATATATAAGGCAATATTAAAATAAATTTATCAAAGTTAATGTTCAGAAGAGCGTATATGATGATTAGTGTCTTTAAAAAGAATACCTGCCATGCCTTTAATCCCAGCACTTGGGAGGCAGAGGCAGGCGGATTTCTGAGTTCGAGGCCAGCCTGGTCTACTACAGAGTGAGTTCCAGGACAGTCAGGGCTACACAGAGAAACCTTGTCTCGAAAAACCAAAAAAAAAAAAAAAAAAAAAAAAAAGAGTACCTACATTTATGAAGGTACATTTTTATCATTCTAAGAGTCTTTTTACAAAATATTCAGGCTTTAAAAGGTTTTTGACAGTATTTCAGATTGAACCACGTGCATCATACCTACAAGGCAAGCACTATGACTGAACCACAGCACTAGCTCTTTTAAGAGTGTTTTCATATTGTCATTTGATTCATACCAACTACTTTAAAACAATATATTAGCATTCCAGACATACCTATATTCTTCTCTTACCTTACCTAACTTTCGTCTAATTACTAACAATAGCTTAAATTAGCTACTTCAATAACAGACAAACTTGAGTGCTGGTAGCATAGTTATTGCATGCGTAAGTGTGGACGATGAATTCAAGCAAAGCAATCTCTGCTTTGCTGCAGTATCTTTAATGTTATGCTACTGCCCTGCATTGAGTTTGAGGAGCACATTTTAGATTTCACATGCTTCCTTCTATGTTCTATTCGTCCTATGACTGTGGGTCACAGTACAGTTTAGAATTCATGTTTCTCTTATCAACAATGTGTATGTGGCTTTAGTAAAGTCAAGTTAGCACTTACCTAGATTTGGATGTAGGAAACATAATTCAGTGATTAAAATTGTTCTGGTAGTTTCTTTGAGAATTCTGGGAAAAAAATTGTTATACAAGTGAGCTGGTATTGTAAGTGCAGAGAGTGGATGACAGGAGGGAGGTAAGAATTTAGATTTCATGAATTCTGCATACAAAATTTTGTCTTGAAGTCATTCTCCCCCATAAGTATGAATTTATGAGGTGTGTGGGGAATATTGTGAGAATATGCATGTGAGTATATGAATTCATGTTTGTTTTCTGTACATGTGGAGGCCAGGGGTTGAAGGAGAATTTTCCTCAGTTGCTTTGTGCTTTTTTTTTCTTAGTAATCTCCACAGTAAAACTAATTGTACATATATTTTCAGGACTGATCATTTGGTATTGGATAACCAATATGTGTGCTCTTCCATGGGAAAGACTATTTCTCCCACTGTCAGCATTCCTTATTATTTTAAATAGAATCTCTTTTATATGTTTTGATAATTTCATACATGTAAACAAAGTGTAATGGTACTAACCACTGGCTACAACTTATTTTTTGAGACAGTATCTCTCACTGAATCTGATATTTTATTTGGTACAGTAGCTGCTCAGTAAACCTCAGGGATCCTCCTGTGTCCACATGCTTATGGCTAGGATTCCAAGCCCACATTGCCTTGCCCATGGCTGCTGAGGAGCCCAACTAAGTTCCTCATGGTTGTGCTGCAAGCTTATGACCCACTGAGCCATTTCCCAGCCTGCCTGAAATCATCTTCCTTGTTCTTTCACATGACTGGTAGAAAATAGTTTTTGTGTTTGTTTGTTTGTTTAACAGTCATTGCTTACTAGATGCTTAGTAACCTTTTTGGTAACAAATAGTAATTTAAAGGCAATTTATCATTTCGTGTACATTCATGAGCACTATATTTGTGTATACACACACATAAAGAGTTTATTTAATTTGTCAAATGACAAATCCCCTTCAGTATATTCTCTCAGTTGAGCAACTTCTAGAAGACAGATGTATTCTCTGAACTCTTCTTGATTTTTATCTAGCCCTTTTCGAAGTCTTCCTCCCCTTCTCCCTCCTTTTTTTTCTTTGTTGTTTTTAGGCAGAGTTTCACTGTAGCTGTTGATGTGCTGGAACTTGCTTCTTGCTCTGGTAGACCAGACCAGACTGGCCTGGAACTCACTAAGATCTGCCTGCCTCTGCATTTGGAGTGCTGGGAATAAAGGTTTAGGCAACCATGTGTTCACCCAGTTTAAGCACTTCTTGAAGTGGGGTAACTTAGAGAATGCTTGAACCTAGGAGGGTTGTTTGAGGTTTCTTTTTCCCAGGGAAATCTTTAAACCAGTAGAAAGAAAAGGAAAGGCGATTAATACTGATTAACTTTCGGAAAGAAGAGTAGTAGGGAGTCTGAACTTCTTGCAGTCCATTCTACCTTGTGTAGCCAGACATGGTGGCAGCACTTTTAATCCCAGCACTCAGGGGGGCAGAGACAGGTGGATCTGGTCTACAAAGCAAGTTCCAGAACAGCCAGGGTTGTTACACAGAGAAGTTCTGTCTGGAAAAACAAACAAAAAATGCTCTGACTAAAGAAGGACCTGCTGCTCTTTCCGTTTCTGAATAACTATTCCCTCTTTTATATTCAGTAATACATTTTGCATAATTGTTTGAAAACCAGACACTTCTGTTTCTGTAAAGTTGCTGAAAATTTTAAGATGTGAGTTTTTGATTCAATCCTAACTTTTAAGTAAATCTAAAACATTAATTAGAGAACACTTATTTATGAGACACAGTTCTTACCTCTAGGGAAAATTATTTTATTTTTGCTTTTTTTGTTTGTTTGTTTGTTTGTTTGTTTGTTTTTTTCCCGAGACAGGGTTTCTCTGTGTAGCCCTGACTGTCCTGGAACTCACTCTGTAGACCAGGCTGGCCTCGAACTCAGAAATCTGCCTGCCTATGCCTCCAAAGTACTGGGATTAAAGGCGTGGACCACCACTGCCCGGCCCAGGAGCACTTATTGTATTGATTTTAGTTAGACTTTACAAATATCCTTACCCACTTATTCTTTGGCTGATTTATTCAGTATTTATTTGGCTGTTCATGCTAGGCACTTTTCTGAGTGCTAGGAATAGAGCAGCAAACAAACCATATGATGCAGTTTATGAGTGTTTTCTTTGCATGCTAATATTGTGCAGCACATGTGTGCCTGGTACCTGATAAGGCACCAGAAGAGGGCCTTTAATCCCTGAGCCTGGGGTTTCAGATGATTTTGTGAGCCACCATGTGGGTACTGGGAATGGAGCCCAGGTCCTCTGGAAGAGCAGGAAGTCAGTACTTTTAACTGCTGAGCATCTCACCACCATAGCCATTTCTCTAGCTCCTGGTAGTGTTATGCTTTTAATTCCAGAATGAAGGAGGCAGTGGCAGGTGGAGGGCTGAGTTCGATGCCAACATAGTGATTTCCAGGAATGGCTAAGACTATGCAGAGAAACCCTTGAAAAACAAAAACAAAAAACAAAAGATGAGAAAGACAAGTTACCAGGACGTTTGACTTTAGGACTTGGTTATCTGTCATTTGGTTTGCATAAGAACATGAATTAGATTGTCCCTTTTAAAGAAACTAATGGTATATAGGGAAAACAATTCTGATTTACCTTACACACATATGTGTATCGTATAGGGGACAATGTGTTGAGTGGTTAGTTGATATAAGTAACTTACTCTTATGGGATCTAGATTTTTTTAATTTATTTATTTTTTTTTTACAGTCCAGACTTTATCCCCCTTCCGGTCCACCCTCAGACTGTTCCACATCCCATAACTCCTCCCCCTACCCCCCTCTCCAAGAGGATATCCTCACTTTCCCATAGCCACCCCTCCAGATTTCCCCACTCCCTGGGGTCTCAAGTCTCTTGAAGGTTATTAGGTGCATCTTCTCTGACTGAGTCCAGACCCGGCAATCCTCTGCTGTATATGTGTTGGGGTCATTGAGAGAATTTTTCCCTTTGAATTTGTTTTTCTTTTGAGAAAGAGCCTCCCTTTGTTGCTCAGGCTAGCCTGAAGCTCACGTTAGTCTCCAAAGCAGTATGTGGTGCTTTTTGGTTTTAAACTAGTGGTCATTCTCTTGCTTCAGGTTTCTAGTCCTGGAATTTTAGGCATGTGACACCTTCCTGTGTTGATAGCTTAGGTTCTTCTCTCTTCTTTAAGACAAGATCTCACTCTGCATTCTTAGCCCGTCTGGATTCAAAAGAGCAGACATCTGCCTGCCTTGACCAGGCCAGCGTGCTCTATAGAGTGAGTTCCAGGACAGCCATGGCTATACAGAGAAACCCTGTCTCAGAAAGCCAAAAAAACAAAACAAAACAAAACAAAAACCTCAAAAACTAAGTAGGTTTTTTCCTATGTTCTATTTTTTTCTGTTTAGGTGGCAGCCAATGCACACATTCCTCCAGACTACCTCCTTAAGATTTGTGAGAGGATTGGCCCTTTATTAGATAAGGAGATCCCTCAGAGTGTTCCTGGGGTACAGACATTACTAGGTGTCGGTCGGCAGTCTCTGTTACGGGATGCCAAAGGTAAGCTTTTTTTTTTTTTAAAAGATATGTAATACTATTACAGAGGAAGATTCAGAGATCAATGTAGTTTCAAATGAATAATCACATGCCTTTAAAAATACCCACTTTGTTTTAGTTTTATTAACTTACTGAATTTTGATGATTTTCTAAATGTACAAGTAAATTTC
Organism: Apodemus sylvaticus; assembly: GCF_947179515.1. Lineage (NCBI taxonomy): Eukaryota > Metazoa > Chordata > Mammalia > Rodentia > Muridae > Apodemus > Apodemus sylvaticus. The sequence continues at coordinate 68,672,538 of NC_067495.1, read as the reverse complement.
TAAAGGTGTCAAATGAAGTTCATTTGTGTCAACTACTAGAAAAAACATTTTTCTTTTTTCCCCTTCAATAACTTTTGGTGTTTTTATGTAGACTGTAAAAGTACACTATGGCGTGGATCTGCTTTTGCAGCTCTCCACAGAGGCAGACCTCCAGAACTACCTGTAAATTATGTGAAACCTCCAAATGTGGGTAAGTAATAGCATGCAAGTTAAAAGCTTATTCTTAATTCATTCTTGAACTCATTTGATAGCCAAAAGTAGGCACTGAAATTGAATTTGAAGTATAAACGAACTGTTTACATTCTTAGAGTACACTTTTTTTTTTTTTGTAGAATACACTTTTTGAAGATTGATTTTTATGTATGTGTGTATATGTATGGCTTTGGGCATGTGTATGCTGTATATATTGTATACTTTTTTCTTGGTTTTTTGAGACAAGGTTTCTCTGTGTAGCCCTGGCTGTTCTGGAACTCACCCTTTAGACCAGGCTAGCATCGAACTCAGAAAGCCCCCTGCCTCTGCCTCCCAGAGTGCTGGGATTACAGACGTGCGCCACCACCTCCTGGCTACTGTATACTTATAAGAGCCATAGGCAGGCCCAAAGAGAGTGTTGGATTCTGCCAAGGAGGAGCTACAAGCATTTGGGTGTTGGGAACTGATTTCAGGTCCTGTGGAAGAGCAAGCATTCTTTAACCACAGTTATTTCCAGCCTTGTTCTTTTTTTCTTCCCTCCCTCCCAGACAGGGTTTCTCTGTGTAGCCCTGGCTGTCCTGGAACTTATTCTGTAGACCAGGGTGGCCTCAAACTCAGAAATCCGCCTGCCTCTGCCTTCCAAGTGCAGGGATTAAAGGCGTGGGCTACCACTGCCCAGCTTCTAGCCTAGTTCTTTTTTTTTTTTTCCCTAGCCTAGTTCTTAATGGGACAATATACTTTAAAAATGACATCTATTTATTTATTTATTTATCTATTTATTTATGTATTTATTATGGTGTTGTGTGTATATGTATGTATGCATGTATGTATGCACGTGTGCGTGTGTATACATGCAACTGCACAAATGTGGAAGTCAGAATACAACTTGGAGACTTTTCTTCTACCTGGGTCTCAGGAATCACATTCAGGTCAGCAGGTTTGGCTTCCGGTGTCTTTAGACACTGAGCAATCTCATGGACCTCGGGGCTATATTTTAAAAGTCATTTTCTCCTTAAACCAAACTTAATCCTCATTTTGTAAAAGGCGATCTATTTGGTCCATTTCACTTCTTCCTTGGCAGAAATTTGGTTCCTTTTTGAGCCAGGAGTTTCTGCTGGCCTCTAATCCACTGTAGTAGGGGCTGATTCTGAACTCCTGATAACTTCTGCTCCCACTTCACAGATACTGGGATTGCAGTGGTTTACTACCATACCCTGCCTCAGGAACATTTTTGAACATAGAATACAAGGAGTTTAGACCATTGGGTTTCTATTTCCATGACTCTGTATTGAGTTTCCGCAAAACTTTATAGGGAATTGAGCTTTCAGAAGGAAATAAATGTATGTTCTGTTTATTTTTCATTGCCAAGTTTATAATTATGTTGTATATTTTATATCAGTCATCTTTCTATTTATTTTTGTTGTTTTGTGACACAGTCTTCCTGTTTCCCATACTGGATTAGAATTCACTGTTTAACCAGGCAGTCCTCTTAACTTGCTGCTCCAGTCTTGGATTTAAAGGCACGGACCACTACACTTTATTTTTTAAGACAAAATATCACCATTCCTAGTTGTAGTTTACTGAAATTCACATGTTCCTAGTCATTCTTTGGCCAAATAATTTTGCAGAATTATTAGCTACTAGTGGCAACCAAGATGATAGATCTAGTTCTAAACCATTTTGACTAAAGCTAACCATTCCCATGTGCTTATAAAACCAAGGTGCTGGAATGTCATTCTGTTTCCATAGAAAAAATTATGTATTTTTCTATAGTTCCTAGTGCTTGCACACTATGCTCTCATTTTGAATGAATAAATTTCAAATCAAAAGATAAGAACACTTTTTGTTGTTGGCTCTTAACAGATTTTCGAGATAAGGTCTCACCGAACACAGAGAGTAGCCTGCTTCTCCCTTCCAAGTATTGGGATTGAAAGTGTTTAGCAGCTTGTGTATGGCTTGTTGGCTTTTTTAGTCAAGGTCTCATGCTCAGCTTGGCCTCATGGTAATCTTTTGTTTAAGCCTCTCCAAATGTTGGGACTACAGACATATGCTTCTATGCCTGGTTTATGAAAAAATTCTCAAAAGGAACACTATTATATACAATAAGTTAATAGTACTTATTAACCTTCAGAGGTTAAATAAATTGAGGGTAGAGATGATTTTAAAGGATTAAACATGAAGCTTAGTAAGAGAAATTGGATACTTAGGAGTACATTGCTAACAGTACTCCTTTAGAGCTGTCATGTTACTTAGTTAGGTCTTACTGGATTTGTTTTGCTAATACTTTTTTTTTGCTTTGTCAGGGATAACTTATATACTAGAAATTTTAATTTTAAATTTTGACTTGAAGGTTTTTTCCCCTCATGAATTTATTTACTTTCAAAAGTATATGTAGTTCATAGAGATCCTCCTACCTCTCCATTCAGAGTGCTAGGATTCAAGGTGTGTGACACTGTGCCAGACTTTAAATTCCTTCAGTTACGTTTAGCCAGTGGTGGATTTGGTGGTGGTGGTGGTGATGGTGGTGGTGGTGGTGGTGGTGGTGGTGACTGCGTCGTCGTCGTCGTCGTTGTTGTCGTCTTCGTCAGTGGTGGTGCCTGCCTCAAATCTCAGGAGTTAGGAGGCAGAGGCAGAGGCAGGAGGATCTCTATGACTTTGAGGCCAGCCTGGTTTACAGAGCATGTTCCAGGACATCCAGGGATACACAGGGTTCTGTCTTTGAAAATCCCTTTGAATCCCTTGGAAAGGAGTTTAAGTTAGCTAAGTAACTTTCGTACATCCAGGGCATCAGTTTACTTTGTTCTTTCTCCTTTCGCATTCCCCTACTCTTTCTGCCAGCCTCATTTTCAACAGTTATTTTTCTCTTTTCATTTTGTTTATTTAGAGACAGGTTCTCACTATATACCTCTGATGAGTGCTCTGAAACTCCCTATGCAGAGATCATCTACCTCTCGTTCCCAGTTGCTGGAATTAAAGGCAGATGCCACTGAGCCTAGGTCTTCCTCCCTCCCTCCCTCCTTCCCTCCCTCCCTCCCTTCCTTCCTTCCTTCCTTTAATGAGATAAGATCTTATTGTGTAGCTCAGGCCAGCCCCCAATTTACCGTCCTCTTTAGCATTCCTAGTAGGGTAATTACTGGCATTTGTCATAATTGACTGGCTCTTATCTTTCTTTTTGTAGTCTTGATGGAACTTAATGCTTCATGTACTATATAGGTAACTGTTCCACCTCTAAGCCACAGACCTGACCCTTCTTCATTTTGCTTTGTTATTATTGCTGAGACGCAATATCCCCTTCTGGCCCAGGTTGGTCTTAAACTCACTGGGGTCCTTCTTTTGCTTGAGTGTTGAGATTACATTGTTGAGATTGCAAATGTGTATTTAAACTAGGCATATACTTTTAGGATTACAGGAAGTTTGTTGCTCTTTCAATAATTGCTTACTAATTAGAGAATTGTAATTTAAAATCTGAAAATCTGCCTTGTATTTGGAGATGAGTTTAGACACAGTTGAGTCTGTTTTCACATAGAACACACTAGTCAAGTTTAAGAGATATAAATGAGCTCTAGATTAGCCAGGGCTCTATAGTGAGACTGTCTCAAAAAGGAAAACAAAGGGAAGTAAAGATTCCAAACATTTCTAGGGAAAATATCTGGGAAACTGGGTATAGATTCTCTGTTTGCAGCATAGAAACCTGAAAAAAAATCCAGAGAACTCATAATTGGCCAAAGGTTGCTTTTCTTCCTATTTTGTTTTTATTATCATATCATGTATCATGGTCAAGTATTAATAATAATAATAATAATAATATATTACTATTTCAAATACCCTTACTGAGTTGCAAAATAGATAATTAGCTATATTACATGACACTGTTTCTCTTTGTAACTCTGACAGTCCTGGAACTGTATATAGACCAGGCTGGCCTTTGCCTCCCAAGTACTGGGATTAAATATGTGTGCCATATGGCTAGCTATATCACTTTTTAGAATATGTTTATCTATCAATCACTCATCTATCTTCTGTTTATTTTGTAATGTGGGAATGAAGCTAAGGCCTTGTAGATATTAGGTAAGCTCTCTGCCATTGAGCTATGTCAGAAGCTATCTTTATTTTTCTACTTACCATTTCTTTTTTTAAAATTTTTTTTTAGTGTCAGCCAACTTTTTTTATTAATTCGATATATTTTTTATTTGCATTTCAAATGATTTCCCCTTTTCTAGCCCCCCACTCCCCGAAAGTCCCATAAGCCCTCTTCTCTCCCCCTGTCCTCCCACCCACCCCTTCCCACTCTCCCCTTTCCTAGCTTCCCCACCCAAAACCCCCTATCCCATCCCCCTCCCCCTGCTTACCAACTTACCCACTTCTGCTTCCCTGACTTGGCGTTCTCCTATACTGGGGCATCCAGCCTTCTCAGAACCAAGGGCCTTCCCTCCCTTTGATGTCCAACAAGGCCATCCTCTGCTACATATGCAACCGGAGCCATGGGTCCCTCCATGTGTACTCTTTGGTTGGTGGTTAAGTCCCTGGAATTACTGGTTGGTTCATATTGTTGTTTCTCCTATGGGGCTGACAGCTCCTTCAGCTCCTTGGGTCCTTTCTCTAGCTCCTCCATTGGGGACCTTGTGTTCAGTCCAATGGTTTCCTGAGAGCATCCACCTCTGTATTTGTCAGGTCCTGGCAGAGGCTCTCAGGAGACAGCTACATCAGGCTCCTGTCAGCAAATACTTGTTGGCATTCACCTTATACTGTCTGGGTTTAGTGTCTCCAGATGGGATGGATCCTTAAGTGGGGCAGCCTCTGGATGGTCTTTCCTTCAGTCTCTCCCCCACACTTTGTCTCTGTATCTCCTCCCATGGGTATTTTGTCTCCCCTTCTAAGAAGGACCAAAGTATCCATACTTCGGTCTTGCTTCTTGAGCTTTAATTGATCTGTGAATTATACCTTGGGTATTCTGAGCTTTTGGGCTTATATCCACTTATCAGTGAGTGCATATCATGGGTGTTCTTTTGTGATTGGGTTACCTCACTCAGGATGATATTTTCCAGTTCCAGCCATTTGCCTAGGAATTTCATGAATTCATTGTTTTTAATTGCTGAGTAGTGTTCCATTGTGTAAATGTAGTACGTCTTCTGTATTTATTCCTCTGTTGAGGGACATCTGAGTTCTTTCCAGCTTCTGGCTATTATAAATAAGGCTGCTATGAACATAATGAAGCATGTGTCCATATTACACATTGGAGAATGTGTCCTTATTACATATATGCCCACGAGTGGCATAGCTGGGTATTATGTCAAATTTTCTGAGGAACCGCCAAACTGATTTCCAGAGTGTACCAACAGAAACTATCTTTTAATATTTTGACTCTGAGATACTGTTTTGTTCCAGACTGGGCTGGCCTATTAGTTTGCTGTCTTCTGTCTAGGTTTTCTATGTAGATAGGATCAGAGCCCAGCTCTACCTATTTTTAAAGTCAAACATGTTAAGGTGCAATGATGCACAGTAAAATTCTCCCTTTTAAGCTGACTGGTTTACTGAATTTTATCAAACGTGTACATTAGTGTTACTTCCAGAATAATAAAGGATATGTTTTCATCATTTTCCAAATATATGTCTCACAAATCCTGAAAATGACTTAATCTCTTTTATGATTGTATCTTTGCTTTATAAGAATGTCATTTGAATTAAAACACACCCCATTCAGTTTTTTGTGTGTATCTTTTTCCTTTGTTTCTAATTTTTTTGTTGTTTTTTTTTTGTTTGTTTGTTTTTGGTTTTTAGAGACAAGGTCTCAACAATATAGGTCTTCCTGTCCTGGTAGAACTTACTGTGTAGAACAAGTTTGTCTTGTTTATTTATTCCCCTACCAGGAACTTGACTTTGAGTTCACTAAAAATCAGTCTGCCTTTGTCTTTCAAATACTGGGGCTAATGTTGTGTACCACCACACTGAGCCAACAGATCTGTTTTTTTTTTTTTTTCAGGTAAGGCCTTACTAGGTAGCTCAGATTCACCTAGAAATTTTTGTGGAGACCAGGCTATCCTTGAAGTACAGTGATCCTCCTGAGTAACTCCCAAAGACGGGTTTATCAAATTCCTTTTAAATGAATGTTTTTTTGAGACTTAAGTCTTTTCGTATGAGCATCCTGCCTTTTTATTATCCAGTAGTATTGCATTGTACTGAAACATTACATTCTGTTTGTTTAGGTCCATTTGTTAGTGGACATTTGGGTTATTTCCAAAATTTGGCTAGTAGGAATAAAGCCACAAATGTTTTCATATGGAAATATTCATGTACATGGTTTCAATTTGGGAGGTAAATATGAAGTAGAGTTGGTGACTTGAATGCTAAGTACAAACTTAGAAGAAACTGTGGAACACTTTCAAAGAGTTAGTCCTATATTATTTCCACCAGTGATGCAGAGATTTGCAGTTGCTTTATATCTTCAACGGTTTTGTGTATGATTGGTTAATAGCTTTTTATGTGCATATTTGCCAGTTTCTTTATCTTCTTTATAATCTGTCCTGTGTTTATTTTTAAAATGGTTGGCCCTTTTCTTAATGAGTTCTTAATATATTTTGGCTACGATTTTTTTTTTTTATATTTTGGACCAATTTGTGATTACCTTTGCATTTTAAACAGTGGTTCAAAAGACAGTACATAGCTTTGTTTTAAAGTATATTTTGGGTTTTTTTTTGGGGGGGGGGTCTGGAAATTTCATATCTTAGAAATTGTACCCGAACATAAGGTCACAAGATTGACCTTTTTAAAGTTCTGGAATTTTGTTTTAAATTTTGTTCATTGTTTTTCCATTTTGCATTAATGTTATAATGGCTATGCAATTCAGTTTCGGTTCATACTTTTTTGCATGTTGAAATGTAATTGATTCAGGCCATCTTTTCTCTTAATCATTCATTTATCTCTCTTAATTATGTTGTATGACTACTCCAACTTAGTTCTTACTTTTTCAAAATTGTTCAATATTTCTTTTTTTTTTCTTTTCTTTTTTTCGAGACAGGGTTTTTCTGTATAGCTCTCTGGCTGTCTTGGAATTCACTCTGTAGACCAGTCTGTCCTCGAACTCAGAAATCCGCCTACCTCTGCCTCCCAAGTGCTGGGATTAAAGGCGTGTATCACCACTGCCTGGCTTGTTCCAATATTTCTTATACTTAGCCCTTATATAAATTCTACTACAAAGAAGCCTTGAGGATTTCCTTCAAATACTTTTGAATCTATGGTTTAATTTGTGGAATATTTTTATTTATTGGTAGAAAATAGAATTACAATTAACATTTATTATAATATTAACCTGTGATATTCAGTTACTAAATTTGGTGACCTTTAAAAAGACATGTTGAGATTGTTTATGTGGTTGATGACATCAACACAGATGATAGCTTTCCTTTTTCATCTCTTTGCCTTGTGTCTTCCACTCTTGCATTATGTAGTAGTTGGTTGAAGTAGCAAGCATGGATTTCCTTGCTTTGTTCCTTGTTTTAAGATTAAAACTAGAAAATTTTATCACTAAGTAGCATCACAGATGTTCTTATTTAATCAATTTGAAGACGTTACCTTCTATTCCTACATTTAAAAAATCATAAATGGTTTTTTGTAAAAAAAATCATGATTTTAAAAAATCATAAATGGATATATTCTCTTTTAATTTTATGTTCAGAATTTCATTGGTAATTTACATACACATATTTTAAGCAAGTACTTTATCACTGAGCTGTATTCCCAATCATTAGGGTGCATTTTTTGATTTGGGTCTCCTGTAATCTAGAGTAGGCATGTACACACTATAGCAGATGCTGGCTTCTGTTCCTCACAAGATTATTCTCCTGGATCCATCCTATGTTCTGCACTATGACTGGATTTATGTGGTACTTCAGGTTGAATCCGGAACTTGTTGCTTGCTAATTCTTCTCTTTTTTTTTTTTATTTTTATTTTTTGAGTTTTTGGAGAATTTAATAGAGTTTACTTTTATCATATTATTTGTTAATGACAGAAGTGTTTTTGCCAAATACAATACAGTTCTGACCATTGAGACATTTCTTTACTAGTCCCCAAGGTCAGAATTACATTGATATGCCGCAAAACACCTCTATAACACTTTATTTAAAACAGAAGACTATGATAAAAGTATAGTCTCTGAAATTGCCAAAGAATAAAAAAGAATTGGTATGATATGATCTTTAGAATTCAAACTATGAAAAATAGTTTGCATAAAAATATATAGAACTTACAAATAGAGTAGGGCAACCATGAGCCCCTGATCCTCCTACTGCCCCCTCTCAAGTGCTGAGATCATAGGCATACCAGACTGTTGGAGTGCTTAAGTGCACTTGTTCTTCTGAAAGGACCTGGGTTCAATTCCTAGTACCCACATGACAGCTTCAATTCTAGGGGATCTAACATCATTTTCAGGACTCTGTGGATATAAAGCCATGCATATGGGACACAGCACAAGACCCATACGCATAAATAAATTGAAAAAAAGAAAAATGCTGATCTCACCTGTGCTCTAAAACATGCTATACTGTCTATTGTCATGTTCTCCTCCTTTGAGCAGTTAATAAGTAATGATGCTTAGTAGTTTAATGAGATGGTAGTGAAGGAGCACATTGAAAGAATTTGGAAGTTAATACCCTGATAACATTTTCTATACTAATTAATATAACACTTTGATTATATGTGTGGTCACTTTAATCCAGGGTGAATCTCTAAATTTCTCTAGATGAGGAGCAAAATATGAATATAATATATGACTATAATATGACTGCAGAGATGGCTCAGTGGTTAAGAGTATCTGCTGCTCTAGCAGAAGACCTGGGTTTGGTTCCCATCTTCCAGGTAGCTCACCACCATTCTAAGTGTTGGTTGTAAAGGATGAGACACCCTTCTCCGGCCTCCAGAGGCACCAGTCATACATAAACATGTTGCATACACATACATAGGAAATATACCACCCATGCAAATAAAAAGAAATCTTAAAAAAGAGATGAATATAAGATTTATATTTTTTGTTTACACTTTAGTAGTGCTATTTCATTAGCTGGATGCTTGTCTAATTTGATTGAATTTTCATTGAACCAAGACTAAATCAGGAAGAAATTTGAACCAATCTTAAACACTATTAATACTAAATATGACTTAAATAAATACTGGGGCATATTCAATATTTGTGGTATTGCTTGGGGTTTTACCCTATTACCACTAAATGTTATTTCTTCATCCTCATAAAGATTAATGTATGTTATGGGAACTAGTAGTTAAGACTTAACAAACTTTTCATGGACATAAAGGCCTGCTGAGCTAGTTTGTCATTCGATAAGTCATATTAAAAGTTGAACTTTGAAGAACTAGCAATTATTACCCATCATCGCAAAAGGTTTAAAAATTCTCATTTTTCTATCACAACAGTTGTAGTGCAGTTCTCCTTAGAAGGACAAGGGTGTGAGCTAATTCATTTAGTTACATACTGAAACTATTCTTCAAGAAGACATAAGCATGCTTGTGTATTTCTAGGCTGAGTCAAAGGCGTGATGCATTAACAGTCTATTTTTAAATGTCTGTCACTACTTTTATCTCCAGTCCTATTAGCTTCCAGTTAGATGCTATAATTTCCATAGCATGTCTTTAATTTACATTGTGTACACATTAGGAGGCTTGCATTCATTCTAAGGCCAAATTATTATTTACAATTTGACATAGGCTTCCATTTAGCATTGATTGTCTCTTGACTTACTGGCCACTGCATGTGTCATAGTTAATGCCAGAACTCACTTGGAGGTGGGAAATCTGCGTCTTTTTAATATATAAATACAGATTTGAAGAAAAACTAAACTGTTCTTATCGTGTTCTTATCCTGACTGAGTTTCTGTCAGGAGTATTTATCCTTCCTCCCTAATTTCGGGAGTTCCTATCTCTTGTCCTTGGATTATGTTCTGCCGGATTTATTCTTTGTAGGGCACCTCCCTCCATTTACTTTCCCTCCTGTTTGTACTTAGATAGGCATAGATGGAGCCAGTTGCCTCTCTAGTCCTAGCTTTTCTGTATCTGGAGGAGAGGGAGAGATATTTGTCACACCTGCAAGTAATTACAACTGAAATATAAACTCCGTCTTTTGTATGCGCTACTTTGAGTGCTTACTAAATATTAAATGGATGGAAGTGCTATAATTACTGCCACAAGGAAACTGAAACACCCCTCTTAAATGCATTGTTTATACAGCTGAGTTTCTAGCCCTTTACATACACGGTCTGCAATCAGTATTGCAGTAATATTAGGATTAGTCATTTTAGTACCATTTTTACTTTTTGTTTTGAAATTATATTATTATAATATTACTATTATGCTATTTCCTGCTTCTCTTTTTTTCGATCAACCCTTCTATATACCCCTCCTTCCTATGTTTTCAGTCATGGCCTCTTTTTGTTTTCATTAATTATTGTTATGGCTATATATACATTCCTAAATACAATCTACAAGTTTTAGTATCTTTGAAAAAGAAGTTAGATTATTATGCTCATCTTCATGATATATAGTGAAAATAATTTCTTTAATTCTAATATGAACATTAGTTTTCCTTCTATACATCTCCAAAATATTTTTGTCCTTTTATTTTTGCATTGTACATTATTTAAGTATGTTATAGAAACAGAGCTTTGTAGTTTAACAAAGGAAGTAGTAAAACAAGAAAGAGTCAGATTTGTCTAATTGGAGCAAAGTGTATTCTGAAACTTCTGGGTTTAATAACCAAATCAGGTTGAGAGGTTTGGAGGAGGATTGAGAGGGTAAGAAGAAAAATGCAAACGCAAGCTAGTTGTGGTGGGATGGATAGCTCTTTAATGCCGGCAGTGGGGAGGCATAGGCAGGAAGATCCTAGTTCAGGGCCAGTGTGGTCTATTTAGAGCAGTGGTTCTCCACCTTACTAATTCTGTGACTCTTTAATGTAGTTTATTTTCTTTGCTACTGTTATGCATCATAGTATAAGTATCAGAAATGCAGGATATTGAATATGCAACCACCAAAGGGGTTGGAACCTACAAGGTTGAGAACGACTGCTTTAGATTTCCCAAGACAGGAAATCAGGGGTAGCTCATGCCTTTCCTAACCCTTAGAGGCAGGCTGATCTCTGAGCTTGAGGCCAGCATCGTCTACAGGACAGCCAGGGCTTGTTACACAAAAAAAACCCTGTCATGAAACAATAACAATGAAAACCCAAAAAACAAACAAACAGATACCCACAAATAACCAACACCAAAAAATCCCCACCAAACTCAAGAGAGTTCCAAGACAGCTAGGGCTACATAGAAACCCTGTCTTAAAACAAAACAAAACAAAACAAAACAAAACAAAACGATGTTTATAGTCCCACTTACATTAAAGAACTTGCAGAGATTCTGACTAAAAGACTGAGCAGAACTGGAAATGCTGATTAGGGTTAGTTAGTTTGTTTGTTTTTTCGGTAACTTGGTATTATACAAACAATAATAGAATGTATGGCCATTAACTATTAAGCCTGTTTTACTAACTAATGTTATCTAATTTGAGATGAGAACTGTGGGCTGGAATTGTCATCTACTTTGAAAAGTGTAAACTTTTAGTTTGATGAATTAAGGTTTTATAGACAAAATTTGAGTTACAGTAACATTAAATTCATGAAAAAATTATTCTGTAGTTTCATGTATTTGTTATACTTTCTGGGTTTCATTCAAGTTTATTTTTATTCCTGTCTTAGTACCTTTCAAATGCCGTGGATTTTAATTTATCTTATTAAAAGCTTTTGTCAAAAAAATTTACTCAAGCTTCATACTCTCCTTTGCAGCTGTAGAGTTGATGTCAAATTTGATGTGTTCTTTCTGCTTTTTTCTTTTGTTGTCGTTGGTGGTAGTGGCGTTGTTTGTTTATTTTCTATTTTTGTTTTTTCCAATGCTCCAGATGGAACTTGGAGCCTTACTGACATCACAGACTTTTGCTATTATACAGCACTGGTTTACTGTTTCCAGGGTGGGTTTTTCTTGTTGCTGGTTTTCTTTGTCTTTTAAACTTTTAAAGAGACACTCACTTTGTATCTCAGTGTAGCCTTGAGAATTGATGATTTTAGGGTGTTTGTGTTTCGGGGGGTGGGGTGGGGGGGTGGGGGTGGGGGTGGGTATGCACACATGCATACCCACACACATACACACCATGGGACATGTGTGGAGAAACAAAGAATAACTTCCACCATATGGGTTGCTGGCATTGGACTCAGTGCTTGTGAGTCAGGCTTGGTGGAAAGTGCCTTTACTTGCTTCAGTGTCTCACCAGCCTTTCCAGGGTTTTTGATAGGGCAGTTTCTTAGTAAGTTATGGTCCTTTGTATTTATGGGAACTGTTGTGCTGACTGCATTTTAATGCTCAGAAGGTTGTAAATAGGTACTCTTTGCTGATTAAAAGAAAAATAAACACTTGCTAAATGACATTTCTGTAAGAGAAAAAAATGGTTTGTCTTTCAATTCCATTTAAGAAAATTAGAAGCATTCTATTTTATCCAATTTAAAGGCATTTGAAATTTAAAAATTAGAAATCTACAGAAGGATTTCATGAACCTATTATACTGTCAAGGGCAGATGAAATTGCTGAAGAGTTATTTGACTCTTTGGGAAAACATCAGATATTATTACCAGATTGCACACTCTGTTTTATGGTTTTTTTTTTTTGCTTTTTTGTTTCTCTGTTTTGTTTTTTTGATGCTAGTTTGATAATAAACTCTCTACCAGCAGAGACAATATTTTCTTCAAATAATACACATAAGAATTCAGTGAGTTCTTTCTTTTCTGTGGTTTTGTTTTAGGTTCAGAAGTTTTATTTGGGTTAGGAGCTTTGTCAATCTAAACAATGGAACATTATAGGGTAATTCAATGAGGTTTACTACTTAAAATGTACTAAGAAAAGACCACCACATGCAACCCTGTAATCTAACTAAATCAGACTTATTGTTTTCACAGAGTGAGGGAGTAAACTTGTGGAAGCATAGACGGTCTCTGATGAGCCAGGTTAATAACATTTGGCTTAAACTAAAGAATTCTTAGGGTTTAAAGGAAGCCAGAACACTTCTAAATTGGTGGCTGTTTTCTGAGACAAATTAGGAAAATGGAGAATCATCTGGGGATTTTGTGTTATTAAGCAAAAGCAGTTTAGAAGTTAGATATCTCTCTCTTGTAGGAAATAAAAATAGCAAAAAGGTCTGAGTGTGTGGTTGGTAAGAAATAAATAATTGTCAAAGAGTGGGGAGTAGTTAATGATATTTTAGAACTACTATATAACCTTGGAGAAAGCCGTGTTTCCTGGTATCTTTGCAGCTGCCTTTATCTGTGTCTGTCCTCCCAAGTTTGATTGATTTTAGGGCTTTTGTTTTATTTTTCAGTTCTCACTGATTGACTCTTTCAATCCTGGATAGCTTTTGACTATTTTAAAAAAGTAGAGTCTTGTACATCTTTTAAATAAACACAGGTCACAATTCGTCATTAATGTTATTTTCAAGACTTATTTTTTTTTTTTTTTTGGCTGTTCTTGATCTACTGAGTTGAAAATCTTTTGGGAGTTGGGCTAGAAACATTTTGTAGTTGACACTTTGATGTTCCACACCTGTGGGAAGATTTTTTAATATAAAGAATGACTATACTAGTTACTGGTCTAGCTCCTCTGCTGTGGTCTTTGGTAGTCTTTGGGTCTCAGCCTGCTTCCCACTAGAGCCAATTTAGCAGAAGCCAGGATCTCTGGTAATTGCCTTAATTGTCTGGCAGTTGGAGATAAGATGATAAGGGAGTTGGGGAGGTCTGGTGGGGTAGGGGATGGGAGGGTGGGGACATCCTGGTGGGGTAGGGACATCCTGGTGGGGGTAGAGGGTGGGGATATCCGTGTGGGGGAGGAGGTATGGGATATACAAAGGTCAGAAGGTAGAGTAGGAGGGGAAGAAAATCTAGAGTGTAAAAAGAAAGATTAAATAAAATTTAAAAAATATATGTCTTTTTCAGCACATAGTAGTTGTATATTCAGTAATGCTATTAAATGGGCAGCCTTTTAAAAGTGGAATGTGAAATCATGGAACTTTTTTTTTTTTTTTAAGATCGCCAGGGTGGCCTGGAATTCACAGAGCTCTACTTGCCTCTGGCTCCCAAATGCTATTAAGGACATGTGCCACCACCATCAGTTAGTTCCTTTATTATTTATTTATTTATTTATTTATTATTTTTTGTATCCCCTATATCTCCGTGAAGTGGGATTTTATAGAAAAGCAAGTGATTTTAGACTGCCTTCAATGTTTGGTTTTTTGGGTTTTTTTGGATTTTTTTTTTTTGAGACAGGGTTTCTCTGTATAGCCCTGGCTGTCCTGGAACTCACTCTGTAAACCAGGTTGGCCTCGAACTCAGAAATTTGCCTGCCTTTGCCTCCCAGAGTGCTGGGATTACAGGCATGCGCCGCCATTGCCCTGCTGACTGCCTTCACTGTTAAGTATGCTATCTGAGCTGAACATGCAGAAGCTAAAGGAATTGCTAGGTGTAATGGATATCAGTATAGTAAACTGGGAGAAGTTTAATTGAAAACTGAGCAGATTGCCTATGATAATGTCAAATGGCTTCCTTTGTACTTGTGTATATGTAGGTAGACACAAACTGAAATTCTGTCTATCTCTACTATTGATGCTATCTCTACTATTGATGAAGAATTTTCATCTCTATGAGGGCTCTTCATGTTGCCTTTTATACTAAGACCACTTCTACCTAACTCTAGCCCTGAGCCTGGTCATTTAGTATCATGAAGGATTGATTCTAGGACCCTCCTCCAGTGATGCCTAAATTAATGGATGCTCAAATTCCTTGTATGACACAGGCACTATGGTTATAAGGTAGTGATAGAGATTTTTACTAGTGTGTGAAAGGCCCTGGACTTAATGGTTAGCACTGCAAAAAGTAAATGAAAACAATAAATAGTATTGGGATATAGCTTACATATAATATTTCATATTTAAAATTAACTTTCTATTATTAATCATACTTATAACCATTTAAATGCTGTCATTTAAATGTTCTTTTGTGTTCTGCTGAGTTTTGGGATGTTCTTATATGCTGTCTATCAACACTGTGTCATGTGAATAACTTTTCAATATTATCTCCCAATCTGTAGGTTGTTGTTCTCTGTAATTTACTGTTATTGTGCAGAAACTTTTTTAAATTTGAGATAATAATTTGGCTTTTTGATTCCTATATAGTTTTAGGGTATTTGAGATAATAATTTGGTTTGTCGTTTATTCCTATGGTTTTAGGGTTAAAGAAAAATTCATGCCCACTGCAGTGCTGTTATATTTTTTGTGCCTATGTTTATGCCAATGCTGTGTTGTTTTAATTATTGTAGCGTTGGAACACATTTTGAAATCACCTTCCTTTGGTTGAAGACATGTTTGATCATTTGAACTTGTGGCTTCATACAATTTTGTGATTTTCTTCTAGTCCTAAGAAGATTGTTTTTATGCTATTAGGGATTTTTTTAAACATATTGCTTTAATATATTATGGATATTTAACCATATACTTACATTAGAAACCTTCATATCCTTCCTAAAAGAGACTCTCTTTATCATAACAGTATCATTTCTTTCATATGAATTTCTAGAAGTAATATTGTAGGATTATGCAGTACTTTGTTTTTCATATTTTGAGGAACCTGTATAGTATTTTGGAAAATGATAATATAATTTACATTTTTACTCTTAGCACTAGTACGTGCTTACCTGCTTGCGTGTGTGTGTGTGTGTGTGTGTGTGTGTGTGTGTGTGTGTGTGTGTGTGTTCATGTTCATGATGTATATCAGTCAAAAGACAATTTTCAGGCATGAAAATTAGTGTTTTCTTTTTAATGGATTCTTGGGATTGAACTCAAATCTTTAAGCTTTGCAGCACGCACCTGTGTCCTATAGACCTGAACCTTTTTTTCTTGTTATTTTTTACATCTTCACTTGAGAAATGTCTTTTCAGGCTCATTACCCATTTAAAAAGTAAATTGATTTTTGTATTAGGTATGTACAATATCATTCTTTTGCATGTGGATATCCTGGGTTTTCAACAACATTTAATGACATATTTATCCTTTCTCCATTTGTGAACTTTGAACATTTATGGGGTGTAAATTTATTTTAAATCTATATTATTGGACATCCTATTCTTTTGTGTTGATCAATATATCGCTTCTATGCTAGAACCATGCAATTCACAATAGCTTTATAATATATTTGGATTAATCAGAGAATATCATGGATTATGCTTTGTTCTTTCTGTTCTAAAAATCTTTGAGTGTTTGGAAATTTTATATTTCCATTTGAATTATGGAATATTTTCTTTTCTGAAAAATGTCATTGGAATTTTAGTGATTCATTTGAGTATAAATAGCTTTGAATTTTGTGATCATGTTTATTATCAAGTATGTGACTACATTTAAAAAGATTCAACTATATACTGCTTACCGATTCACTGTAACTCTAATGAGATTCATAGTAAAAAAAAATTCCATGGAAATAGAAACCTAAACAGAATAGGGGTAACTACATGTTAGACAAAATAGACTTTAAATAAAAAATTCTAGGAAGAGAAAAATGGGTCCACACTAAAAATAATATATAAACATGCAGTGTATATGTGTATGGTATATTCAAAATAACTTAATTTTGTTGTTAGACCTGAGTCTCATCCCCAGGCTATCTCATAATTATATGTAAATAACTCAAGCATTTTTGTATAAGAATTAGTCCATCTATAAGTGGAATAATCATACCATACTTACCTTATACTGCTAATGTAGTTTGGAGAGAAGATTATGGCAGTACCTATTAATACCTATTATACAACATATTATACCTCAGGGAATGGAAAAAAGCTAATAAAGCAACTCTAAACTGGTTAGAATTGGGGAAATAATAAAGAACAGAAATAAATATAAAAATATGGCTACAAAAACAGCACAGAATATCAAGTTAATAGTGATTGTTCATGAAATAATGTATGTTTGCCAGTTCTAATTTCCCAACAACTGCTAGTTTCCTGTTTTGTGCAGTGTTTGGACTTTTGTTTTGCTTTGTTTTGTTTGTGACATGCTGAGTTTAATTAGTGTTGCCATGAGCATAGGGGAGGGATTATTTACAGGAGCATGAAAAAGATGTTATGCCTAGTCCATTGATGAAAATAACTCCCTTTCCCCTGTAACTTTTAACTGCCAATAGCCCCTCAAGGAGGGGTGGGATCTCATATGTCCCTCTCCATCCATTATAGAATGTTAACAGGCCAAGCTTTTGGCAGGTTAAAAGTTAATGCTTAAAAAGGTATTGCCAAAGCCTCAGTTAACATAATTAAAAAAGAGAAAAGATTCAAAACAGAGATGAGAGAAATTATAACTCATGACATAGAAATGCATATTTCATAACAATTGTACAAATTGAATAAACAAATTGAATAGTTTATATGACATTGAATAACTATATAGCAAAGCTTAGACAGCATAGAAGAAACAAAGATTTCTCAAAAATACAAGCTACAAAAAAGTCAATCAGAAGGAGCAAAAAAATCTGAGCAGAATTGTAACAAGAAATTTCATTAATAACTAAAAGTTTCCTAATAGCTTTATTGCTGAATTCTATTAAACTGGTAAAGAACAACTAATTCAATTACTTTCCAAACTTGTGAAAATTGAGGGAAATAATGCTTCCAGCCACTTTAAGAGCCCACCATTACCTGATAATAAAATTAAAGACACTATAAGTATGCTTCATGGACATAGATAACAAAAATCAAACAAAATGTTAGCAGTCCTCCCTCCACAGCACAATGAAAGATCATAAAACATGATGCAAGAATTTATCAACACAGGCAAATTAATGACCATGATATAGCATTGATAAAATGAAGGAGAAAATATAATACATGCTCATCTCTAACACTACAGAAAAGCATTTGATAATTCACCATCCACTGGTGATAAAAGTATTAATGAGTAATATATATATTACTCATTAATTATATATTAAGTACAGTAATATATATATATGTTCAGTACAGCAAAAGCCATATATTTCATAGCTAATATACTCATCAGTGAAAACTGTGTTTTTTTTTTTCATTTAGAATTAGGAACAAACAAGGGTGCTTATCTACTTCTGTCTGCCTGAATATTGGATATTCTTGTCAAATTGATTGGAAAAATAAAAAAATAATACATCTATCTATGAAGAGAAGATGACATAGTTGTTGAGCCCCCCAAAAAACTGCATCAAAAAGCATTTGAAACTGATAATAGGATTTCAGTCATGTTTTCAGGTTATACAGGCAACACATGAAAACCTCTGGTGTTTCTATACCCTAATGATGGGATATTTGAAAGAGAAATTATGAAAACAATCCTATTTACAATATCAAACAATGGCATATGTAACAATAAATTAAGAAAATTAACTGAAACATGATGCTATAAACAGATGATATAAACCAAAGACTATATAAATAAATGGAAAAATGTCTGGGTTCACTGGCATTTTTTCCTATCTCCACCTGGTCCTCAAAGTTTTTTGTTTGATCGTTTTGTTTTGTTTAAATTTCTTCCTGCTGCTAATTTTTTGTACTTATATTTGTTCTGCAAGCAGTGATTTTTTTTCCCAATGGAGATATTTCTATGACCCCCCCAAGCCATATTTAGCATGTGGGGAGCTATTTTTTTGCTTGTCACAGTGCTGGTAAAGCTATTAGTGTCTAGTGGGTAGAGGGTAAGGTTGCTGCTAACACCCTACAGTGAACAGACCTACCCCTGTTACATAGAAATATCCAGCCCAATGTGTCAGTGGTTCCTCAGCTGAAAACCATACAGTTAAACAACATAACTTTTCTCTGTGTAGCTGCAAAAAAAAAAAAAAAAAAAAAAAAAAAGACAGAACAAGCAAACCAAAACCCAAAAAATAAAAAACCACAAAATAAAGCTGGTTCAAAAACTGAATCATTAGAAAATGTCTGCTTGGGAAAGCAGCAGGCCTACTCAGCCTTGCCTTAGAGTTGGAGAAATCTCTGTTTGTTGGATTATGGAATATCTACCAAAAGTACTTCTTACTTAGAATTTGTTCTTATTCACTCTTATTGTTATTTTTAACTTTTATTCATTTACTCATTGTCTTGCAATACTTAAGTGCTCATCTCTAATAGGATCTAAGGATTTGCTTTCAGAGTTTTCTGCTATGACATTTATCATTTAATGTTTCTGTAATTTTAGTTGTTTAAAGTGGCCAGTAGTTGTATCTTTTCCGAAAGGTAGATTTCAGAACTCCTAATAAAGTGCGGCACTAAGGGTTTCATATTTTATTGTGGAATGGTTCTAATTATACTAATCTAGCTAGAACTGATCTCTCGCCTTCATTTTGCCATGCTTGAACATAGATGTGTTACTATTTGTTTCATACAGTGTTTGTCCTTTTGCCACAGGGTAAATTTCAATACACAGAGATTCTATGTTATGACTAAAATAACCATGTGAGTTACTCTGTATTTTTAGTTTGTAAGAGAAGATTGGAAGGACTTACACACACACACACACACACACACACACACACACACACAGGTGGTTGAGAATCCTTATATTAGAACCAAGATCTCTGTTTTAGAAGTGAACAGAATCTAGGTGGTGTTTGTTGAATTGTTCAGATTATGTTACATTCTTCATGATTTTTTAAAAATTTCAATTATTTATTTATTTGTTTGTTTATTTATCTATTTGTTCATTAATTCATATGCAGGGCACAGAGTTTAAAATGATCACATAGGAGGTAAATAAAGCCTCAAAAGTTTAGGATAAAAGCTTGTGGGAAAAACTCTATAGGTAGAACCCAAAAGATGAGAACTGATAAAGCTCAAAGGGATTTCTTTTTTATTCTTTCTTCTCTCTCTCTCTCTCCCTCTCTCTTTCTCTCTCTCTCTCTCTCTCTCTCTCTCTCTCTCTCTCTCTCTCTCTCTCTTCTCTCTCTCTCTCTCTCTCTCTCTCTCTCCCTCTCCCCTCTCTTCTTGCTGCTTAACACCTATGTAGTATCATAGAATAAGAAAAAGCGAATGTGCTTGATAAATTATAGGAAGCCAAACAATATCAAATCCCTAAGAAGTAACAGAACCATATTTTTAAGGAAATTTAGACATCTCATTATGTAGAATTGGTATGTCAGCTATACCATTTTGTCTAATTTTTATAGTCATAATTGTGTATAGTAAGTTTCACCTTCTGATTTTAAGATGTGTTCTCCTGTTTCATTTTATTTGCAGTGAATATCACCTCAGCCAGGCAATTAACCGGATGTAGTCGCTTCAGCCATGTTTTCCCCTCATCTGCTTACCAGCACATTAAGATGCATAAGAGAATTCTGGGACACTTATCTTCTGTCTACTGTGTAGCCTTTGATCGAAGTGGGAGGCGAATTTTTACAGTGAGTTTAAAAATTTATAATATGTAACATTATACATTTACAACTAAAGCAAGCATGCTATCCAGTATATTATGTTTTATAAGTAACTTACTCTATTTGGTCTTATTGATACAGAAAAGTTGAGTTAAAATTGAAAATAATGTCTCACTTTATATAAATGGAGGATCGTCTATGGTAGCCACTATCTTTTGGGAAAATAATTGAAAAAATTATTTCCTTAGAAATCTATATAAAATCAACATGGTTAGTTTAGATGAAACAAATATACTGTTTTATTCAGTTCAATGAGCATTTATTAAAAGACATTTTGCATTTATATTTGCTTCAACTTTGGCTTTAGTGATTACATAATCTTCAGGATTGAATGGTTGAACTAAACTGCACATTACTGAAGATTTCACTTGCATTATACATATTTCTTTGATTTTAGGGCTCGTTATTTTTAGAATTTCCCAATTTTAAGTTTTGCTTACTATGTCATGTTCTTTGCTTTTATGTAAAATCTATAGTATATTAATATGTCTAAACTGTGAATGTGATTGCTTCATTGCTGTTAACACAGAGGTGAGAGAAGTAGCAAATTTCAATTTTCTATTTTTATCCTACAACAAAGGAAGTGCTTTATAGCTTAAGAAATCATAACTCCTTAGATTGTATTATAGGCTTTTCAGCTGGTGATTTACGTCCCTAGCTGTGATGACTTGACAATGGTGATGCCATCTTTTAATAAGTAATTATTTTACCATATTAGAATAGAATTCATTCTTCTGTATTTGAAGCTCATTTGGAATTCTTAAAGGGAAGAGCAGCATAAAGTTTTTCACTTGGGATTATTAATGGCCTCAGGTTTTCAGAGAAATCAATGTACACAAGAGACTAAATTTTGAAATATTTGTAGAAAAACTATTAAGACAATTAAGCCAAACCTGCTAGGCATATAGAAAGGAGATATGGTGGAAATTCTTAATTGCTAATCACTTAAGAATAAGCATAAAATATTTAAAATGTCTTTGAATTATTAGTTTAGAAGACTTTGACACAAATGCCACTGTTTGGACAAAACTGAGTCAGTTCTGCCATTTACATAATGCTTATATTTGCTAATGAGTCTACATTATATTTTTCCTTAATAATATTACTCCTTTGTATTGTTTTTCCCCCTTGATATGAATGGTGCATTTCTGTTTCATTATAAATCTGTCTTTTGTGTCTCTATAGGGTTCAGATGACTGTTTGGTGAAAATCTGGGCTACAGATGATGGACGCCTCCTTGCCACACTGCGAGGGCACTCTGCTGAAATCTCCGACATGGCTGTTAACTATGAAAATACTCTCATTGCTGCAGGCAGCTGTGACAAAGTTGTGAGAGTATGGTGTCTTCGAACTTGTGCACCAGTTGCTGTCCTTCAGGGACATTCAGCTTCTATTACTTCCATACAGGTGAGAACTATGATAAGCTCTCTGATATGTTAATGAAGCTGAGAAATTTCTCATTTGTATTATGGAGATATGGATATATATTATATGGACAAAAGTGCAAAGAATGGCAGGAGAAAGAACACACTCACAGAGACAAATATTTTTTTTAATTTGTTTCCTTTTTATATAAACCTGTGCCTTTAGAAATAAATAAAAAACATCATGAAGGTTCTTCAAACCAGAAATGAACTTGAAAATGCTTGCCTACACACTAGTTAATACCTGTTAATCCAGGATATAAACAAGGTCTAGCATGAATATTGGCATACTCTGTTAATATTTAATTGGAATTTTATGCCACGTTTAATATGTGTGTGTGTATGTAGTTTTAATATTATGAAGATTTTATATTTTTAGTTTCCGTGATTTTTTTTTTTGTTTCACTTTAGTATGTGATGTAAAATAAGTTGTCCATATAATACTTTGACCAGATCTTGGTAGTAAAAGGCCTTGATATTTTAAAAGCCCTTGCTCTTAAGAAAACTAAGCTGAAGTTTTACTGTTCTGTTTTTCTCAAGAGAAAACTAAAAGTTCTTATTAAACTTTTGTATGTAGATAAAAGACAATGCTTTTAAAAGAAGTCATTACTTATATTTATTATGTGCTATTTTAATAACATGTAGCTTACTTATAGGGATCTAACAGAAAGGGTGCTCATACTGCATTGAATTAAAACTTTCAATTAAAATTTCCATCAGTTCAGGTTATTATGTAGAGTGTTTTGAGGCCGGATCTTACTCTTGGGTTTTTGAAAATGTCTCTCTTGAGCTTATTTACGTCTTTCGGCATTGTGGTTTTGAATTTACCTATAGGTTGATTAGCCTGATAACGCAAATATCCTCATCTTGGGCCTATCTTATAGCTTATTCAACTGTATACTTAGCATCATTATGAGTATCTACTAGATGTCTCAAAATCAACATACTAAAAAATTCAATTCATTTTCCTGTTTAAATTTAATCCCACCATAGTTTTCCCCATCCGTGTAAGTAATTTTTTCGTCACAAATAAAATGCTTTAAAGATATTACTTATGAAGTAAAGAGGGTTTCTTTAGGTCACAATAACAGAGATAAAGTTGGAATCCATAGTACAAGCTCTGCAGCTACTCCTTGTCTATGAGTTCATGCTGTAACTAATAAAGGCAGAAGTATGCTAGCATAAAAAATGAATCACAGCTGAAGCATGTGTACATGAAAGCTAAAATCATCCTGCATGAAGTCACATAAGCACAGTGGAGGTGGGTACAATCCCTTGAAGGCACACCCTCAGAAATCCCTAGACTTCCCCTGATGACCCTCCTCAGAAACTTTTCATCATCTTTAATAACCTACCTTGTAGTCCAAATCCTTAATATATGGATCTTTGTGGAGACACCCAACATCCTAACTACAATAACATCTAAACATATGATGATTTCATGATTGTAATTAATGTTTATATTTTTCCTATTTCATTAGTCCAATCTGTTGTCCCCATGTCATATTTGTTCTACTCTGAAAATATATACTCAGAATCTTGAACATTCTCACGAATTACTTCTGTACTATGCTGTTTTGTTTAGAGCCACTAACAACTGTGGCTAGGATATTGAACTAGAATTCTTGATTTTCCTGCTCTGAACTCTCCCTTGTCCTAGTCTAGATTCTATATAGAATATAGTTGATTGTAAAATAGAAGTTAAATCATATCACTAGTACTCAGAGCCCTTACCAGCTTCTATTCTGCAGGGTAGAGGCAGCAAGTCTTCCCAGTGATCCACGAGGCTATAGACATTTTTCAGCCTCTAAGCTTTCCTTGAGTGCATATACTATTATTTTGCTTTTGCTTTTTACTGTTTTCGCTACTGATAAATTCCTATCATTTTTCTTTTTTTTTATTCGATATATTTTTTATTTACATTTCAAATGATTTCCCCTTTTCTAGCCCCCCCACTCCCCGAAAGTCCCGCAAGCCCCCTTCTCTTCCCCTGTCCTCCCACCCACCCCTTCCCACTTCCCCATTCTGGTTTTGTTGAATACTGTTTCACTGAGTCTTTCCAGAACAAGGGGCCACTCCTCCTTTCTTCTTGTACCTCATTTGATGTGTGGATTATGTTTTGGGTATTCCAGTTTTCTAGGTTAATATCCACTTATTAGTGAGTACATACCATGATTGATCTTTTGAGACTGGGTTACCTCACTTAGTATGATGTTCTCTAGCTCCATTCATTTGCCTAAGAATTTCATGAATTCATTGTTTCTAATGGCTGAATAGTACTCCATTGTATAAATATACCACATTTTTTGCATCCACTCTTCTGTTGAGGGATACCTGGGTTCTTTCCAGCATCTGGCAATTATAAATAGGGCTACTATGAACATAATGGAGCATGTATCCTTATTACATGCTGGGGAATCCTCTGGGTGTATGCCCAGGGGAAAATGCAAATCAAAACAACCCTGAGATTTCACCTTACACTAGTCAGAATGGCTAAGATTAAAAACTCCTATCATTTTTCTTATACTTTTCCTTTTTTTCTTCTTCCTTCTCCTCCTCGATTCTTCTCTTCCTCCTCTTCTTCCTATCTCAGTCTCCCATGTTCTATGCTAGGCTGAAATTTCTGATTTTTCTTGGAGTGGTCTCTAGATACTCACATAAAATTGCCCATTCACTTTATAAGTACTCTGTGCAAATCTTATCTTCTCAAGAAGATTGTATCTCTGATTTTATCATTTTTATTTAGCCTAACAGTCTGTATCTTCTTTTTTCTTAATTTATTGTGTGTGTGTTTTTTTAATTTTATACAGAAGTATCACATTTATATTATTTCTGCCTCTTCCTTCCTCTCTAACCCCTCCTGTGTCACCTGGTCAAATTTGGAACCTCTTCTTACATCTATACACGTATGTATATTATAATCTACAATTGTATATTATAATATACAATCTTCTGAGTACACGTAGTGTTGCTCATATATGCTTATCTCTAGATAAATTTATTCTCCCTGGCTCAGTAGCCATTGATTGCATGTATCTCTTCATCTGGGGGTGAGGCCTTCTGAAGTTTTAGCCACCTACATTGACATGGCATTTTGTCCACAGTAATAATTATCCATTGGCAGTCTATATTATTTACTATAACTTCTTAACTATCTTTTCATTCACAGTATATTATTCTCCAGTTTATTTCCTTTCTTTTATAAATAAATAGCATTGAGATGAAATGATGTATTAGTAGTGGTTGTAGACAAATGATAGACTTTCAGTTTCTTTTTATGCAGTTTAGTTTTGATCAATATTCTCTATATATCAAATGGTTTGTTAGTAATATATGTCCTTTCTTTCATGCCACGAATAGTGGCACATGCCTTTAATCCTAGAAGGTATAGGTATGAGGATCTCTGTGAGTTTAAGGCCAGCTTGGATAGCAATATCCAGGACAGCCAAGACTGAGAGACCCTGTCTCAGAAAGAAAAATAAATAAATATATTTGCTTTCTTTCTTTCTTTTTTTTCTTTTTTTGCATATAAAACACACACAGTTTTTATTATTGAATATTGTCTTCATTTACATTGCCAATGGTAAATCCTTTCCCGATATCCCCCCTCCCCTAAGATCCCCAACCCCTCCCCTTCCTCCTTTCCCCTGCCTCCACATATAAGCCTCTCTATCCAACACACTCCCCATCTCGGTTTCCCTTTGTTCAGGCCTCTGTTGAGCCTTTACCTGACCAAGGACCATTCCTCCCACTGATGCCCAACAAGGCCTTCCTCTGCCACATTTTTGGCTGGAACCATGACATTATTTGTCAAATAAAATAATGTAGCTAATATATAGCAGTATGTCAACACGTGATTGTTAAATCAATTTAAATATACAACTTTAAATGTAAATTTCAGAATTTCTTGAGATAATAAAGTTCTTGTTGCTTATGTTCTCACTCGATGAATCACTAATCAGCAGCCAATTCACGGGCAAGTTGGTAAATATTTTAGATTTCCCAGAGCATACTGTCTTTGTCAAATACTCAGCTTTATTTTTACAAGTGACAAAATACTCATAGATAGTATAAGTTTACTATGTTCCATTAAATTTTATTTATTCAAAGAGTCAGCAAGCTGGATGCCTTACGTAGGCCATAATTTGTTTATTCCTGACATAGATTGTGGATTAGCCTTTGCAATACAGTGTTATTTATCTGAGGATTGAAACTATTAAAAGGCATGGCGTATAAAGCATGGGTTTTTTTGAGAATATTTTCTTTTAGTGAATTATAAACTAAATTACAAATAATATTAGCAGAACACTGGAAGACAGGGGGTAGGAGAAGAAAATCATAAATGAAATATTTTCTTTAAACAATTACAAAATCCCAAAGTGCACATGGCAACAAACTCATCCACACTGACAAAAAGAAAAAAGAAAAAAAGAAAAAAGAAAAATAAAAAAGAAAGAACAAAAACAAAACCATTAGAATATCAAAACTACTCTAACTTGAAATATAAATATAATTCTTCACTCTTTTATAGAAAATTTCCCCCAATGACCTAACCAGGTCAAAGCCTTTAAAAAGTATCAGCATTCTCAAAATGAAGTCTCCTAGCTTGCTTCCACTCCTACGGAGAGAGGGTAAAATGTGTTTTTTTCTTTTTAAGTCTATTTGATACCAATAGATAATATTAATGGATGATGTTCACTTCAAACATAAGGCTTTAGATTGAATTAACTAAATTGACCCTTAATATGTATAGTGATTCATTTATTTTGATTTGAGCTCAAATTATTTATCAGTCTTATATATTAATCCTTAATTATTATCTCAATGGAAATTATTATTTTTACCTGTCTTTTTATTCTGGTATTAAGGATTATGCTCAGGACGCTGTGCATGTTAGGCAAGTTTTCTACCACCGAGTTATATTTCCAGTCCCTCATTTATGATTTTGAAATTTATACTGGAAAATCTGGTCTAGTTTTAAATGTTTTCCTATGGCTGAGCCATCTTGGAGACAGATGGTTCCTCCCTTCTCTATGATTCTTTTCTGAGGAGATGCAAAATGTCCTGGGTCAGAACCAGAGAAGTATACTAGAGGTGATGCACCTAACCCTCAAGAGACTGGAAGTCCCAGGGAGTTTAGAAGTCAGGTGGGTTGGGTGTAGGGGGTGGGGACATCCAAGTAGAGACAGCGGATGGGGAGGAGGTTTGGGATGTGGAACAGTTGGAGGGTGGACTGGGGGGGGGATAAAATCTGTAGTGTAAAAAATAAAGAAAGAAAAGGAAAAAAAGATATCCATTTAGGAGAGTCGTGATTCTTTAAATTGCCAACTCACGTATGTATATTGTTTCTTATGGTGTTCATACTGCAGTGATATTAATAAAGATTTAGTATATTTAATTTTATTTAAGAAAACAATTGATAATGGTTTAAATTTTAAAAAGATAAAATCACATGGGCATGGTGACATAAACCTGGAATCCCAGAATTCTGGAGGCAGAGGTAGGATAGCAGCAAGTGCAAGACTAGCCTGTCTACATAGTAAACTAAACCAGCTAGGATTACATAGCAAAACCTGATCTCAAAAGAAAAATCCACGTTTTTTTCCATAGGAACATATATTTTCTGCATTTGTCATAATTTAACTTAGTCATGATTTGTGAATTCATTCTCCATTAAAATATTCTAAAAGTAGTTAAAGTATTTAAAAGTTAGCATTGAAATATTTTATTTTAGCTTCAAATCTTTTCATTTTTAAGATTTTATTTTTAGTATCATGTGTATATATGTGCAGGAGCGATGTGTATGTGAGTGTGGTAATTCCTGTGGGAGCCAAAATAAGGCATTGCATCCCTTGGAACATGAGTTTTGAGATGTTGTGAACCACCCACCGTGGGTACTGGGAACCAAACTACATCCTCTGGCTGAGCAGTAAGCATTCTTAACTGCCAAGCTTTTATCTCTCTCCAGCCCCTCAATTATTATTCCCAGTAGGCTTTGGTATTTCATTTTTTTGTTAAGCATTCATCTATGGAATTTAAGCAACAAAACCTTGACACTGAAATTATTTTCTTTGTGTATATGTGGTATTTGTATATGTATATGGGCTTCAGGTATTCATGTACTTCATAGAGCATGTATGAAAGTCAGGGGAACTTACATTAGGTGTTTTTCTCAGTCTATTGTCTGGATTCAGTGAAACTCAGGACCTTGGAAATTTTGGCAACCACATTACCAACTAAGCCATCTCACTGGACTGATACTGAAAATCTTAAATGGTTTATGTGCTGTATTTGTACAAAAAATAGTTTGAATGGGAAAATTTCATATCTTATTTACCTTCTTCTTTTTAAGTTTTGTCCATCAACTAAAGGCACAACTAGATACCTCACTTCTACTGGTGCTGATGGAACAATTTGTTTCTGGCAATGGCATGTAAAAACAATGAAGTTTAGGTAAGTTTAAATTTTAGGAATTTTGTGAAAAATTAGATTTATATATCTTCATTTCCTTGGTGTTATAGTAGTTCAAGTATCGAAGTATGTACGTGTAAAGATTCCCCGTGTGCATGTTTATATCCATATTTATTTTAATGTTTAGTGATTTTAGGATAAATATTCTCATAAAATCAATGTTGAGACTATGAAATTCATAGGGAAGAGTGGGATAAGATGTATTTGAACATTTTAAAACTTTTTTATTTAATTTATTTATTATATATAGGTACACTGTAGCTGTCTTCAGACACACCAGAAGAGGGCATCAGATCCCATTACAGATGGTCATGAGCCACCATGTGGTTGCTGGGAATTGAACTCAGGACCTTCAGAAGACCAATCAGTGCTCTAAACCTCTGAGCCATCTCTCCAGCCTTGAACATTTTATAATAATATCACTAACATGACAATATATTTATAAAACTATTGTCAAAATTTTGATGTGAAATTATATTTACAAGGTTTAAAAAGTTTTAACTGAAAATATGATATTAGCCCTTATTGGCTTCTTTTCTTTAGCTTTTTAAAACTAATATTGATGCTAAATAGATCAGTATTCATCAGTGTGCTAAGATTTCTCTCCATTGGATGAGCCTGATAGAATTGAAAACATTTATTTATTTTTTAGAGATCGCCCAGTAAAATTTACTGAGAGATCCAGACCTGGAGTTCAGATATCTTGTTCATCTTTCAGTTCTGGTATGTATCAAAATGGGATGCTTTTAGTACTTAAAATGATCCATCTATGTAAGACCAATTTAAGTTCCTTTATGAAAAAAAAAAAGTATGTGTGATTGAAGTTAAGCCTACCAAAGATATAAACCATGTGTTATGCTACATGAACCTGTAGACTAATTAGCGCCTAGTAATATTTTTTTTAATTTAATACACTCTATATAATGCTAGTTTTATTTGGCAAAGAATAACCAGTTCCCAAGCCAAATACCCATTAACTAAAATGTATAATACCCAACTCTCCTCAATGTAATAGAAAATTCCTAGCTTAACTTTTAGAGAAAATATACATAGTTGTGGCTTCATATATAAAATGTTGTAAGATTATTGTATCAGTAATCTTAGAGTTTTGGCATAGTTTTTTTTATATAAAATGTAACATTCTTAAAAGCTTTGGCTTGTATAGTTTTAAATCAATAATACAACGTTTAATGTATTTTTGGTACGTTTTGTTAGGTATAAGATATATTTGTCTTAGTTACTTCTCTGTCTTTGTCTCTCATGATTCTGAGAATTGGACCTAGACCCTTGAACTACTAGGCAAACATTCAATCACTGAACTATCTCCACAATTTTCTAACCCTATTTTCTGTGTTTATTAATTTTTAACTTTCTAAAGCAGCACGGCTTTCATTTTTAAGATATATTTATTTGTATGTATATACATGTACCTGTGTGTGCCATGGTATAATTGGGAAGGTCAGAGTACAATGTTCAGTTTTCTCCCTCCACCATGTGGGGTTTGAGGATTGAACTGAGATCACAGGGCTTGTGGACAAGCACCTTTGTGCACTGAGCTATCTCATCTGCCCTTACTTTCTTATTTTGATGCAAAATTGTAATTGCCCAGGCTGACCTTGAAGTCACTTTGAAGCACTGGACAGCTTTAAATATAAATTTTTCTGCCTTAACCTCCCAAGCAGATAGAATTATAATTTTGTTAATTGGCATAACTCTATTGTTTGTTGTGAATTTTATTTCTTTTTTGAAATATTAATATGACATTATTATTTGTAAATTAGACAACTGTGTTTTTCGAAGGCATGTTACTAATATAAAGTAAAAATTTAAATACAACTAAAGAAATGCCTTAGTACTATGGGTTTTATTTTGATTTGATCTTCCAGGTGGCATGTTCATTACAACAGGGAGCACTGATCATGTTATTAGAATATACTATTTGGGTTCTGAGACACCTGAGAAAATTGCTGAATTAGAATCACATACGGTAAGAGCAAAATAAGACACTTGTGTTTATTGCCTTATTTTTTTTTTAAATCTCCCTTGCTTGTCTTTTCTGGGCTGAACCATTCTTTAATATAGACAAATATTAAAACCTTTAATTCAAGAAAGATCTTTAGTAATGAAGCCAAATGTTAAATTCTGGAATTATTATGGGGGTAGTTCCTAAGATGAGCCCTATTAGACTATACATAAAAGGTTTTGTATGCTTAAAAAGCAGGTTAAGAATATTCATGGGAAAATGCTTTCATGAATTGAGCTTTTTGATCTTTGTATTTTTTTTTATACTATCCTCAAAGGTTCAGTAGAATCTAATCTTCCTTAACAATAGCAGTCTTCACTTATTTTTATTATTAGTGTTTTATTTAGCATACAAATCAATGATTCAATGTCATTTTCATACACAGATCTTATTCTTTGTTCTTATTAAAAACCTGTTCCTCCACCTCCTTTCCTTTTTTTGACTTATCCCCTTTCTCTACTTTGATTTAGTTTTTCATATATTCCGTTATCCTGTCTTATTCCTTTCATACACTTAAATTTACTTCTCTCTCATAGTCTTTCTACTTTCATATCATACATATACATAAATGAACATATATGTACATATGTTATATATACAAGCATACACACACACACACACACACACACACACACACACACGGACATATACTTCCTGCATGAGAGAAAATATGTTTGACATTCTATGCTTGGCTTATTTAGAAAAACACAGTGATCTCCAGTTCCATGCAATTTACTGCAAATAATCGTGATTTCATTCTGCTTTATGCATTGACAAAACAAAAAATCCATTGTATTCATGTACCATATTTTCTTTAACCATTCATCTGCTAATGGACATGTAGAATTGTTCCACTTATCAGTTATTGTGAGTAATGCAACATTAAACATGGATGTGCAAGATCTCTGTGTTAGGTTGATTTGGAATCATTTGTGTGACTCTATGAGTCATATACATGGGTCTGATGGTTGCTCTATTTTTGAATTTTCAAGAAACCTCTATACTGGCTTTCATAGTGCCTCTAACAATGTTCCCATCAGCAATGTAGGGTAGGGGATGCTCTTTCTTCATATTCTGGCCATCATATTTTGTTTGTTTTTCTCTGTCATTGCCATTCCGACTATTCTGAGGTGAGATAGAATCTTAATGTATGCCACTTCAATTTGCATTCCCCTGATGGATAGGAATGTGGAATACCTTTTCAAATATTTATTGCCATTTGCATTTTTCCTTTGAGAACTGTCCAGTTTTAGACTTATCAAATTCAGCTTGCTCTCATCTTGATGCTTCATATTCTAGATACTAAATTTTGGAAGCTTATTTAAATTGTGCAAGAAAAACACTAAGAAATATTCAGAGATTTCATTGAGACCACTAAATCTAATCTGTTCGAGCTAAGCATGACAAGACAATCCCTTTGTACTGTGTATGCAAGCACAGTCTAGTTCAGAGAGCACTGAGAGAAGAGAGAATATATTAGTAGGAAAGAATTAAGGGGAAAATGATGAAGAACATATCATTTGCAGCTTTATTTGCAAAGTCCCAGGTAAGCACAAAAGTGTTATCAAGTAAAAGTCCCCTGTTCAAATGAATGGTCTACCACTTGTATTAGCTGTTAAGGTTTTATTATATCTTCAGGACATCTAAAATTAGTTATGGCTCATGTCAATGAGAATTCACAATATTAGTAGCTACCATATTGAAGCTGCAAAACTATTTAAGTCAGAAGAAATATATGAATATATGAATGTTTAAAAATTAAAAATCATTAAGTATGAAGGTTTTACTGTTTGATTTTATTAAAAGTTAAGTTTAAATGTAGTTTGATAAGTGGCTGTTGTGAAAATGAGTGCAGTGTATTTTAGCTTCCTTATCAAAGAAAGCAAGAACTATAAATTTTAGCTTTGGTTTTAATGTCATCTTTGTATACAAAAATGTAAATCATGGCATAAAAACTGTAGAACATACAGAATGTTAGATGAATCCTTTATAATATTTAAAAGAAGATGTGGAAAACAGAAGTAAATAAATAGCCCTCTAAAGTTATAGAAACAATTGGGAACTTTCAATGAACTCAAGTCATTTTAAAGTAGTTTCTTCTATTACTATATTATCTCAGGGAGGATGTAATACAGTAGTAACTTTTCAGAACCATGCATCCCTTGATATGATTTGTTTATGTCTAGTTTGTTTCACAATACCACAAACTTAATTTTGTACATTGGTTGAGGGAGGCTTCAGTGATTTATCTTTTTAAGCATAATGAGTTTTTAAAATGAAAATTATATTAAAATAGAATCTACCCTGTAAAGGTTTTGCGTGTAAATTTAGGAGAAGGACACTATTTTTTACATAAGTTCATTTAATGAAAAGTCTGTTGTTCTATGTTTTAGGACAAAGTTGTTGCTGTTCAGTTCTGTAACAATGGAGACAGGTAATTATGGAGTACATACTTGTATAAAGAAATATTTAACATTTTTGATTATTCCCTCCAAACTAATACAGTTGATATTCAGACACTGACATTTCAAGAAACTCACTTAGAAATCCTTTTCTAGGTTAAGCATCTGTACACGTCATCTTTTCCACAGTTAAGTTTCTTCAGCTCAATTTACACTCACTGAAGTCAGAAGTAGGAATGAGTTCGTACCTTGACCCCCTTCCTGTAGTTCTGGATATCTTTCATTGTACCCTAATTTCAGTAGCTGCTAAAAGGTTTTGTTTTGTTTTATTTTAAGATGATCTTGGTTACTTGAATTGCTTGGTACGTTTAAAGATAAAAAGATGCATTAGTGGAGAGGGAGACTGTTTTGTCCAGTCCTTGGCAGCTGAAGCTGGCTGTGCAGATGATGTGTGCTATCCCTGGGAGATAACATTAGACAAAGTAGCTCAGAGTTCTTTCTCACCTTACAGAAAATGCACGAGGCAGAAATGAGCTATTTTTTTTTAGACACTTAGATTCAGAGTCCATGTCTGTCTTCCTTGCTATCTGTATCTCTTTACAACGGTTAACTCAGTAGTGGCCATAGTCTGTCTGCTCTTCCACTCTGTGAGTTTCTTTGTTGTTGTATACTTTGCCTTTTCTGTTTTCTTTGACTACCTGACTTAATCAGCAATTGTATTATTTGATTAGTATGACTTTGACAAGCTAACATTTGTTCTATTTAGAAATTTTCTTATTCTTTTTCTTCTGTTGCTCTGGAAAGAAGTTTAAATTTGAAACTGGCATTTCCAGACTCCATACAACTTGACTTAGACAACTACATTCATTTCTCATATGAACCTGTGTATTTTTCCTAGTTGCTTTATGGATTTCTCTTCCACATTTTCATATTATCTCATCTACTACTTTGCTTATACTTTCCCTCACATTATTCCTGTCCAGCAACATCATTCCCCACCTTCTACCTTTTGAACCCTTCTGCATGACCGAGCTCCCATCTCCTTTTCTCTTTTTCTTTTCTGTCTCTATGCCTCCCTTTCTCTCTCTCTCCTGATCCTATCTTATCTATGTCTCATGGGTTTTAAGGTTCATGTCCTACTTGGAGCTCATCCTGAGATATCCAGATTTCATGTTTATTTTGACATTCTGTGAACATGTGAATCACCAGTCTCTACTACCCATAAGATTCATTCCCTATCTTTATTATGTCAGATCTTATATACAGATAACTGTGTGCTCTCTAAAATATCTGAGCCCCAAAGGTTACAGTCTATGTTGGTCTAAAATATAGTACAAAATACATAAAAGTTGCATAAGTTTGTATCTGTATGCCTATATGGCAATTCTGTCAGTAACTGTTTTATTTCAAGGTATCTTTAAACAGTAATTACAAAGAACTTTTGACCATCTTCATGAAATATAAATATAAACAGCAAAAATTATAATCCAGTTTATCTGTATTGAAAATGAGAAAACATTAAAGTAGGAGAATGAGTTAGCCATATTCCCATTCTTAAATGACTTTTAAATTTGTGTGTATGTGTGTGTATGTGTGTGTTATGTGCGTATATGTGTTTTAGCCACATGTACGTAGATGCCTGCATAGATCAGAAGAGGGGCTTATATTCTCCAGAGCTGGAGTTACAAGCAGTCATGGGTGTGGAGAGTCAATCCCAGGTACCCTGCAAGAGCAGAAAGTACTCTTTAACTGCTGAGCCACCTCTCCGGTTTTTTGAGTTATTTATTTTTAAGATTTATTTCTATTCAGTCGTGCGCATCTAAATATGTGTTTGTGTTTGTGTGTGTGTAAGCATGTGTGTCCACATAACTAGGTGTCTAAGGAGATCAAAAAAATCAGATCCTCTAGAGCTGGAGTTAACAGGAGTTTGTGAACCTTCTGACAATCTGCAAGAGCAGTACATGCTCTTAACTGTAGAGCTTTCTCTAGCACCTAATTTTCTTTCTCCCTCTCCCTTTCCCTCCCTCCCTTCCTCCCTCCCCCCTCCTCCCCCGTGTGTGTGTGTGTGTGTGTGTGTGTGTGTGTATGTGTGTGTGTATGTGAATGTGAGAGTTTATGAACCTGAGTACAATTGCCTACAAAGAGGATCATATCCCTTAATAGTCAGAGTTACAGGCCTTTATAGATGACCTGACATGGGTGCTGAGCACAGAACTCCAAAACTCCAATCCTCTGCAAGAGCATCATATATTCTTACTGATCCAGCACCCATATTACTGGTGTGTTCTCCTGAAAGAACCTGACATTTTCATTTTTATCTATTTGTAAATGTGTGTTTCAAAATCATTCTTAGTAAGCTTTCAAAAAAATTCAGTCTGTATTTAAAAATCTTATATCTGAAAGCATATAAAACATGTTAAAATGAATGGATGCCTATGTAAAA
Organism: Apodemus sylvaticus; assembly: GCF_947179515.1. Classification (NCBI taxonomy): domain Eukaryota; kingdom Metazoa; phylum Chordata; class Mammalia; order Rodentia; family Muridae; genus Apodemus; species Apodemus sylvaticus. The sequence continues at coordinate 68,637,070 of NC_067495.1, read as the reverse complement.
AATCAAAATACTGAAATTTGGTTTCTCTAAGGAAAGGTCATAGGTGAAACTTGAAATTCTTTGCACTTATTTCTTTTATTAGTATAAAAACAAATACTTCCTAATCAGAGCACCCTAATATGATAAAAGATAATTTAAAATTATAATACTTAACATATCAAAACCTTTTACAAATGTACCTATTCTAAATCAGTAAATCAGTATATCAGATTGTAGAAAGACAGAGATAAATTCTTTACAGCATTGGGTTTAAAGCCAAAAGGTAAAAACAATGTAATTATTGATCATTATGCATTTCATTAAGTATATTTTGGTATAGTTACAGTTGAGTAATTAATGAAATTGATGTAGTTTTGTACTTAAAAATATGGATATAGATCTATAAAATATAGTTGTGGACAGCATTATACATGGTGAAATTCAGTTTTCTCAGTGGAAAATGAGTCATTATATGTTTCAATGGGTTTTAGCTTCTTTCATTCAGTCTCTTAGTATATAGTTCATGCTGGCCTTCTCCTTGATTACTGGAATCATAAGCCTGCTGCAAGCATACCTGGTTTAAATATGTGCCTAAAAGATTTGAAAAATTACAACATGAAACTTGTGAGTGAACAAATGTGTTATTGAGTGTAGCTCATAATATAAATGTTGGTATATTTATAGGGTTGTGCAACCTTCAGTGTAGTTATTCTTAGAACAAATATGTTCTTTCTTATAGAATTATTCATTCCCTTTAGTTACAAATCCTTAAACCTATAATCACTCTTTTTCAGTTTTTCGAGACAGGGTTTCTCTGTGCAACCCTGGCTGTCCTGGAACTCACTCTGTAGACCCGACTGGCCTCAAACTCAGAAATCTGCCTGTCTCTACCTCCCAAGTGCTGGGATTACAGGCGTGCGCCACTATGACCAGCCCATCACTCTTTCCTTAGCACTGGGCAACTGTTGATCTCTGTCATTAGACTTACTTGCATATGCAGCATTCACCCATATTACAAAATGCATCATTTTTGATTACTGAAAAATTTTGTTTTATGAATGCCTTGTTTTATTTGCCCGCTGGCAAACATTTCATTTGTCTCTGCTTTAGGGATTATTGAGTGTTCCATGCATTTTCATGTACACATTTTGTATGTACTAACATTTTCATTTCTTTTGGCGGATATGTACCTGGAGAATACAATTGTTGGGGTCAAAAGGTAACTTAGTTTAGCATTTTAGGAACTGCTGAACTGTTTTCTAAGATTAGTGAACTGTTTTACGTATCCCAGTAATACCTGGACGCGAAGGCTATTTATTTTATAATCAAGAAAATGTGATGAGTTTTGGAAAAAAAATAACAAGGTTATTTTACCTTCCAGCTTAAGGTTTGTTAGTGGAAGCAGAGACGGAACAGCAAGAATATGGCAATATCAACAACAAGAGTGGAAGAGCATAGTGCTAGATATGGCTACTAAGATGAGTGGGTAAGCATGGATGCTAGATATTTCAGGGGGTCTTCCATGGCTTATCATCTTTTACACTGTACCATATTTAATAACGAATAAACTTTTTATGTTAGTAACTAGTTTGGAATTAATTACTAGGCATGAAACTTGCCCCTTCGGTCTCCTAGCAACTATTGCTTTGTTGTTCATTGACTAGAACATTGCTGAGATTCTGGTCTATTGTGATGCTTTGATGTCTGATTTTTATTGTCTCCATGGAGTTATTTTCTGGCTTAGTTTCCATATGTGATTTTTACATCTATTTCTACTTCTATTTTAAGTTATTCTTATTAAATACTATAATAAATTTACCTTCTACTCTAATTATGAAGGACACCTTCATATTTCATACTGTTTGCATTTATATATATATATATATATATATATATACACTTAATTGGTATCTGCTTTCAGCAGCTTACTGCTGATGAGATGATATATCAGTGTCTTTGAGATAATTAAATTTCTGTGATTGACCTTTAAATTGACTACCTTATTAAGTAAACTGACTTTATACTCATAGACAGATATAGCTAATATCATACTCATTTATGTTAATAAATATTCTGATACTTATTTGCCAAGACTATTAGTGTTTTTTTTAAAGTAATACTTATGGGGAGAACACAACCACTGTACGTGTTTTGTATTGTCTGGCAGCCAACATGATCATTCTGTGAATTTTATTTTTTAAAATTCAGAGTTATTTCTAATCTCACTTTTTTGTGTACTGCCAAGTAACTATTAGTTTGGTTTTTATTGCTGTGATTAAACATCATAGCCAAAGACAAATTGAAGTAGAAAGGGCATCTTTCATCTTATAGTTCCTAGGTTATAATTCATCACTAACATACTTAAGGCAAGATCCTGGAGGCAGGAACTGAAGCAGAAGTCATAGGGAACACTGCTTACTTAGGCTTATTCGCTATTGTTTGCTCAAGCTACCTTCTTACCCAGGGCTGCCTGACTAGTAGACAGCTCTAGGATTGATAGTAGAATACATACTGGTGGGGTTATTGACAATCATGTTATGGGTTGACCTCTCTTTATAGTGGGCTGAGCCCTCCCACATCAATAGTTAGATAAGAAAATGCCCTACAGTATTATCTAAAGACTAAGCTAATGGAGGCATTAGCCCAATTGTGATTCCTTCTTCCCACAAGGTTCTAGGTTATTTTCAATTGACAAAAAGCTTTCTAACACAACTATTTATATCTAATCATTTACATCTTCCTAAAAAATTTGGACATATTTGCTGTTTTATGTTTCCTTTTGTTAAAATGTACAAGATATGACTATTTCAAATTGTTGCTTCAGGAATAATTTGACATCTACAGAAGACAAAGTCACTAAACTGAAGGTGACTATGGTGGCTTGGGATCGGTATGATACCACTGTTATTACTGCAGTGAACAATTTTCTTTTGAAAGTGTGGAATTCTGTCACTGGGCAGCTTCTTCATACTTTATCTGTAAGTATTCTACATTTTTAGTAGGAGAAGAAACTATTTAAGCCTAGTTAAGTGGTGTATCATATGTCTGTCGCTTATGGTGAGGTATGAAGATTACTTGGACCTAGGAGTTTAAGACAAGTCTGGGCAATATAGTGAGACACTGTCTCAAAAAAAGAATGAAAAAGTAATTCTTCTAGGAGAAAGACATTTAAGTTTTGTTTTCTTTTCTATGATATATTAGCCTTTGGAGAATAGTTGGGAAGTCTTTTGTTACATTTACCTGCTAAGACTAATAAGTGATATACCACTGAAAGCATGAATAGTTTTTTTTAAAGGTTATTTCTAAGCGTAGTATTTATACAGATCTTAATGTTAATATTTCTTCAAGTATACAGTAATTTGTCTTTACTGAGGGTTAGGACTATTTTATTTTTCTTGCACAGATATCCTACATTTTCTATTTTTAGTAAGAAATAGAGGAAACAGGAAGAAGTAGCTGAAATGATAATGCTTTTTTATTTTATATGCGTCTTATAGTAGAAGAATGCTACATCTCTAGGATTGGTAGCAGAATAAATGTTGGTGGGGTTGTTGATCATCATGTTATGGGTTAACCTCTCTTTCCTCCTCTCTGCTTCAGTTATTAATATATAAGCATTTTACTGATGCAAATCTAAGTGATTGTCATGTTTTCAGGCAGGGTTTAGACTAGAAACTCAAGTTACTTTCTGACTGCTTTACCTTGCTTTCATATCTATCCAGCTAACTGGTTATTTTTATCTCTGTCTGTAATAATAGCAGATAGGATGCTGAGGTGGATGAGTGCCACAGGTTGGAGTCTAGCCTGAGCTACATATTGAATACCAGGCTAGCCTATGCTACACAGGAAAATCATGTCTCAACACCACTCAACTGGTCAATAAACAAAAACAAACAAATAGAAAAACCTATATTCTTTCTTTGATTCTTTAATTGGTAATATTGGTTTCAATCAATACTCCAAATAATAAATAAGCTCTATACATAATAAATTGCCAGTTTTTTAGCAGCAACAATTAACAGTCTAATTTCACTAACATACTTAATATATCCAGAATACATCATTTCAAAATGGATTTACTAATGAAACATTTTACATTCACTTTTCTTTCTTTTTTTTGTTTTTTGTTTGTTTGTTTGTTTGTTTGTTTGTTTGTTTTTGGATTTGGTTTTTCCGAGACAGGGTTTCTCTGTATAGCCCTGGCTGTCCTGGAACTCACTCTGTAGACCAGGCTGGCCTCGAACTCAGAAATCTGCCTGCCTCTGCCTCCCAGAGTGCTGGGATTAAAGGCATGCCCCACCACTGCCCGGCCTTACATTCACTTTTCATGCAAAGTCTTCATACAAAACATCTCAATTTGTACTACCCATATTTCAAATGCTTAATAGCCACAGATAGCTAGTATCTACTGAGCTAGACACGGCATATCCATATCTCTAAATTCATAGCTTTAAGAGTTGTCCCTGTTAATTTAAGTTCCATCTTCATAGTTATTTTAGTCTCGTTTAGTGACACTCTTATGGCTGACTCATAGATATGTTTTCACTGAATTTTACTGACAAAATTAGATTTTGTAACAGACAGAGCTACTTAATTTTCTTTTCTGGTCTTTATTTCATTCATTCATTTACTCATTCTTTTTTTTTTTTTTTGAAAATTAAGATGAGTTTCATGTAGCCCAGGCTAGCCTTAAACTTTCAATTTATCCAATAATCACCTTGAATTTTCTGTTCTTCCTGGCTCCATCTCCCAAGTGCTGGGATTATACACATGTGCCACCACATGGTTTTCTGCAGGGCATATGGTGCTAGGGAAGAACTCTACCAATTGGTCTAAATTCCAAGCTCTTTGTTTCATATTATACTTACATTTCCATTGTAACAATTTATGTCATGGTCTTTGTGGGGCATAAAGCTCTTCTATTCAAAGCATAAAGCTCTTTTAGTCAAACAGTGATTCCTGGGCTTCTACTGGGTGAATAGTTTTGGATTAGGTATTAGAAATCAATTGAAAATTAACAAGCATTTTCTCCTTGCAGCTTATTAAAAGAGAAAACCTTTTAACCAAATAAGAGCTGATTATAAAAAGTCCAAGAGGCACCAATGTATATTTCTAACAATGATCAGATCTGATGTGGGAGAAATTTTGCACTAATTACTCTGAAATAGATATGCCATTAACATTTGAATTATATCAATTTATGCTTTATTGCATATACTTTTAGGAAACTAAGAAATAGTGGCTGTTCAGATGATTCTTGAACAAAGGTCCTAGTTAAGCACAGAATGAACATTTATAGTAGTCATAGGGAAAACTTTTGGTTCTCTCCAGATTATTGATGATATTTTCTATAATACAATTTTACCTATTCATTTTAGAACTGTATATTTTGGGGTAGTCTTAGGTATTGTTTAGAGGTAAGCTTTTACTATTTACTTTTGGACCTATGATATCCCTACCTCAGGCTCTTGAGTTCTGAGACTACAGATACAAATGATAGAGAACACTGGGTTGAAACCCATCAGGTCTTTTACCATAGTAGTAAGAGTAGACAGATGTTATAGTGAAAGGTCTGCTTTCCTTTCTCTGTCCTGCAACTTCTACTCTACTTTGAGACCGTATTTTATGTATTCCCAACTGTGTTCAGATTCACTATATAGTCAAGGTTGGCCTCTGATTGTCCTGTATCCATGCCTTGACTGCCAAAAGTACATATGCTGTCATACCCTGTTTGTTGTGTTTTCTGTGGCTTTTAAAAAAATTAGTGGCCTTGACTGCTGGAAGTATGTATGCTGTCATACTTTGCCTGATATATTTTCTGTGGCTTTTAAAAAATTAGTGATGTATTAGATCTCCAAATTATATTTCAGTGGTTAGTGAGCATTAATCATCTTTCTATGTCTTTTATCTGTGACATCAGGTTTATAAAATCATCAGTTGTGCATTTAAGGACCTCTAACAGAATAATTATTTACAAAGTACCCACAAGTGAATTCTATTCAGTTGATATGCCTTAATTCATCTCAACCAGCCTTGAAGTGCTCAAGAACATTTGGACAAATAAAACATCTGGAGTTGCATCTTCATTTCTAATATTGATTTTCATCACAGGGCCATGATGATGAAGTGTTTGTTCTAGAAGCACATCCATTTGATCAAAGGATCATACTTTCAGCAGGTCATGATGGGAACATTTTTATTTGGGACCTTGACCGAGGGACCAAAATACGAAATTACTTTAATATGGTAAGAAAACTGTGTATATATATTTTCATATTAAATCTTACTTTGGTTTTTTGATAATCCAGTAGCTTAGGACAAAGGAACAGCTTGTCATCTTATGTTTAAGTCGGTGAAATAATTGAGAGAATGACCCAGGGGCTTAGAGTTAGACCTTTCAGCATGGCTATTTATTATGGTTGCTAGCATTTTCAAATTATGTTTTCTACATCTAAACTCTTTCAGTCAAATTGAATTGAAAGTGTAAACTGACATTAGCATTATAATTTTAATTATTATTACTAAAATGTCTGTAATACATGTATCTGTTTCTGCTATATACTTCAGCGATATGAGTTTCATAGTCAACTTTATTGAAAAATATACATTTGTATAGATGCACATGTTCTGTTGTTGTTGTGGGAGTAGGAGGAGGAAGAAATGGTGTCTCATGTAGCCCAACTATACAGCAAACTCTCAGTATAAGCAATGATGACTTTTAACTCCTGATCCTTCTGCACTCTCTTTTTTTTTAAGATTTATTTATTTGATGTATATGAGTACACTGTAACTGTTTTCAGACACAGTAGAAGAGGGCATCAGAATCCATTACAGATGGTTGTGAGCCTCCATGTGGTTGCTGGAAATTGAATACAAGACCTCTGGAAGAGCAGTCAGTGTTCTTAACTACCGAGCCATCTCTGCAGTCCCTGTACTACTACTTATGTGCTTGGATTATATGTGTGCACTACCATACCTTGTGGTGGTTTCTTTTTGTTTTTACCACAGTATCTTGTGTATTGGTATAAATGCTCATGCTATAAATCTCATACAAATTATGTAAAACACTGAGTGGCTGTCATTTCTCTCAGTAAAACACCATTCTTTCATGATGACCATACTCATATCACACAAGTTTAGGGTCCTTTCCTTAAGAATTGTTAAGACTAAACAATGCTAAACTGTAGATGGGGCTTTGAGCTCACTCCTACCAATTTTAAATAGATCCAAATAATTAATAATACTAAATCCTTTGTTAATAGTTTATTTGAATTGTTTAATTTTAAGGTAGTTATTTAAAAGTTTATTTGTGTTATAGCTTAAGATAGAAACATATATATCTTCACTTTGCTGAATAGCACCTTTGTTAATTAGATTACATATAAATACTCTTAACTCTCTGATGCATCAATTATTATTTCCTAAGTTTTTATTTTAGGGGCAGATGTTTTTTACATCCACCACAATGTTATTCTCCATAAGTGTATTTCAGAGTTTTACTGTTTATTCTAGGGTTCTGGCTAAAGAACCCAGAGAGTACATTGAAGTGTTGATTTATGATAGAATCTAGGGAATAACCAGGAAAAGTAATTGCTTACTTGATATTTGTGGAAAAACTCTTACAGTGACTTAAAAGGGTCCTCTGAATTTCAGATTGAAGGCCAAGGTCATGGGGCAGTGTTTGACTGTAAATTTTCACCAGATGGAAACCATTTTGCCTGCACAGATTCTCATGGGCATTTGTTGCTATTTGGCTTTGGATGCAGTAAATACTACGAAAAGGTTAGTGTATGTGTATATATATGTGTGTGTGTGTGTGTATATATATATATATATATATATATATATATATATATATATATATATATATTGTTGTTGTTGTTGTTGTTGCAGATAATTTGGGATTGTACCATTGAGAAATTTTTTTCATTGTATGTATTCATGAAACATGATATTGTGTTACATTAGGAGATTTTCATACAAACATATACTATATATTGAGCCCTTCCCTTCCCCTTTCTCTCTCCTTGTTAGTCCCCCATATAGTTTCACTTCTTCATTCATGTAATATATATAGATCAGTTTTTGAATCTATATGAAAACTAGGGCCCATATAATAGAGAAAACATGATCTTTTTCTTCTTCAGTGCTTTAAAGTTTTCAGTGTACAAATATTCCAGTTCCTTGTTTAGGCTTATCACAATGTGTTTTATTTCTGAGGCTGTTGTGAGTGGGATTATTTTCTTGATTTCTTATGCAGTGTCTTTGTCATTCATATAAACAGAGTCTGATTGTTTTATATTAATTTTATATCCTGCTACCTTGCTGAAATATTTATCAGCTCTAGAATTTTTTTCTACAGAAATCATTTTTTAAAAATTAGGTTTATTTTATGTTTATAGTATTTTCTTTGCACCATATGCATGCCTTGGAAGTCAGAAGAGGGTCCCTTAGAACTCCATTTACAAATGATTGTGAGCCTATTGTGGTCGCTGGGAGTTGACCCCAGGCCCTCTGCCAGAACAATGGATGCTCTTAACTGCTAAGCCATCTCTCCCAGCTCCATGTAAACGCTTTAAATTCTCTGTATACAGTCATATTATCTGACAATAATTTTTATTTTTTCACTTCCTGTTTGTTTCACATTCATATCTATCTTGTATTAGTCTTCTAAGACTTCAGACACTGTATTGAATGAAAGTGAAGGAAATAGGCCTGCTTATTATGACAGTACTTGGAGATTTATCTGTTTAGTTTGTTGCTGGCTATAGATTTTTCATACTTAACATTTATTATGTTGGGATGTGTTTTGAATTTGTACTCATAAATTTTATGAGTCTGTATTTCACATGCATGTCTGGTGGCAGTGGAGACCAGAAAAGGGTATCAGATCCTCTGGAACTGAAAATACAAATAGTTGTGAGCCACCATGTACCAGGAACTGAACTCCAGTCCTCTGGAAGAACAGTCAGTGCTTTTACCTGCTGAAGCATCTCTCTAGCCCATACTTCTTTTTAATGAAAGATTTTATTTTTATGTGCATATTTGTGTGTGTGTGTGTGTGTGTGTGTGTGTGTGTGTGTGTGTGTGTGTGTGTAGCATTCACATAAGTGCAATGCCTGTGGAGAGTAAAAGAGGGTTTTGAAGCTTCCATGAGCTGAGGTTGCCAGCAAGTGTGAAATGTCTGCATTTTGGGAAATGGCCTTGGGTCTTCTGAAAGAGAGCTTTGTATACTCGGCTGTGACATTTTTCTACTCTCCAAAATGTGCTGTTTCTATTCTCAGTTTCTTCTGGGCTTTTGTCATAACTAGGATTTGTCAAAAGTTGTTCTGAATTAAATGAGATTATCACATGATATCTGTTCTTGAGTCTATTTGACATATTAGACTTACTGATTTATGTATGTTGAATCATCTCTTCAGATTTGAAGTCAATTTTATGATGTTTTTTGATGAAGCCATGTTGAGTGATGTTTTCGATGTGGCCTTGAATTTAGTTTGCAGCTATCTCATTTTTGCTACTATAATCATTGGGGATATTAGTCTATAATTTTATTTTTGTACTATCTTTTTTTTTGTATCAGGGCAATGATGGCTTATAAATAGATTTGGTAGCATTCTTTTTTCTCTTTTGTGTAATTGCCTGAGAAGCAGTATTGTTAACTCTTTAATGGTCTTGTAGAATTCAGAAGTTTGTTTGTTTAGTTGCGAGAATTTTTTTTTCCTGATTGTTATTCTTTCAGTCTTGTTGCTTGCTATAAATCTGTTTAAATTGTTTAGCTTGTTTTAGTTTAATTTTGTTAGGTCACATGTGTAGGCCTCCATCCACATCTTTTAGTTTTTCTGCGAAATAGCTGGCATTAACCTTACTCCCACTCTCTACCTATCTCCAAGTGCTAGGATTATAGGCTTGTTGTGCTACACCCAACTGGTTCTTTGTATTTTATTAGCTGTGAGGCTGGGTAGATTGTGGAATGTTATAGTGGGAAGAGACCTCACCATCGTTGAGGTCAGCTCAATACTTGTCTTAGCTTTGAGTATAGTTCATTTGGTTGATAGTTATCTCTCTTATCATGCATATTATGCTTCACTTAATCTAGAATAAAAATAAGAACTCATTATATAGGTTTGTGTGTTTCTTTTAAGTCATGTCAAAATATACAAGTTCTGATACATGCCTTCTTGTCTAGAGTTGGGATAGATAAGATAAAATCTCAAAAAAATGCAAGTCATAAAATTTTGTAGAGAAGAAATCTAGGTCTTTTGTTTCTGCCTAGAGAGAACATATAGCAATACAGAACTATATAATATAAATAATATAAATAATATAAAATTATCTGAACTTTTGAATTTTTGAACATATATATTCAAAAATATATATGCTATAGGAATGAAAATAGGGGCACAGACTGCATTATCTCTCCGTTCTATTAAACACTAACAAAACATCTGTCACAAAGATTCCAGATCAGATGTTCTTCCATACTGATTATCGGCCACTCATCAGAGATGCCAATAACTATGTATTAGATGAACAAACTCAACAAGCTCCTCACCTCATGCCTCCCCCATTCTTGGTGGATGTCGATGGAAATCCTCATCCTACAAAGTTTCAACGGCTGGTACCAGGACGGGAAAACTGTAAAGATGAACAGCTTATTCCACAGTTGGGATATGTGGCTAATGGTATGGTACCTTCTAAAGCAAATTGAAAGCTTTGCAGATGTGTGCTCCTCATTGAGCTCTGGAATAAGTTTTAATGTGCATTATATACTATTTCTATTAATTTTTACGTGTATATTTCAGCTTCACAGGGTAGTTTTTCATCGTTTATCTCTGTTTTGCGTAAGTAAGAGGTTTAGGACAAACAGTAACATTCCCCAGAGGTAATTTGTTGATCTACTGAAGTGGGAAGCCATTACCATACGTATGACCTTTTTCTGCACAGTGACTTCTGGTAATGATTAAATTTACTAATAACTGCTATATTAAGCTTTTTATAATTGGTTAAATTATATTGATTATAGCATTGCTAGTTCATTTTGAAAGCCCCTATTTAATGAAACCAAGAAAAGAAGACTGATCTCTTTAAATAGATGTTTCAGCTGTTTATACTGTCTTTTCTACTTCCTCTTCCATGGAATACCTTTGTATTGGTTTGGTAGTTCACTATTTTCATTTAATTATGGAAAAGTAAGTTACAGACTTGCAAATAGAATTTTCCTTCCTCCATAAAAAATTTTTTTTTTAGACAAGATCTCATTGTGCACCCTGGAGTAGCTGGGAATTCACTTTTCTCCTGTCTTACTTAGCCTTCTTAGTATTGGGATTACTGACATGTGCCATCACACCTGGCTTCTGAATTTTCTTTCTTTGCTAGGGAATTAAGTCTTAAACTGACCTTTATAGAGTAAATGGGAGCAAACATTTGTGGAGAAATGAAGTAGCATTGGTTCCCTGATGATTTAATATTTATTAGCCAAAGAGAAAATGTGAATAATAAATAGAATATCAAATAGAAACAATCTAAATAAAACCTTAATTTAGCATACTTAATTTCTTAAAAGAACTAACTAATTACTCCACCAAATAGTGTTTGATCTAGTTACAAGACAAGATGAAAAACAGGGCATGATGCATTTAAGAAAAGATGACAGAACATTTTAGGTAACTGTGACTAAGCTTGTTTATTCTTGCCTCAAACCAAACATGTTAGCTCACACCTATTATCCCAGCACTTAGAAAGCTGAGGCAGGGTTCCCGTGAGCTCCAGGCCACAAAGGATTATATAATGAGTTTCAGGCCAGGCTACGTTGTAGAATAAGACCCAATACTCAAATTTCTAATTTCCTATTTTGGCCTTAGAATGTAACACATAGAAAGTTTGTTGTAAAATGCTTTATTTACTTTTACATTATACTTATTCCTTAAATGCCTTGATAATAATGTCTCATGTAGTATTATTGATTAAATCAAATACAAATGCTGAATTATTAATATATAGTTTTAAATTCCCATAAAATGTTGTTTTATGTATACTTTATTTTCATGTTAAGTCATTTCTAATTACTTCTCTCACAATATATAAGTTAAGCTCACTTTACTTTTTGCCATATTAAGATATACTAAACTGTAATCAATTTATCTGACTTTGTGTCTCTGTTTCTTTAAGGTGACGGTGAGGTAGTAGAACAGGTAATTGGGCAGCAAACCAATGACCAAGAAGAAAGCATTCTTGATGGAATAATCAGGGAGTTACAGAGAGAACAAGATCTCAGATTAATTAATGAAGGAGATGTTCCACATTTTCCAATTAATAGATCGTATTCTGTTAATGGTGGTAAGTAGTTGAATGTTTGTGGAAAGTATAAAATATATTTCAGTTATTTTACTTATACCAATGGAAATATTTTATTAATTTATACTTACAATATCAACTATTCCAACATACCATGACCTCATTGTCATTTATGATTAAAAAATATAGGTAGTGTATTTAAATATAATATTCCCCCTGATTCAGTGTATTTAAAATCTTTACATTTCTAGAAATGAATTCAAACCCTTTTGTTAGGGAATCCAATCTATGAAGTTTTTTTCAACTTCAACCACCTTAGGCTTAGAAAGCACTGTTCCCATAATTGACTCTTCTTTGTTGAAAGTAGCACATCATCTATTTCTCTTGAAGGAATGAAAATAGACCAGAACACATAAGCCTGGCCTCTTCTTAGGGCATACAGTTATGACTCCTGAACAGACTTATACAACAGCTTGATCAGAAACCAGTAGAAACTACTATATGATTATTTAGTAATAATTATTCTTTTTAAAAACTTTCCCATCCTACCTTGCATATGTGTATGTGTATGTGTGGGTCCGTGGGATAGAACTCAGGTCACCAAGCTTGTGAACAAGCATCTTACTACCCACAATATGAATATTATTATGTATTGTACATCTTTCATTTACTGTGAAATATACCTACGCACCCAAGATTAATATATATATATATAATTGTAATTCTAATTTGTCAAGAAATATGAGTTTTTAACTTTAAAAAGCAATCATGAGAATTTTTTTTCCTTAGTGCTTGGGTTTGAACTCGGTGTCTTATGTATCAAAGTCTCCACAAATGAGCTACATCGTGAGTCCTGTTTTTTTTTATTTGTGAGTAAGTCTTGCTGAGTTGACCATGGTAGCCATAAAGTTGCAGTTATAATGCTTATTACCCCGCCCAAGGACCTGGAGATATAGGACTATACCACTGTGCCTGGTTGCTTCTTTTTATATTTACACAATTAATGTAATTTTGATACAATCATATGTAGGGTTACCCACATGTGAGTAAATGATTTCAACTTGAGGCAATACACGTAATATTTTACTTATTTTACCAAATTATAATAAAACCATTCTTCATTTGGGTCTCTTGGAGTATCTAACTCAGTTAAGTTTTCCTTAGTGACGGTCTAGAATAGCAGAACTTCTTAGATCCCTAATTTAGACCTTCATTAGTAAAATGAACCTATAGCTCTACCACCACCATTAAGTTGCTGTAGATTGGAAATGCCATCAGCCAATGGAACCCCACTGACTTCTGTTTGTAATGTTCCTTTGTTTGGATTGTTTTCAAGTATTTATTTTTGTGCCTGAAAATTGTAGTTTCTATTTGCATTTTATTTGCAAATACAAAAAATTAACAGGAAACTTACTAGAGTAATAAAAAGTTCTGTCACTGCATTCTTATATTGCTTATTAATGTTGAAAGTGATTTTTTATATTAAAAGAGTTTTGTTAGCTGGATTTGGTGGCTCATGCTTAAAATTCTGTCATGGGTGTAGCTAATGCCTCAGGATCACAGTTGGTTCAAGGTAACAGGCATAATAAATTTTCAAAACGGCCTGGGTTACAGCTTGAGACTGACAGTTTTGTTTGTTTGATGTGTGTGTGCTCTGATGTGTGTGTGCTCACACAAGCACATGCACACAAGTAGTCACATGCGTAGGGAAGCTACAGATAAATGATAAGTGTCTTCAGTTGCCCTCCTTATTTTTTGTGACTGTTTTTCACTGAACCTCTTGCTCACCAATTCACTGAAACTGGCTGGCCAGCAATCTCCATGATCTCTGTCTGCTACTCAGGCTCTGGGATTAGAGGCTCATGACACTACAAGTGTGTGCTAGGGATCCACACTCAGGTTCTGCCGGCAGAGTGAGCATTCTCCTCACTGAGCTATCTCCGGAGCCCCCACTTATATGTTTCAAATTTTTGTTTGTTTTGAAAGTTTTGTAAATATTACTCTAAAACATTGCTTTTACAAAGTATCACCCTCTGTAGCCTGTGCTAGCCTACAACTCAAAATCTACCTCAGTCTCCCGAGAGTTAGAATTACAGGTGTGTAATTCCTGATACCTAGCAAACCCTGAACCATCCTAATAAATTAAAGATAGAATTTAGATTTTAAAAAGATGCATTTTGAATTATTATTAATACATTAGTGAATCTTTCAGATCATCTTTGAACATAGTTTTATATTGTATATTTAGTAGATGCCTGATACAGTGCTTTGAAAGAATTAAAAGTATGATATGAAATTTCAACATTTATTGAGCACTTGTTTTATTTATAACAGTGTAATTTTAGTATTTTTCTTATTTTTTATTTTTTGTTATTATTTTTATGTTATTGCTTTATTTATAACAGTTATATCATGAAGAGGGCAGAGAAAAGTTTAGAACAGGTGTAACAGTAACTTTTCTATCTCCAGCATCCCTCTCTTCCTCTTTTCCCTTCTGTCCTCTCTTATTCTGGGTGCTAGGCATCAGATCTAGGGTTTTTCACATCCCAAGACAGCAATCTAACACTGTGTTACAGTATTAGCTCTGAAATCCTGCATTTAAAACTTTTGTTTTGTATAGAGCTGTAATCTACAATACTGGTATCTTTGCTCAGAACATTATTTTTCCTGTCCTTTTGTTTCAGCTCTGAGTAGTCCAAATATGGACATACCTTCTTCCCCAAATATTGGCCTTCGTCGTAGTGGCCAAATTGAAGGTGTTCGGCAGATGCACAACAATGCTCCCCGGAGCCAGATGGCCACTGAAAGGGACCTCATGGCCTGGAGCCGAAGAGTAGTGGTGAATGAACTAAATAGTGGTGTTAGTAGGTGAGTTGACATAGTAGCTGTCATAAAAAAAATTCAAAGCTCTGTATTTATAAGTGATTTCATTTAAATTAGCACAGTAACTGATATATTCTAAGCAACTTGCATTATGTATTAGTCTTTGCTTACTAACTAATACTAATTAGTTCACCCTGTAACAAACACCATTTTAAATGTGCTCATCTTTGTGATAAATGCCTTGGAAATACTGAAAATGTGATGCATTTTTATCAATGTGTGGGGTTATCATTTAAGCTAGAGTAAGAAATATAATACTAAGAAAGAACTCAGAGTGTATGTAAATTAGTAGCATACTGACTCTGCATTCAACAGTGACGAATAATGTCACCAGTAGTATGTGTGTGCAATGTAGATGTGCTTTAAAACCTCATTTAAACAGCCTTCATTGGTGAAAAGACTTCATTGGCATCAATTTCAAATCTAGAATCTCTATTCTAACTTGTAAAACTACCTTTTATTATAATAACAACTATATAATTAATCACAGTTAGAAATAGAATATATATGTATATATGTAAACTGTTAGAACGTGTAAACTTTATCTTAACCATACCTAACAAAGCATTTTTAAGAGATAACCCAAAAGTAGCAGTATGTATATATTTAGTTTCCATTTTTCTCTGCTTTCTCTTGGAAAGGAAAAAAAAAGATAGCTAATTTTATGATTGACAACCTGCTGGAATACAGTTAAAAGATTTCCTTAGTTGAAAGTAGAGCAGAAAGCAAGGTCTTAGATATTCACACAATAATTTTCTTTGCAAGCTTATTCAAAGTGAGCAAGTGGTGGAAACAGATCAAATATTAATCAGTAAATGAGCATGATAGAATCATACAGTAGTATTTCTTAGGTCACATTCTGGAAACTTGTAACATGAACAAAGACTGAAACTATCTTGCTAGGTGCAAGAAGTTATCCACAAAAGAACAAATATTGTGTAACCCCACCTAGGAAAGCATTTAGAGCAGACAAATATATAGACATTATATGAGATATGAGAGGTTCTCAGAGCCTAGAGGAATAGGAAAATGAGCAGGAACGGCTTAGCAGTCTTGAGAGTGGGGAAAACCCAGTGTGAGTTGGGACAGGCGTGTTTGCAGATGTACTGGCACTAACATATATAGCAAAAATGATGAAAATGACCAACTTTTTTTTTGAAGTTTTGAGATTTGATGTTTAAACTGCTGGGCTATTTTTACTATTTTGACCTCCAATATTTTATTAGGGTACAAGAAGAATGTCGAAATGCAAAAGGTGACCTAGAAGTTAGTCTTTATACTGTTGAAAAGAAGAAAAAGCCATCTTATCCTATCCAAAGAGTAAGTTGGAATCTAATGTTTGCAAATGCAAGTTATTTGAAAGGTAACGAGAGGCTGTTTAAGTTGGTGTCTATTTATGGAACTTAATTATAGGGTTACTTATAGAAACAAAATTAAATAAAATATAAAAGATTGTCTTTTATGGTGTGTGTTTTGAACTATTTTTATATAGTTAAATGCATCTGTAACTTTTGTGATCATTAATCCCAATGTAAAACAAAGATGGATCCATTAAACACGAGTTCAGCATGCTCATAGATGAAATCCTGTCTCTGTTAATTAAATGTTATTGAAGTAGCTTGCATTTGCTTGTTTTTAATGTTATGTATAAAGACAGAGTTGAGTAGTTATCTGACCTAGAAAGCCAGACATGCTTACATTCTGACCCTACACAGATAAACTTTGCTGACCTCTCCTGCAAACCCCATGCCTAACCTATCTAATAATGTAAGCAAAATCTAATCTATACATCGAGAAATACTGGATTCATTTCCCAGTAGATCATGTAAGCAATGGGTAGGAGGCCTGCACTGCATTAGACCTCCTAAGCTTATTAAAAATACTTCTTAACCGCCAGTTAAAAGGCCTTAGAATGAAAATTTTTTTCTTCCCCATCATCCATGTAGAATGTGGTTGATTGGAGAGTCTACAATGATTTTCACTGTTTAAATAAATGTATTCTGCATTTTATGCAATGTATTCTGGATTTTAACTATTTTTCAATAGTTAAACAACAAACAATAGTTAACTAACAAAATTAGTGTTAATTATAAGTGACTTAAAATATTTGCACATGGTTTTGAAACCTACTTTCAATTTTTATATTGTGTTTTTTAGCTTATTTAATTTCTAATATGAGAAGTTTCCTTTCTGATTTATGATTTGCCAATTATCAGGTTTATCTGGGAGTGCTAGTTATCTGGTTTATTTTATCTGCTTTAGGATATGTATATAAGCATTTAAGTATTTAGGTTAGGATTTTGACATTTTCATTTATATTGCAGATGGAAAGGAACCAGATATGGTAGTGTAATCCCAACATTTTGGGGTCTGGGGTAGGAAGATAATGAGAGTTGAGGTCAGTCTGAACAATACAGTAATATTTACAAATAAGGAAAAGAACCTGGCCCTTCAAGACTAGTTTAGAAGACTTAATTTTACTTGCTCCTAATGACATATTAAGGCTAAATTTTGCTATGTGGTATTATCAACAATAATGTTTTTTACTTATAGATATTAGATAATGTAAAAATGTAGATATTATATTAATTTTATTTGTTGCAACTAAATATATTATATTAATGTTCTCATGATGTAATCCTGGAGAGCCTAGAGCTTGCTATACATAACAAACTGGCCCTGAGCTCACATAGATTCAACTGCCTTTGCCTTTGCCTCTTGGGTGCTAGGATCAAACCCCAAAGGTTGCAAAATAATAAAATAAAAAAAGTCAATTATACAGTTAAATTTATATATCACTTTGCTTTTGGTAATCTTCATCCTTTAGGCTGTTGCCTGCCTAATAGATATGTTTTTTATATATACTCAGTTTTATGTTCTTCATTCTTTTAAAATATATTTCCTGTCTTTTACAGAATGATTATCAGCCCAGCTGTGGCAGGTCTTTACGGAGGACACAACGCAAACGACAGCACACTTACCTAACAAGGTCCAACATAGAGCATAATTCACAGGCATCATCTCAAACTTCAGGTGTACAAGAAGATTCAGAAAGCTCTTCAGAGGTTAGATCTACTATTATTTATTCAGTGTAACTTTTTTTGTTGGTTTTTATTTTGTGCCATCTATTCTGGTTGACATTTGAAAGTCTTCGTGAACAGAAATTTTCAAAGATGTTTATTCATTAATAAGGCACTTAATGGCAGATTTGGTTATCCCACTTAGCAGTTTTGGTTGTCTTTCCTGATTTCTACCTAAGATACGATCTTGGCAAGTGTATAGCATATGCCTGTGACATATGCGTGTGACAGTGTTGTGGTAATTAAAGGAAATCTTCCTAGAAATGGAATGAAATGTAACATAAATAATAGAAATATGGTAAACAGTCCCAGAATTGATTTACTCTGTAACTGGTTTACATATCCATTTTCTTTTATTACTACTTATTTCGTACATCATTGAGTAAATTATCTCAGACCTATGTTCATTGTGACAATGAACAAAGTATAGCAGTTCTTTTCCTCTTGCTCCTCTTTCCTCAGTCATATTGTATTTTTACAACTCTGTTAGGTGCATGATAAGAATTTTATCCACATTGATGTTATTATAGAATACATTCTTCCTTCTGCTTTTCGTGGTTCTTTAATATTTTCCTTTCCTCTATTAATAATAACTTGACCTTTAAAGAATACTCATGCAATATTTTAAAGCTTTTTTTTAGCATTTAAGAAGGTTATATTTTGAGGTTTCAACAATTTTTCTAAAGTAATAAAATTGTTTTTATATCAATAAGCAGTATAATACTAGATCTTATAAAATAGCCAGTAGGCTTGTTTGTACATCTGACAAATGTATACAAAAATAATTATGTGCATTTTGACTAAAATGTTTGAGGAAGTAATAAAGTGTCCTAAATCAAGTAGATTTTGTTTTCTATATTATGCTAATACTTAGCATATATTTGAATTGCCATCTCTTTACTGTAGGAAGATGAAACTGTTGGCACAAGTGATGCTTCTGTAGAAGACCCTGTGGTTGAGTGGCAAAGCGAAAGTTCTTCCAGGTACTTTTCATGGATTTGATTGGTCCCAAATTATTCAACATTTAATATGAAATTAAGACTTTGTAGGAGTCTTAGTCATAGATAAAATAGTATCATAGGAAGAGTTCTGTAATTGAAGCCTACATAGCATATGCGGTATTTCTGTAGATATCACTGTGGAGTTTTTTCCTCTTTCTGAAAATTAGCTGTCTAAATTTATGATTCTAATTCCTTGCAACTTTATATAATTATTTCAGATTTTGTGTTTTCGAGACAGGGTTTCTCTGTGTAGCCCTGGCAGTCCTGGAACTCACTCTGTACACCAGGCTGGCCTCAGACTCTCAAGAGATCCTGCCTGCCCCTAGAATTAGAGGCATGCGTTTTTATTTCAATATTAAACGCCTGACTTTTATTTCAATATTAAAGCTATATCTCTTTCATCATTTCAGCAATAAGATTCATGTTTATTTTAAATAAGTTTTGTCCTTTGAACAGGGATTTAAAATTCTGTTCAAGAAAATTGAGTATTAAGTTTGTTTCAAGAAGCATTTCATGAAAATCAAATAATGATCAAAGTTCTCTATTACTTTCTTTCATTTTCAATCTCTGTCATTGTTTGTAGATAAAAAAAAAATCCTATTTCCGTTATGAGGTAAAACTACTCCTTTTCTATACTAAGGTATTTAAAATTTTGATTTTTTTACAGTGATTCATCAAGTGAATATTCTGACTGGATAGCAGATGCTGGGATAAATTTGCAGCCTCCCAAAAGACAAACAAGACAAGCAACACAGAAAATATACAGCAGCTCTGAAGATGAAAATTTGAAGTCACTAGAAGATAGGCAGAAGAAACCGAAGCAGACTAGAAAGAAGGTTTGTAATACACAAGTTGTTTATTTTTGCCGTGTTTTCCCCTTTTATTTGAATTTTTAATAGTGACATTTTATTTTTCTCTAAAAATGACATTATCTTAGAAGCCAATTATATAACATGTAAGTTGATTTTAATGAATTTAATTTCTTGTTTTCAAAGGTAGCAGCTAAATGTCATGTTTATAATATGTTATTAAACTAGAACACTGACAACTGCTTATTAGAATGTAGCAATGTTCTATGACAATAAGCCATAATAATATAAAATGATTATCCTTGTCTTTGCCCAATTAGAAATTTGTATTCCTTTATGCATTTTACTTATAGATGGTAGAGTTCAATGAACTTGTGTTTTATCTGACCCCCACTATCATTTCCTTCCCCAACTATCCTTTAATGTTGGGGCCATAATACTTTAATCTACAAGTTCTTTGAATTTAATTACATGTTAATGTTGTAACAAGAATTTGCTATTTCTATACTTCCTATAAAAGAATCACGGTTCTCTAAAATGTCAATGTATTTTAAATTGAAAATGGCTAATGCCATTAACAAATGACCTCTATATCTTCTTATAAAATTTAAAAGGTTATTAATACTCTGATAGAATAATCTACTGTTTTAATAAATCTAAGTACTAGGGGTTGAACCTACTGCTTCACACACTGCTACTGAACTATATATACAACAGTTCATTTAAGTACTTTTTCATTTTCAGACAGAATCTCAAGTTGTGTGGGCTAGCTAGTAACTTCTTCCTGCCTTTTTGATATTACTATTCATGAGTTTGTTCTTAAGAACTATAATAAGTACTGTAATTGTGTTTTGTATTTGTTTGTTTTGTTTTAGAAAGGGGGACTTGTTTCTATGGCAGGTGAACCCAATGAAGAATGGCTTGCCCCTCAGTGGATCTTAGATACCATACCACGAAGGTCTCCTTTTGTCCCACAGATGGGAGATGAGGTAATTGTTACATAATAAAAACGTTTTCTCTTGGAGCTTTAAGAATACTACCATTGGGCTTGAAAGATAGCTCATCAGTTAAGAACACTTACTGTTCTTCCAGAGGATCTAGGTTTATATTCCAGCACCCACATGGAAGCTTACAACTATCTGTAACTCCATTTCCAGATGATCTGAAGCCTTCTTCTGGCCTCTGTGGCCACCAAGCATGCACATGGTGCACAGATACATTCATGCATGCACATAAAATAAAATAAACCAACAATTATAGAGAATTTGCTTTTAAAAAAAAATATCATTCAATCATTGGTTCTTATATTGATTTTTTTTTTAACCTTATTATTGAGAGTATGTATATAACAGAGGGGCTGTGGAGCACATATGGAGGTCAAAAGACAGCTTTGTGGGTCATTTCTCTCTCGAGCTTTTACATGGGTTCTAGGGATTAAACCCATGTCACACATCTGCTAGCCCCTTTGCCAAGTGAGCCATTTTGCCTGCTCCAGGAAATTCATATTATAATTGTTATAATTATATATATTCCATCTTTGTTTCTTTGTTCAGGTGTGTATTTTTTGAAGAACATGAATCAATATATTAATTTTTGCATCCTTTGTTTAGCTGGTATAATGTATTCAACATAGTAGATGGTAGATGAAGGTGAATTTAAATTTATGATTGATTTCTAATATTTTTAAAACAGTTGATTTTATTTTCATTGTGACTTTATAGAATTGAGTGGTACTTTGAGTCCTCATTTAAGAACCACTATTGTTTAAAAAATATGCTAAAGCAAGCATGTCTAAGTCAGAATACCTATGAATGTGGTCCAACCCATTTGTGGTGTTACATTCCAGAGTCAAAAAGGTTGATACCTGTGCTAAATGATAATTACTGAGCCTGTGATTTAATAAGTGTAGATACACATTCATAATCAGGCAAAGAAAAATTTAATAATTTCCCAATATTGAATTTAATAAAATTCAATGTTACTCAGTAAGAACTTTCAGTTCCAAAGCTTATAAAGGAGTCTACTGTTCATGTAATCAGTTTTTTAATTATGGTACTACTTACTACTTTGTCTAACTATTAAGCCCTTATTTTTTTTGCCTAGAATAACCATACTGATAAAAATTATTGCTCCTCAGAATATTCCTTTTTAAATGTTCAAACTGCAAAATTCTGCTTTGCCCATACCTCTTTCTATATGTCCTTTCACACCTACATTGCGTGTGTGTGTGTGTGTGTGTGTATTATACTACTTTAACTTAAAGGGAAATATTACATTTTAATACCTGACGATTTCATCCAGTAACTTATGCTTAGTTTTGTCCATATTGAGTATTAGAATGAATATATAACAATGTGTTTAGTTTTGATCTTTAACATATATGGTTTTTATTTTAGTAATAATTAAATTATGTTCATGTTTTTTGGTGCATATATAATAGGAATTTATTCTATCACCATTTTGAAAGGTAAACTTATTAAAATATGGAATTGGTAAAATTGTGTTCTCTCCCAAATCTAACTTTCCCCTTGCTTTTGGTAGTTCTCAAAATCCTTGGTGTTCTTCAACCCGTGGGAGCATTACTTCAGTTTCTGTCCTATGTTCTTACGGCAGTCTTCCCTCCAATTCTCTCTGTGTCCAACTTTCCTTCTTATCTGGACAGTCTCTAGTTTAGGAATCACCTATATCTGCTATGAGCTCAAGAATTCTTCTTTGATTGTATTTACAACGATAATATTTCCTAAGTAACGTCCCAGATTCCCTCTGTGTGTATGGCAAGGGTGAGGAGGGCTTTGAGGGTGTTTGTGAGTCTCTGTGTATATGTGTGTTCATTGCAACAACCAACCCCTTACATTTGAGAATGGAAAACTGACAACTCAGGAGCATTGCATTGAGGATAAGGAGAAGGGAACTTGCCTCAAGGGCTGTCACTGGCTGTAAGACCATAAGGAACTCAGAAGGGAGTTCATTTTCTTCAGTGATCAGCTGACATGAATGCAATTTATCTTGAAAATTATTTCATTTAAATGCTGTATGTTGTCATTTTCCTGGGCAGCTTCACATTAAGAAAAAAAATCATGATGGATGTACACAAAACTGGCTGTATTTCAACAAATTGTTTAAGCTAGTATTCAAGCTAGTTAAGTAGTAGTCTAAATATCTATATTTTCAAGTTTCATGGAATGTAGTAGCTTTCCCTGTGGCACTTTCAAGAATATTATGTTTTGATTGACTCCCCCGTCCCATTCTCATCTCTCACATCTTCTGTCCCAATTCTCCCTTTGAACCCTTCCACTCTTAGTATTCATCTTCTTTAATGTCACAGGTGTCTTATTGCCCTCCCCTCCCACTTCCTTGAGACCCGTTTTTCTCTCACATGGGCTTCTCTTTTCTTCAGTTACCTTTTGCAGCTGCTTGGGAGAAAAAGGCTGCATGTATTATTTATGCAGTGTAGAAACAGCACAGGAGTAGAGAGGCATGAGTGTTGAATGAACATCATTTGATCAGGAAAACTTTTTAGTTGTGATTATTTTATGTGTAAAGTTAAAATAGAATATGGTTGTTTGATACATCATTTTCTGTTTCAGCTTATTTACTTTAGACAAGGACATGAAGCTTATGTGCGAGCTGTAAGAAAATCAAAAATATATAGTGTTAATTTACAAAAACAGCCATGGAACAAAATGGACCTCAGGGTAAGTTTGCCCAGTAGGCAAGAATTCAATTGAAAAAGTTTGGGGATTAAGTTGCTTTAAGTTTTTTTTTTTTACTTAGTTTCATGGATATTTTGGTGGTGGTATATATCCAAAATTAATTATTGAATGCTATTTTATCGAATGGACAATATATATTTCTTAAAATTTATATGATAAGGTATAGTGATTCATACCAATAATCTTAAGTCTTGGGAAACTGAAGCAGAATTGCTGGGAAGTGAAGCCAGCCTAGACTACAGAATGAATTGTAAAACATCCTAACCTTTAGTGTGAGACTCAATATCAAGCAATACAGAATAGAACATTAATTTAAAAAAAAAAATACATTATGGGCCTATCTGCGCCATGGTTAAGAACACTTACTAAGGACCTGAATTGAGTTCCCAATACTCATGTGATGGCTCATACCCATTGGTAACTCCAGTTCCAAAGGATCTGATGTCCTTGTCTGGCCTCCACAGTCATTAGGCATTCACACAGTGCACAGACACGCATGCAGGCTAGGCAGGCATACACATAAAATAAATGTTTTTAAACAATTTTTACATTGTGTGTTCTCTAACTTATCCTATCTTTCTGTAAGCTTTGGGTCCTCTTGTTTTTGCCATTCCTCAACTTCAGAAATGCAGATATTTCCTGGTTTCAAATATTTTCCCTATCAACAGTTGTGTACATTTTAGAGTAAACCCTGTGAACTGCAGACATTCTCACGGTTCTCCTAGTGAGGCTAAATATCAGAAAGCACAAGAAGCTTAGAGGCTTGTGTTCTGTGGGATCATTCCTTTTGATAGAATCCCTACATTTCTTCAAAACATCAAGTGAGATACAGTTATTTTATTTTGAAGAGTTTTATGTCAGTAAACCATGAATTCATTCTTTCACAGATATAAAATATGTTCAGGTAGGCATAGATGTGTCTTTTTGCTATTTGAGTTTTGTGTTTTTTTCTGACTTAGAAGAAAAACAAAAGGGCAGTTTCAATATGATTATCTATAGTAAATGAATAGTTGCTGTTTGTCTTGAAAGATAAAAGAAAAATCTGGAAATTCAGCTAGATATTTAGTTTAGACATTTGCAGAAAAAATATTAATGTTTTAGGTATTAAAATATCTTATAAAGTCATCTTTATAGGATTATCTCTACTGCCTGCTTATCTATTCAAAATCAGATGAGAATTGAATATTCTCCTAGATCTAAGGGAATGGATAAACTTCCTGTCTTACTTCTGTTCATAACTCTGTGGTTTTAATAAATTATCGGAGGGTAGTATGTATAACATATAAAAGCACAGGCTTTAGAATCATAATATCTAAATTTCAACCTGACCTCTTCTATATGCTCATATATAATTTTAATTAAGTTGCTATATTAAAAAAGATTAGTTCTTTATTTTTTAAATTTGATCAATAAACTGTAAGATTGTAACATGATGCTATATGCTTAAAAAAGTCTGTCATCTCAATCACATGTACATAAATCTGAGTGATTGCATGCTGTTTTTGCTAATACTGTGGGTGATTTTGTAACTAGTGTCAAAATCCAGAGTTTAATTTTTTAAATCATTTTTTTTTTAATTTTTGAGTTTATAATATAATCACATCACTTCACCCTTCTCGTCCTGCTAATTTCTTCTCTGTGCCCCTTGTTTTCTTTCAAATTCAGGATTTATTTTCTTTTAATTGCTGTGGTGTGTATTGTGTAAATAGTCAGTTTAGTTTGTATGTTGCTTGTTTGTTTATGATTTCAGGGCTGAGCATTTGGAATTAGAATTATCTTGTCTGCATACAATCAGTATCCCCACCCCCACCCCCGAAGAAGACCTTTTCTCCCACACTTGGCACTAAAGAATTGCCTATAAAGTTCATTTTTGGGGGGTTGAAGCCTTGTGAGCTTTACCCCTTTCAAGTTAGCATGTCTGTTGTTGTCTAAAATGCAGAGTTGTAGAACATACTACCAAATGATACAGGCATAATACAGTTCTCACACCAAGGTTTAGGAATCACTGAGGAAGAGTCAGGCAGAAACACTCTTAAGAACCAGAGGAACAGAGAGTTTGCTTTGCATTTGTGTCTTCTGGAAATGTCAGAAGATTTCTTTTTAAGAATATTTGGCTGATGTGTACCTAAGACCTGTAAATTAAGGACAGTACTTAAAATCATAAATTCTGCAGTGCATCCCAAAGATTTTCCTGGTTAGTCCTGGTTATAGTCCTGCCTTAAATGTCAACCTGTTTACTAGTTTTTTTTGTTTGTTTGTTTGTTTTGTTTTTAAGTAGTTCTTATTTGAATCAGCTTTCATACACATGTGTGTTAGATATTCTCCTGGTGTGACACACATGTGGAAGTTAGAGGACAACTTTTGAAAGTTGCTTCTTTTTATAGACTATTGGTTCTAGGGATGAACTGAGGTTGCCATGCTTGCCTGGCGAGCACTTTAATCCACTCAACCATCTTACTGACTTTGCTGCTAAATATGAAGCTTCAAGAGACTACCTTCAACTTAATTTGGCTCCTTTCTGATGGATATTTAGTTGACATTTTTTTGATTCAGAAAGTTATATTTGTGTTTGTTTATGTGTGTGTGTGTGTGTGTGTGTGTGTGTGTGTGTGTGTGTGTACACACATATATATGCATTTAACTTTGATAAAAAAAGGAAACCAAGAGAATGGAGAGGCATGGGAAGTGCTGAAAGGTGGAGGACAAAGCAGGGAGGTGGTGTAATGAAATTTTAGTTAAAAATAAAAAAAAAAAAACATAACCAGCTTATGGTGATGCATGCTATTAATCCCAGCATTTGGGAGGCAGAAGCAGGCAGACCTCTGTTAATTCAAGGCCAACCTCATTTATGGAATGCATTCCAGAACAGCCAAGGCTATACAGAAAAAAACATTTCAAAGCCACCGGCACCCCTATAAAAGAAGTAAAATATCTTTAAATGAAAATGAAAGTGTGTAACTGCTACTGTTGCTATGTTAGACACTCTGTTATAACAGTTTAAAATTCAGATAATTCTTAAGTTATTTGGGTAATAATGAGCTATATTAATGAAAGGCAGTCATATATAGAAAATTGATGTAACGGTGTTTCTATGTGTAGGAGCAAGAATTTGTGAAGATTGTAGGAATCAAATATGAGATTGGACCACCTACGCTATGCTGCTTAAAACTTGCATTTTTGGATCCAATTTCAGGCAAAATGACTGGAGAATCTTTTTCCATTAAGTAAG
Source organism: Apodemus sylvaticus (assembly GCF_947179515.1). Taxonomy (NCBI): domain Eukaryota; kingdom Metazoa; phylum Chordata; class Mammalia; order Rodentia; family Muridae; genus Apodemus; species Apodemus sylvaticus. The sequence continues at coordinate 68,610,079 of NC_067495.1, read as the reverse complement.
TAGCTGTTTCTGATTCTGTGTTTATGATTTTTAATATTCATCATTACTAATGTATTTAATATTCAGTTAGTGCCCCCAAAACAATGGGAATTGAAAATATTGTAGTGCTGCTACATGTTACAATTATAGAGATATGAGTTTAGTTCCTGTAACTCTGTATACTAGCTGATATGCAAGAGTAAATGAGTAAATGCACATATGGGTGAACTGACGAATGGGCAAAGTGAGTTACTTATTTGATCTGTACATGTAAAATGGACACACTTAAATGCTGATATTTTCTTAGGCATCGAAGCTTGAAACATAGTAGTAGATGTATTTTTTGTTAATCATAATACAAATAATAAGTAAATGACTATTTGTGGAATTAAGTTTAAGATTGAAGGGAATGAAAAAAATATTAAACCATATATTTTTTTAGGCAGGACCTAAAAAAATATATGGTCCTGTGAGGCCTTGCTGGCCTTGAAAGAGATCCACCTGCCTCTGCTTCCCAAGTGCCAAGGTTAATGGTATGTGCCATCATGCATGGCAATCCATTTTTTTTTATTTTGATGAAGATATTCATACTAAATTTTTTGAAGCCTTTATGGATGTCTTTATGTTATTTAAGTAAAGACATTCTGGAGACCACAGAGTTTATAAAATTTTGCAATGTTAAATATTTATCCTTGGACATGTAGCTTGTGATAAATGCTATTTTTTCATCTGATAAGTGCTATTCTATTACCATATTAAATACTACTGTGCTTATTTTCTATGTAGGTATCATGACATGCCAGATGTCATTGATTTCCTTGTGTTACATCAGTTTTATAATGAAGCCAAAGAAAGGAACTGGCAGATTGGTAAGTATAGAATGTTGAAGTACAGTAGTAACACTGTTGTTTTTCACATTAATTTATTTAATCACTTTACATCCCAAGCGCAGAGCTTCTCTCCTCCCATCCCTCCTCTCACAGGTCCCTCCCCCCACTCCCAAGAAGTTAAATGGATAAGGCAAACAAATAAACAAGCAAAACATGTTAAGTAACATTACACACACTGCAAGGTATTTACAAGTGCTTCACCCTTGTCTTTCATTCACCTTGTATGATTTTACTTGCCTATGTCCAGTTGTAGAATGAAGGTACACAATTGGAAATACCAAAAATAATAACTCATAATTGTTCTCATGGTTGGTCTACATTCTCAATAATACAATGAATTCTCACACCATCTCAATTTCTTATTGCCTGAGATGTCAATTTTTCCAGTGAATAAGCTGAACCTCTCATTTATTCTCACCTGTGTCTTTTGAATACTTGGTGTCTTGTAGGCTTAAGTTCTGGCACCTGCTATGTAGTAGCCTAATAGTGTGACAAGAACTACATTATTCATCTCACTTCAACTCACTGTACCAGCTCCCATAATCACAAAAAGAAAGAAGAATATAGTAGTGCAATAGGATACTTTAAGAGAGACTGTATCACAAACTTGTAGTGTTTTATCATATTATATTTCAAATGTTTTATTATATTATTTTTAATATCTTACTAAGCCAGGTTTATAAAATTTATGAGTTCTGTATGATGATGATGATAAATGTAATCTAATTCTATATTTTAAAAATACACCATAATTTGAATGGGAACAACACTCATTATGTTTATCTGTCTGTTTGAATTCATAATAGGTGATAGATTCCGCAGTATAATAGATGATGCCTGGTGGTTTGGAACTGTGGAAAGTCAGCAGCCTTTTCAGCCAGAATATCCTGATAGCTCTTTCCAGTGTTACAGTGTTCAGTAAGTTTAGTTCATTTGTGCCTCTGACAAATAGGTGTTACATTATGTCAAATTTTTTCATCTAAAATTTGTTTTTCTATTGCATCATTGTATCGTTTCCTATGGATTAATTTTAGGCAAATACTTCATCAACAAGAAAAGAATGTAATTACTGTGAAGAGTGGGATTCTGCACCCTTAACTTTTACATTGGTGTAGCATGTTTTCTCTATCAGTGGTGCATTACTGTCTTTATATAATTAGAATTGCAGTGTCATGAATATTATGTTGCTTTTTTTTCTGAATTTGGCCTCAAGAAATCATGCAAATTCTGTTACTGTATGAATGGAAATGCTTGGAAATCTGATTTGCATCTTTTTCTTTTCTTGATAGCTGGGACAATAATGAAAGAGAAAAGATGAGCCCCTGGGATATGGAGCCAATTCCAGATGGAAGTAAATATACCTTTAAAAATGAATTATAATTCTTAGAAGAGTAAAATGGCAACAGTTTGATGTTGGAAACTTAATATTTTATTTTTTTTTTATTCTGTACCTAGCTGCTTTTCCAGATGAAGTTGGTGCTGGTATTCCTGTGTCCCAGGAAGAACTAACTGCATTGCTGTACAAACCCCAGGAAGGAGAGTGGGGGGCTCATTCCAGAGATGAGGAGTGTGAACGAGTTATTCAGGGCATCAACGACCTTCTTTCCCTGGGTATTGTGATTATGAAAAAAGCCTAGGACAGGAGCGGGGAGTTTGAAAGGCCAGCAGCATCTTAAAGTCTGCATAACAACTATAGTTCATCACAGTGAACTTTACATTTAATTCAACAAGTACAATGATTTGAGTTAACATTTTTATATGCTTGGCTAAGGTAGTAGCTAGTAAACATTTTAATTCCTCAGGGGATGTGGGGTAAGAGCAAAGACAAGCACATAATATTCTGTTCATTTTGGAGTCATTTTGGCTCTCTAGCTATTTTCTGAGCCTGACTTTGGAGGGGTTCATTGGTAAGACAGTGGGCGAGTAATGTATTTTACCCACATAAATAGTTTTATTTTCTGAAATATATCACTAGAGAAGTTTGGCATTTATTCAGGAAAAACATAGAAAACTGAAATTTGGAAAGTATCTCACTTGATTTTGTTTCATTTTATCAAATTTGAAGCAATATTTTATGTATGATTCAAAGATACAAAGAAAAAGTGACTTATTTATTATTGGAAGCATTATTGTCTTAAAAATTAGGTTATATTGCCCTTCCTTCTTTTTTATATGTGGATATTAACTACCTGGAAATGTTGGTCTCTCTATTAACTAGGTTTTTAAAATGTTGCTGACTTTTGTAGATTTTGCCAGTCCTTTTGCTGTTCCAGTGGATCTCAGTGCCTACCCCTTGTATTGTACTGTAGTTGCTTATCCAACTGACCTCAATACCATCAAACAAAGACTTGAAAATCGGTTTTACAGGTTTGTATTGTTTTATAATTTATTAGAGAAATCATAGTTTCATGGTTCTTGTACCTTTTAAGATCTACTTTTTGTTTTTTTAAAGTTTTTTTAATATTTTTATTTTCTATATTCTTTGTTTACATTCCAAATGATTTCCCCTTTCCCAGATCCCCCCTCCCCATATGTCCCATAAACCTTCTTCACTCCATCCCTTCTCCAATCACCTCCCTCCTTTTTCTCTGTCCTTATATTCCCCTCCAATGCTAGATCAATCCTTTCCAGGATCAGGACCCTCTCCATACTTCTTCTTGGGAGTCAGATCTACTTTTTGATGTCTGATCTAGTCATCCAAAAACATACTCCAAAGTCCCTTCTATTTTCACATGTGCCAACTAAAACTGTATATGGGAAAAAGATAGTGGAAAACATACATAGCACAATTATATGAAACACAAAAAGTACATTAAATTGAGTTTACTAAAGGCAGATTAGAGAGTATATTAATGCCTCATGATCAAGATGCTACAGTGAATATGCTAAATATTTAAAATCCTCTTTCGGGAATTAGCAATAGATAAGCTTAATTGCTAGATATATAAAGAGAGTAAGTTATTTTGTTCTTTATTTTAGCTTAGGAGAGAAGTTATGAGAGAGGACTTTGGAGGTCAGTTTTTGGTCCTTTGTTAAGCCATTCTCACTTTATAGTAACGGCAGTGTTCCATGAGCTAGTTAGTCTGCCCCTGGTACTTGAGAAATATGCATATTTTATAAAATAGGTATTTAATTTGATAATATGTTACAAACATAGCTAGATGCAAATGTGTTATTTTCCATAATATAGGATTTTTTTCTTTTCTTTTTTTTTATTTTTTTGGAGAAGTCCCTTTCCCAAAACTAAATGTGATTTTGATTTACCAATGCATTTTTTATTGTTTTTTGCTTTATTTATTTATGTGTGTGAATGTTGGGGGAGTCAGCAGAAGAGCTACATTTGTGGTACTGCACACATACAGAGGTCAAAGGACAACTTTCAGGTGTTGCTTCTCTCCTAGTTAGCATTAAGCTCTAGTTCTCAGGTTATTCATTGAGCCATGCTGATGTTCTAAGCCTGCATAAATCACAGAAAGTATGTGCGTGCGTGTGTGTGTGTGTGTGTGTGTCCTATATATATATTTCAGTACCTTAGACATACCATGAAAGTACCTCATAGTCTAATAATGCATATTCTTAGACTATAATTCAAATGTCTCAGTCAATACTAACAGAATTTTTTTTATTTCATAGGAGAATATCAGCATTAATGTGGGAGGTACGCTATATTGAACATAATGCTAGGACTTTCAATGAGCCAGATAGTCCTATAGTTAAAGCAGCCAAGGTTGTGACTGATGTCCTACTTCGGTTTATTGGGTAAGAAGGAATGTTATCTTCTATAGAGACTAACATCCTATTTTTTAAATAGTGGGATGTAGTTTGACTTATTTATCTTATTTCTCAGGGATCAAAGCTGTACTGATATTTTGGATACTTACAATAAAATCAAAGCAGAAGATCCAAACAGCAGTGATCCGGAGGAGGTGAGAGCCATAGCTTGGTGATTATGATTGTGTTTCTTTTCTGGTCTTTGAGGCATAGTAAATATTAGTGTAAATACAGTAATTGGTTATAAATAGTGAAATCTTTTGGAAGGTAGCTGAACAATGGATTCTTTTATATTGAGCTGTTTTAACCTGGATTCTGATGTTATATACCAAAAATGTAGTGGTGCTATCTACAAGGTGTAGTGAAAGACAAGTACCAATCATCTTTGGAAACTCAGTGCATTTAATGATCAAAAGTCAATACTGATTTATAGCCCTTAAAAAAAATACAAAGCACTCAGCATTTTAATTCTTTTGCTTATTTTTCTTGGTTAAAACTTACCTGACTAGAAAATAATCTATTTTAATATACCTAAGTGTCATTTATAATAAGTATAATGTGATATAGGAGTTAAATATTAACCTATTAAAATATGAGCAAAATTATTTATTTTTCCTTATACTTTTATAACCTTTACCATAAATGTATTTTAATTTAGGATTTGATGTAATAAGAATTTCTTTACAAACTAGTACTACTGTTTTGTTTAGAATGAAAAGTTCAGGCAAATTGTTAACAGCTGGATTTCACCTATCCATCGTGTAGTTGATTTTTCCTTCACTAGTTGTATGTGTTTCTCTACACTGTGTTATCAAATATATTTCTCAGAGACATGCTTGACTGAATTAGTACAAATTTCTGAATTAGTACTGAATATCCTGTAGGGAAAAAATCTTGAAATAGCAATGTTTCATTGGGAATATTTTGTAATCATAGTATATCATATGAATGAGTCACATAGAATTCACAAGAAATAAGTTTTTTTTAAGATTCCAACTTATTTAAATACAAAGTTTCACTTATTTCCTCATTCCCTACTCTAGTTTAAAAAGAATGCCTTTTCAGCTCCTTTCCCAGTGTGTTTTCTAACCTGTACACAGCATATTGCCAACAGTTGGAGTGAATCTCCCTCCCATATTTGTTCTCCTGTCTGATCCAATGAAGAAAAGTTAGCTGTTGTTATCTTTGCCAGTTCCTCATACATCTGTATCTACTTTGTAACACTTCAAATGTTACTTAGCATCTCTCATCTCCCCCCCCCCCCCCTTTAATTTAGGATTCAGAAATGGTTGACTTAGATTCAGATGGTCCTGGCACTTCGTCTGGAAGGAGGGTGAGTGAATACGACTCTCTGAGAACAAAGTATTTCCAGGTTTATTGATTCAGAGATCCTAAAGGCTTACCCCAGTTTTTGAGAGTAGCTAGGACTCTTGGAAGCAAATACAGAGCTTACACATGTTTTAGGTTTATTACAGCAGTATAGTATATAGCTCAATCACTGGAAAAAAGACAGGGAGAGTCTGAATGAAACCTTAAGTTCCTCTCTCCTATGAGGGGCTGTACAGCATACTGTTTCCCCAGCAATGTAAAGAGAAAAACATGTATGTGATTAGTGACTCAGTTACTAAGACTTTTATTAGAGACTGGTTATGTAGGCGCCTTGTGAATAACCCGTACCTTGGTTCCAGATTCCCACAAGGAAAGCAGGCAGCCTGCACAGATTATGTTGTTTATACCCTTTAAATAAACAGTCTTTACAATTCAAGAAACAGATAATGCTTCCAAATACAAGCCACAGGCCAACAACATTTTACTTCAAGTTCTGCTTCTGTGCGAGGGGAGTGGGGAAATGGTTTCTTGTCTGTAGTTTATTTGCGGTTTAGATTTTCCTAAAATGAAATTTTAGAGTAGCAGAATTGTTGGCATTAGCTTTGGTTTATTTTTGGCCAGACAGAGTGATGACTTAAACTAAGAAATATAAAAATATAGTGGTTGTTGTGTTTTATACAAGTGACTGCCATTAGAATGACAGATACGTCAGCTCAGCTCATTGCAGCTTAACTTTGATAACATTAGGATTTTATGAGAATATCAAGGAGTAGTTAAGGAAAGATGTAATTATGTTAAATCTGCAGGCCAAATATCGAGGCAGACGACAGTCTCTGAAGTGTAATCCTGATGCTTGGAAAAAGCAATGCAAAGAGCTACTGAGCCTCATTTATGAACAGGAAGACTCAGAACCCTTTCGACAGCCAGCAGATTCTCATTCTCACCCAGTAAGCATACCATTGTTTAAGTAATTGCCAACAGGAAAATTTCTCATTAATATTCGTTAGTATTTCTTCACGAACCATTTCCCACTTCTTTCCTTTTAGTCATAACTTTGTAAGTTTCATGGAAATTATATAGTTTCTTAAAAGGAACTGAAGCCATCTGGATGTGGTAGCACATGACTTTAATCACAGACAGAGGCAGGTGGATAACTGGGAGTTGGAGAGTGGTGTGATCTTCACAGAAATCCAGGCCAGCTAGTACTGACTAGTGAGACCCTGTTGAAAACAAAACAAGCAAAAAACCCTTTTCTGTTCCTTCATGCTTTATTTTTTTAGTATATTCTAGTAACTTTCAATGACACCTCTATACACTATATATATATTTGGTAATACTATATATGTCAAACCTGTTTAATTCATAGTAAATTTATCATCAGTGTGGCTACTTAGATTAATCCATATCCAGTATTACTTGTCAACAAACATAATGATAACAATTTAGAATGTAGAGTTACATTTTACTTTTCAGTAATGGTCTCCTCACTGGTGGGGGACTTACTGTATACCTAAGCTGACCTTGTGCTCATGTCCAAATACTGTGGATACTTGGTAATATATATGTGTACGTTTGGAAAGGAAAATGAATAACAATGTTGCATTCAACAAAGTTTGATTTATTTGCAGGAAGTTTGAGTTTAAGTACAAAAAAACCTTGAGTTTTTCATAGAAGAATATGATAAATACAGAATTCTTTCAAGTAAAATATAATTTTTATTTATGGTCACTTGAGCCTTGAGTCATAGTTTCATTAGAAGTCTTGTTCTGTGTCATGGTGATGTGGACACCCTCTGTATTATTTACCCTAATAGACTCAACAACAACAAGAAGGAGAATCCTCAGAATCAGTTCCTCCAGATAGACAAGATCCATCTCTTTCTGAGGTAGGCTTAGATTGTTTTTTTGTGATAATACATTTAAAACTTTTCATAATGCACACAAATTTTGTTCAATTTGCTTAACCCCCCCTTTGCAACTCCACTAATTTCTTTTTATACCTTTATATAGGTTTTGGTCATTTTTATTCTTTTATTTTTTCACAGTTGTTCTTCATGAAGTCATAGTTGTTACTTATAAATATAAAGCTGTACATCAAAGCAGAGAACATACAGTATGCTCTATTATTTCTGTATCACAGATGATAATTCTCACTGGGGTTTCCTTAGTTAACTGAATATTTTGATTTTTTTGTCTTATTACTTATATTCAGACAGCATTCCCTATGAAAATCTGTTGCAATATATTTTTGGTGTTTTTAAAACTTACAGAAATCTGTTTAAAGAAATGGAGTTTTTTTCATACTTTGGAAAACTTTTTCTCTTCATTATAATAATTTTTCTCTACCACTTTTGGTACTTCACTTTCTTCCCAGAGAAAATGCAATGGTTTTACTTCTTAATGATTCTAAGTAGCATGAGGACTGAATACTTACTATGGATTTTACTCAAATTCATGTAATCAGGGTAGTAATATATATGTCTGCTTCAGTATTATCCTATATGATAACTCTAGACTTGAAAGATTTAAGTTAAAATGGATTTCTTCTCCTAATTAAAATCAAACTAAATTCTGAATGACTGAGACTGAAGACTTTAGATGAAATAAAAATTCAAATAAAAAAAAAAAAAAAGAAGCCAAATGTAGTGGTTTATAAGTATAGCCCTAGTATTTGAGAGGTTAAGATGAGAGAACCAAAAGTTTAAAGACAGCTTTGGCCTTGGTCCTGTGAAGGCTCAATAGATGCCCCAGAGTGGGGAAATCGAGTGGGGGTCGTGGGAGTGGGTTGGGTGGGGGGGCATACTCTTGGCGGTGGGGGAAGGGGGAGGATGGATTGGGGATTTGAGGGAGGGGGGAAACCAGGAAGGGGTATAACAGTTGAAATGTAAATGAAGCATATAGAGAGCAAGAAGCAGGGGATGGGGCTTGGCTAGTTAACTTTGACTTCAATTAATGACAACATATATGAAATGTCATAACTCAGAATCTTGGAAATATGTACATAATTTATGGAGTGCAGATATGGTAATTATACATCAATAATATCATCATCTCTCATTGAATAACTTGGCAAGGTATCAATCACTTTAAGCCAATCAATGACTTGGACTTTTTTAACCCTTTAAACTCATTATTTTCAGAAACATACAAAGGAATTGGTTTGCAAGTGAGAATACATTGTTAGACATAAAGGTGGTGTTTGTGTAAGAATAACTTGCATCAATGGGTAATGTCATTCTCCATGCTATTTTATTTAGGATTGTTTTACAATTTGAGTATTTAAATGTAACACATTATCATTTGCAGGATTATCAAGATGTTATAGACACACCTGTGGACTTCAGCACTGTGAAAGAAACTTTGGAATCAGGAAATTATGATAATCCTCTGGAATTTTATAAAGATGTTCGCCAAATATTCAGCAACTCCAAAGCTTATACTTCTAATAAAAAGTCAAGGGTATGAAACTAATATTAAATGGCCAGTTATGTATATCAGGCAGTTTTCTTTCCACAGTTTTTAAGATTTGTAAACAAATATATTCTACTATTTGACACTGTTACTAAAGTTTGATTCTCAGTATCTTTTCTGAATTCTGAATTTTTTCAAAGCATATATAAGTATGCTTTTAGAGTAATCATTCTGAAATTAATCAGCTTTTTCTTTCTCATCTAACTCTTCTTTATTATTTAATTATAATTACATTTCAAAGAAAAGTTAATTATTTAAATGCTAAATTCCCCTGTAAGTGAATTGATAAGAATAAAGGTAGTTGATAATATTAATTTATATGAAATCTTTTAATTAGCTCTTAATGTGGATATTCCCATTACTATCACAACTAGTGAACCCTATTGGGAAGGTCCACCTTTTCCATACTTACATAAAATATTTCTCTATGTATTATCAAAGCTGAAATCATCCTAAGACCAAGAAATAGTTATAGAAATATTTTCTTTTGAAGTAACATGTATCCAACTGTCCAACTAATTATATGGTAGGTATATATTTACCTGCTTCAACTTCTTTATATGTAGTAAGTTTTCACTAATTTCTCTAGGCATAATTTTTGGTTTTCTTCCTTTCATGATAGTATTTATTTGCTTTTTTTTCCTTTCATCATAATTTTTAGAGTAATACAGTCTGTAGAAAGTTTAAAAATATAGAAAAATATCTTTAAAAATCTCAAACTTTATCACATTTTCATTTATAGTTAATATTTAATGTGCTTAATTCTAGGACTATCTATACTAATACTTAACATTTATATACTTTTACAATATTGGGTTTCTCATTTCAAGCCTTGTTACATATGTATTATGACTTAAAATTTTTGCTAATTTTTTGAGTTTCATACACTATATTTTGAACACATTCACTTAGTAAGCTGTCAAACTGCCCATCTCTTCCCACCCAACTTTGAGATACTGTTTTTTTTTTTTTTAAAAAAAAAAAAAAAACAAGCTCGTTCCTCATGAAGTCAATTTGTGTTGCTCAGATACTCTTTTGATTGGGGCCTGTTAAGCAGTCAGCCTACCAGGGATTAATTATATCACTCAAAACAAAACACAACAAAAAACCCCAATGTTCACGCTCTTACAAGCCATTAAATGCTGCAGCCCCTCAGCAACTGATTGGATTGCATAGCAACCTTCCTGGCCTCTATGCTGGGATTTTTTTCTGTCTGGAACCTTGTGTAAGTCTTATGCATGCTTTCACTTTCTCTGGGTCCCTATGAGCATCTGTCCTGCTATGTCTACAAGTGTCTTTGAAGTCATCCACCCCACCTATGACTCTTAAAAATCTTTCTCCCCTCTCTTCTTGGCGATTCCTTGAGCCTTGGAAAGACTGATTATGGTTGAGCACTTTTATGTTCTTTTCTTCTCTGCACATTGATCAATTGGGGGGTCTCAACATTAAGTGTGCTGTTTACTTCAAGGAAAAAGTTTCTCTGATGAGGGTTGGTAGATGGTCTAGTCTTTATTATGATTGTTTAAAATAAGATATTTTAAATTTTCCTTTATCTGATCATTTCATAGTTATGGATTTGTTTTGGTTTTTACTAGTATCCTTTTGCTAGAAAATTAGATTTTAAAGACATAATTTTTCACTCTATACAAATAATGACTGTTGGTAATGTCTTTAATATCCTTGAGCATGTTTTCATGTGTGTACAGCCCCTTGATGTTTCCGTACAACAGATTATCAGCAGTAAAATTATTAGCCAAAGGATAGCTGTATCTTTAAAGTTTTATTGAATTATATTATAAATTGTCTTACAGAATACTATTACAGTGAAAACTTCCTGTTATCTGAGGGTTTGTTCATCTCTTTCACAGAAATAAATGTTATCTTTTAAAGCTTTTAGTTTTTTAAATTGAAACGATATCTTAATTCCTCAAGAGCTTTTCAAATAGATAGTATGTATTTGCATCTGGAAAGATGATGTTCATATTGATGCAGATATGCTCATACTTTTCTTAAAACAAAAGGAATTGTTAAAGCAAGGCTGTACTTTCCACCTTTCCAGATCTATAGCATGACGCTGAGATTGTCTGCCTTATTTGAAAATCACATTAAAAATATCATCTCTGAATATAAGTCAGCAATCCAGAGTCAGAAGAGGAGAAGACCACGGTACAGAAAGCGTCTGAGAAGCAGTAGCAGCTCGTTGTCTAGCAGCAGAGCTCCCAGGTAGAGCACATCCATGCAGCATTTGATGCTTTAAAGCCTTTTGTGCCTGGCACCTTGTTTGTGAAAGTTCATGAATAAATTCTGGAAGCCTGAAGAGACTCAAGAACTCTTGTTCTTATATAAAGATGGAGATTGTAACCTAAGCTGCTATCTATGTGTGTTTTCCTATGACTTTGAATGATTATTTTTTATTTTTATTTTTTCATCTCTTTAGTTATTGCAGTGTAACTTTGTCAAATCACCAATTTGAGACATTTTACTTGATTTAAGAATTTTGTGTCATATAATTTATTATACTGAATTACTAACAGAAAGATGGTATATTTATTTTTCAGTCCAAAAGGGAAACAGAAGCAAATGAAGTTACAACCTAAAAATGACCAGAATACCTCAGTGGCTTATGCCAGGACTAGCTCTCCTTTTTCTTCTCCTGGTAAATATATCTTTACTTTTTGTGTTCTATAGTTTGATGCTTCCTCAAGGATACAGAAGTAGTACCACCGTAGAGAGTGCAAAGAGCAATCAGTTTGGATTAAAAATGAGTTTTTAATCATTTGAATTGCTACTAAGACATTAAGGTCAAGTGATTTGGTTTCTTTGTTTGATTAGGTAATTTGGAAATCACTTCTAAGATATTTATTTTGTGTTTATGAGTATTTTTCCTATTTGTATTTTGTATGCCATGTATGTGCATGGTACCCAGAGTCCAAAAGTGGCTGTCAAATGCCCTAGACCTAGAATTACAGATGGTTGAAAGCTGCTGTGTAGGTGCTGGGAATCTAAGTTGGAATCTCTAGAAGAGCAGCCAGTGTTCTTAAATGCTAATCCATTTCTAACCCGTGACGAGATGAATTTTGATGTCCCTTTGAAAGTCTGCAGCTCTATAAGAACTTAAAGGAATCTGTACAATATACTTGTCTACATAACACTTGAAGATTAAACATGTGATAGAAATGTTTCCTTGTTTTGTTTTCAATAGTTTGTGTTTGAAAGCATAGTGATGATCAACTATGTGTTCTCTTATCAAATTTTCACTTTTACTTTGGGGATGGGTTTTAAAGTCTTGCTAAATAGCCAAGGTAGATCTTAAACTCACTGTCCCCCTATCTGAGTTTCCAAAACTTGGGAGTATAGGTGTCCTACCAGTTGTCAACCAACTTTGAATTTTATAATACAGAAGCCCGTATTAACTTCCCTGAGAAATGAAATTTTGCTAACATTACAATCTCTTAAAATGTAAGTTTCAGATGCTGCTGAAGGTGTTTCACTGTATCTGCTTGATGATGAAGGGGATGGGCCTTTTTCTCCATCAAGTTTCAGTGGATATAGTAGAAGTGGAAATAGCCATGACCCAGGGAAAGCCAAATCATTTCGTAATAGAGTTTTACCAGCTAAACAAGGTAGGAAATTGAATATGAGAGAGGTAACATATTCTGTATTTTCTTATGATGGATAATGAACCGTAGAGGGTGTTTTGAGTTGCCCATGTGGGTGTTGGGCACTAAGCTCTGCAAGAGCAGCAGGCCCTCTTGACCATCTCTGTAGTCCCTCTATAACTCTTTAAGACTACTGAAATATCTTATCTCCTGATACTGACTTAGTCTGTAGCCAGAAGACACCAGAGTGAGCAGCTTAAGTAAGGCTTCATTTTCCCACAGTTCTGGAGTCCCCAAGTTCAGGGGGTTAAAGTGCACAGAGATTACCTTTATTTTCCCCAGGCTTAGAAAATACCACATTTAAATTGTGTCCCTTAAGGCCATATTTTTTTATATATTTCTCTGTCACTATGTCTCTGCCCCCCACCGTTTTTGGGTGATTACACTGTCTATAAATTGTATAGGAAATACATACAGTGTGTGCATGCATGCCTGAGAGTGTGTGTGTGTGTGTGTGTGTGTGTGTGTGTAGGATGGAAAGATAGAAACTATTTTTTTTTAATTTTCATCCTTTTTTTCCCCTAATATTTTAGACTTCAATTGACCTTCATTACTTCATACAAGGCTCAATTCTCCACATGTACTTTGGGAGGTAGAATTTTGAAGGCACATAATTCAATCCAAACAACCCCCAACTTAGTAAATTGACCTTGTACTTGTACTCACCAGTCTTCTCTCCTTCTGTATTCCTCTGTTTCCTTCATGTCTCCCTGGCTATTTCTTCCCTATTACCACTGCTGCCTTTTCTTTATCTGTAAATGTTAAGCAACATAGCTTGTTTTCCTCATCCATTTTCTTGCCCTTTATGTGCTCTCACTAGACTGAAAATTGATAGCATTCTCTCTCTAGCTCTATAATCTTATGAGATTCAGCTTATATACCTACATAATGTTAGCATTTGTTTTAGGGTATGCTTATATATGTACATATGCAAGTGTATATCAGGAACTGAACTCAGGGTCTCATGCATGCTAAGCATGTTACCATTGAACTACCCTCTTAACTTCTCCTCCTTCCTTCCTTCCTTCCTTCCTTCCTTCCTTCCTTCCTTCCTTCCTTCCTTCATTCCTCTTCCTTCCTTCCTTCCTTCCTTCCTTCCTTCCTTCCTTCCTTCCTTCCTTCCTTTCTTCCTTCCTTTCTTTACTGGCACCTAAAACTAGAATACTAGAATTTTTCTCCATGCACTGCCCAAACTTGTTGTATTTTCAGTGTTTCCCAATTTCGCAAATACTTCTATGCATTCCCCATTTTCTTACACTATGAAACCTAGAACATACACTATGTTTTGTTCTTAATGTTTGATGTCGACCATTCTCAACAGATCCTATTGGTTCCACCTTTGAAATAAAGGATTTATTCTGATTGTTCTTCTAGGACGAAATCTTGTCATCATCTTATCATGTCTTACCTAGACTACTAACTTCAGAGTTCTTTTAGCTGACCTCCACTTCTATTTAACTACCTCCTACAATCTCTTCTTTGTATAACAGCAGGAATGTGTTTAAATGTAAATCAGATGTTGTCTTTCTCTAGTCACTTCATTAATTTCTTCTTTAAATGTTCCATCCTTTCTAAATAGCACCCCCTAGACACAACACTAGTTAAGTCATCTCTACTTAATGCTCCATTTGTTTAGTCACATTGGTATGAACTGTGATAGCAAGTACTTTCTCATTCATCATCATGTTCCAACCTCCTTCTAATGCTTGCTCCATCCTAGTTAGTGCAAAGTATTTAAGTGAATGAATAAAACTTGTAATTTATGTTTCCTTATAATTCTTAAGTTTAATGGTAAAATTTCTCCCCAGATAAGCCCACAATCCTTCAGTATCTTTTTTATTAACTCCAAAAGAAGCAGTGGAACAAGAATCAAGTGTGAATATCTTTTCACTTTAAATAGATCTTTTCTAATACTTACAATGAATCTTGCAAACAGTTTTGGGCACTAGATATTTTTAATACATAATTTTGATTTTTTTTTATCTCAGTGACTATCTTAACAATGTCAAGACCTAATTTTCAAAAATCATTCAATTTCCTTTAGATCACTCCCTTGATGGGCCTCTTACAAATGTTGAAGGCAGAGAGCCCCGGACAGGAGCCAAAAGAAAACTACTCAGTGCTTCAGAAGAAGATGAAAGCATGGGAGCAGAAGAAAAAGAAATGAAAGAAACAAAGGAAAAAGCACATTTATCTTCCTCTGAGAGTGGAGAGTTAGGCTCCAGTTTAAGTTCAGAAAGTACCTCTGGCTCTGACTCTGACTCTGAATCCACTTCCAGAACAGATCAAGATTATGTTGATGGAGACCATGACTATAGCAAATTCATACAAACCAGACCTAAAAGAAAACTCAGAAAACAGCATGCCAATGGAAAAAGAAACTGGAAGACAAGAGGCACAGGAGGAAGAGGCAGATGGGGAAGATGGGGTAGATGGAGCAGAGGAGGCAGAGGAAGAGGTGGCAGGGGGCGAGGGGGTCGAGGAAGAGGTGGAGGTGGGGGAAGAGGGAGAGGACGAGGAAGAGGAGGAAGAGGTGCCTCTAGAGGAGCGAGCCGAGCCAAACGAGCACGAGTTGCAGATGATGAATTTGATACGATGTTTTCAGGACGTTTCAGTAGACTTCCACGGATTAAAACAAGAAACCAAGGCAGGAGAACTGTTTTATATAATGATGATTCAGATAATGACAACTTTGTGTCCACTGAGGATCCTCTGAATCTTGGTACATCCAGATCAGGCAGAGTACGTAAAATGACCGAAAAAGCCAGGGTTAGCCATCTTATGGGATGGAATTATTAACAGTTAAAGATTTTAAAATAGTTTTTAAAAATAAAATCACTGGCCTTCTACTGCAGGGAATTTATCAGAAAATCTACAAAGCAAGTTGTGTGGGGACTTCTGCTTCCTTTCACATTGGTGCTTTTCCATTATGCCAGTATACATTTATTTCAAGATCTCCACACTTCATTTGTTCAAACAAGCCTTACTCATTAGGCCTTAAATTAAAACAAATTCTACCCACACATATATGTGTGTGCATATACACATGCACGGACATGCGCTCACTCGCGCACATACATACATACACACACAAACACACACACACACACAGACACACTACAGATTTACTACATTAAAGGAGCATTCTGCTTCTTAAGAGTAGCATGACATTTTTATCTCAATAAGATATCCCTCTTTGCTTTTGTATCACAGAAGTATAGCACCTTCTTACAGAGTTTTATATAGTTTGTTTTTGCCATTTTGATTCCTATACCCAGTAATAATAACTTTTGCACAATACACCAATCCTAAAGGCAGCTATTAAATGTTTACAGTTTCTATATTGTAAGATCGATCTGGATTATTTTACTCTTCCCAGGCCAAACTTTCACGAACTTTACTGAACTGAAGTATATATTTATACTGCAGTTTTGGGGTGGGGTGGGGGGTATCTTGATATGCTTTTCATTGATTTGCTTAATTCACGTTTAAGGTGAGAAAGGGTTGGTGCCTTGTAAATATGTAGCAAATCATTGTGGTGTGTCCTGATGTGTGCATTAACTTTATTAAAAGAGAATACTTGAGGTATCAATCTAGACAAGGTGCCAAATGCAAAAGTTTCTTGCATCCATTTTTCTTTTCCTGTTATATTTTATTGCATTAATAGAACTTGTGTAGCTTAAACGTAACTTAAACATTTGAAAAAAAAAATCCTCATCCACAAAGAATAACTTCTTTGAACAGTAGCTCAGCTACCTCTATTAACTACAACTACTGGAAAAGCTAAGGAGAATAGATGCTGTTACTCATTACTAAGGAGAAATAGAACAAGCTTGGTAGGGATGAAAACTCCTAAGTTATAAGCTGAGAATTTTCAATAATCATATTGGCTCTCAAATTAATAGTTGTAATTAACAAGATTTCCTAAGTATTATATGCTCTAGGCTTTTATAGAACATATTTGTGTAAGTGGACTTGCTCTACTGCATATATTTCTCTGCTACCACTTACTATTTAACAGCTGTGAGTTACTGGTTTTCATTTGAATCATAAATAGTATCAAAGCACCTAACTTGAGCTGGACTATTTTGGCTAGCTAATACTTGGAAGCAACTTTAATAGGTTCTTCTGTTCTCATTCCAAAGGGTTCTTTTGTTCTAGACTTCCAGAAAAGAGCCTCATTGCACTGCAAACAGATATTTTGAATTGTTATTTTATAGTTGAAAAACAAAAACAAAAAAAAAACCCTTTAAAATCATGTATGGTCTTGTTTACAGCAATAGAGTGCACGTGCTTCCACAAGCGAGCTTCAGTTCCAAGATCAATTTTATTCCTCAAATTTGAGATAACAGATGTGCTACTTTGTTACAAAATCTTGAAGTGGGAGGTGGGATAATAATTGATCTCTGCTTTTATAACAGCAGTTTTGTTACACTTAGATCAGACTTGTGTGATAAAACATTTTCTTAATGTATGCCTGGTAGCCCAGGATATTTCTTAAGCTGACGTGTGTGTCTCATGCTTTTAATCATTTCATGCATCTGAAAATCTGTTAAATGCAGAGGAAGGAGTACACACATAACTTTGCTTTTTTGGTGGGGTTGGGGTCTTTATTCTTGAACTAATACTCTTAAGCAATTTTCACTTGCAGTAGAAATGATATTCAGGCTTTAAGAAAATATAGTGAACTGTTAATGGCACTAATGTCTGTTGCTAGAGAGCAGACCAAGCTGATATTTTTTGTTGTTTTTCTTCACTATACCAAAACTATTTCTGGTTATAAACTCAACTGCCATTTTAGCCATAGTATAGATTCAAAATGTTCCCATCTGAGAGTCTACATTTGATTTTTTACTAAAATATACTATTTCATTTATTCATCTCTTGGGCATTTAGACTAAATTGTGCCTGTCTTTTCCTGGAGTCAGTAACATTTTATCTTATAACAATCAACATACTATAGTTGCTTAAATTCCTGGATATACCCATATGTATATCATATGTACCATTTTAATATGAAATTTTTGTTGACATTCTTCTATGAAGAGCTGACTCTTGAAATGTAGAAGAATTGTCATTTGTGTGATATTAGCAGTCTGGAGCTTTATTTATAATTTATTTTGAAAAATAAAAATGCCACATTTATTCCCCAAATGTCAAGATTTTCTAGGCTTACATAATTAGAATAATAAGGCTAAAGACATTTTTAAGCATATTTTATATGTAGTGAAATACTGTGAAATACTAGTGAACAGCCTTTTGCTGTGATGTTGATTTCAGTCATTAGAATTTAAAGAGTTAGTCACCAGGGTATGGTAGGTGAGTATAGTTATCATTTATTATAAATCAAACAGATACTTTTCTGTTTGCATGCAAATTATTTTCATAAGTGTGAAAATAAAAGTCTGGGAAATAATATTTTTACTTTTTTAATCTGGACTTCCCCTTTCCCCAATTTATATTTTAGGTTTTTTAATACTACTTCCTACAAATGTGTCATAATTTGTATCATAATGAATACTCTATCATTTCAGTTTTCTAGAGATCTTTTAAAACCTAAATAAGATCTAGGTTCAGCCATAGCAAAGAAAGTAGGGAATGAGTTAAGAATTGTGCAAATGTAGACCACTGTTCTATTTAGGCCCATGAGAGCATACACATGTAAAAGTTTAATCCTATGCTATATCTGAAGTCAATAACTATAACATTTCCCATGAATGCTAATGTTCAGATTCCAAGCTTTATGACCTTAGCATGTGTATATGTTTATAAAATTGAATCATGTTTTCCCCCCTCTGGCTTGCTGTATGTATCTCAGCTAGCAATAGGATGCTCTCCAAAACATGCACAAAACCACTAGCCTAATGACTAAATTTGTTTTTGTAAAAGTCCTTGTGTGCTTATGTGTATGTAGCTTTTTCCTAGTTTGACATACCTTATCCCAGACATTAAAAAGAGAGTCTATTTTCTATAGAGGACACTGTCTACCAATTATTTGCCTCTTTAGAGCTCAGCCTGTGCATTTATTAATGCTTAATCATCCATGTTATTATGTCTTCTAGATGACAATTCTGGTTTTGTCATGTAAGTGTGTCCCTCTTTTCTTTTAATTTAATTTGGTCTTTGTATTTTCTCTTTTCCCTCCACAGAAATCAGGCTTATTCTAGAAATTGTTCCTAGGGTGCTTTGTTTCCCCCAGAGACAAAGGAACTGAGTAAAATTCCTAAGTTTCCTTCTACACACTTTAGTTCCCTTTACACCTAAATTAGCTTTCAAATATTGTAAATTAGAGTGATTTATCTTTTGCTTTTGTTTTAATCATGTAGATTGTCATCAGACAATACAGTGATTAAAAGAGAAAGATGTGAATGCCACTTATGACTTTTGAATAAAACTTTTCAGAGCATTTTTCAGAATCTGTAAGTTTGTGATAATGATACACACCTTAGTATATGTGGAATCATTTTATGCACAATTGCCAGCTGGTACTTCTTTAAAGCTGCATTTTCATGCCCTCAAAAAGGAGTCTTAAAACATGTGATTTTCACTACATTTCGGTGTTCAGCCTTTTAAGCTATTACCATAACATTTGAAAATCTGAAATTAATAGTTCTAGGGGAAGGAATGGAACTTTTGATATTTAAAGTCCTTTATTCTAAATGCTAACCACATTCACCAACATCTTTGTGGCAGGCGAGGCTTTATGAATGTTACTGAAAATATTCTAAGATCAATTTAAGACTTGTTTTTAAAATTCATGGTGAAATATTTGCATGCTGTTTTTTTCTTTACATCTCTTAACACCCAAATGTTAATTTACCACATTTACAAAGTTTTGGGTAAAATCCAATTCAAATGAAATGTTCTTATGGTGCTGTATTTTATGGAACATGGAGAGCACTCAGGTTTCTTGATATTTGTTCCTTACTATGGTCTTATAATCCTTGAGTATTTCTTTGTTGTCTTTCCTCTCGGGCTTGCTCTTATATCTCCTTCTTTTCCACAATGAAGACTGTTCTTCACATAGCATACTTCAATCAGACTGGAAATTTCATATTCATTCCTAAGAGAAAAAATAGAAAGGCCCTCCAGTTTAGAGTTAAGGTGTGTTTATATGTATGCCCATTTCTTATTCTTATACCTATCTTAACTAAATCTAGAATATGGGACTTAGACATATAAAAGCATTGTAATTATTTTCTAAAAAAAAAATAAAATTATTGATACATATTGAGATCGCATTCATAATTTACTTTTAAAATCCCATACTGAAATATCTAGAAACCCAGTTGGAAAATGTCTTTGCATATGTCACCAGATATACATTAAGCAGTACTACAAATGTTAATTTTTAAACAATACCGTGGTGATGGCAATCAGTAATTTATTTCTTTGTTCTGTAACTTATCATCCTTGTTTTTTTGTAATCCTTTACACAGTATTAACAAAACTGTACTTTATATTTGTTCTTAGTGTCCATAAATTTTAAAATGGAAAAACATTCAGTTAATAGTTGATGTGCTGTTGTGTATGGGCAGAATGTCCATTAAACTAAAATTCAGTGGGGAAGAAAGGTCAACAAAACTGGCTTGGTTTATAAAATATGTTTTGTTTGGCAGTTGTTGGTCATTATAAGCAATTACTTTCAAAGACAAAAAATACTGGACTAAATTTGTTGCCATTCTTTATGGGATGTTTACAATAAAATTCCAAGTTGTTTGGAATCAGTTGCACTCTCGCTGCTTTATGCCTTAATTCATACTAGAGATAAATTAACAAGACAAAAGAATTATAAGAGCTATGAAGTTAACCTTTCCAACTATCCAGCTTTAGAGATTGTATCATGTAATCCATGCGTCTTCTTGTCATAAGGTATTTTATTATTATCGTTTTTGAATTATTAGAAACTGAGTTGCTTCCTATGGGGAAAAAAAAGATGTTTCCTATTCTTGCTGATATTCTTTGGATCACCTTTAGGTAATCAATATGATGGTATCACTTTAAAATGTGGGCTGTTTGGTGCGTTAAATAGCATCCCCATGCGCTCACAAGCTCTTCATTCTGCAGAGCTTCTTGAGTTGGCTAGATTTTAATATACTTACTGTTAAATTTGAACAGTGGAGGTATGTGGATACCCAGTGGTTTTTTTTTTTTTATTTGTGGTTGAATTGCCTGTTGACTATGACTTTATTATGAATGGTGCTTTAACTGGATGCACATCTAGGAGGGAGAGAAATGAAGTGAGCTGGGGTCTGAATGTTTTACCAGGAACACTCATCCTTGGCCTTAAATCTATGCCCACAACTTTTCTCCCAATGTCAAGAATTCTACTGAGTTCAAGATAAATAAGCTTCCAAAAGACTGGTCTGCATCTTTTATGGGTAGCTTGTCTGTTATGTGTTTTTAGAATTGAGAAGACTTGTAGAATAGTTCACCTCTCTTCTGGCGGTATTGGATCAATTGACTGACAGCCCAATTTTCACAATTCCCAGATTGAGGTCAGGGTATATTTGTGTTATTTTTGTTTAGCTGTTTGACTGCTTTAACCCTATCTACTATGTGAATATGTTACATTAAAAATTCTTTGTTAGAAGGCTTCGGTATTTTCTTTACACTCTAGATATCTTAAATAGAAAAACTTAAAGAATTTTTATGACAAAACTTTACTGAAGAATTCAGAAGATTGTTTGCCTCATTGAGAAGATCAAGGGGGAAGTGTGCCCTTTGCTTACTATATTATTTACCGTTTACTCCTTAAAGCTACTTTCCAAAAAATGCACAAAATAAATTGAAAATAATACATTGAGCTTGTGAGTTATTTTAAATGGGATTTTTGGTGCTATATTTAAACTCATTTCCATCTGTTTCAAGATTTTTATATAAGTACTTAAAGCATTTTTATGATGCATAATGCTGGTAGACCAAATATAACATTAAATAAAATAAATATTTTATGGTGTTATTTTTCCCCAAAAAATTTGGAGTGATTTTTCTCATTTTGTAACTTTAGTTACCTTTCCTTTGCCATCTGTAGTACCTGACTTAATAAAGTTACTTCTCACCTGCAGAATATAAACACATATAGTAGCTAAGTTTAGCAAAACTATTAGCATACTAATCTTTCAACATATATCAAGGACTTTCAAAATTCTATCATGCTATTATGCTTTTATTAATTTGTAAAATTCTAATTAATGCCTGCTCAGTGCCCTTAGAATTTCCAATTTTATAAAGTTTCTTACAAACATTTTAAGAAATAAAAAGATTTCAAATCATTTAATACAGGCTATTAATATTGATAAGTACTTTATTAATTCTTAGTGGTGTTTTGTGGTTCATTTTTATCCTGTTTAAGTAGAAATTGTATGGTAGCACCCCAATTTGTACTAGGAAATTTGTGTTGTCAAGTATTTCATGGTGAGAAAACTTGTCATAAGGTTTCTAGTTTTTTGTTCTACAAACTGTCAGTTACAATGAAATATGCCTTCCCAATTGTGTATTAGACATTTTAACAGGAGATTTTGTATCCCTTGGGTACTGTTCATTTAAAATGTCAATAACGAAGTGCTGATAGTTCTGGATTGTTTCCATATGTTGTTTTAATTTATAAACAAGAGCCACCCTTGTGTACAAAAAACATAACTATTTGTTCTAGTCTGACCTTATAACATACCTTGTCCTTGATAGTTTTAGTTACAATCTTTTATCACCTTATTTCTAATTGTTCAACTCAACATTGTCAGGGACTGAATCACATTCTTGCTCTGGATTTGTGTGATGATGTTCTTCCTATATATAATTTATCAGCTGGGGTTTGTAGCTTGTATTGAACTGTACCTCCCTAGGATTGTACATTTGTACCTTCTGTGTTTTAAGCACTGTAATTTTTAAAGGAGCTTTAGAGTTTATGAAGTTTATTCCTCAAATACAGTCTTAAACACCAGAAAGACTATCTGTCGACTCTCATTTTTTTCATATGAGAAAAATGAGTTTCAGTAAAATCAAGTAATTTGCCTAGGGACTTGTAGCTAGTAAGTAAATCAAAAAGCCTTGATTGTTCATGACAAGCAGTTGTTACACAGGCCTTTAATCCGAGCACTGGGGAGGTGGCAGAGGCTGGGGAATCTCTTGAGTTTGAAGCCAATCTGATCTATAGAGTGAGTTCTGGGACAGCCAGAAATACATGGAAAAACCCTGCCTCAAAACAAGCAAAACTTGATTCATCCAGGATACCTACTTCTAGTGTTCTTTGGTTTTGTTGGCTTCCTTTCTAACTGCTATGAAACAGGGGCTCCTAATTCATGCATATACATATCACCTAAAGAGAATTTTTTTCTGTTTGCTTTTAGTCCCAGTTTTAGTGTATGTGCTGCCAAAGTGGGCAATTGCATCATATTTTAATGATGTTCACAGCTGTGTCTTTGGGGTTCTTTCTACTTAGGAGACATTGTGGTTCCAGGGTCTGATGTCATGTACAAAGTAAGCCATGAGGTTGTTACTGATATTTCTCATGCTGTTTTATCCACACTGTTCATGGACCTGATGAAAACTAATGCCTGGAATGAATCTTCAGTCATGACATACCACTGTGTGGTGCCCTCCTTTCTATTCCTTGGTCACTAGATGAGTGTAGCTAGCACAGTGTCATTTCATTATGATATAAAAGTGATCTAACAGAGCTAATAGAAAAGGAGAGAGAATCAACTCAGGTTCAGGATAAAGGGTTCTATTCCCTGTAAAATAGGAAAATCTGGGTATATAAGGCTGACTTATTTTGGAGCTATGGTATGTATGGATAAATTCAAATAAGTTATGGCCAATAGTGTGCTCAGTGAAAAGAGCAACAGTCAAGGGAATGTGGTAAGGCTCTTGATTCTAAAAGAGAAGTTATCAGTAGTAGTGCACACTCAAATTTTAGTGAAGGTTCGGTGTTGGAAGAACAAGAAGTCAGAGAAGAAATCAGCAGAGCTTTAAAAAAAATAGTGAATGAGTTGTCAAGCTATGATAACATCAGCTCAACAGCTGAATTAATCTTTGTAAATGATCTTAATTTTTTTCTTAGAGCAGTGGCTCTCAACCTTCCTGATGCTGCAAACTTTTAATACAGTTCTTACGTTGTGATGATTCCCAACGATAAAACTGGTTGGAATAGTGCTTCTCAACCTTCCTAATTGTTTCAACCCTTTAATACAGTTCCTCATGTTCTGATGATTTACTTACTACTTCATAACTGTAATTTTGCTACTGTTGTAAATCGTGAGTGTGTGATATGCAGTATATCTGATATCTGACCCACTCCCAAAAGGGTTCATGACCCACCCACAGGTTGAGAACCACTGCCTTAGCATTTCACACTGAAGAATTAAGTAGCAAGTTAAATCTTAACACTCTGTAGCCTGAGTGCTTTCAGCAGCACATTCTCTGGACCTAAGAAAAGCTTGATGCAAGAGTGGGGTTCTAGTTTTCTGTAGAGTCCTCCCTGTCTTGAAATTTAGCAGTGGGACTATTAACTTATTTTTGTTGCTGTTATTGCAATTCTGTTCCACACATCAGAGGCCAAAATGTTTTTTAAAAATCCTCAACCATGAGAAATTGACCTCTAAGGAAGTAATGATCATGAAAAGCATTTATATTTTAACTAATCCATTTATTTTAAGGATACTAAGTTTAGTGTATGAAAATCAATGAAGTTAAAAAACTAAAAATCAATGAAGTTTTAGTCTGTATTAATACAAATGTGTGCAAAACTAAATGCTCAAGAAAGTGTAAGAACGTGTAGAGAAATTAGTTAAATAATGAAAGTTGTATATAGAAGTGTGCTTTATACTGTTAGTTAGAACTAAACACCAGTTCTGATTACCTTCTGTACTATATGGACTTTGTCCAGTGCAAACTTGAAACTTTCTTTTTCAACTAAAGGTCATAAGATTTTCAGATTTTATTAGAAAATACCTCCCCCTCCCCACAAAAAAAGTTGTATGACTTACTATTCTTCTCCCTGGGATTAAGATGTTTTTACCTTCAGCTACCCTACATTTTTTATTATTTATATTTAATCCCCTCCTCTCTCTTCTTTTTTTTTATTCGATATATTTTTATTTACATTTCAAATGATTGCCCCTTTCCTGGCTCCCCACTCCCCGAAAGTCCCATAAGCTCCCTTCCCTCCACCTGTTCCTCCATCCCCCCTTCCCACTTCCCTGTTCTGGTATTGCCCCATAATGCTGCACTGAGCCTTTCCAGAACCAGGGGCCACTCCTCCGTTCCTCTTGGACATCATTTGATATGTGTATTAAGACTTGGGTAATCCAAGTTTCTAGACTAATATCTGCTTATCAGTGAGTGCATACCATGATTGATCTTTTGAGACTGGGTTACCTCACTTGGATGATGTTCTCCAGCTCCATCCATTTGTCTAAGAATTTCATGAATTCATTGTTTCTAATGGCTGAATAGTACTCCATTGTGTATATATACCACATTTTTGGTATCCATTCCTCCATTGAGGGACACCTGTGTTCTTCCCAGCTTCTGGCTATTATAAATAAGGCTGCTATGAACATAGTGGAGCATGTATCCTTATTACATGCTGGAGAATTCTCTGGGTATATGCCTAGGAGTGGTATAGCAGGGTCCTCAGGAAGTGTCATGCCCAGTTTTCTGAGGAACAGCCAGACTGATTTACAGAGTGGTAGTATCAGCTTGCAACCCCACCAGCAGTGGAGGAGTGTTCCTCTTTCTCCACATCCTTGCCAACACCTACTGTCTCCTGAGTTTTTAATCTTAGCCATTCTGACTGGTGTGAGGTGAAATCTCAGGGTTGTTTTTATTTGCATTTCCCTAATGACTAATGATGTTGAACATTTTTTAAGATGTTTCTCAGCCATCCAAAGTTCTTCAGGTGAAAATTCTTTGTTTAGCTCTGTACCCCATTTTTTAATAGGGTTATTTGGTTTTCTGGGGACTAATTTCTTGAGTTCATTGTATATATTGGATATTAGCCCTCTGTCAGATGTAGGGTTGCTGAAGATCTTTTCCCAATATTTTGGTTGCTGATTTGTCCCTTTGATGGTACCCTTTGCCTTACAGAAACTTTGTAATTTTATGAGGTCCCATTTGTCAATTCTTGGTCTTACAGCATAAGTTATTGGTGTTCTGTTCAGGAACTTTTCCCCTGTACCGATGACCTCAGGGGTCTTCCCCAGTTTCTTTCCTATTAGTTTCAATGTGTCTGGTTTTATGTGGAGGTCCTTGATCCACTTGGAGTTGAGCTTAGTACAAGGAGATAAGGATGGATCAATTTGCATTCTACTGGATGCTGACCTCCAGTTGAACCAGCACCATTTGTGGAAAAGGCTCCCCCCCCCCCCCTGGATGTTTTCAGCACTTTTGTCAAAGATCAAGTGGCAATAGGTGTGTGGGTTCATTTCTGGATCTTCAATCCTATTCCACTGATCTGCCTGCCTGTCACTGTACCAATACCATGCAGTTTTTAACACTATTGCTCTGTAGTATTGCTTGAAGTCAGGGATACTGATTCCCCCAGAATTTCTTTTGTTGTTGAGAATAGTTTTAGCTATCTTGGGTTTTTTTGTTATTCCAGGTGAATTTGAGAATTATTCTTTCTATCTCTATGAAGAACTAAGTTGGGATTTTGATGGGTATTGCGTTAATCATGTACATTGCTTTTGGCAAGATGGCCATTTTAACTATATTAATCCTGCCAATCCACGAGCATGGCAGATTTTTCCATTTTCTGAGGTCTTCCATTTCCTTCTTCAGAGACCTGAAGTTCTCATACAGATCTTTTATTTGTTTGGATAGACATGCCAAGGAATTTTATATTGTTTGTGGCTATTGGGAAGGGTGCCACTTCCCTAATTTCTTTCTCAGCCTGCTTACCCTTTGAGTATAAGAAGGCTACTGATTTGCTTGAGTTGATTTTATAACCTGCCACTTTGCTGAAGTTGTTTATCAGCTGTAGGAGTTCTCTGGTGGAGTTTTTTGTGTCATTTAAGTATACTATCACATCATCTGCAAATAGTGATAATTTTACTTCTTCCTTTCCAATTTGTATCCCTTTGACCTCCTTATGTTGTCTAATTGCCCGAGCTACTACCTTAAGTACTATATTGAAAAGATAAGGACAGAGGGGGCAGCCTTGTCTATCCCTGATTTTAGTGGGATTGTTTCAAATTTCTCTCCATTTAGTTTGATGTTGGCTACCGGCTTGTTATATATTGCTTTTACTATGCTTAGTTATGGGCCTTGAATTCCTGTTCTTTCCAAGACTTTAAGCATGAAAGGATGCTGAATTTTGTCAAATGCTTTTTCAGCATCCAACGAAATGACCATGTGTTTTTTTTTTCTTTGAGTTTCTTTATGTAGTGGATTGCATTGATGGATTTCCGTATATTGAACCATCCCTGCATCTCTGGGATGAAGCCTATTTGATCATGGTGAATGATCGTTTTGATGTGTTCTTGGATTCGGTTGGCAAGAATTTTATTGAGTATTTTTGCATCGATGTTCATAAGGGAAATTGGTCTGAAGTTCTCTTTCTTTGCTGGATCTTTGTGTGGTTTTGGTATCAGCATAATTGTGGCTTCATAGAACGAGTTGGGTAGTTTCTTCTGTTTCTATTTTGTGGAATAGCTTGAAGAGTATTGGTGTTAGGTCTTCCTTGAAGGTCTGATAGAATTCTGCACTAAAACCATCTGGTCCCATGCTTTTATTGGTTGGAAGATTTTCTATGGCCCTTTCTATTTCTTTAGGGGTTAAGGGACTGTTTAGATGATCTATCTCATCCTGATTTAATTTTGATATTTGGTATCTGTCTAGGAAATTGTCCATTTCCTCCAGATTCTCCAGTTGTGTTGAGTATAGGCTTTTGTAGTAGGATCTGATGATTCTTCGAATTTCCTCAGTTTCTGTTGTTATATCCTCCTTTTCATTTCTAATTTTGTTAATTTGAATACTTTCTCGTGCCCTTTTGTCAGTCTGGCTAAGCGTTTATCTATCTTGTTGATTTCCTCTGAGAACCAGCTCCTGGATTCGTTGATTCTCTGTATGGTTCTCTTTGTTTCCACTTGATTGATTTTAGCCCTGAGTTTGATGATTTCCTGTCTTCTACTCCTCCTGGGTGAATTAGCTTCTTTTTGTTCCAGGGCTTTCAGGTGTGCCATTAAACTGCTAGTGTATGCTCTCTCCATTTTCTTTTTGGAGGCACTCAGGGCTATGAGTTTTCCTCTTAGCACTGCTTTCATTGTGTCCCATAGATTTGGGTATGTTGTGCCTTCATTTTCATTAAATTCTAAAAAGTCTCTGATTTCTTTCTTTATTTCTTCCTTGGCCAAGGTGTCATTGAGTAGAGTATTGTTCAGTTTCCACGTGTATGTGGGTTTTCTGTTGTTTTTGTTGCTATTGAAGACCACTTTTACTCCATAGTGATCTGATAGGAGGCATGGGATTAGTTCGATCTTCTTCTATTTGTTGAGGTCTTTCTTGTGACCAATTATATGGTCGATTTTGGAGAAGGTACCATGAGGTGCTGAGAAAAGGGTATATTCTTTTGCTTTAGGGTGATATGTTCTATAAATATCAGTCAAATCCAATTGGTCCAAAGCTTCAATTAGTTTTACTGTGTCCCTGCTTAGTTTCTGTTTTCCTGATTGGTCCATTGAGGATAGTGGAGTGCTGAAGTCACCCACAATTATTGTGTTAGGTGCAATGTGTGCTTTGAGCTTTAGTAATGTTTCTTTTATGAATGAGGGTGTCCTTGCCTTTGGAGCATAGTTATTCAGAATTGAGAGTTCTTCTTGGTGGATTTTTCCTTTGACCAGCAAGACGTGTCCTTCTGTGTCTCTTTTAATGACTTTAGGTTGAAAGTCAATTTTGTCTGATGTTAGAATGGCTACTGTGACTCGTTTCCTGAGACAATTTGCTTATAAAATTGGCTTCCAGCCTTTTGTTCTAAGGTAGTTTTTGTCTTTGACACTGAGGTGTGTTTCCTGTATGCAGCAAAATGTAGGGTCATTTTCCTTATCCAGTCTGTTAGTCTATGTCTTTTTATTGGGGGAATTGTTAAGAAATAATAAGGAATAGTGATTATTGCTTCCTGTCATTTTGATGTTATTTTTATATTTGAGTGCTTATCTTCTTTTGGTTTTGATGTAAGAAGGTAACTATCTTGCTTTTTCCAGGGTGTCGTTTCCGTCCTTGTATTGGAGTTTTCCTCCTATTATCCTTTGTAGGGCTCGGTTTGTGGAAAGATATTGTGTAAATTTGGCTTTGTCATGGAATATCTTGGTTTCTCCATCTATAGTAATTGAGAGTTTCACTGGGTATAGTAGTCTCGGCTGGCATTTGTGTTCTCTTAGAGTCTGCATGAGATCTGCCCAGGATCTTCTAGCTTTCATGGTCTCTGGTGAGAAGTCTGGTGTGATTCTGATAAGTATTCCTTTATATGTTACTTGGCCTTTTTCTCTTATTGTCTTTGATATTCTTTCTTTGTTTAGTACATTTGGAGGTTTGATTATTATGTGACGGGAGGTATTTCTGTTCTGGTCCAGTCTGGAGTTCTGTAGGCTTCTTGTATATTCATGGGCATCTCTCTCTTTAAGTTAGGGAAGTTTTCTTCCATAATTTTGTTGAAGATATTTGTTGGCCTTTTCAGCTGTAAATCTTCACTCTCATCTATGCCTATAATCCTCAGGTTTGGTCTTCTCATTGTGTCCTGGATTTCCTGGATGTTTTGGGTTACAAACTTTTTGCATTTTGCATTTTCTTTGACTGTTGAGTCAATGGTTTCTATGGTATCTTCGGCATCTGCGATTCTTTCTTCCATCTCTTGTATTCTGTTGTTGATATTTGCATCTATGGCCCCTGATTTCTTCTCAAGGTTTTCTATCTCCAAAGTTGTCTCTGTTTGTGATTTCTTAGTTGTTTCTACTTCTGTTTTTAGATCCTGGATGTTTTTACTCAGTTCCTTCACTTGCTTGTTTGTGTTTTCCTGTAATTCTTTAAGAGATTTTTGTGTTTCCTTTTTCATGATTTCTGCCTGTTGATCAAAGTTCTCCTGTATTTCTTTAAGTGATTTTTGCATTTCTTCCTTATTGGCTACTAACATATGACCCATATTCTCCTGAATTTCTTTAAGTGATTTTTGTATTTCCTTTGTAAGGACTTCTAGCTTTTGATCATTTTTCTCCTGAATTTCTTTAAGAGATTTATTTATGTCCTTCATGTGTTCCTCTAACAACATCCTGACCAGTGATTTTTAAATCCAACTCTTGTTTTTCTGGTGTGTTGGGGTATCCAGGACTAGCTGTTGTTGGAGAATTGGGTCCAGGCGCTGCCATATTGCCTAGATTTCTGTTAGTAACATTCCTACATTTGCCTTTTCCCATCTTGTTATCTCTGCTGTTAGTTGGTATTTTTGTCACTGGCTGGTGTTTGAACCTCCTGTGAGCCTGTAAGCCTATTTCAGCCCCTCTAGATGACTGGGTTTCCCCTGGCACAGATTGCTGATGTGTTGCCCTCCTCTTGGGTGACCTTGGAGCTCTAGTGTCTCCTGCTTCAAGTTGTTTCTGTGAACCTGGTGTTGTCCGTTTGCTCCTTCAGGGAGTGGTGATGGTGAATACTGTGGGGACCTTTTCCGAGTGTTGATCCCTCTTAGGGCAAAAGATCCCCCAACCAGGTTGATGCCCAAAGGCCCACCTAGCTGCTCAGGCTTTGAGTCCAGGTAAAAGCCTGACAGGCTTAGGCTGGATTGATGTTTGCTTCTGGTTATGTCTGCTAACTGGTTCTGTCAGGTAGTCAAGATGGCAAGTGCTGGGCAGTCTGCAGGGCAAACGACCCCCGGACCGGGTTGGAGCCCAGACATCCCACTGACTGCCCAGTGCCTGTGTGTGCAGGCAAAAGCCTGGCAGGCTTAGACCCAAGGGATGCTAGCCTCGGGCTATAGCTGCTAGCTAGCTCTGTCCCTTAGATCACTCTGGCGTCTGGTAGCCAAGATGGCAGCACACCTCCACAAGTGCAGGACAGTCTTCAGGGCAAATGACCCCCTGGCTGGGTTGGCACACAGATGGCCCACTCCGCTGTCCAGGACCTGTGTGCAGACAAAAACCTGCCAGGCTTAGACTCAAGCGATGTCAGCCTCGGACTATGTCTGCTAGCTGGCTTTGTCTGTTAGATCTCTCTGGTGTCTGGTAGCCAAGAAGGTGGCATGTGCCCCTGCAAGTCCTGGACAGACTGTAGGGCAAACGACCTCCTGGCCAGGTTCGCACACGGATGGCCCACCAAGCTGCCCACGGCCTGGGTGCAGGTAAAAGCCTGCCAGGCTTAGACCCAAGCGAAGTTAGCCTCGGACTATGTCTGCGTACCTGGCTCTGTCAGATCTCTCTGTTGTCCAGGAGCCCAGATGCCGGAGTGCTTCTTGTAACTGGCTGGCAGGAGGCAGAGGTCTACTGGGGCTTCAGTGCGGGTAAAAAGCATTGCAACTCCTCTGCTCACAGTCCGGCTGGTCAGCGGTGGTCAGTGGTCCCCTCCTCTCTCTTCATAACCTCATATTTAAAATTTTGTCCCAGACTCCAAACTGTCCAAGACAAATAAGATTTTTTTTTCATTTGTGAGAGAAGCTTTCTCTGTGCCCTGGCTGTTCTCTTGCTGTGTAGATCAGGCTGACCTCAAATTCACAGAGATCTGCCTGCCTTTTCCTCCCAAGTTCTGGGATTAAAGGCTTGCCCTACTGTATCCAACCCTATTTTGCATTTTATATATGATAATTGTGAATCATTGTAATGACTTTTTTTTCTACCTAGCATTGACCCCTGCTGGTAGGAATTTGATTAGACCTGTAGGTAATGTAAACTGAACCCCTGAATCACATTAACAGTTCTGAATATGTATGAATGAGTGGGAAATTTTCAAATATTTATGCTAAGGACTCATGCTTGCTAACTTTATCAACCTCAGGTAATGAGATTTTGCAATGGATATTTATGTATGTATGTATATACGTCTATCTGTATGTATGTATGTATGTATGTATGTATGTATGTATGTATGTATTTGTTGTTGTCGTTTAGAGACAGAGTTTCTCTACATATTCCCAGGTATTCTAGAACTCCCTTTGTAGACCAGGCTGGCCTGGAAGTAACAAGAGATTTTCCTGCCTCTGCTTTCATTGTACTGGGATTAAAGATATGCACCACCAGCCCAGATTTGCAATGGGTTTTTAAAAACCTCCAAGACAGTTTTCCTTATAAACATATCAGTGCTTGCATTAGTATAATACAACTTAGAAATCTTCCGTTCTTAGTGATGTTGTTAGATAACATTCTGTGCCCTGCCCCTGTATGTTTCATGGTGTGTCCTTAGATGGAAAATGCTTGTTGCCAACTTTAAAGATTGTTGCTCACATTTCTCTCAACAATTAGGAGATAAAAATTGGTGGAAACCAATGGTTATTTTACAGTTTTAGCCATTACTTGGCAAATAGAAACCCTCTGCCTTGCCCTTACTGATAAAGGCAAGATGAAGCTAGCATATTGGAATGTGTAGAGCTGGCTGAGTAACAAGTTACTCTCCTGTTACCTAGTATCCCTTTGATGGCCTTTCCTCATCTCCAGCATGGGATTTCTTGGCAAAATTACAAACCTTAGTGCCCCTGACCTTAGGAGACATAAGGGGAGAGAGGATGTAAATAGATACTTTAGGGTCTCTCTAAGATTCTTTCCAGAAAAAAGAGGCCAGTAGTTTTTTTTTGGGGGGGGGGGATACAAAAGAGTGGAAGATCTTCAGTGTTTGCATGTTGTTTGTTCCCAAAGATCAGCCTCAGATTTAAATCACTGGAGATAGGAGAGAATCTTCTGAGGTGTGGTTATGTATTTCTGCTGTGGAACGGATGAGAATGGAGTATTTACATGTATTAGTAGTAATCTGTAGCATTTTAATGTCAGAATCATTCTATTACTTATATAATTGGTTTCCTGATGTGCCAAACTTTATTAGGAGGTCATTATCATTAGCCCCATTTACAGATGAAGAACTTGCATAGGAAAGCAAAAGTGTTAAAATTCTCATTGGAAATAAACAGTAAGATTTATACTTGAATGTTAACAAAGGCTGTGAGCTTATTTAGTCAGACGTTTGCTAGGTCTCCTTTGCCTTGGTTTCTGTTGTCATTATCTGTGCAAAGTTGAAATTGAACATTAATTTCTATGGTGCACCTTGTTCTATTCTTTGAACTTTCTTGCTTGTTCATTTTGTATCTTCTTATTCTGTAAAGTGAACTGCTACTGAAGGCTCCTCATTCTCAGAAGTTTGGTAAGCTCGTTTCTGGGTTAAAGTAACCTATGTGAAGGCAAATCACACATAAGATTTGTTTGTAAGAGAAAACTTATAAAATGCAGCAATATGAGGAAATTGGAAATTAATGACATAGCAATGAGAACTAAAATGACTTCCTTTTCAGTGAAACTTGTAGAAAATATTTTTGAAATCACTAAGAGATGCTGAACAAAGTCCAAAGCGCAAACAGTAAATAAGCAAATACTATGTAAGAAAACTATCAAAAGTCATTAAGATAACTGAAAACCTGTTATTTAAGCTCCCTCCAAAAAAGACACATTTTCTTCCTAGTTGTAGGATATATCAATAACCCTGGGCCTTGGGCACTGCTTAATTCTGCCTTCCTGCTGCTGCCTCAGATGCCAGCCCAGATAACCTTTGCCCCAGCTCATGAAATATTTACACACTATGATGGAGACCTCAGCTACTGCTCTACCCAGACTAAATTTTCAGCTCCCACAAAGTGGGGGTAGGGGAGTCTTTTACCCAGAAGCTTGACATTCCAGACCCTTGACTCACAGATTTTTGCCTAGGGTTGGGGAGAAACCAGAGAGAAACTTTCAGTAAAAGACTAATCTCATCCTAAAGGTAGTAAGTATTGTCATCAAGTCTAAAAACTGTCTTAAAGACAATTGAAATTTTGGCCTATGACAGTAGTTAGGCACTGTGGTCAAGGGCTAACCTATATATGGTGTCTCAAAACAAAGAGATTGTAGAGAATGGTGAATGTATTCATTGACAGGGACAGGGAAGGTCAGGGAAGAGGGCAGTTTTTATTGCATTCATTTTAAGTGTGATTGATTCCTATAATGGATTTTAAAGCATAGCCAGAGGTAGAAGAGACCTCTGCCAAAGGACTGATTTTCTGGGGTGACTTTGGGCATACCACAGGCTGAACTACACTCAGGATGAAATTGAGACTCTTAACAATTATGAGAGAAATGTTTTCAGTAATGTCATCTAGCTAGTTACAAAATACAGAACCAAGCAATTAACAGTATCAAATGTCTAGCCTCCAGGTTGGGAAGAGGGTGTCACTGCCCAGAGTTGCTAAGCCACCTTCCAACAAAATAAATACAAATTATAAAAATGAAAAAAAATATGGCAGCAGGAAATTAACCCATATAAATAATAACATCAAATGTGAATGAACCAAGTAATACAATCAATAAACAAATTTTTAACAAATTCTTTGAAAAACAAGGGCAGTTAAGAGTACTTGTTTCTCTTCCGGAGGAGCCAGATTTGATTCCTGGACCCCACATAATGGGAACACAGCCATTCATAATCCCAGTTCTGGGATCTGATCCCCATTTTTGATTTTCAAGAGCACCATGCATGTATAGAACATGACACATACATGCAAACAAATCACTCATATACATAAAACTTAAAACAATTTTAAAAATCAGTTCTGTGCAGTGTATATGGGGTAATTTTTAATTCAAACATACAAAGAGATGGCCAGAGAGTGCAAATGCAAACAAAGGAGAAAGGGGTAGAATGAAATAAGTCAATGTAGGCTTTAAGCTAGAAAATATTATTAGAGATCTCTAAAACTGTAAATATAGAAGAAGAAAAATAAGAGATAGAGCTTAAAGCAAGCCAAGGAAAAGGACGGTAACGAGATAGCTAAAATGGAATAAAATTTAGACAACTGCTACGAATACATTGAAATAAAAAAGTCTCCAGAAATATCAGCAATATCAGGCAAATGTGTACCACATCAGTGTTAAAAAATAAGAGAATAAATGAAGTCATTAAATCAAGAATATAAAATAAAAACCATAACCTACCTCACAAGGAATCAAAAGGATTTTTAGGAAATACTATGACTGAGTAGCTTGAACAATTGAAATGATATTTCTCAGTGTCCACAGACTAGATGTCAAAGATCAAAATGCTGACTAGATTGCTTTCTTCTAAATCTTGTCTTGGGAGTGCGTGTGTATTTCTAGTTAGAGAGAAACACAAAAACTAAGACATGTTGTCTCTTATAAGGACACCAATACCAATCACCCATCCTTTTGATATTCCCTAAGTTTTGCTTCCTAAAGGCTATAGCTTCTGATACATATGAGAGAATAGAAGCTAGACATTAAATTTAGGGGAGGGAAAAATGTCTAAAATGATCAGCATGCAATTATATTAGATAAAATTCATGAAAGAGATGTTCATAGGAAGTCACAAACTGACAAAACTTAAAATGGAGATAATGGGTAGAACTGTACAAGTAAAATTATTAAATCAGCACTTTATTTTGTTTCTTAGAAACAAAATCTCAGTTTAATATGTTGTCGCTGGTAAGTTATAACAATTATTTAAAGGAAAATCAATACAAATCTTTGGTAAATTGATGCAAAAAATTTTTTTAAATCTAATTCTGTGACGCCTGTATTACAATGACAGCAGAGTCTGATAAAATATCAGAAGAAAGCTATAAAATAGTATTCTTCTTAAATACAGATACTTAAAAAAATCAACCAAAGTACTCACAAACACAAACCAAATCTAATAATGTAAAAAGCTATACCCGAGTAAGACTTGTCCTCAGAGTGATGGGGCTAAGTGTATGTCTTTGAGAACAATAGAGACTTTCTCATCTCCGGTGTCTGAAACCCTGGCTAAAGTGCCAGATGTCCATGGTCATCAAAACTGCCACTGAGTGAATAACTCTGAGTCCTTTGTCTTGTGAACTTGTGAAATGAATTTTTGACAGCAGTTTTAAAAAGAGTTTTACCATAGAGTAAAGGCTTTTAAAGGAAGGATTAATTGCAGAGAGAAAGCAATCAAGCTACTATGTGAGAGATTTCCCAAGACAGGGTTGTCTCTGAGGGGCTTTGTCTGGGGGATCAGAAGGCTTTTTACTAAGAAAGTAAATTGGTATTTCAAATGACCTAGCTGAAATAAGGAGAGGTGAGCTGGCTAGTCCAGCTGGTCCAACCACAGATCTCCACAAAGTATCCACTAACCTCCCCATGCCAGTGAATGGAGTCGTGTTCTGATGTACAACTCTGAGGGCCAATGAAGTGTTTGTTCACACATAGCTTTCAGGCAGCTGTGCTTATTAGGTTGCTACACTAAGGAAGAAAAAAAAAAGTGCATCTAGCAGATGCGCTTTTGGCTGACGGCCAGGACAGAACTGCACATAGGACCAATGATACTTCTGGCCAGATTAGAACCGCTTGTCAAAGACAAGAAACAGACCTGCTGGTTACGGAGATCTATCTGCCTCACAAACTTCCCTTATTCCTTATTTTCATCAAAAGCGGGTAGCATAAGTCTTTTTTTTTTTTAATTTTATTGATATATTTATTTACATTTCAAATGATTTCCCATTTTCTGGACCCCCACTCCCCGAAAGTCCCATCAGTCCCCTTCCCTCCCCCAGCATAAGTCTTGAAATCAATAATATTAATAAAATGAAATGAAAACAACATGTTTGTGCCATACCCATGCCATTAGATTGAAGAAAAGCATTTGACAAAATGTGATACCATGTACAATAAAAGCTTGCCGCAAACAACTGTTAGAAACTGAAAGCTGTCACTTGAAAAACCCATAACTAACATCATCCTTATTTATGAGCAGTTGAATGTTTTACCCTTACAAGTAGGGAATCCCTACGTAGGATTTCAATTTTTGCTGTCTCTATTAAACATTGTTCCAGAGATTTTTATATGGAAAAGTAATTTAACAAAAAACGAAAATATATCCAACGTGGAAAGAAAAAAAACTCTCTAGGCAACTGTTGTGTTCTTTGTTGTGTAGCTCTTTCCTCTTAATTGAAACCTTCCTGGAGAGAGGAAGGAGGTATATTAGAATCAGGAAGTAAATGAAATAAAACTCAGGATGCTTCTGACTCTTGATTAACAACACAGGTCCAGAAGGTTATGGCAGCAATAACAACTGGTCAAGATATGAGACTCTGCAATCAGCTGAGCTGACTGCAAGTTGTGCAAGGAGCTCCAGGGCGGCAGCTTTCATTAGCCATCATTTATGCCTAGATGGGCTTTTCAGGATGCATCTGTGCTTGAGTCACTCAAGCTTCTGGTAAGTAATCTCTATAAAACACTGAGGATTGAGCTAGACCTGGATGAAATGCCTTGTTTAGTCTGTTGGTGCGCTATCTACGGTGAATCCACATTTGTTCACATCTCTCTGAGAAAAGTCACACAGAAAGCTTAGCGCATAAACAGGGACCAAGAGAACCAAAGGGAAGAGGGATTGCATGGTTTTATCATTTATCACAGGGAACTTCAGCTGTCACTACATCAGGGAGGCATACTATTTCCTACCACCTAGGGAAAGGTAGTCATATCAGGATTGTCCCTAGAGACACTCTAACCTCTCACAGGTCAGAATTAAGTTCCTGTCTCATCACTCATAATGGAGTCTATACAAATATTTGCACAAATTGCAGGCATCTCAGATGATTAGAGAGTCTTGTCTCTTCACCAATGGTTATTGCTGATGTAACATGGAGGGGTGTTGTTAATGATTCCTATGATGAAAAATAAAATATGCAGCCATGTCAAAACCATCTAAAAGTACAATGTCATTCAAGAGAATCTCAGGGTCATAGTCTTCATGGTATAGGATTTTAACTGGGGGCTTACATGCAAATACGGGTATGTGTCCACATGGCTGGCTGTTAGACTAAAGAAAATGTAATTCCTGATGCACGTGATATGAATAGCCTGGGTTACATACAGTTCTGTTTCAGTTCAAGCCTCAGGACTGGTGTTGGTCTGTAGTTGCATTGCTGAACCCCAAGATTCAGTACAATCTTTATGATTTAGGAGAGGATTTTGTTGATCTTAGATCACCATGTAATTTTGGTTCATAAAGTGGAATACTGATCAAGAATAAATTAACTTCAGAGTCACTCAAAGGCAAATGTAGTAAGATTCATTCCAATCTATTTTTCATAGGGGAAAATTAATAGAAAACTAAATGCTGCATTTACAGAATTCTGGAAAACTTTGAAGCCTGATCAACAGTTCACAGAAGACATAAATTATAAGACAGTATAAATAAAAATGTTTTAGAAGTCTGAATATGTGTGGGTATTATTCCCCCAGAGTATTCCATGCACATCTTTTCCCTTGAAAGAACATATACAAAGAATAGAGATTGTCTATCCTCCTGGGAATAGACTGTCTACTCTGCATGGCATCATTTCATTGCCCAGGTGTGGCAGATGGAAAGGCAACAGTCACAATGCTGAATGGAAACCTGTTAGAATCAGAGATCTGGCTCCAGAATTAAATGCAGAAGCCAAGAATATAGTCTTACTACCTTTTGGAACTAACCATGGCTGAACAACACAAGCTAGCCTCAGCAAGACCAGAAGGAATAAAATTCAGTGTGGTCTCAAGAGAATAGTATCCCAGGGTGAGGAAACACGATTGCTTATGTAAAGTGGATTGTAGATTATGGAGGACCAGGTGAGGTAGTGCTACCCATAATAAACTACTATATTTAGCATTGATCACTAGAAATTTTAATCAAAAATGTTATACATCTACATACATATATACATATATGCATACATATAATGTATTTCAATCAAGTCCATCCCTCAAATCCCTCCCTTCCATCTCCTCCTCTATTCTCTTCAAAATTATTCTCTCCAAACTTTATGTTTTTGTGTCTTTTCAAATCTATGAAGTCTACTTATTACTGCCAGTATGCGCATCAATACATGGCCAACTACCTCCTGAAGCATGAGTAGCTTCTCTGAGGCTGCACCTTTGTAGAACACTGACTTTCCCTCTTCCCATCAACCATCAATTACAAATAGCTCCTTAGATGAAGTTTGGACTCCCTGACTACAACCCCCTTCATATTAGAATTTTGTCTAGATTGATTTTGTACAAGTCTTGTGCATGTTATAGCGTTATAATATATCTCTATCATCTATATCTATATCTATATCTATATCTATATCTATATCTATATCTATATCTATATCTATATCTATATCTATATCTATATCTATATCTATATCTATATCTATATCTATATCTATATCTGTCTTTGTATCTGTATCTCTGTCTTTGTCTCTGTCTCTGTATCTGTGTTTCTGTCTCTGTCTTTGTGTCTCTGTCTGTGTCTCTGTCTCTGTATATGTATCTGTATCCTTCCTTTCTTAAGGCCCATGAATTTACCACTTGCACCCATGGAATGCTCCTTTTCTTTAACCAGTTTTTGTCATAGTAACTAGAAAGTGAAAACAAAAGCAGGAATTTCTCAGGGCATCATGGGGCAGAAACAAAAGCAGACATCAAGGAAGGACAAAGAATACTGATACCAGGCAGAAATAGTAGGCATTATTACCCTGGTCCCTGGTGTTAAGACACAAAAGAACTGCCAGGCTTATCCACCCACCTAGGTAGGCGGAGCCTTCTTTTCTGCTACTACTGAAAAGCTTGTTTAGCATATCAAAAACAAGGATGCTGAGGCAGAACTTCTTCCTTATTATTTTCTCAATGGCTTCTGTTGTAGCTCTGGGGATGGAACCTAGAACCTTGTGTGTTTATACAAGCCTTCTACACCTGAACCCCACCAGCAGCCCCACAGCATTTTCTTCCCTGTTCCCCATTAGCTTGAGTGGCTACAGAATCCAGTGTCTTTTTGCAAGGCTCACAGAGAGCTTTGCACAATGAACAGGAACAAAGGGACATAGAGGAAAGTGCACATGTGTGGAGCAGGCTTTTGTCCTGCCATTCCAGCAGCAGAACAAAGATTCTGAAGACAAACAAACAGCTAAAGCTCCTCTGGGGTTCCAGCACCCAATATTTTGTGTACTCTTTAAAATGAAAAATCAAGTCCAATTTGTACTGCCAATATAACCTTGGATCAGTGACCTTCCACTGAAGTGTGATCAACTTACCATGGGCCACAAAACTCTTTCTCTCTTTCTCTTTGTGTCTCAGTGTCTGTTTCTGTCTGTCATCTGTCATCTGTCTCTGTCTCTCTGTCTCTCTGTCTCTCTGTCTCTGTCTCTTTCTCTCTCTTTCTCTGTCTCTCTTTCTCTCTCTGTCTCTGTCTCTTTCTCTTTGTCTGTCTTTCTCTCTCTTTCTCTGTCTCTTTCTCTTTGTCTGTCTTTCTCTCTCTTTCTCTGTCTCTCTCTGTCTCTGTCTCTTTCTCTCTCTTTCTCTGTCTCTCTCTCTGTCTCTGTCTCTTTCTCTCTCTGTCTCTTTCTCTCTCTCTCTCTCTCTCTCTCTCTCTCTCTCTCTCTCTCTCTCTCTCTCTCTCTCTCTCTCTCTTTCTCTTTCTCTCATTTTTTCTCCAAAAGGAGAGGAAACTTGTGTACACTCCCTTTTCCCGTGCTAAGATTATGTCTGGCTTGAGCTTTCACAGGACTTGTGCATAATATTCACAATTGCTATGAATCCTTATGTGCAGCTTCTTTATTGTATCAAAAAAAAAAAAAAACCAATGTTTTCTAGTCATCCAGGCTCTTAGAATATTTCTATTCCCCTCTTCCACAATGAACCGCAAGACTTGGAAGAAAGTATATTATATAGAAGCCCCATTGAGAGCTAAACATTCTGCAGTCTCTTATTTTCTGCACATTGACTAGTGTTGGTCTCTTTGTTAATCACCATCTATCGCATAAGAATGTTTCTTTGATGAGTGCTGTGATATGCATTTATCTGTTGGTGTAATGTTAAATATTTAGGAGTTGCTTCAATACTGTATTAAATAGGTCCTATTACCTACCTAGCTTCAGGTTCCTGGCTCCCCTAAAGGTGCAGCTATGAGTTCCTTTATGTCGGACAGACATTATGTTCAATTAGAAAGTGATTAGCTACTCCCATAACATTAGTGTCATTTTTGCACAAGTGACTATATCTTGCCAGGATGGTTATTAGTATAACTTGTAGAGTTTACATTTTGGTATGAGTGATGATTACATTTTTTTTGCTGGTTGCATGCATTAACAATTCCCAGCAGTATAAAAACTAGCCACTATGGGAGAAACTTTAAGGTGAATCCCAGATTTTTTTCTTTTGTGTTCTTTGACATAAGTATGTAATGTCTTTGGCAAAAATATTCTTAACATCAAGTTCTGGAGGGTAAAGAAAAACACTGACAAATAGCCTATAATATTTTGGGAGGTCTGTAAGATCTCCCTAGATGACAACTCTAAAAGAGATTATCCATTTCAAACTCTCGTCTTTTTTGTTTGTTTGTTTTTTGATAGCCTATGATATCTAGTAGAGACATTGTAGCCCCATTATATGGCAATTCAATTGAGGTTAGAGATTAATTGAATTGAGATTATTTTTATATGTGTGTATATTATAGAAAGCTTCTACAGTAGTGGGTTTCCACATGAGATTTTTGAAAGGTCTTTAGTGTTAGTTATCCCTCTCAATATTCCCTCCTCTACCCTATCTTTCTAGTCAACCCTTCCTATTTTTTAAAGCTTTATTTTTTACCATTGTCATCTCTTTCCCCTTGCTTGAAGATCACGTCTATCGATCCTTACTGATATTCTTACTAATCTTCTGACCCCTATGGATATTTCAAATGAAACACATATATCTGAAAATTCAAAGCTGACATTTATAAATCAGAGAAAATATGAGACATTTGTCTTTCTGGTCCTGGTTTTCCTCAGTCAGAATAATTGGTTCCATCTTTATCCATTTACCTGTGGTGGTTTGTTCTATGTACTTTACTAACCTTTCTGGTTCTCATATTCTGTGATTATTTAATGTAGAGAATTTTAGTCACAGGATCCTTGCAGTGAATAAAGATCTTTGGGAATGGCAAATGAGTAGAAAGAGTTAGCAAACTACAAAGGTCTTCAAAGCTGGGAGTTGCATTTCCTATATATGGTCAAAGAGGAAGAGCATTGAACAGTACAAATGAGAATCTACAAGTTCCTTCCTATAATGGCATTCAGATACAGTGTGATGAAAATTAATTCCCCAAATAAACAAAACACCAGGTGGCAGCAGTAGAAAGGATGGAAAGGCAAAGCATGAGGGCCTTGTCCACCATGTTTCTTTCTTTCAAATATGCTTCTTCGCAATTTCTTTTCATCCAAAACCATAAGTATGATTAGAAGATTCATTAGTTTAATTTTGTTATCTGAAAAAAGATTTTAAGAGGTAAGATCTTATAATTAGAAGAAAAATAAAAATATAGTTCTGGAATTCTTTTTTTTAATTGAACAGTTTTACAACATATTCTGATCATGGTTTCTTCTCCATCACCTCCTTTCAGATTCTTCCCACCTCCCCAACTGTTCAACTACATATTGTCTTTCTCTCTTTTTAAAAACAAAAAGAGAAAAACTAAAAAAATTCAAAACACAAAAACAAAGCATATTAAAAACAAAATTCAGAAGCCATAATATATAAACAAAAGACCAAAAAAACATTAAAAAGTCTAAACAAAGCAAAATGAGTCAAAAATAATCTCCAAAAATACCATTGAGTTAGTTTTGTGTTGGGAATTTACTACTGGAATGGGGCTTGCTGTTAAATGTAGTTTGTGAGAGTGGGTATCAATTACAGGATAGCTTAGTTGGGGATGAGGCTTGTGTCCACATAACCCAGTTTTGAACCCGTGCTGGTCCTGTGCATGCTGTCACAATCTTTGTGAGTTCATAAGTCCTATTGTTTCAGGAAGTCACTGTTTCTTTGCTATTTTTCATTCCCACAGCTTCTTACGATCTTTTTGCTTCCTTTTTCAAAGAGGGGAGGAACCTAATGATGACATCCCATTTAGTGGTGAGTGTTCCAAAGTCTCTCACTCTGCACATTATCCAGCTGTGGTTCTCTGTATTGGTTCCCATATGCTGCAGGAAGAACTTCTTTGATGATAAATGAGCAAGATATGAATATTTCCGGATTTCATTGCTGTGTTCTTCCATGTGTTCCCATGGCGTTGGCCATAAATCCAATCAGAAAGTGTTTGGTTACTCCCACAATCCATATTGCAGGTCACCATTAGAAATCAAAGAGTTTAGCTGGATTGGTATTTACCTTTCTCCTTTAGTAGCGTGCAGAGTACCTTCCAGTACCATAAACACTAATCAGTAGGTATTGAGACTCTATGTAAGTAGATACCAGCTCAACTTCTCTATGCTCAATGAGTTGTATAGGTGTTGTCTTCAGTAATAGGGCCTTGCCAACAGTTTGTGGAGAGCAACTAATAGCTTTGCTAATAGTCTGATTTGTTTGTGGGTCTCCAGGGTGAACCATTACCCAACAACTGAATTAGATATAGCCCATTCTTGGCAGTAGAAATTTCACTTAGTGGCCAAAAATCACTAGTTAGCTACTGAAGTGTTAAGAAGAACAGTTGGTGAGATTTTGGAATTTTTTCACTATTGATAACATCTTGATAAGATTCAAATCTCCATACACATAGTATTTTTAGAATTTAAAGATAAAATTAACTCTCCATTGTTGATAATAAAACAGCAGTATGCCAAGATTTATATATACCACAGAATATGTGCATAAGTTGGCATTAGAATTAGTAGTTGGCTAGAGGGATTTGAAATGCTTGCACAGTCATTTTACTTTTCTCCATATTGGATACAACAGTATTCTTTTAAATAAAGTTAATATTTCTTGCTAGCTGTGTTTTATCTGCTTCCTAGCATCTGTATAATGTCGAGATATTTCAATAATCTTATATAAAAAGACACAAGCAGTCTTTGAGGCATGCACACTTTGTGAAGAAGACAAAAATATTTCCCGTTTTTGCTAAATGTAAAAAAAAATCATCAAAGTAAAAAATAAATGAGTTATAAGCTGGGGAAGAGTAAGTACAAAGACATTCCTATTTGAGAGTACATCTTTGGATACTTGAAATAACAGTAACTGACCTGACAGGAATGAAGATATTTTAAAAAGAACTTCGTGTCTCTCCTATTAGACTATTGAAACAATAGATTCCAAGAAATCAGGACTTAGAAGTCTCATGGTGGAAGAAGGAAAAGGCTGAAATCTGATGCCAACCGAAGGAAACAAGATTTTGCACAGTTCTGATAACTTCTCAGACCATACTGAATTAGAGACTGGCACCTAGACAATGAGTCCATCCCTTGGCCTGGAATGCTTAGTCATGCATACTATTTGTCCTCTATTTCAATGTAAATGGCATGTCAAGATCCCAAAGACAAACTTAGAGATCACTGGACATTTTCTTTTTTTTTTTTCACCTAATGCAATCATATTGAATATATCCTCTTGCTCTCATTTCCCTTTACTTGTCCTTTTAAGTGGCTTCTTGAGTATAGGTAGTGAGGCCTAGCTTGTTAGGCCTCAACTCTAACCATCACGTAACCTAAGTAACATACCTTAGTGTTCCTTGTGTATTGTGCCAACTAAGGTATGAAAAATGTATGGCAGAAAGATGAGGCTGGATAATAGGCAGAGACCAGGTGTTGTAGAACATTGGGTAATGAGTTTGAACTTTATCTCCTAAACAATGTTTCAACACTGTTTAAGGAAAAACAGTGAATCAGATTTTA
Source organism: Apodemus sylvaticus (assembly GCF_947179515.1). NCBI lineage: Eukaryota > Metazoa > Chordata > Mammalia > Rodentia > Muridae > Apodemus > Apodemus sylvaticus. The sequence continues at coordinate 68,565,120 of NC_067495.1, read as the reverse complement.
GAACCATCAAAAAATGAAAAAAAAAAAAAAAGAAACAACTGACAGTGAAAGTAATTAAAAGGATGCCAGTATACTGGAGGTAAAAGATTAACATGACTTATCTGTATTAGAGTAGCATTTTTGAAGCTGAACAAAGCAGATGATCAGAAATTGTAGACATGGATATGGTGCTTTGATAATGTGAAATATATAAATATGCAGAAGAAAAATAGGCCAAGAAGCAACAACTCCTAAGGAAAGGTAACTGCTAAGGATCTGTCAGACACAAGTAACAAGAGATCACATAGGAGTAAGACTCATTCAACATATATACCTAGCTATAAGAATAAGCCCCTTTGTCCTCACTAAGAGTCCAAAAGAGTTTCACCTAAGATGCTGAAAAACTATTTGTTTAAGGAGCTACTTACAGACATTTTCAAAGGATGGTTGAAATTGGTAAGATTTGACATAGCCACAAAATGTAACCTTTAGTATCGATCATGCCAACAGCAAAATCGATCTGGTTTCCATTACACAAATATCTCTACTTCTGTGTGTACCTTTACTAAGTCTGAAGCTTCTGATCAGTATTATAGAGGAAGGTGAGCATGTTTGTCCACGATCTTTGAGTGGCCCTTGCTATTGAATGTCAATGAATAAAACACATGCTTATCTTGCTCCCACGTTTTGGATACTATCTTATAGTAGAATGAATAGATAAATAATCTTCCTTCCTTAAAAACTGACTTTAAGAAGTAACTATAATGGAACTTCAATCAGCAGACCAAAGATGTGACTAATTAAAAAAAAAAAAAAAAAAAAAAAAACAAGGCTGCTAGACAATCTATCGAGTAATATTAGTTTTACGATCACAAGACCCAGTCTCAGTTTTCCATTTCCTAACTCTAAAACTTTGGTACAATTACTTGACCAATGTGATGCCAAGATACACCATTTGTGAAATTGTAAAGGCAATCATAATAATTTTTATGTACTTCACAGTGTTATAGTGAGTCATATGAAATGGCTTTGTGAAAATATGAACTCATCAAAAATGTTAAAGGCACTTACCAACAACCAGATGATCTGAGTTGGATCCCTAGAATCTACACAGTAGAGGAAAAGAACTGAATCTACTAAGTTGTCCCGTTACCTCTACATGTGACATTGTGTGCACTTGCATAAATTCACACATGAATATGATTAAAATCAGGATAAATGAATAGATAAATGGAGATATATCTCATGTGTTCTATTAATGACCGTGCAACTTAATGAAATTGTTAGGAGTAAGAGGAACATGGCCACTGGAGCCTATAAGTAAATGTATTTATTACTTTAGTTTACTAGGGAAATGAATGTTTCTTAAGAAATCTCCTGATGGAAAATATTTAAAGTAGAAAGTCAAATCCACTTTTCATTTATATCTTTTCAATGTTCTTTCTCATATCAGTCACTTCCTTCAGGCTATACTCACTTCCCCTGATCCAAACTCTTATTCTAAAAAGAATTCTAAGAATGTATTTAGTACAAAAAGTTCTGTGCATAATTACATACTAGCTCATCTTGTGCCTTATTTGATCCATGTGTATCTCCTGATATTTGAAGCTAGATTTTAAGTTCCTATACTCTAAAGAGAATTTCCTAACACTACATTTGTGATTTAAATGCATTTGGCACAAATGCTTCAGGAGTCATAGATGAAGGGGTTTGAGAGAATTTTGAATATTAGCAAAAGGATGAAGTTCTGAGGACCAAAATTGAGATTAGAAAATTTTTATACCAATTTGGTTCTATACTCAAGTTTGAGAATGCAAAATTAATTTCTTCTCATAAACTTTTCCTAATTTCTGTTCCAAATCTTTGCCACGGAAGTATTGGCATTTTCTGTCAAGACAGGACCATTTAACTCTGATTAAATTGTTTAGATTGCAGCAGATCTTTGACACTTTATCAGCATCTCTTTTTTAATTACTGTGAACAGCATTTCCACTGTATGACTGAGCTAAATTTGACATCGAGTAATTTAGAATATAATAAAAAACTAATGTGGCTTTTTAGATAAGGAACCATGTACTTTGTATCCTTAGAGGTTGAAGAACATTCAGTTCCCTGCAGCAATGGAAAACATTTATGAATGGTGTTTTAGCCCCAAACTATTCATAATAAGGCTGTAGTCACAGAAAATTAGGGTTACTAACCCATTGCAATGGGGAAGATTCAGACACTGGAAAAATCACAGGTTGCTTTGTAAAAGGAAAAACATGAAAGTTGCTACAAGATTCTAGGGAAGGGTACAATTCGGTTGAAAATCAAATAAAGCACTGTGTAAAGGGATCATTGCTGCTTCTGCCTATGTCTCGCATTTTCTATCCCTTGGATGTGTCCCAGGGTTGAGATAAAGTCATTGAGAGGATGTGATCAATCATTTCAAAGTTGCACATGTGACTACAATAGCTTCATTTTCTATACTAGAAGATAAAACTTTATGTTGCACCATTGAATGTATGAGCCCATTATGTTTTCCACATTCAATTAACATAAAAAATTTAAATGTATTTCCTTCCTCATAAGAAGTGTTCTAAGTGATGGAAGTATTCTTTGCTAGTCCATAAATGCAAATCATTGCATTAAAAATTTGAAGTCAGTGAGGCAGTGGTGGCGCACACCTTTAATTCTAGCACTTGCGAGGCAGAGGCAGGTGGATTTTTGAGTTTGAGGCCAGCCTAGTCTACAGAGTGAGTTCCAGGACAGCCAGGACTACACAGAGAAACCCTGTGTCAAAAAAACAAAAAGACAAAAAAGCAAAAACAAACAAAAAAAAACCCTTTGAAGTCACATGTCATTGCACTGGAAAGCTCTAGAACTTCCCAAATAAATGAATTAAAACAGGACAGCTCCCTTACACAAAAAGAGTCTTTCTTTTGAACTTTGGTGCTTGGGGAGAAAATTTAATTAGACGATATGAGTGAAGCCTGAGATACCATTGTTTAGGTTCACTAAGTGTCCCTGTGAACCTGCTCCTAGAGTTTAGAATTGAACATGATATTTCATTTTACTTTGAGATGAATGTTTTCTCTGTATAAATGATCTTATGTTATATCTGGTTCTGGATTATACACAACCTGTGAGTGGAACAATAGAGGGAGAAAAATGAAAGGCTTTCTCTACACAGTTCTTGGCACTATATGGAAATGAGAGAAGGACTGTGTGTGTTGTGACTTGAATGAAGTGTCCTCTACAGTCTCTGGCACTTGAGTACTTGATCTCAAATTGGAATCACTGTTTGAGAAAGCTTTGGAGGTGTGGCCTTGCTGAAGATAGTAAATTTTTAGGGGCTGGCTTGGTCATGGAACTTTATCATAGCAATAGAAAAGCAACTAGTACATGTGGTAGATCTTGTCTCAGTTTCTTTTAAAAAACCATCACACTGATTCTCATAATGGCTGCTCTAGACTTCACTCACACCAGCAGTGAATGTTGTGCGAGTAAATAATAACTTATTGATTAGGATTAAGGCCCACTACACAAGATCAGCTCCATACCTGGTACCAATACTGGATCATGAGGCAATGAGTAGACAAGTAGGGGAGAATGTACTACAATTACACGGCTAAATAAACACAGTATTAAACCAACTTCTGATTATTTAGCATTATACTCATATATTCAGTCATTTCTCAACCCTCATCAGAGAAGCTTCTGAGAGCTATAACTGGCCAAGGTGCAGAGAATAAGATTCTGCAGAACCTTCAGCCATAAGTGGAATTCTAGCCCCTCCTACCAAGTCTCAGGAATCACTGTGGAAGAGAAGACTATAAACACTAGAACTGATGAATGACTATAAGGAAACTGTATCTTCTGAACACGGCAGAAGTTGCACATATGAATTCGTGGAGGTTGTGACGGCATAGACAGTACTTGTGCAAGTCCAAACTAGACCAAATCTCAGAATAAAAAAAGCAGAGATGGGAAGTTCTACCTCTAGTTTAGGGGCTACTGGCAGTAGTCAGTGGTTATTAGAGGAAGGAACAGGTTGTTCTAAGAGTATAGTCCCTGATCAGTTGATAATAGTCTAGTAAAAGGCCATGCAAAAACATTTAGACAGCATGAATTGGCTTCAATGGGAAGAAAATCAAAAGGACACAAAATTGAGTGGGAGGGGAGTCAGGGTTTGGAACTGAGAAGTGTTAATGGAGAGAAGGTGTGTTTAAAATACATTGCGTGAAATTTTCAGACACCAATGAGACATGCTGACATCGGAGAGAAAAATCTCATGGCCTCAACCCTAGACAAAAAACTACAGGCCGCAAAGGAATGCTAGAAGTGGGAGAAAATATTCTTCCCCGGGGAAGTGTCCCTTTATTGGTTACAAGTACAAGTGGTAAGCCCTGAAATCATATACATACAAGTAATGTTATGCTGAGCAGATTATATTTATATGTGTAGGAATCTATCTATCTGTCTATCTATCTATCTATCTATCTATCTATCTATCTATCTATCTACCTATCTATCTATCATCTATGTTACAGCATAGAAAAAGATTCTACAAATTTGAGAGAGAAAGCAAGGAGTAAATGGGAAGGATTACAGCAGTGCTTCTCAACCTTCATAAAGTTGCAGACACTTGTGTTGACTCCCAACCAAAAAATTTACTTTTGTTGCAATCTCATAACCGTAATTTTGCTACTGTTATGAATTGTAATATAAGTCTCTATTAATGCAGAATATCTGAAATGTGACCCCTGTGAAGATGCCATTTGAAGCCCCAGAGAGGTCATGGCCCATAGATTGAGAACCCTGGACTAGTGGGGCAGAAAGGAAAGAGGGAAATAATATTTTAAAATGTGTATTTCTTTTTCTCTCATATAATATATCCAGACTGAATTTCCTCTCCCTCCACTCCTCTCTGGACTCCTATCTTCCCTCTCCCCCAAATCCACCTCCCACCCCACTAATCCTAAACCCCTTCTCTCCCTGGAAATGGCAGGCCTCCCAGGGATGTCAAAGGAACACAGCATAAGATACAGTAAGACCACACACAGATCCTCACATCAAGGCAGGGCTAGGCAACCCAGTAGAAGGGTCCCAAAAGCAAGCAAAAGAGTCAGAGACACCTCACTCCCACTGTCAGTAGACCCCTCAAAACACCAAGCCAGCAAGCACTGCATTTATGCAGAGTGACTAGGTCAGATCCACACAGTCTCTGCAATTACTGCTTCCGTCTCTGTGAGCCTCTGTGAGATCTGCTTAGTTAAGGCTGAGCTCTTCTGGTTAACCTTCTGATTAAAAGCCATTTCCTGCTTATTAGTCCTCATCTTCTTTCCATTCTGTAGCCTCTAAAGTCTAATGCATTATTTTCTGTATTTTTAAACTTTGATTCTGACTCCATGTACTCTTGTGCACAGATGAGATGCACAAAGCAGACTGACTCGGCAACTGATGGCAATTGCATAAATCTCCCCCCTCTTCTGAGGCTTCGGGTAGCTGATGGGAGTGGAAAATGATGTTCTAATAAAAAATATTTTAATTTTTAAAAATAAAAAAACATAGAAACAAAATGGAGAAAATCTGTTACTTGTGACAAGCACTCTCCTAGATGGCTAAAAAGGCTATACAGACAGATAAATAAGGGATTGCCAGCGATGGTGTGGATTGACTAGGGAGATGAAAGTTAGTGGGGAGGGAACAATCATATATGTGCACATTCCTTTGTGTGGGAAGCATGTGCCTAGAAATGGAGCACTCTCCTTTTGCAGTAAGTGTATTACAGTATCAAAGTACCATTGCTTTCCAAAAGCAGGTTTTGAGTAGGAAGTAAGATATAAGAGGCTCTACCAGCTGCTGACTGAGACATGTGCACGTGCAGAGAGTTACAGCCAACCACTGGATTGAGGTCAGGAACCCTATTAAAGGATTGAAGGAAATGAAGGGATGGTAAACCAAGAGAATGAACAATAGTATCAACTAACCCGGACCCCTGGGAGCTCCCAGAGGTTAAGCCACCAACCAAAGAGCATGCACAGGCTGATTCTGGTTCTGGTTCTGCACGCTCCCCTCTCTCCACCCCTGCCAGTTCCCACATAGATGTAGCAGAGGACTGACTGCCTTGTCTGCCCTCAGTGGGAGAAGATGCACCTAATCCATAGAGACTTGATGCCCCAAGGAAGTGGGATGAGGGAAAGGGGTGAGATGGAGGAGTGGGTGGGTAAGGCAAATGTGGGAGTAAGTACCCTCTCAGAAGCAAAGGGGAGGGGGACAGGTAAAGAACTTTGGGAGTGTGGACAGGGATGGGGGGGCCAAATTTGGGCCATAAATAATAAAATAATTTAATTAAAAATAATCTGTAGATTGCTTTTGGCACGATGGCCATTTTTACTATATTAATCCTGCAAATCCATAAGCATGGGAGATTTTTCCATCTTCTGTGGTCTCCTTTGATTTGTTTCTTCAGAGACTTGAAGTTCTTGTCATACAGATCTTTCACTTGCTTGGTGAGAGTCACACCAATGTATTTTATACTATTTGTGGCTATTGTGAGGGTGTCATTTCCCTAATTTCCTTCTCAGCCTGTTTATCCTTTGAGTATAGGAAGGCTACTTAAAAAATAAAAAGAAAAAAAGAAAAAAGAAAAGATTCTCGCTCTCGCAAACCTAAAAAAAAAAATGCACAAAGACATTTTATACTGGATGCTTACAGTACAACAAAAAGAACCTGGATAACCTGTAGTTCAACTGATCTGGCAAGAAATTAGCCTATCCTGAAAGATATAATGTTGAGGTTAGTTGCTTTGGTCCAGTTTGAATACCATTTGGTTTAACCTGATACGATAAGGCAAGAGGCACCTGTCCCAGATGTCTCTATGTAAAAGTTCCTGAAGGACTTGTTAACCTTGGGACTGTAACTAAATGATAAAATAATTCTACAGACACCTTAAAATTTTCTTGAGTGACAGCCACATGCATTATTTCTAACTAAAGCCTAAGGAACTGATAAAATAATACTACAGACACCTTAAAATTCACTTGAGCTACAGTCACATGCATTATTTCTAATTAAAGTCTATGTGCAATAATTAAGAGGTTAGGACTTTAAAAGTATAGACTGGAATTTTGAAACATGTGTCCCGTTCTTCCTTCCTACAGGGCTGACCGGAATCCAAGCTTGTAAAATTAAGAGAACAATGACTGTCTGGTCCAGCCTGGAACTTTTTTGTTTTCTTAGATCCTCTTAAGCTTTTTTGCCGTGGCTCTAAATTTCATGTTGTTCAGTGATTCTGTTAGGTTTGCTCAGAGAGTCTGAAGATTATTCTCACAGTTAGAAAGTCCTCAGAATTCACTTTGAAAGTATTTACTAATCAGATGGGTTCTACAGGCACTTGTGACAAGCAAAATCCTGGTGCCCGCTTTCCTGTTAATCAGTAATCAGCGCTGAGCTTTGTTTGTCTGCTCCACTGCTTTCTAACATGAGTATCTCTCCTGCTTAGATTTCTCTTTGTGTTCTTAGAGCTCTTCTATCAAGATGAAATAAAAATGGGAGTGAACTACAGTCAAGCTATTATGCAACTAGTTAGGTATTAGCAGAATTAGAGGACATTAGGTCTGGACCCGTCCCTCATAATCAACATCATATTGGAACTGTGGGACTCTTAATTACTGGTTAAAAGAATGGGTCCTGAGTCATTGTTCCCATCCTGGGAGGAGATGTGACATCCTGACCTTCCCAGAATGTCATTAGTTGAAAGTAAGCCTGACTCCAGGAATCCTGAACCTTGTAAGATAGGAGGAGACTCTGATAAAGAACAAGGTCATACATTGACCCTTGTGGAACAATTGATGCAAATGGGCCTGACAATCACATGGGCAAGACAATACCCATCAGGAAAGCCATCTGTTTCAGACATTTCTGAACTAGCAGAAAACTTGCGTAAAATGCAAATCAACATAATGGTCTCCTTGGCCTTCATGCACTCCCACCCATTAACTGTAACACACTTTACTCTGTAGTAAGTGCTGCCTATCTTCTACATTATATGTCATGCCTGTTGTCTGAATCCCCCCTCCACTTCTGTGTGTAGGCATGCCAGATGTCTCTCCACTTTGTTTTTGAGACAAGTTCTCCCCTGAACTCAGAGTGCACTGATTAGCAGCTAAGAAGGGTCCAGAGGTCCCCTGGCTCTGCCTCCTTCTCCCTGAGTGCTAGAATTACAGAAGCATGCCATCACATCTGGTTTTTAAATGGTTGTTGAGGGCCCATATAAAACTGGGTGTGATAAAAGGGTCAAGAAAAGTGGTCTCATACTTGCATACCAAACACTTTACCAACTAGCCTATAATCACAACCTTTTCTCTGGACTCAGGAGTTGGGGAGCAAAACCAGAGACAAATGCTGTTGAAAAGAATATTCCACTTAGTCTTGCCTGTTTGATTGGTGATATACTTTTCTAATTAGAAATTTAGAAGCAAAAAAAAAAAATAAAAAATAAAAAGGATTGAGCCCTTTCATGACCATCTGAAACAGTGATGGCTGACTTTCCTATAACAAAGGACAAAGAAGAGACAAACATAACAAGTGTATTTGGCCATAATTTTATGCAAATGTGATCCTTCAGATTGAAAATCTTGAGACCCTATATGAACTCTCCATTTTTATGCTTGATAAAGATTGGACAAACCTGTAGATATACCTACATAAAATTTGGCTTTTCTAGAAACAGAATGAGACAGCAAAACCTGTCTAGATTTTGTATCAGCTACTGTATACCATTTCTTTCTCTAAGGTATGTGCAGGATTCTCTGGGATAGGGGATTTAAAGACCATCCTTCAAAATGGGTCTGAGAATATCTTTATGGCCACATGTAAGACAAAAAACAGGAGAAAATTAGAGTAATAGCTTTGAGGTTTTATGGCTTTCTTTTAGGGAAAAGAGTTCTAGTTTGTCTAACCTGACTCAGAGAAGAAAAATCCCATTTTTATGGGGGAGTGGAGTGGAATAGGTGTAAGGAGACTAGAAGAAGATGCCAGCAAGAAATCTTACTTATGCTTGCTCTATGCCTTTCACTCTGGAATACTGTTTTCTGAAATCCAGCAGGATTCACACTCCATACGAATTCTCTCTTCTTCCAACAATGAACAATGGCATGGCTCTCTTCAAAATAACAATAAATATCTTTCTCTTTGGTAGTGAGTCTAATATTACATTATTTATACTGACTTAAAGCTTTATGATATAAGAAAACCAATTATCCAGAACACAATAATGCTCATGGGCTAACATATACCTCTTCAACAATTTAAGCTTCTGCCCATTAATACATTTTCTAAACAACAAAAAAACAAAAAAACAAACAAACAAAAAAAACTCCCAAAAACCAAACCAAACCAAACCAAACCAAACCAAAACAACAACAACAACAACAACAACAACAACAACAACAACAACAACAAAAACGAAGCTTGTAAACCTAGTACAGAACAGAGCTCACTGGTAACCAACCATGAATAAAACTAAGAATTTAAAAAAAAATAATGGATTATGCTATGTTGCTCTAGCTTGACTATGAGCTACTGACTCAGCCTCTGCAATACTCAGCATATAAACATTCATCAGCATACTGCTCTGGAGATAGGGCATAAATCCAAGCATCTTAGGCTTTCTGGACCCTGGAGTCTAGAGTTTGTCTCCTTTCACTTAGACCATATCAAACTGGTAGAAGCTAATGTCACATCTGAGAAGTGTCAGGATATAACAACATGTGCATTGCTATAATCACTTTCCAAGATAGAAATGGAATGAGCTTAGAGTTTAATATGCTTTGAAGACTACATATGGTTTTTGTTTATAGGACAGTATTTTTAAAAAACACCCTTCTTCCTTCCTTCTAAAGTTTTGTCTTTACTAAAAACCACAGAAACTTTCTAGACATGCCATCACATGAGGGAATGTTTTCCATTCATTCAAGATCTGCTTTTGTGATATTTCAAATCTGCAATTGAAAAAAAAATGTGTCCTTTTTCTTTAAAATGTACAGGACTTAAAGCCAGAGTAATTGTTCCATCTGTTTAATTTCTCGTGTGTCCATGTCCTCTTGTCACATACAGTCTTGGAATTCTTCCAGACAGAGGAAAATGTTTAAGTTTTATATATACTGTTTTAACAAATTTAATTACTTTACAGAGATTTGGGAAATACAAAGGATCAAATGACGAGAATAGATGGCAGGGACATGTGAACAGAGCTGAAAGGCCTGATTGCCAATTTATTACAATGTAGAATTGCTTTACTTTTCTTTGGGTCAAATCATATTCCTTCAGGTGGTGTTGCATGTTTGTAACATAGTTAAGATTACCTGAAGGAAATGCAATGATGAAGTTTGTCTGAGCAAATTACTAATGGACTCCCAGGAAAAGGAGGCAGTAACGGTGAATAATTGTCAGCTTTCATTTGTTACTAAATTTACACTCATTCCAGATTAACAGGTAGTTTGGGAAGTTAGTGGAAAAAGAAATTTAAATAGTACACTAAAAACCTAGACTTAGTTTTATCTCATTTTCCATGTAGTTTGTCATGGAGTTTCTTTTATACTGCATTGGGATATTTAGCCTCTTTATCCACCCCCTAAAATGCATGGTGTATCATGTGACAGTTTTGAACTCTATGTGAGCCCTGTGCTGTCAAAAAACAGAGACAGTTGAGAAATTCCTGAACCTCTGTGTTTCAAGCAACTAACCATAAAAGACCACCCTGTCATTACAAAATCTGACAACTGCTTCCAACCCCAGGAAACACACACACACACACACATACACACACATACACACACTACACCTTATACTATTCAGGGTTAAAATCTATTTAGATTCCGTACATGCTACAAGAGGGATAAACCTTAAAACATAAAATTAAATGAAATAAACACAGAAGGATAAAATATTATGTGTCATTCTGCTTATATGGCATTAGTATAATAGGCAAATTATTGAAGATAGAAAGTTCAGGATAAGTTACCTGGGGCTTAAGGGAATTACATAAGGAGTTATTGTTTAATGATCAAAAAGTTTCAGTTTGGGAATGATAAGAAAAGTCTGAAAATGGACACTATTGACGGTTGCCAAACACTGTGAATATACTCAATGACTTTGAATTATAGGCTTAAAATTGGTTAAAATGATAAATTCTAATGTATAATTTGATAGAATGAAAATGAATCAATCAAAAATCATGCTCTATAAAATCAACCAGATGCAAAAGATATATATATATATATATATATATATATATGATGTGACCCCATTTCAGTCAGTACTGCAAAAACTAATCTAGAAAGGTAAAGTATAGCCTTAGGATCGCGATGCAGCTGCTCCTGTTGCATTCATACTCGGGAAACAGAGCAATGAGTAATGGTGTCCAGCTTTCATTTTCTTTGTTTTCTTCTGTGGACTTGTGGACCAAAGCCTGGAGAGTGGTAGAGCAAGCAGCTTTCCTAATCTAGGTAATCCTTCACAGACATGCTTTAAAGTTTATCTCTTTGTGAATTCAAATCTTATCAAGTTGATGGTAAATTTTAAACATTACACTAGCACCAAGACTTTTTTTGAATTCATCAAAACCTCACTATCTTTACTTAGAAAATCATTGTATTAAGCATTATGAGGTTTTAAAATTAGCCAACATACCATCCCTGAGAAGAAGTTTTAGACAGAGTGAAGGAGAAACAGTCACCTAAACAATCTTAACATAAGGCTGACTGACGTCAGTGTCTCTTTAAAGGCATACATGACTCTTTAAAGGCCTGAGCAATGATGCTCCAACAAAAATAAGTCTGTAAAGGAAAGAAATCTTCTTGTTTAATAGAATTAAGACTGCACTTTAAGCTTTGTCTGAAATGATAAACTGGATATAGAGATAAATAAATACTTCAGATAGCAGAAGCAGCAGAAGCACTAAAGGATGAAAACATATGGAAGGTTTGGGAATCACTAAGAAGTGTTGTCTGAGTTTAGAGGCAGCAGTCACCTCTATAACATTATGTTAGTATCATGCAGTGATTTGCATTAACAGTGCTGGAATCTCTCAATGAAACAGCAAAGGTTATGAAATGGAGAGTGATGACATCCAGCTAGATGGGCTAGTATAAAAGCCTGTTTTTCAAAAAAAAAGAAATCATGGCTCACTTAAAAATATGTGGTATCTATCAAAGATATTTAACTCCTTAACAAAGTAACAGGATAACAAAAAAGCTTCAAAGAGAAAAGAAACTCACACATAAACTGTACATAATGCATAGAAAATAGAATGTTGGTGTAAGACTGGTGAATCACACTTAGAGCTAGTTAAGAATGTCCTAATATTATTTGGAAGGGTGACAGCATATTTCTTCTTATTTTACAAGATGTAGGTCATCTTTTAAAAAAAAGTAATCAAAATAATCATAGCTGACATGAATTGAATATGAATACATTAGGCACTGTGTTAGAAACATGTATATTTGTCTATTTTGTTCTCTGAAGCAATATTGGTAGAAAAGGTGTTATCTACATTATAAAAATAAGTAATTGATGATAGAAAATTATTTTGACTTAAATCATTTCATGAGTATGAGACAAAGCTAAGGCATGTTCTAAGTTGTTATGAACTCCTTTTACCTCCATCAAGTATTTGGAGTCAGCAAAGAGTTCTCTATATTAACCATCTCCCTTCAAGGCTGTTTTTGTATGGTGTTTCCTTACATTACACTTTTTTTTCTCTTTACAAACTTTTGTCTAAGGCCTCAAAATGTAACACTGTTATACTGTATACCCGTACTCTTTATATAAGTTAATTTGTTCTATCAATTACATATTGTTACTGGAATCTCAACTAACCTGTCTGCTGAATATCTTCTGTTACTAAAATTTATCTTTTGGTAAAGAAACAACATATGTTTTTGTATGTAAGGGTTAATCTCTAGTGATGGAATACTCAAGAACTGAACTTTTCATTCTTTAGTCTTTTGACATTCCTTTACTATCTCCCCTCTCCCTTCCGCCCCTACCAGACACCCACTCTTGATAGGAATCCCTTTTCCACACTGATGACTTTTGATTTCCTTGTGTCACTTATTTTGTTTAACTAGGAACATCTGTCTGGCTGTTGGATTACAACTATCTATTGGAGCCTGGTAAGACTGCCAGTGGACACACAGCTGAAAGCAATGATCTTCCATTTCCTTGAATCTATCTGTAGGAAATATTTCATCAGTGAGGTATAGGGCCCTGATAGAGCCTCTCCATCCAGCTGTGACTGTTGATAGGCCTGTACTCTACAGACCCAATGCAGTCAACTGTAGGTGCTGAAAATTCATAATTGTCATGGCTGTGTTTTGTCCCCAAGATAGTGTTTTGCAATCCTTCTGTCTCTTTTTTTCTGTTCCTTTGTCTCCAATATTACCTGATCTTTGGAGGAGATGCTATGAATGTCTTTTTTAGGGCTGAACACTAGACAATATCTTATTCTTAGGCCCTTACATAACCGTAACTCTCCATGTTTACTACAGTTAATTGGAAAAGGGGTTTTCTGGTTCAGGCTGAAAATACTAATTATCTATGGCTATAAACACACATATTTAGAAGTTGAATTAATGTTATGCCAGTGTAATTAAATAACAGACATAAGTTACCTGCTACAGCCAATGACCCCAATCCAGATATGGGCTCTTGAGCAGGTTTCCAGTATTCACTATGTATTTGTTCCAGTGGAGTATGCCTCACATCCAGTCAGAAAGTAGTTTGTCTAGAAGGTATCATACTTTATAGGGGTCATGACGGGGTAAGACAATTGATGCCTTTTCTCCCACAGGATGTTTTGGAGCATCTTCAGGCACAATGGAAACTAGCTGGCAGTTTGGAAGCTGGCAGCTCAAGTAACTTAATTTTCTGACTGTTTCCCTTTCTGACAAACTGTCAGTTTAATGTCTTCAGAATCATAGCAGGTAGGTTTAAAGAGAAGAGACAAATTAAAAAAAAAAAAAAAAGACAATGTCTTCCTATTTAGCGCTTGTTGTCAGGGAACTCACTATGTAGACCAAGTCTGGAGTACTGAGATTAAAGATATATACCACCATGTCCACTTTATAACTGTTTTTGTTGTAGTTGTTGTTTTTGTTGGTGGGAATTATCAACAGTTCTAATTTATTTCCCAGTTTCTGTGTCAAAAACATCTTGACCAAATAGCTTAGGGGAGAGAGAATTTATTTTAGCTCCCACTTCTCCATTTCAGATCATCACACCAGGGAACTCAAGGCAGCGAGAACTTAAACTAGCTGGTCATCACATCCATGAGCAAGAGCAGAGAAGTGAATGCATACTCAGCTTGCTTTGAGGCCAGGGTCAAAATTCACAGTGGGTTGGGACTTCCCACATCGATTAATGTAATCAAGGTAATTTCCCACAGGTCAACTGATTAAGTAATCCCCCTTTGAGGATTTCTTTTCCAGGTGAATTTATAGCATATCAGGTCAACAATTAAAACTAACTGGCACGGGTTCCCATCTGTGCCCAGAGCTGATCCTGTGTCACAGTGATCCATACCCAAATTCCTCCTGGAGAGAACTGGTCTCCCAGGTGTACTGACACACAGACTTGCAGGAGGGACAAGCCACAGACAGAGACAACAAGACCAGCTAACATCAGAGATAACCAGATGGCGAGAATCATAGACAACAGAACATAAACAACAGAAACAAAGGCTACTTGGCATCATCAGAACCCAGATATCCCACAACAGTAAGCCCTGGATACCCCACCACAACAGAAAAGCAAGACTCTGATTTAAAAGTCACATCTCATGATGATGATAAAGGACACTAAAAAGGACATAAATAACTCCCTTAAAGAAATACAGGAAAACACAGATAAACAGGTTAAAGTCCTCAAAGAGGAAACACAAAATTCCCTTAAAGAAGTACAGGGAAACACAATCAAACAGGTGAAGCCATTGAACGAAACCATCCAAGATCCAAAAATGGAAATAGAATCAATGAAGAAATCACAAAGGGAGACAACCCTGGAGCTAGAAAATCTAGGAAAGAGATCAGGAGTCAGATGCAAACCTCACCAACAGAATACAATTGATAGAAGAGAGAATCTCAGATGCAAAAAATATCATAGAAAACATTGACACAAGAGTCAAATATGAAAATGAAAATGCAAAAAGCTACTAATCCAAAACATCCAGGAAATCCAGAATACAATGAGAAAAGCAAACATAAGGTTAATAAGTATAGAAGAGAGTGAAGATTCACAACTTAATGGGCTAGTAAATATTTTCAACAAAATTATAGAAGAAAATGTCCTTAATCTAAAGAAAGAGATGCTCATAACTATACAAGAGGCCTATAGAACTCCAAATAGTTTGGAGTAGACAAGAAATTCCTCCTGTCACATAATAGTCAAAACACCAAATGCACAAATCAAAGAAAGAATATTAAAAGCAGTAAGGAAAAAGGGACAAGTAACATATAAAGGCAAACCTATCAGAATTACACCAGACTTCTCACCAGAGACTATGAAAGCTAGAAGGTCCTGGGAAAATGTCATACAGACCCTAAAAGAACACAAATACCAGCCCAGACTACGATACCCAGCAAAACTATCAGAGAAACCAAGATATTACAAGATAAAACCAAATCTACACAATATCTTTCCACAAATCCAGCCCTTCAAAGGATAATAGATGGATAACTCCAACACAAGGAGGGAAACTATACCCTAGAAAAGGCAAGAAATTAATTTTCTTACAACAAATTCAAAAGAAGATAGCCACAGAAATATAAAAATAACATCAAAAAGTAATAATCACTATTCCTTAATGTCTCTTAGCATCCATGTACTCAATTCCTCAATAAAAAGAAGGAATAGCAGACTAGATACATAAACAGGACCCAGAAATTCGCTGCACACAGGAAATGCAGCACCTCGGTATCAAAGACAGACAATACCTCAGAGTAAAGGGATAGAAAATAATTTTCCATGCAAATGGTACCAAGAAACAAGCTGGAGTAGACATTTTAATATTGAACAAAATCAACTTTCAAGCCAAAGTTATCAAAATGTATAAGGAAGGACACTTCATACACATCAAAGGGAAAAATTATCAAGAAGAACTCTCAATTCTGAACATCTATGCTTCAAATGCAAGGGCACACACATTCATAAAGGAGACTTTTCTAAAGCTCAAAGCACACATTTTACCTCACACAATTTCTGGAGACTTCAATGTCCCACTCTCATCAATGAACAGATCATGGAAATAGAAACTGAACAGAGACACAGTGAAACTACAGAAGTTACAGACTAAATGAATTTAACAGATATCTATAGAACATTTCATCCTAAAACAAAGAATATACCTTCTTCTTAGTACCTCATGGTACCTTCTCCAAAATTGACCATATAATCGGTCACAAAACAGGCCTCAACAGACAAACAAAGACTGAAATATTCCCATGCATTCTATGAGATCACCATGGACTAAAGCTGGTCTTCATTACCAACAAAAGTAACAGAAAGCCCACATACACATGGAAGCTGAACAATGCCCTACTCAATGATAACTTGGTCAAGAAATAAAGAAATAAAAAAATAAAGAAATTAAAGACCTTAGAATTTAATGAAAGTGAAGGCAAAACATACCCAAACTTATGGGACACAATGAAAGCAGTGCTAAGAGAAAACTCATAGCTCAGAGTGCCTCCAAAAAGAAACTGGAGAGATCATACACTAGCAGCTTAACAGCATACCTGAAAGCTCTAGGACAAGAAGAAGCAAATACACCCAAGAAGAGTAGAAAATAATCAAACTCAGTATTGAAATCAATCAAATAGAAACAAAAAAGAACTATACAAAGCATCAACAAAACCAGGAGCTGGTTCTTTGAGAAAATCAACAAGATAGACAAACCCTTAGCCAGAATAACCAGAGGGCACAGAGATAGTATCCAAATTAACAAAATCAGAAATGAAAAGGGAGATATAACAACAGAAATTGAGGAAACTCAAAAAAATTATCAGATCCTATGATTAAACATCTATATTTGTACCCAGAGGATTCCCCAGCATGTAATAAGGATACATGCTCTACTATGTTCATAGCAGCCCTATTTATAATTGCCAGATGCTGGAAAGAACCCAGGTATCCCTCAACAGAAGAGTGG
The DNA here is from genome assembly GCF_947179515.1 of Apodemus sylvaticus. Classification (NCBI taxonomy): domain Eukaryota; kingdom Metazoa; phylum Chordata; class Mammalia; order Rodentia; family Muridae; genus Apodemus; species Apodemus sylvaticus. The sequence continues at coordinate 68,547,947 of NC_067495.1, read as the reverse complement.
ATGCAAAAAATGTGGTATATCTACACAATGGAGTACTATTCAGCCATTAGAAACAATGAATTCATGAAATTCTTAGGCAAATGGATGGACCTAGAGAACATCATACTAAGTGAGGTAACCCAGACTCAAAAGGTGAATCATGGTATGCACTCACTAATAAGTGGATGTTAACCTAGAAACCTGGATTACCCAAAACATAATCTACACATCAAATGAGGTACAAGAAGAAAGGAAGAGTGGCCCCTTGTTCTGGAAAGACTCAATGAAGCAGTATTCAGCAAAACCAGAACGGGGAAGTGGAAAGGGGTGGGTGGGAGGACAGGGGGAGAGAAGGGGGCTTATGGGACTTTTTGGGAGTGGGGGGGCTAGGAAAGGGGAAATCATTTGAAATGTAAATAAAAATATACCGAATAAAAAAAATTAAAAAAAATAAATAAAATTATTAACTTTAGAAAAAAAACATCTATATTTGGCAAAACTGGAAAATATAGATGAAATGGACAATTTTCTAGAAAGATACCAAGTACCAAAGTTAAATCAGGATCAGATAAACCATCTAAACTGTCTCATAACTCCTGAAGAAATAGAATCAGGCATTAAAATTCTCCCAACCAAAAAAATTCCAGGACCAGGTGGGCTTAGTGCATAATTCTATCAGATCTTCAAAGAAGACCCAGTATCAATTCTTGTCAAACTATTTCACAAAATAGAAACAGAAAGAACACTACTCAATTCTTTCTATGAAGCCATAATCACACAGTGTATTCTCCCTTGAAGATGGAACGGTTTCTGTCTAATTAGGAACTTGTCACAATTTTCTTTCATAGTGGCCTTCATAAGAGATTTTTTCTTCTTCTATCATGTTTAATGTTCCAAATACATTTTAAAAACTGATTGAGCACATATTATTTTTAGCTTCTACAGATATCATTTATATTTGAAGCATTTAACTATTATAAATTATTTTGATGACATAAAAATGTCAATACTGAGTTGTATATTTTAAAATAAATTTTATTAGCTTAATAAAAAAAAAAAACCTAACCAGCACATCAATCCATCTCCCATTGTATCTTTTCTTTTTCCTCTCTTATTTTCATTGACTTTACAAGGCAATAAAAAACTGAGCTATGCCGATGTACTTTCCCAGAAGCAAACCAATAAAATGTATTTCATAGTATTGTAGAGATAACTTTTGTATTACATAATTTCTTTATTTACATTTCAAATATCCCCTTTCCTCATTACCCTCTGAAACCCCCCTAACCCATCCTCCCTCTCCCTGCTCACCCACCCACCCACTCCCACTTCCCTGTCTGGCATTCCCCTACACTGGGGCATCAAGTCCTCACAGGACCAATGGCCTCTCCTCCCATTGATGTCTGACAAGGCCACCCTCTACTGCATATGAGGCTGGAAATAACTGAGAAATTCAAACAGGCATGGTTCTTGTGTGTTTGTGTGTGAGTAGTCAACATCTTTAAAAAAAAAAAAAAAAACAAATGTTGTGAGACATTTTCACAGAGGACTTTGGAGAACAAACACTCAGACATTCAAGGGACCTTCCTAATGATTTGCTAGCAGTTCAACTGAGAGCCTAAAAAGGAAACTGCCTTTGTTTGCTGGAGGGAAAGCACTTAGGGTGAGGAATGAAAAGAGCAGGCTGTCATTGACAAGGCAGCTGACTGCTTTCATTCTCTTTAAGAGACTGTGATCCTATTTGCAAGGGGAAGGCTGCACACTTGTTCCAGTTTTAAAGTCTTTATATGGGAAACCATGCATCGGGCCTTATTTACACTAAAGATTAAAATAGGTGCAAAATATGACCCTAAAAACAAGTAGAGCTAAGTTTCTACCAAATAGAGATAAAAACAAATACCCTAATGTGGCTAACACAACTTTAAGTCAATTTAATCACACATTTTCTTCCTTTACATGGTCTTAGCTTTACTCACTTGACTTTACAAATTAAGGAATGGATTCTTGGTTTTTTAGACTTGAGTTAGAGAACAAGTCAAATTGGAAGGGGATCTAGCATGATTATGAGGAATTTGTAATAGTAGATATATTTTTCCCATTTCATCGTTCAGGTGACTGTGCTGTGTTCCCAAATGATTAGCTTACTGTTTCACAATATCCTCAAAATACTTTAAATAGGTAAAAATGACATTATTTCTTACAGGAACATAGAACTTTTTGAAGAAAAAGACATTGTTCAATTTTAAAATACCAATACATTAACAACTAAATAATAAAATAAATTAAGATTAGATCCTGTGATCAAATATACTTTTGTATGTAAGATATTCTATTTTGGAATTCTTTCTACTTTCAAGAGATACATATGATTTCTTTTCTACTGTTATCTAGCTATCTCAATGTAAAATATTGAGAAATCTTGTTTTATAGCTGTGTTTACAGTTCTGAACCATCTATTTCTATGAAATGTTTCTTTTTTTGACTCAGGGTCTCCCTTTATCACACAGGCTAGCCTGAAACTCACTATGTAGATTAGACTGGGTAGACTGAAACTTACTAGGTAAATCAGCCTGGCTTCTAACATGATGCAATTCTCTTACCTTTGCCTCCCAAGTATTGGGATTGACGACATAAATCCCTATACCTAGCTAAAACAACACAAACTTAAATTTTAATTGTTAAAAACACCAAAAATTTCCAAACATTTAAGAATGAGAACGCAGAAAGTTGTAACTAAATTCATTTGTTTGTTCAGTAGCCCAGATGAGCAATTATGGAAATAGCCACATAGTCAGACTGGCTTCAAACTCATGATTCTATAGCCACCTAAATGCTAGGGATTTAAACTGTAGAGTGCAGATACAGAGCGATTGAGACTGTGCATTTCGTAACTCATTTGTCTTTTCTCCTATCTTCTTCCTCCTTTTTTTTTTTTGTTAAACTGCTTTAAATACAACTCAAACTTTTTTTTCTATTTTTTTAATTTATTGATATATTTATTTACATTTCAAATGATTTCCCCTTTTCTGGACCCCCGCTCCCCGAAAGTCCCATCAGTCCCCTTCCCTCCCCCTGTTTTCCCACCCAACCCTTCCCACTTCCCTGTTCTGATTTTGCTCTATACTGCTTCACTGAGTCTCTTCAGAACAAGGGGCCACTCCTCCGTTCTTCTTGTACCTCATTTGATGTGTGGATTATGTTTCGGGTATTCCAGTTTTCTAGGTTAATATCCACTTATTAGTGAGTGCATACCATGATTCATCTTTTGAGTCTGGGTTACCTCACTTAGTATGATATTCTCCAGCTCCATCCATTTGCCTAAGAATTTCATGAATTCATTGTTTCTAATGGCTGAATAGTACTCCATTGTGTATATATGCCACGTTTTTTGCATCCACTCTTCTGTTGAGGGATACCTGGGTTCTTTCCAACTTCTGGCAATTATAAATAGGGCTGCTATGAACATAGTAGAGCATGTATCCTTATTACATGGTGGGGAATCCTCTGGATACATGCTCCACTATGTTCATATCTGCCTTATTCTTTTTAATTCGATATAATTTATTTACATTTCAAATGATTTCCCCGTTTCTAACCCCCCACTCCCTGAAAGTCCCGTAAGCCCCCTTCTCTTCCCCTGTCCTCCCACCCACCCCTTCCCACTTCCCTGTTCTGGTTGTACCTTATACTGCTTCACTGAGTCTCTTCAGAACAAGGGGCCACTCCTCCGTTCTTCTTGTACCTCATTTGATGTGTGGATTATGTTTTGGGTATTCCAGTTTTCTAGGTTAATATCCACTTATTAGTGAGTGCATACCATGATTCACCTTTTGAGTCTGGGTTACCTCACTTAGTATGATGTTCTCTAGGTCCATCCATTTGCCTAAGAATTTCATGAATTCATTGTTTCTGATGGCTGAATAGTACTCCATTGTTTTGTGTTTTTATGGGATTCTAGAGTGTATGGACAAATGGGCCTTTATGTCATTATCTGTTTCTTGTACATTTTCTTGGGCTCCTTTTTTTCTCTTTATTTGTTTTGTTTTATTTTGTGTGTTAGTTTTGGTTTTATTTTATTTTATTATTATCACTTAGAAGCCTGTTTATTTTCTAAGAAGAAATAGAAAGGGAGAAGATTCAGATGAGAGGGAACGTGGGGTGGGGAGGAACTGAGGAATATGAGGGAGGATAAACTATAATCAAAACATTATGTATAAAACAAATATATTTTCAAAAAGAGGAAAATAATAAAAATCTTTTAAAAGGCTGAGCAAGCCATGATGAACAAGCCAGTAAGCAGCATTCTTCCAGGACCTCTGCATCAGTTCCTGCTGCCAGGCTCCTGCCCTGCTTGAGTTCTTGCCTTTCTTCAATGATGAACAGTGACATGAAAGTGTAATCCTAATAAACTCTTTCCTTCCTAATAGTGTTTGATCATGTATAAATGTAGCTTTTATTCACCAGATGTAATTTTCATCTCATAGCCTTCCTACTGAATAAACTCACCCTTTCTCTTCTTTCTGAACTGGGATTTCTTAGTTCAACTCAGATGTTTTGGCTCAAAACTCTTCTCCAGGCTGACTGATTCAGTCTGGCTTCTCTCAGCTTCTCACTGAATTGGTCTGCTTGGCCTCAAACTAACTGGCAATTTGTTCTAATTCTCTGGCTCCTCTTCATATTCTTTTGTCAACTGCCTCTCTGACCTGCAGTGAACTGAATGACTTCAGGAACAAACTCAACTGCATTGCACTCACTGCAATGAATCCCAACTGATGGACTGATTAAACTCCCAACTCACTGACTCCTGATTGACTAAACTCCCAACTCACTAAACTGAACTAACTTGTAAACTGACTGCACCAAATTGAACTCTGAACTGAACTGAACTCTTTCTCCCTCACTACTATTAAGTAGTTTTCCTTTCCTCTCTGTCCTCATGGGAGGTGGGCATATCCTATATCTGACTCATTCTGTCAATATGTCTGTCCCTCAATTAGAGTTCATTGTTTGGGAGTAAAGGTGTGTGGTGTGTCTGCAATCCAGCCAGATAATGTCTTTGGATGTGATTCCCTTGCCAGAGCAGCCATGTTGCTGGGTTAAAATTCTTCTACAATCATGGTGTTTTGTTATACAGTTATCCAATGACAAAAGATTAACCCTGAAAATATACATATAAGCAATATTATATATACTGAACAGATTGCATTTATATATTTAGAGATATATACATAGTAGCCTTTTTGACTCTTTCTATGTCATATTTATTCTATTACCTTTTCCCTGCTTCCTCCATGCCTTCCCTCTGCTCTCATAGTTATCCTTCCAGTTCCAGGACTGATACCCCCACCTATATACATGTCTATAAACTTTAAAAGCTACAATTCACATGTGAGAGAGGACATATAGTATGTCTCTTAGCCCTACTACACTCAATATAATATTATTCAGTTCTATCCATTTTCTTGAAAATTTCATAAATAAATAAATAAATAAATAAATAAATAAATAAATAAATAAATTCCATTCTGTAGACTATATTCATTGCCTGTTCATCTGTTGAGGAATAAATACTAGGCTGCTTTTGTTTTTTTTTTTTTTGGTATTGTAAATAGAACGACAATAAACAAGGACAATTGCAGTATGATGAAGAATGTTAGATTATAGACTTCTAGCACCCCTAGCTAACCTTCTCTCCCAAAAATCAGGGCATGCAATCATATTGTGCCTTTGGAGAAATAGCTGAATGGTGCCTGCTATGGCAGAACACTTAGGCCTCAATGTATGTAGAAGGAAGGAAGCCTAGTTCTTTGCTCTTGCAACTTCAAGATGAGCTATTTTCCTACCTAATAGCTGTCTCCATGCCCGTTGCTCTTGGGAAACTAATGTAGGTATTAGTAATATTGTTTATTATAGAAGAACTAGAAATAGTATCTCAGTATGGCTTCTATTTGCATTTCATATGAATCATTTATTTATTTATTTATTTATTTATTTATTTATTTATTTATTCGACATATTTTTATTTACATTTCAAATGATTTCCCCTTTCTGGCTCCCCACTTCCCGAAAGTCCCATAAGCTCTCTTCCCTCCCCCTCTTCCCCCATCCACCCCTTCCCACTTCCCTGTTCTGGTATTCCCCTATACTGCTGCACTGAGACTTTCCAGAACCAGGGACCACTCCTTCATTCTTCTTGGACATCATTTAATATGTGGATTATGTCTTGGGTATTCAAAGTTTCTAGGCTAATATCCACTTATTAGTGAGTGTATACCATGATTGATCTTTTTGAGACTGGGCTGCCTCACTTAGTATGATGTTCTCCAGCTCCATCCATTTGTCTAAGAATTTCATGAATTCATTGTTTCTAATGGCTGAATTAGAAATGTGGTATATTTTGTGTAAATATACCACATTTTTTTCCATTCCTCCATTGAGGGACACCTGGGTTCTTTCCAGCTTCTGGCTATTATAAATAGGGCTGCTATGAACATAGTGGAGCATGTGTCCTTATTGCATGCTGGGGAATCCTCTGGGTATATGTCCAGGAGAGGTATAGCAGGGTCCTCGAGAAGTGTCATGCCAAGATTTCTGAGGAACCTCCAGACTGATTTCCAAAGTGGTTGTACTATCTTGTAATTCCACCAGCATTGGAGGAGTGTTCCTCTTCCTCTACATCCTCACCAACACCTGCTGTCTCCTGAGTTTTTAACCTTAGCCATTCTGACTGGTGTGAGGTGAAATCTCAGGGTTGTTTTGATTTGCATTTCCCTAATGACCAATGATATTGAACATTGCCTACACACCTTTTTATGTGCTTATTGAACATCTAATGCCTCTAGAATAATGCTTGTATTTACCTAATTTTCATTGTTATTATACTTTTATTATTTATTAATAATAGCCATTTAAAAGTTTTCCCTGGACTAGTCTGTCACTAATCTCTATTAGATACTTGAGAGATTAGCACCAATTCACTTTCTTTGGTTACACACTATGTTTTCCTCTTGATGAAGTACTTTTCCCCCCACAATATACTGCTTCAATGAGTTTATACTAATCCAATTTTTCCATAGAGGGGCATATAAATAAAACAGTCTAGTCTAACTAAATACTCTTTCCCATATACTCATATCATCTGAGTCTTGCTATTCCTGTCTACAGGATTTGCCTCTCCTGACACACACACACACACACACACACACACAATTTCTTGTTAATTTCTTGGTTTCTGCGATAGCTATAGGATACATACTCACACACAGACATACATACACATATTTTCATATCTGAGTATTTGGAGCTGGGATCTAAAGATGAGAGATGATGTAGTGCTTGTCTTTCTGGGTCTGAATTATCTCACTTAATATGATCATTTCTAGTTACATCCATTAACCTGCAGAGTTCATGACTTCATTGTTTCTTTGCAGCTGAATAGTATTCCATAATGTATATATGCACCATATTTTCATTATCTATCAGTTGAAGGACATTTAACGTTTAATTTGTTTCCATTTCCTGCTATTGTAACTAGAGCAGCATGACTATGACTGAGAAAATATCTATTAAAGTAGCATGTTGAGTCTTTTGGAAATATGGCCTTTTCTAGTTTTTAATATTATATTTTATAAGAAATCTTCAGTATATGTATAAAACATATATTGGATTCATTTGCACATATATGTCAAGTACTTACACATAACAGCTCCTCTTCTAGGCTATTTAATGGAGCCCTTCTAGGTGATGATATTTAAATAAGGAGTCACTGAAAGATAATTTGGTTATGAAGGCAATGTTCTAATGAATTAAATGAGTGATCTCATAAACCAAGTGCAGACAAAAAGAGACTTGAAAGACTTCTTTCACTTGATCTGAAATATGAGGTCACAACAAACCTGGCTATTCTTGGCCTAAGAAATGAATCCCCAAAAGACATTGACTCTGTCTATAGCTTGATCTTGGACTTTGCAGTCTCTAGAGCTACAGGAAAACTGGCATTTTTGTAGTCTTACAGCCATCAAATGTGCTAATAGAATTTGTTTAGAAGAGAAGAGTTAAACAGAAGAACTAGGGGAAAAGCATATAATTGAAAAAAATCAGGGCTAGTGTAACATTTGCCTAACATTCAGGGTCAAAATGTAATAATAATAAAAAGAGATGATTTAGCTAAAGATGGAAAGATCAGATAATAAGGAACAATTTTGCAGTGAAACGATTTTTATTAGATAATTTGAATTCATTATGCAGCTTCAAAATACTTTTCCCCCCGGGAAACCTTTTCTTTCATTTGAATTAATTACATTTACTTTTTAAAATGACACCCAAGAAATTTCCAGTTTTGTACATAAGTTGCCCCGGATCTCTATGATCTCTCTCTGCTTCCACATGAAGCACCAAGAATAAAAGACACAAACCACTATAAGACTTTATTTAAAGGTACGGAATATGGACTTTTGAAATAATAGAATGGTAAGATCCCTGGATTTTCATTTATCCTCTCACACACATGCTGAACAGGGTCTAAAAGAAACATGCAACTCATAAATCATAACCAATGCAGGTAAATTAAGATTCAAGTTCATGCCAAGGAGTTGGAGAAATGGTGACCCAAAACAGAGAATTTTTCTGATAATGATTTCTCCACTATTAACAACAGTAGCAGCAGCAACCCCCACCCCCAAAGCCTCACTGAGGTTGAAAAGGATCTTGTTTCTCCCATTCTTTATTCACCCCAAAGAATTCTCCCATTCTCTGAGTTGGGATTGGAGGAATGGAGTAAAGCAAAATGCATTTAATATTCCAGGATATTCCAGGGAAATGCCAGTGGGTTATTGTGAGGAATGTAGTTATTGTGAGAGCTATCTTGTTAATATGGAATGAAATGTATTAGCTATTGCTTGCTTGTTTGTTGGCAAACTTACCTTTATAAGAGAAGGGTTTATTATGACAAAAAAGGTATGCTAGCAAGAGCATGGGTCAGCTGGTCACATTGTGTCCACAGTAAAGAAGTACAGAGAGATGAGTGCAGATGCTTAATGCGTTCTCTCTTTTATTCAGTCTGGAACTCAGCCCACTCATTTAACCCATGGGATGGTCCTGCTGAAAGAATGGGCTTCCCTTTCCCAATCAAACCTCTCTGGAAACACTCTCCTAAATACATCAAAAGGTTTATCTTCTCTGGGATTCTTTATCTATTCAGATTCTAGTGTGAACTCTAATATTTCATACAGCATGGTATTAACTGTGCATAGAAACACCGGAAAGAGTTTAGTATAGAAAACTATTTGGTATCACATAGTCAAGTTTAATTTTAGCATTTTCAGATTTTAGGTAGTGATCAAATCGGGACATCATGTGATCTGGATGTTGTATTTTAGATACTTTTACATATACATAGCAATAGAGTTGGACATAGGGGAGTGGTAACAAAATTCCTATGAAGAATATTGATAGGAATTTAACAGAATGTTTTGTTCAACAAGTCTCAAGTGAGTCTCAAGTTCTCGGAAAAATGTGAGATATCAGACAGAGCCACTTGACAAAGTAAATATTAAGGAATAGAGAAAGCAGGTTGATGTTTGTAATGAGAGGATTCCATGGGGATGGTGAGAGCCTCTCTTTTTTAGTGTCTTTATTTTCTCTTCAACCCAAAGCTGAGTCTCCTTATGACTGACTGGGTGGCATTATATCAGCAGAGGCAATACATGTCTCCCTAGCGCCTGAGGAATATTAAAGAACCTTTGCTTCAGCTAAAGGAGCTCTCACCAGCCTCCCAGTACTTCTTAATTTCTGTGAGAGTTTCTCCAAGCAATCGTTAAAAAAACAAAACAAAACAAACACACAATGCCTACAATGAAAAACTGGACATAAAACTAGGAGTATGTTGGTATGCTTGTCTTTTGCTGAGAGCTTTCCTGCTTGTAAGGCTTGTTGACATTGGGAAAACTTGAACTTGGTTGCTGTAGGTAGACATTTAGGTTGTGATAGGGAAGTTAGCTGGAAAGTTATGTAGGATGTTATGCTTCTAGAAGCTAGTGAAAGTGAGGAGAGAGAATCTAGGTCAAGGAAAGGACAGAGAGGGACTCAGAGATAGAATGGTGTAAATTGCTAGACAGATGGCAGAGAATTTTTGTGAGTATGAAAGATATTTTCAGTGCTTGCTGAGAAGGCTTTGCTCTTAAGAGTGCTTGTTGCTCTTGAAGATACTGAAATCCAGTTTCCCACATTCTGTGTAGCTCAGAGCCACTTTTTTTTTGTTTTAAATATTTTTATTTTCTATATTCTTTGTTTACATTCCAAATGATTTCCCCTTTCCCGGATCCCCCCTCCCCATATATCCCATAAACCTTCTTCACTCCATCCCTTCTCCAATCACCTCCCTCCATTTTCTCTGTCCTTATATTCCCTTCCAATGCTAGATCAATTCTTTCCAGGATCAGGACCCTCTCCATACTTCTTCATGGGCGTCATTTGTTAATGCAATTTGTGCCTTGGGTATTCAGGGCTTCTGGGCTAATTAATATCCACTTATCAGTGACTGCATTCCATGTGTATTCTTTTGTGACTGGGTTACCTCACTTAGGATGATATTTTCCAGATCAAACCATTTGCCTAAAAATTTTGTGAATTCGTTGTTTCTAATTGCTGAGTAGTATTCCATTGTGTAAATATACCACATTTTCTGTATCCATTCCTCCTTTGAGGGGCATCTGGGTTCTTTCCAGCTTCTGGCTATTATAAATAAGGCTGCTATGAACATAATGGAGCATGTGTCTTTATTGCATGCCGGGGAATCCTTTGGGTATATGCCCAGGAGAGGTATAGCAGGGTCCTCCAGAAGTCTCATGTCCAGTTTTCTGAGGAACCTCCAGACTGATTTCCAAAGTGGTTGCACCATCTTACAATCCCACCAGCAGTGGAGGAGTGTTCCTCTTTCTCCACATCCTCGCCAACACCTGCTGCCTCCTGAGTTTTTGACCTTAGCCATTCTGACTGGTGTAAGGTGAAATCTCAGGGTTGTTTTGATTTGCATTTCCCTAATGACTAATGATGTTGAGCACTTCTTAAGGTGCCTCAGAGCCACTTATAACTCTATGTCCAGAAGGTCTGACTTCTTCTTCTAACCTACATGGTATATGAACATAAATGCATATACACAAATACACACAAAAATAAAATTAGTCTCTGGAGAGATATTCTGGTGCTTATATTTGTTTGATCTTTTTGAACAGAAAACTGGGTAAAAATTAAATGAAGCTCATAACTTACCTTAGAATTTATAAAATGAAAACTATAGATTAGCCAGAAAACATTTTTTGTTTTTATTTTTTCCTTTTATTGAAAATGTATTTTGTTTCTCACTATATATTCTGATTACAGATTTTTCTTACTATTCTTCTTCCAGACCTCTCCAGCTCCCCTTCCATACAGTTCCACTCCTTTTCTGTCTCTTATTACAAAACTAAAAGGATTTGAAAAGATAATAGTAAAATATAATAAATAGTAAAATATAATAAATAGGCAATAGAGAAAAAAACTAACATACCAAAATAGGACAAAACAAATAAAGAGAAGAGCCAAGAAAAAACACAACACACAAATATTGACACAGAAATAGCACTCATTCACACATGCAGGAATCCTATAAAAACACAAAACTGGAAGCATCTATATATCTCCATAATATCTATCTGTCTGTCATTCATCTATCTGTCTATCTATCTATCTATCTATCTATCTATCTATCTATCTATCTATCTACCTATCTATATGTATCTATCTGTCTTTTCTGTTTATATTTATCTATCTATCCATCTATCTACCTACATATTTATTTATCTCTCTACCTATGTATCCATCTAGAGGACCTGTAGGGTAAAGAGACAGAAAAATAATAAAAATAAAAATAAGCGAAAATTAAAAATACATATAAAATAAATTTAAATTAAATTAAAATTGAAAAAATAAAAAGTTTAAAAAAAGATTTAAAAAGGCTTGATATGGCATTATGAGACAATGAACATCTAAAGACACCAGTTCCTTTTGAGGAAACTGTTTTCATTTGCCTGTTGTCATCAATTAGAGATAGCTTCTGGGTTAGGGATAGGGTTGTGTGTTCATTTCTCCTTTTAGGACCTTATCTGGTGTAAGCCCATGCAGGCCCTGTGCATGATCTCCATCTTTGCAAATACATATGTGTGTTGGTCTTGTTGATTTAGAGGGCCTTGTTTCCTTGCTGCCCTTCACCCCCAACCCTCTCTTCCTCCTTTCACCCTTTCTGAACTCCTCTTCTGCAGGGTGCCCTGAGATGAGGAATTTGATGGAGACATCCTATCAGAGCTGAGTGTTTCAAGGTCTCTCTCACTCTGCACAAGGTCTGTCTGTGATTCTCTTGGTATTGTCCCCATCTGCTGCAGAAGGGAACTTCTCTGATGATGTCTGCATAAGACACTGACCTATGAGTAAAGCAGAATGTCATTAGGAGTAAATTGATTGCTACATTCACTCAGTAGAACAGTAGTTTTTGGGTTTACCGTAGGTCCCAGGGCTTAGTCTAAGGTTCTTAATTACCTAAACGGCACCAAACAGGTAAACAAACAAACACATGTTTTAATTGATTTAACAATGAGACAAAAGGGGATTGAGGACAAGTTAAATTTTATTTTATTTTTATTGGATATTTTCTTTATTTACATTTCAAATGTTATCCCCTTTCCTGGTTTCCCCCAGAAAACCACTATCTCATCACCCCTCTCTCTGCTTCTATGAGGCTGCTCACCCACCCACCCACTTCCTCCTCCCCACCCTGGCTTTCCCCTATACTGGGGCATGAAACCTTCATAGCACCCATGGTCTCTCCTCTCATTGATGTCTGACAAGGCCATCCTCTGTTACATATGTGACTGGAGCCATGGGTTCCTCCATCCTCTTTGGCTGGTGGTTTAGTCCCTGGGAGCTCTGGGGGTCTGGTTGGTTTATATTGTTGTTCTTCCTATGGAGGTTGCAAACTCCTTCAACTCCTTCAGTCCTTTCTCTAACTCCTCCATCAGAGACCCCATGCTCAGTACAATGGTCACTTCTGTGTTTGTCAGGCTCTGGTAGAGCCTCTCAGGAGACAGCTATATCAGGCTCCTATTCTGAGCTTCTTCACTTATCAGTGAGTACAGACCACGTGTATTCTTTTGTGATTGGGTTACCTCTCTCAGGATGATATTTTCTAGTTCCACCCATTTGCCTACAAATTTCATGAAGTCATTGTTTTTAATACATGATATTCGAAAATACTCTAGAGAATGTATTTGCTTCATTCAATTATGTGAAGGAGTTTAATGAGTGACAGGCAGGTAGGTACCTTGATAGAAAGGTAACAGGCAGGTTTTAATTGCAGCTGCACAATCTGGAAAGCTATACTGTTTTTTTTTCTTCCCTTTACTAGTGAGCAGATAGATGTTTATTTTTGCTGTAGAATTTGACTGAAGTTATTTTTTTTTAAATTGGATACTAACATTAGATTAAAAAAACTGTTTATTTGGTCTAAGAGTTTCTGTTTATGTGTTAGTTTTCAGTCTTAAGAATTCTATAGTCATTAGTGCTTTCTACACACTTGGCTACCTTCCCTGAAGGCAACAGCCTTGCTTCCAGGGGCTATTTAGACTCCAGTCTTTTACTTTGTTACCTCTTGGCCCAAAGCCCCATTAGCTCATGTGTACTCTTGCCTCTAAGCTCTTGACAAATCAGGCAAGTGTCTAGTCCATTCCTGGAATACAGTTTAGTTGGTCTAGTCCTTCCTGTGTGCTTTACCACCTGACACTCCTCATCCTGAATAAACAGTTCAATGGCCTATTGGCTTTGTCATTGTTTGCTCGCCTGGGAAGGAAAGATTTTTAACAGCTTCTACTGACGCAAAACTGAGCTGTCCCTAACTTCCTATACCACCAGACAAAGCCGAAGGATACATATCCCTCCACAGTCCTTGAAGTAGAGATATGGCAAGCAGCTGGAGTCAAAGATGAAGGACAGATTAGAGGAACTGAAGAATCACATTAACCACAGAAGATTCTCTTCGGAGTTGGATGACACCTTGATGTTTGACAACGATGCTTTTGAAAAGACTGAAACAAACACCATAGAACTGTTTTTACAGGAAGTGGCTGAGCTGTACCTGGCACTGACAGAGTTAGAAGGGCTATCTCAGTTAATAGACAAGAAACAGCAAGGTGTCTTGTGTTGTACCACAGAGGAGAGTGTGTTTAAGGAGAAGAATGAATTGAACATCATAAAGACCTCCTTTGCTAGCCAAGCCCGACTCATCCAGCCTCAGCTAAGCACCATCCAGCATGAATTGGCTGCAGACTGTAAGTACTGGCGGGCTGAGCACCGCATTCGTCAGAGCCAGCTCTCTTTTCTCCTTAGTCATTACCGTGGCATCATCAGCCACCACTATGCCTGTGAGACTCAGAATATGGTCAGACTGAAAGAGAAGATGGCGAGACAGGCTGAACTAGCTGGGGTGAAGCTCCAGGAAGAAGACCTGGAGAAACTGGTGACTAACCCTGTGCCTCCTCAAATTGTGGGTCGTGATCTAGATATTTTGAAGGCAAAGCAGGGCCTGGCTTTGGCTGAAGTACGTAACCAGCAGCTGCTGGATCTGGAGTGCCAGATCAGTGAATTGCATACCATCTTCTTCCAAGTAGAAACGTTCATCTCAGGACAGCAAGAGTTGCTGGATAGCATTGAGTACAACATTTTGCACACCCAGGACTATGTTGAACAGTCCAATGAGACAGTGAAGAAAGCCCTTAAATATAAGCGTCAATCACGCTTTTTGATGGTGCTATCAACTGTTGCAGGTCTTTGTGCCTGTTGTACTTGCTTGTCCTGTATCACTGGGCCTGTACATTGAGCAGGAAATATGTATTCTGGTGTAGTGAGTAATTGCTGAAGAACAAAGATATTGTTTTGGTACATAACTTTAAGGTTAGCATTGCAAATAAATGGGTGGCAATATCTGTGCTGACAAATGTAGTATGACTTGACTGTTTCTTCAAAGGCAGCAAGGAATAAATAGGCTATTTGACTGTGATTTACTCATTGTTGTGCACTTTGTTACGTTAGAAATACTGTTGCTGAGGAATTAGTGTTTTCTTCATTTTCTTTTACAGCTTCTTGCTTTAGGTTCCAGAATGATTAGTGCTTTATGAAAATATGTACATTCCCTTCTAAAGGTGTGGCAAACTGAAAGAATGGGGAATATTATACTGCCTTACTTTCTATTGCTATTATTAAGACACCATAGGCAAGGCAACTTATAAAGCATTTACTTTTAATTTGGAACCAGTGACTTTAGAGGACTAAAGTCATGACCATCATAGTCATCATGGTAAGGATCAAGACAGCATGCAGATAGGGAAGCATGAACAGTTGCTGAGAGTTCACATCTAGAGACACCACTGTACAGTAGAAAGAGCTAATTTGGAATGGCTGGGCTTTTCAAACCTCACAGTCCACCCTCAGTGACACACCTCCTCAAACATGGCCATAACTCCTAATCCTTCTCAAACTGTTTCACTAAATGGGGACCAAGTACTTAAATGGCTTTATGGGGTCATTCTCATTCAAACCACTGCACACACCCAAACTTCAACATAGTATTTAAGGCATACCAGATGGTGAAGTGGGATGCAAAGGATGCCAGAAAGAGGAAGATTGCAAAATTTGGTTAAAGGAGTATCACTAATTTGAGTTGAGAGATTGGATGATGGTAGACAGGATATTGAGGGAAAAAAAAAACTCCAGAAAAGCAGAGCACAAGATTTTTTGAGTGTTCTGTGTACAGATGAGAACACAGGAATACCAAAAGCAGAAATGAAGCTTGATCTAGAGTCTATCCACTGTCCTTAGCTCTATTGCCATCACACTATTTTTATTCTGAGGAGAAACTTCCCTAGTTTGTCCTTCCTGGAGCTTATCATTTAGTAATAAGTAAAAACTCATGGTAATAATATGCATGGAAGAAAAGATGGAGTTCTGGGCCAGAGAAATTTCTGTGATGTAGACAGAAGCAGGCCCTGATTAGAGGAATTCATACTCCATGATCAGCATAAGGTTTAAGAATACTCTGCTTCAGTTACTCACGAGTGACTTAGGACCATGCATGAGTTGTCAACAAACTCAGGAGTTTTTTTTTCCTGATTTAAATAAATGATATATACATCAAAAATAATTGATTTTTGGTTTCTAAGAAGCATTTCTTTATAATAGTTTCTAAAAAGAAAAGAAAATTATGCCTTTGCATCTTCCTGATTCAGGAGCAGCAGAGCCTGTAACCAGAACTCTTGAATGACCTTTTAAAAGTGTTACTAATCAAGAGAGTGCTGTCATCAGTGTTTTTTTATTAGTTCAGTTAATGTCACTCATGTTGCATAAAGAAATTCATATTCTTTATGGAGAAGGTTCTGATTAAATTAGAACAGTTTCATCAATCCCTTTAAAAAGGAAAATTAAATGGTATGTGAATTCAATGTGTATGAGTCTCTTTAAAGGATCATAAATATCTTTGGACAGACATTGTACAGTTTTGCAATACTTGTTGCAATACTTCATGCACTTGTTGACAGGTGCCTTTCATTCAATTTTTAAAAATTGGAGCTGACTAATTAGATAATTTTCTCCTAAATTATGAAGGTAACCTTTCCAGAAATCACAATCTTTCTTATTACTGTTTTCCAAGACAACCTCTACCATCAGAAATATCAAGAAATTGATATTTGTATATGCTTACATTATTTACACTAGAATGAATATATTTAAACTCATTATAATATATTTCCTTGCTTTATGTGTGTGTATTTAGCCATGAAATATGAAAGAATTAATGAGATGCTAATTAGTTGGAATACTAAGTGTCATTTTTTAAATTTTCTATATTCTTTGTTTACATTCCAAATGCTTCTCCATTTCCCAGTTCCCCCTTCCCCAAATGTCCAATAAGCCCTCTTCTCTCCACCCATTCTCCAATCACCTCCCTCCCGTTTCTCTGTCCTGGTACTCCCCTACAATGCTGGATCAAGCCTTTCCAGGATCAGGACCCTCTCCTTATTTCTTCATGGGAGTCATTTGATATGAAAATTGTATCTATGGTATTCAGAACTTCTGGGCTAATTAATATCCACTTAGCAGTGATTGCGTTCCATGTGTATTCTTTTGTGATTGAGTTACCTCACTTAGGATGATATTATCCAGTTCCAACCATTTGTCTAAAAATTTCAATAATTCATTTTTTTAATTGCAGAGTAGTATTCCATTGTGTAAAATACCACATTTTCTGTATCCATTCCTTCATTGAGGGACATCTGGGTTCTTTCCAGCTTCTGGCTATTACAAACAGGGATGCTATGAACATAGTGGAACATGTGTTTTTATTGCATGCCAGGGAATCCTCTGGGTATATGCCTAGGAGAGGTATAGACACGTCCTCCGGAAGTGTCATGTCCAGTTTTCTGAGGAAACGCCACACTGATTTCCATAGTGGTTGTACCATCTTGCAATCCTACCAGCATGGAGGAGTGTTCCTTTTTCTCCACATCCTCACAAAAACCTGCTGTCTCCTGAGTTTTTAACCTTAGCCATTCTGACTGGTATGAGGTGAAATCTCAGGGTTCTTTTGATTTGCATTTCCCTAATGACTAATGATGTTGAACATTTTTTAAGGTGCTTTTCAGCCATCTGAATTTCTTCAGGTGAAAATTCTTTGTTTAGATTTGTACCCCATTTTTAATAGGGTTATTTGGTTCCCTGGGGTCTAACTTCTTGAGTTCTTTGTATACATTGGATATTAGCCCTCTATCGGATGTAGGGTTGGTAAAGATCTTTTCCCAATTTGTTGGTTGCCATTTTGTCCTTTTGACAGTGTCCTTTGCCTTACAGAAGCTTTGTAATTTTATGAGGTCACATTTGTCAATTCTTGATCTTACAGCATAAGTTATTGGTGTTCTGTTCAGGAACTTTTCCCCTTTGCCCATGTCCTCAAGGGTTTTCCCCAGTTTATTTTCTATTAGTTTCAGTGTGTCTGGTTTTATGTGGAGGTCCTTGATCCACTTGGAGTTAAGCTTAGTACAAGAAGATAAGAATGGATGAATTTGCATTCTTCTGCATGCTGACCTCCAGTTGAACCAGCACCATTTGTTGAAAAGACTCTTTTTTCCACTGGATGTTTTCAGCTCCTTTGTCGAAAAGATCAAGTGACCATAGGTGTGTGGATTCATTTCTGGGTCTTCAGTTCTATTCCATGGGTCCACTTTCCTGTCACTGTGCCAATACCATTAAGTTTTAACACTATTGCTCTGTAGTATTGTTTGAGGTCTGGGATACTGAATCCCCCAGAAGTTCTTTTATTGTTGAGAATAGTTTTAGCTATCCTGGGTTTTTGTTATTCCAGATGAATTTGAGAATCGTTTTTCTAACTCTATGAAGAACTGAGTTGGGCTTTTGATGAAGAAGAAGATCTCAGAAAATGGAAAAATCTTCCATGCTTGTGGATTGGCAGGATTAATATAGTTAAAATGGCCATCTTGCCAAAAGCAATGTACAGATTCAGTGTAATCCCCATCAAAAGCCGAACTCAGTTCTTCATAGAGCTAGAAAGAGCAATTCTCAAATTCATCTAGAATAACAAAAAACCCAGGATAGCTAAATCTATTCTCAAAAGTAAAAGAACTTCTGGGGGAATCAGTATCCCTGACCTCAAGCAATACTACAGAGCAATAGTGTTAAAAACTGCATGGTATTGGTACAGTGACAGACAAGTGGACCAATGGAATAGAATTGAAGATCCAGAAATAAATCCACACACCTATGGTCACTTGATCTTCGACAAAGGAGCCAAAAACATCCAGTGGAAAAAAGATAGCCTTTTCAACAAATGGTTCTGGTTCAATTCGAGGTCAGCATGCAGAAGAATTCGAATTGATCCATTATTATCTCCATGTACTAAACTTCACTCCAAATGGATCAAGGACCTCCATGTAAAACCAGACACACTGAAACTAATAGAAAAGAAACTGGGGAAGACCCTGGAGGACATGGGCACAGGGGAAAAGTTCCTGAACAGAACACCAATAGCTTATGCTGTAAGATCAGGAACTGACAAATGAGATCTCTTAAAATTGACAAATGGGACCTCATAAAATTATTAGTTAAAAGAAACCTCAGTTTGTACTTAAAGTTTGGAACCTGAGTCTCATTAGGCTTTGCTCATGCTGCTTAAAACTGAGCTTGGTTTTGTCTTTACTCAATCAGTTAACATTAAATTAATTACATTTAACTTAGAATTCCCAAGATGGAAGTGAAGCTAAATGAATGGCCAAGTCTTGTGGGAATGACTAAAGAATAATTACATGTCAGAATTTGTGAGTACAGTGATGGGAATAAGAGTAATTTTGCAAGATCTTACATAATTGTGAGAGTTTGGGAAGAAGGACTGAGATAGTTAACCAATGGAATAAACAGTGGAAATAATGTCCTAGATTCTTTCTCTCTGTCACTTTCTCATCTGTGGAATGAAGGCATTATTGGAGATAATTACCAAGCTCATTCCTAGCATATCTATCATTTTTCTCCATTATTGCTCAAGTAAGAGCATCCTCAAACAATTTAAAAAGACTTCTTATGTATGCAAAACTTTTACATTTGTACTTTATAACCTGGCTCTGTAGATGGATTTTGGGTTAGAGCAACCACCAAATGTCTTTGCAAGAACATTTTAAAATTTGCAAATACTTGGCATCTCAAAAATATTATCTGAATTCAGAAATAGATTAGTGAATAAGAAGTATTTTATGCAATCCTATTTGCCCATTCTTTTTTTTTTATGAATTTTTTTCCCAAGACAGAGTTTCTCTGTGTAGCCCTGGCTGTTCTGGAACTCACTCTGTAGACCAGTCTGACCTCGAACTCAGAACCCACCTGTCTCTGACTCCCATGTGCTGGGAATAAAGGCATGTGCCACCACTGCCCAGCCTATTTTCCTATTCTTGATATAATTTTCTAAGCTCTTAGAGTCCTTTTTAGAAAGTCCGTGTTTATGTTTATTTACATTAAAGCGTTTTGCCAGTTTTCCTCCACTAGTTCAGAGTCTCAGGTCTTTGTTAAAATTTGAATTGCTTTTGTTTTGTACAGTTTGATAAACATGGATATAATTTCTTTCTTTCTTCTTTTTAAATGGATTTAGCTCTAGTCTTCTGCCTGGTGATACTGAGTTAAGCCACTATTATTTGAAAAAGCTATCTTTTTTCAGTGTTTTTGACATCTGGTGAAATACTAGATGGCAGTGGCAGGTGTGGCTTAGCTTGCTTGTGATCTCAGAATTTGAAGAGTGAAGGCTCGAAGGTCAGAAGGTTATGACCAGCCTGATCTACATAGTATTCTGTTTTTAAAATGCCCCAAATTAGGGTGTCCGTAGATGCTAATTATATTTCTAGATTTGTAAGTGTATTCCTTTCATCTATGTATCTGCCACTCTTGGTTTATGATACTGGCTCTAAATTATAACTGAGATTATGTGTTGTAATACTGCCAGCATTTCTTTCTACTTAGAATCATTTTGGCTATTCAAGATAATTTATGCCTCGATGTGGTTTTTTAGGATTTTTTCTAGTTCTTAAATGACATTGTCTTTGAAATTTTAATATTGTATTGAGTCTTTTGATTAATTTGAACACAGTTATCTTCACAATATTACTGCTATGATCATGAGAGGGATTTCTTTATTCTAGTATCTTCATTTTCTTTTTTAATGTTAAAGCTTTCATTGTAGAAATTTTTCACCTCTTTAGTTAGGTCTATTTGCAGGCACTCTAAGGCTTATGTGCTGCTGGCCATAGAACTCACAGCTGTGTAGATTCTAGGCAACTGCTTTACCATTAAGCTGCATCTCCAACTGGTAGCTACTGTGGATAGAGTTGTTTTTATATTTTCTTTCTTAGAAAATTTATTATCACTATTATTCTACTAAAACTTATTCTACTAATTTTTTCATGTTTGTTTTTGTTACCTACTTTGCCTCATACAAATTTGTTGGGCCTTGACCTGACTGAGGAGGAAAAGGAATGTAGAAAGGACAGATGTACAGACATAGGGACAGAAAAGATAGGTTGTACTTGCTCTGCTGGAGCATCACCAAGTATGCAGTGAACAAGAACCTCAGCATGTGAATTGTGTCTTGGGTATTCCAAGCTTCTGCACTAATATCCACTTAACAGTGACTGCATTCCATGTGTATTCTTTTGTGACTGGGTTACCTCACTTAGGATGATATTTTCTAGGTCCTTCCACTTGCCTAAAAATTTCATGATTGTTTTTAGTAGCTTGGTAGTATTCCATAGTGTAAATATACCCCATTTTCTGTATCTATTCCTCTGTTGAGGGACATCTGGGTTATTTGCAGCTTCTGACTATTATAAATAGGGCTGCTATGAACATAGTGGAGCATGTGCCCGTATTACATGCTGGGGAATCCTCTGGGTATATGCCCAGGAGTGGTATAGCAGGATCCTCCAGTAGGATCCTGTTAATATTTTGCCCAGTTTTCTGAGAAACCATCAGACTGATTTCCAGAGTGGTTTTACCAGCTTGCAATCCCACCAACAGTGGAGGAGTGATCCTCTTTCTCCACTTCCTCTCCAGCACCTGCTGTCTCCTGAGTTTTTAATCTTAGCCATGCTGACTGGTGTGAGGTGAAATCTCAGAATGAGGAAGAGCAAAGTATGGATAATTTGGTTCTTTATAGAAGGGCGAACAAAATATCCACAGAGGAATATACAGAGACAAAGGGTCGAGCAGAGTCTGAGGGAAAGACCATCCAGAGACTACCCCACCTGGGGATTCATCCCATATACTGTTACAAAACCCAGACACTATTATCGATGCCCACAGGTGCTTGCTGACCAGAGTTGGATATAGCTGTCACCTGGGAGGCTCTGCTAGTGCATGACAAATACAGAGGGGGACATTCTCAGCCAGCCATTGAACTGAGCGCAGGGTCCCCAATGGAGGAGCTAGACAAAGAACTCAAGGAGCTGAAGGGGTTTGCAGCGCCATAGGAGGAACAATGATATAAGCCACCCAGTACTCCCAGAGTTCCCAGGGACAAAATACATCAACTAGAGAGTATACAAGGTGTTATCCATGACTCCAGACAAATTGGCAGCAGAGGACGGTCTTGTTATACACCAAAGGGAGGAGAGGCCCTTGGTCCTGGAAAGACTTGATGCTGTAGTGTAGAGGAATACCAGGACAGGGAAGCAGGGGTGGGTTGACTGGGGAAGGGGAGATGGCTTATGGGAGTTTCTGGGAAGGGGGGAACCAGGAAAGGGGACAACACTTAAAATGTAAACAAAGAATATATCTAATAAAAAATGAAACACACACACACACACACACATTCTACATGCCCAGGAGTGGTATAGTTGGGTCCTCAGGTAGAATTATGTCCAATTTTCTGATGGGAAACTGAGAAAGGGGATAACATTTGAAATGTAAATAAATAAAATATCCAATTAAAAAGGGGGAAGAAAGAACCTCAGCATACTTCTTATGTACAGCACAGGGGTAGGCGCTAGCTTGTCTTGGTGAGAAGTCTCTTTAGGCAAACAGTGTTAGGTTGCAGTCATCTGGGAGGAAGAAGCTGCCATTTCTAGTTTTGGCACGCAAGTCAATCCTCCATAATCAGCAGCTCTTTATACATTCACTGAAGGCTTCCTCCACTCCCACACTATTTCTTTGCTGAAGTTTCCTACCAGACTTGAGAATTTTCTGGTGAAATATTTCGGATCTTATTTTTAGTATAAAATCATGCCATCTGTAAATAAGATTGGTTTTGTTGTTTGTTTGTTCCTTTCCTATTTATATCCCCTTTTATTTCTTTCATATGACATATTGCTCCAAGATTTTGAGAACTATTTTGATTGGCTAAGAGTGGGCACCTCCTCTTGTTCCTGATTTTAGATGAACTGCTCTCATTTTCTTCCATTTAGCATAGTGTTGAGTTGTCATATATAGCCTTAATTATGTCAAAATGAGCTATTTCTGTTCCTCATTTTTTCAGTTTATAACCCTTAAGGGATGTTCAACTTTATCAAAGACAAATCTATATCTATTGGGATAATTATTTGATTTTTGTCCTTTGTCCTAATACCTATTTATGTGCTCCATTAAACTGGTTTATTATACATGTTGAATCACCTTTGCATCCTTAAATGAATCATATTTGGTCATAGCATATGATGTTCTTAACATGTTTTCCAATTTGGTTAGTATTTAATTGAGAACATTTGCCTCTATGTTCATGACAGAAATTGGACAAGAGTGTTTTAATGCGTCCTTTTGTTCAGTGTTTATGCAATTTTTAACAGGAGAATGCTAGCTTTACAAAATAAGATTTACGCTGTTCTTTTCATTTCTGCTTCATGAATCAGCTTGAAGAACATCAGTCTTAGCTCTTTTATAAAGATTTAGTAGAATATAACACTGATCTTGTCTGCTCATAGGCTTTCCTTTCTTAAGCATTTCTATCTCTACTTCAGTTTCATTACTTTTTATGAATTTATTTAAGTTTTCTATAGTTTATTGATTTATATTTCCAAGTTATATTTCTAGGAATATATCTATTACTATAATATTTTTCAATTTATTGGAAAATGTACTTTTAATGTATTGTCTAATGATGCTCTAAACTTCATTGGTACCTATTCCAATGTAAATTTATTCTTCTTTTATAAGTTTTTGGGTTTTTTTCTTTGCTTAGCTGGATCTATGAACTGTTCTTTTGCTTTCATTTCATTAATTTTCTCCTATCTTTATTATCTCTTGTTGCTTTGGGGGTTCAATTGTTTATTCAAGACCTTGACTTTCATTGTACAGCTAATTTGACATCTTTATGCCTTTTAGATATTAGCATTAATAACTATTAACTTTCCAGTTGTAATGACTTTTTGGCATCTCAAAGTTTTGGTAACTTGTACTATCATTTTCATTTGATGGTAAGAAAATTTTGTTCTCAATTATTTCAATTACTCACTGGCCATTCAAGGACATATTGTTTGGTTCCTCAGTGTTTTTAATTTTCTATGATTTCTCATTCTATTATTTGATAATTTTATTCCACTATAACTGCATAATATACTGAATTTTTCACTTTATTTTTACTTGCTAGATTCATTTTATTCTCTAAATATTTATCTATTTTAGTGAAAGATCTAGGAGCTACTGAATGTGTTTCATTGATGTGTGTGGTGGATGAGTGAGTGAATAATTTACCATTATACTTGTGAAAATGGCAAGGAAAGACTGTTCATGTATATATCATCATAAGTGTAAAAACTCTTCTAGTATGTGAAAGAGATTAGGTGGAATTGCAAATACATCAAAAACAAGTATGAGTTTATAACCAAGAAGCATATTTGAATGACTGGTGAATTGACAATTGTTAACAAGAATCACAATGTACAAAGGTATTTTTGTGTATCTGACTTAGGAATTTTGCTCAATGCAGACCAACTATATATCTCAATGATGGACAATGAAGAATTTAAATGGGTATTGAGGATGAGAGATTCTCTCTTAAAATTTATGACTTTTTTAAAAAAAATATAAAACTGGGCACAGCAAAGATAAATCCCATTTCAATATCTAGTCAGGAAAAAGTCTGAGATAAATATGATTAATATTTCAAAGAGAGACTCTGCCAAATATTTTGAGCAATGCTTGATAAATAACATTCTCTTCTATACCAATTAGATATTTCCAATACTTTAAAAATGTATAAAAATCTTATGTGTATGGATGTTTTGCCAACCTGTATGCATATGCACTACTTTCATGCCTGGTGCCCTTAGAGGCCAGAAGAGGTGGTTTAATGTCCTGAAACTGGATGAACAGATGGTTTTGAGTCACCATGTAGGTGATGGAAAATGAAACTAGGTCTTTTGGAAAAACATACAGACTCTTTACCACTTAGCCACATCTCCAGCCCCATTTATTGAAGCTTTAAAAATATAATTTTCATCTTCATCTTCATCATAATCATATTGTCTTCATCATCATTGTTGTCATCATTGCTTCCATCATCATCCTCATGGAGGGGAAAGTGTCTGTGTGGGTATGAGTTGCTTAGTGTATACTGGAAATCATGGAACATCTTTGTGAAACTAGCTCTCTCTTTACATGAGTTCTAAGGATCTAACTTAGAAGGTTGGAATTGCATATGCAAGTGCCTTTATCCACCTTTAGTCA
The DNA here is from genome assembly GCF_947179515.1 of Apodemus sylvaticus. Classification (NCBI taxonomy): domain Eukaryota; kingdom Metazoa; phylum Chordata; class Mammalia; order Rodentia; family Muridae; genus Apodemus; species Apodemus sylvaticus. Next base: position 68,522,681 of record NC_067495.1, on the reverse strand, counting down.
TCTTACAGACCTGTCTTGTATCGTTTTTTGATATCTGTTCTCTGCTGCTTATAGAAAGTCTAAATAATCTATTGATGGAGTTTGTAATTTCTAGATATGTGACTTGGAGAAAACTTGGTTCAATATTGACTGCAGATTCTGCCTCCTACTTCTCTAAATCCTTGTTTCCCATCAATATAAAGGTAGGTTACTTTCTCCCCCTGAAGTGATATCTAGACTGCAGAGGTTATAATCTCAAGGGTTTATAGCAGTAAATTCTGTCAGGCTTGATCTGTCAAATGCAGGAAAGTCACCTCAGTCAGGAGACTCGAGGCTTAATTAGCTGTCATCACCATTCTGTCAGGGTTAGAATAGAACTCATCTCTTCCCAAACAGCAAGTAGGTAAAAAAAGACTGAATCATAAAAGCTCACCATAAGATACATGTGAACGTTAGGCACAAATAACATTCTTTATCCCAAAGTTTGTGTTAAAAAAAAAAAAAAAGAAATACAGAATGCTGGAATAGATGGGAGTCCAGGATCATGGCTTCCTGAAATGGTGAGATGAAATATAGTAGATGTTGAAGTTTGGAATCACACCTTCCTGAAATCCTGAGCCAAGGGGGGGTGCATGCTAGTGTTATTATTGGCTGTGAAATCTGGAAATTGATACTCAGGATAACTGGCAAAGATACTGGCATTTGGACAGAAATAAGAAATAATAGAGGATATGAGTTGCAAACAAAATGGATTTGATTGAATTATGCCGCCATTTGTGTTTGTAGCTTGCGACAGTGTAACCTTAGGGACCAAAAAGCATTCTGGCCACATTGCTAATAGAATTATCTTGATGTTTTGGGGTGACTCATAATGGAACTTGTTGCATGAATGTAGATAGATAAACAGGTAATAGAGTTTCTAGGACAAATCAAAACTGTTGAGTTGCAATTACAAATTCCTATGTCACTTTACAACTTTTTGTTTCTTGCTTCCAGCCATCTGAAATTGAGGATGCCATGTATCTAGGCTAAGACAAAGTTAGCAACTCTCTAAAGAAATTGCCAGATGCTGGAAAGAACCCAGGTATCCCTCAACAGAAGAGTGGATGCAAAAAATGTGGTATATCTACACAATGGAGTACTATTCAGCCATTAGAAACAATGAATTCATGAAATTCTTAGGCAAATGGATGGAGCTAGAAAACATCATACTAAGTGAGGTAACCCAGACTCAAAAGGTGACTCATGGTATGCACTCACTAATAAGTGGATATTAACCTAGAAAACTGGAATACCCCAAACATAATCCATACATCAAATGAGGTACAAGAAGAAAGGAGGAGTGGCCCCTTGTTCTGGAAAGACTCAGTGAAGCAGTATAGGGCAAAACCAGAACGGGGAAGTGGGAAGGGGTGGGTGGGAGGACAGGGGAAGAGAAGGGGGCTTATGGGACTTTCGGGGAGTGGGGGTCTAGAAAAGGGGAAATCATTTGAAATGTAAATAAAAAATATATCGAATAAAAAAAAAAGAAATTTAATACTTTTAAGAAAATGATCAGGTTTCGATATAGCCGTTTCCAGAGATGCCCTGCCAGTACCTGAGAAACACAGAGGTAGGTCCTCTCATCCAACCATTGAACTGAGCACAGGGTCCCCAGTGGAGGAGCTAGAGAAAGGACCCAACGAGCTGAAGGAGTTCACATCCCCATAGGAGAAACAACAGTATGAACTAATAAGACCACCAGAGCTCCCAGGGACTAAACTACCAACCAAAGAGTACACATGGAGTGACCCATGGCTCCAGATGCATATGTAGCAGAGGATGGCTTTGTAGGGCATCAATGAGAGGAGAGGCCCTTGCACCTGTGCAGGCTCTTTGCCCCAGGGGAGAGGAATTCCAGGTCATGGAAGGGGAGGTGGGTGGGTTAGTGAGCAGAGGAGAAGGGATGGGATAGTTGGTTTTCAGAGGGGAAACGAGGAAAGGGGGTAGCATTTGAAATGTAAGTAAAGAAAATATCTAATAAAAAAGAAAATGATCAGGTTTCATTTTGTTTTATTCTTTCTCTGTATATGTGTGCGTGTGTAAGTATATGTGTGCCATGACATGTATGGGAAAGCTAGAGGAAAACTTGGTTCTCTTCTTTCACTATGGAATCATGGAATCTGAGATTGAACTCAGGTTGTCAGCTTTGCCAGCAAGCAGTTTTACCCACAGAGCTATTTCCAAAGTCCAAATAGGTTTCTTTTGAAATAACATAGATTTTTTTTTTGGTAAAATTGTTAAATCAATAATGCACATTGAGCACAAAGACGTCCCAGATGGAGAACTAAAAGACCAGATTGAGGATAGTACTCAGGCTTCTACATTCAGAGACTTCTCAGCTCTGATTTTAATTTGTTCATCTTTAAAGTATAGATAATCATACCTACTTTGAAAATTTGTTTTGGAAAATAAAATCAAAAATTATGAAGCACTCAGAATTAAATAAGCAGTCCATCAATGTTGTCTTCTCCTATTTTTTCTTGCCATCATTTTTCATTTGAAAAAAAAAATCCTTAAATTTTTCAAGATATTTGAGGTTATTAAACATTACATTGAGGGTGATATCTTAGCTCTCAATGTGTGTTTCTGTATTAATTTGATGTTTTGTAACCTATTAAAATTTTCCTAGTACTGGAGCCAGGATTGACAAATCTGAAGGACTAGGGTAGTTCAAGTTAGGCATTTTGAGTGCAGATTTTAAGGATGATTTTTAAAATGAAAAATTGCTTTATTGTAATGAATTCACAAATAAAAACATCACTCACCTAGAGATAGCTAGTCACAAATAATGTGTCAGTTCTAAACACTATACCTTTCAATAATGTTCTTTACAATTAGAGCTGCCACTCTTAAACCATGGAGATTTACCTAGGGCTTTATATTTTCAGCATCAATTATACTTATTTTATGTTTTAATATTTTGAGAAATTTATACATCACTTACATGATTTCAATAATTTCTTTTTATTGAATATATTCTTGATTTACATTTCAAATGTTATTCCCTTTCCCAGTTTCCCCCATCCCAGAAAACCCCTAACTACTTCCCACTACCTGCTACTATGAGGATGTTCCTCCACCATACCCACTTACACCTACCTTCCCGTGATTTCCCTATGCTGGAACATCTATCAAGCCTTCATAGGACCAAGGACCTTCCCCCCGCCCCCCACTGATACCTGACAAGGCATTCTTCTGCTACAAATGCAGCTGGATCATGTGTAGCCCTTGGTTGATGGCTTAGTCCATGGGAACTCTGGGGGATTTGGTTGGTTGATATTGTTGTTCTTCATATGAGGTTGCAAACCTCTTCGGCTCCTTCAGTCCTTTCTCTAACTCCTCCATTGGGGACCCCACACCCAGTACAATGTTTGGCTTTTAGCATCTGTCTCTGTGTTTGTAAGGCTCTGGCAGGGCTTCTCAGGAGACAGCTATAACAGGCTTCTGTCAGTCAGCATTTGTTGCACTTTCAGCTATCTTTTCTTGGCATCCACAATAGTTTCAGGGTTTGGTGACTGTTTATAGGATGAAACCCCAGGTAGGACAGTCTCTGGGTGACCTTTCCTTCAGTATCTGCTCTACACTTTATCTCTATAATTGCTCCTGTGAGTATTTTGCTCCCTTTCTCAGAAGAACCAAAGCAGCCACACATTGGTCTTCCTTCTTCTTGAGCTTCATGTGGTGTGTGAACTGTATCTTGTTTATTCTGAGCTTTTAGGATAATACCCACTTACCAGTGAGTGCATATCATGTATGTTCTTTTGTGATATGGTTAGGTTACTCAGGATGATATTTTCTAGTTCCATTCATTTGCCTAAGAATTTCATAATGTACATTGTTTTTAATAGCTGAGTAGTATTCCATTGTGTATATATACCACATTTTCTGTATCCATTCTTCCATTGAAGGGCATCTGGGTTCTTTCCAGCTTCTGGTTATTATAAATAAGGCTGCTATGAACATAGTGGAGCATGTGTCCTTATTACATGTTGGAGCATCTTCTGGGTATATGCCCTGGAGTTACCGGTATAGCTGGGTACTAAAATAGTACTATGTCTAATTTTCTGAGGAACTGCTAAACTGATTTCCAGAATGGAAGTATAAGCTTGCAACCCTACCAGCAGTGGAGGAGTGTTCCTATTTCTCCACATCCTTGCCAGCAGTGCTGTCACCTGAGTTTTTGATCTTAGACATTCTGACTGGTGTGAAGTGAAATCTCAGGGTTGTTTTGATTTGCATTTCACTGATGACTAAGGATGTTGAACATTTCTTTAGGTGCCTCTCTGCCATTCAATATTCCTCAGTTGAAAATTCATTTTTTTAAATGTCGGTATCCCATTTTTTAATAGGGTTATTTGATTCGCTGATGTCTGACTTCTTGAATTCTTTGTATATATTGGATATTAGTCCTCTATCAGATGTAGAATTGGTAAAGATCTGTTTCCAATCTGTTGGTTGCCATTTTATCCTATTAACAGTGTCCTTTACCTTACAACCCTTCCCTTCCCCTTACATCTGCTTCTTTGTCCTCTTTCAAACATATGGCCTCTTTTTAAAGTGTTATTGCACATACATACATTAATACATACACACATGCATATAACCTAATAAATTCACTTACCATTTCATGCTGTACATATACATGTGCACTAAAGGCTGTCCCCTTGTGATTGCATAATCTAATCAGGGGCTTGTCCTCAGAGAAAACTGATTTTTCCTCTTTCAGCAATTGATTACTTGAAACACTTCATCTGGGGTTGAGGCCCCATGAAATTCCCCTTCACTACATTTATATGTCAACAAGTGTTATTATGAAGAGCTTATTTAGGCAATCATATCATTGAGAATTCATGGATGATGGTTTCACTGCACGGTCCAGAAGACACTGTCTTCCTGCAGGCATCCTAGCCATCTAACTTTTATGGTCTTTATACCCTCTTCTTTGAGGCATTCCCTGAACAGGAGTTGAACTGAAGACTGAGTCAACTGGGATTGGTCAATCCATGATGACTTATTCTTTGCACTTTGACTGGTTTAGGCCTCTATAACATCTTCACCTGTTGGAATAAGAGTTCTGATGAGGGTGGGAACTACACTTCTCAATGGGTATAAGAATGAGTTTTAGAATACAGTTTGAGAGTGCACTGAGTTAGAGAAATGACAGTAGTAGGTTCTCTCAGGTCTCTGACGTTTCCCAGGCATGAATTCCCTATTGAATAGGTCTTAAGTCCAACTAGACAGCTGCTGCCTACCCCCAAGTTAGCAGGAAGGAAACAAAGTGCTGTGATTTGGCAACAGCTGGCTGTGACAAAAAGAAAATAAGCTTTCTTAAACATTTAAGATAGTTGTGTCTTTGGGAAAAATGAGGCCTTGAAGGCCCCTCTTGGATGCTGATGTTAATAGGATGATAAGTCCAAATGGCTAAGTTTCAGTAACTCCATCATTTAGAGAGCAAGAGGTTGAGTGAAATGAGGTAAGGCTTTCTCTACTGTTCTTTTTCAGTGAAGCTCCAATGAATAAGTACTTGTTGAATACGTTTATATCCCTTCCAATAAGTCAACAAATATTCACTGAGTCCTTGCTGTGTGGGAGAGTCTCTGCTGGATAAACAAGGACTAATATAAACTGAAAATTTAAACCTATAGAACACCTGTTAATTCAACAACCACCTATTCAGAATAAAGTCTATTTTGTGACACTGACCTTAATTTGGGTTTGGAATTTGAACTTAATTTTTAGTTGGTGTGTTTCTGGAGTAGTTTTACCTCAGAGTTGTTTTCTAAGGGTACAAGAAATAAGGCAATGCTCATTTACAAATCCTATAATTAGTGGTAAAAATTGCATTAGAAATCTAAGTGGTTATTAACCTAGAAAACTGGAATACCCAAAACATAATCCACACATCAAATGAGGTAAAAGAAGAAAGGAGGAGTGGCCCCTTGTTCTGGAAAGACTCAGTGAAGCAGTATTCAGCAAAACCAGAACGGGGAAGTGGGAAGGGGTGGGTGGGAGGACAGGGGGAGAGAAGGGGACTTACGGGACTTTCGGGGAGTGGGGGGCTAGAAAAGGGGAAATCATTTGAAATGTAAATAAAAAATATATCAAATAAAAAAAGAAAATACCAATATTTTTAAAAAATTCTAAAAAAAAAGAAATCTAAATTTGTGCTTATCAGTTTTTCTCCATATTTTCTGTTCATAGTAGCTTGAGCTCTGTTTACTCAGTGAAGTAATTTGATAAAGGGTTCATAGGATCCTGGCCCAAGGTTGGCAACCTTCTAAAGCTGTTGTCAGAGAATGAGATGAGGAAATATTGTTTTATTGTAAACAATTAGGCCCCTATTCAGGGAATTACACTAGGGCTTCTCTAATTTCTTGTTTAAAAAAAACTAAATGAGAACGTTCTCAAATGCATGAAGGAAAACAAATGGTAAGAATGAAGATTTACTGGGGGGAAATGAAGTGAGTTGAGAATAATAGAATTAGTATGCATTGTGCCAGTATTAGCATTGTGGCAGATTAGCTAGATACATTTCCTTAATTTTATAGATACAGAAAATGATGTTAAAGAGGGAAAATGACAGCCTGAATACCTTCATTAAGTTAATGGAAAAACTAGAAATCTAATCGCTCGTGCCTGATGATAGAATAATCTTTCACTAAGTTAAACAATTTTGTAACTTTAGAGTTTAAAAAATTGAATCCCAGGTACAGCAAAGAAAATGTTTTAGTAGGCAAACAGTTTAAAGTAACTGAGGCAAGCAATGAGCTTTTTGCAATGGGCAATGGTAGGAAATGAAAAGGTACTATGGAGCTCTGAATTATAGTTAGGGAGCTGGACTCCCTGTTTTGTAGACAATAGCTCTTTGGAGATGGGTGGTGGTCTTTGAAGCTTCTGGAAATAATCTGCAATTTGTAATAGTCATTGATTTCCATATTCAATTTGCACAAATTTTTATAGTTTAATTCACATAATATTTACACATTTTCTACCTTTTTGAACAAGTGACTAGTAACAAATTCCTATGATATTTAAAGCAATTCACGTTAATGAAAATGTGAGATGTTGAGATGTTCTTTACTTCTACAAATAATAGAAGCCTACTAGACAGTCTCCTGTCTGTCTATACAATACTGGCTAGAAGTTACAGTCAATATTTATCATCCACAATGACATATGAAATATTTATTGTCATAAATTCCAAGTTGACAGAAATTCACATTGGCTATATGAAAATCAGGTGGCTGTCTACTTAAATGACAAGTTGGAATTATCTTAAACTTTTTTTTACTTTGCATTATTACCTATAATTTAACCATTTGAGGAATCTGAGTGAATATGTTGTCTTAGAAATATAAATCATAAATACTAGTATTTACACTTCATTCAAACTTAAGGATAAGATAATTTATTCAGATTTGTTTTCTTTCCAATAATTTCCTGAGACTAGCAAACTGAATGGATTAATAGGGGCTCACTGGAGAGAGAACAGGGTGATATATTCTGCTATGAAAAAATCAAGATGAAGATACTTAGAAGACATTAAGGTTAGATAATTACATGAAGTACTGTTCAATGACAGATGGGGTTATCAATGCAAAAAGTTCTGCTGAGATTGTATATCCTTGGGCCTCCAATTATTCTATGAAATTAGTATATTTTAAGATTTATTATATTTTTTTATATTTATCTGGTTATTTATGTTTTCAACTAGATTGAAGTTCCTTGACTCCAAAACTTAAGTCACATTTGTTTCTTCATTGCCACCACCTAGAATGGGTGCTGGCATATAAGAAACAGGCAGTCAATATTTGTGAGGTTAATGAATGAATGGAAAAGGAAGCTGGAAGAGGGCCAAACATTTTAATTACTTAAACTTGTCCAAGGGAACTTCTAGTCAGATATTTCTTTTTCAATACCCTATTTAACACTTGACAGCTCTGTTTTTTTTAATTTATTGATATATTTATTTACATTTCAAATGATTTCCCCTTTTCTGGACCCCCACTCCCCGAAAGTCCCATCAGTCCCCTTCCCTCCCCCTGTTTTCCCACCCAACCCTTCCCACTTCCCTGTTCTGATTTTGTTCTATACTGCTTCACTGAGTCTTTTCAGAACAAGGGGCCACTCCTCCGTTCTTCTTGTACCTCATTTGATGTGTGGATTATGTTTCGGGTATTCCAGTTTTCTAGGTTAATATCCACTTATTAGTGAGTGCATACCATGATTCACCTTTTGAGTCTGGGTTACCTCACTTAGTATCATGTTCTCTAGCTCCATCCATTTGCCTAAGAATTTCATGAATTCATTGTTTCTAATGGCTGAATAGTACTCCATTGTGTATATATACCACATTTTTTGCATCCATTCTTCTGTTGAGGGATACCTGGGTTCTTTCCAACTTCTGGCAATTATAAATAGGGCTGCTATGAACATAGTAGAGCATGTATCCTTATTACATGCTGGGGAATCTTTTGGGTATATGCCCAGGAGTGGTATAGCAGGATCTTCTGGAAGTGAGGTGCCCAGTTTTCGGAGGAACCGCCAGACTGATTTCCAGAGTGGTTGTACCAATTTGCAACCCCACCAGCAGTGGAGGAGTGTTCCTCTTTCTCCACATCCTCTCTAACACCTGCTGTCTCCTGAATTTTTAATCTTAGCCATTCTGACTGGTGTAAGGTGAAATCTCAGGGTTGTTTTGATTTGCATTTCCCTAATGACTAATGAAGTTGAGCATTTTTTAAGGTGTTTCTGACAATATCGGACTGAAGAAATTTTGCAATTTAGAGTCTTCTTGAAGGTAATCCATTGCAAATATTAACATTAATCAATCTCTGAGTATTTCCAGAATACCCCAGTTTGTAACATATCAGTGGGGATATAAAATGACATTATATGAAGAAATAAGCTAGGATGTGTTTCATTGCAAATTAACCTTTGAGATCTTAATAGATCAAAATAAAATCACAAAATTCATGTGTTGTTCAGATTGTATGGCCACCCTTTTCAGCAACAGTCTTTTACCATATTCAAAGACCTAGGCTAACAGATGCTGTACTATATTATGAAAACATTCTCTAACCACAACAGAAGAAACGTTGATAGAATCAGACAATGATTCTCACGGACTTTGGCTTGGAGGTTAGTTTACATTCATTGATTATTATTTGTTATAACTTGTATCATAGTATTAAATAATTTCATGTGCGTTTGGAAGGAAACAAAAAGATGTTTCATGTTCACTAAATATGTCCATGGTAAATACCTCGACTCTACATACAAGAGAGTTTCTGACATTAGAAATAATAATTGGGGGGCTGGAGAGATGGCTCAAGAAGAAAGGAGGAGTGGCCCCTGGTTCTGGAAAGACTCAGTGAAACAGTATTCAGCAAAACCAGAACGGGGAAGTGGGAAGGGGTGGGTGGGAGGACAGGGGAAGAGAAGGGGGCTTGCGGGACTTTCGGGGAGTGGGGCGGCTAGAAAAAGGGAAATCATTTGAAATGTAAATAAATTATATCGAATAATAATAAAAAAAAGAAATAATAATTGGATCTCTTTAGAGAGATCTATTATTAGAAATAATAATTAGACCAAAAATCAGAGAAGTGTAAACCACGTGTGTAATACTTTTTAACTTTCCTTAAATCCAGGGAAACCTTTATATGAATTGGAAATACTTTTCAGTATCTGTCCAGAGAATAAGGGCAGTAAAGACTCATTAAGGTTGTTGCCCCATATATTAAAGCTAGCATAGGAAATGATCAAAGGTCACCAATGGTTTACTTGGTGAGGAAAATGAAGTTGGAAGCTGCCTACAGAATAATGGACAACTCTTCTGGATAATGAGTCTTAAGAGTCAAAGTCCTTTGAGTAAATCTCTAGAATTTATGGCTAGGGTGAATCATGCCCTATTCAAACAAAGTACTGGAGAAGAAAAGTAACTTAGAATAATTTCTTATAGCCAGTCAAAAATGTCAGGATACACTCCCAGTTTCCATACTAAGGTAAATCTTGAAGTATAAGCAGATGGTATACAAATAAATGTGTTATGTTTTGTAAAATTTTCCTGAATAACAAAATGCATATGAACTTGTACATTCATTCATTAATTTAACAAATATATTTCATGATACTGCCTTTCAGGATCTTATCACTAAGGGTATAATAAAAATGTGTTTAGTAAAAAAGTGGAATGCATAAATTGACACAGAGAAATGGGGGAACTTGAAGGTTTATTTATTTTATAGTGCGTGTGTTCTGCCTGCCTGCATGACTGTGTACCAGGCACATACAGAAGCCAGAAAGAAAAGTCAAATCCCATGGAATTGGAGTTACAGAGAGCTATGAGGCATTGGATAGGTATTGGTATTTGAGTCTGGGGTCTTTGGAAGAGCACCCAGTGGTCTTAACCAATGAGCCATATCTCCAGTTCACATTAGAAATTTTAGACAAAGAATCTTTATAAAGTAAAATCTCAAGAAGAAAGAATTTGGGGGAAAGAAATAGTATTTCACTTGTTTCTTTTTTTTCTTTTTTAAATTTTTTTTTTTATTTATTGAAAAGGGAAGTAAAGGAAGTAAAAGGAAGTAAAAAAAATTTTATGATAAAATTAAAGATTTACATGGAAAATATTTCAGATAAACACATTAAAATTGACAATTTTAATGAAAAATTAAAGGGTAAAGTGCTATACATGTAAAACATTGCTAAATTAATTGAAATATGGGGTAGAAACATTTTATGATAGAATTGAAGATTTATGTGGAAAATATTTCTGATAAAATTGTAGAATAATCTAGAAAAACATGCTAGAGTTGAAGATTATCTTGGAAAATTTTATATAGATATAAAATGCTAGGTATAAAAGTATTCCTAAGTTGATTGAAAGTGTAATTATAAACATTTTCTGATAAACTTGAAGATTTACATGGAAAATATTTCTGATAAAATTGAAGAAATATATAGAAAAACATGTTAAAATTAAAGATTATCATGGAAATTATATAGATAAAATGATAGGCATAAATATAATTCTAAGTTGATTGAAGGTGGAATTATAAACATTTTCAGATAACACTGAAGATTTACATGGAAAATATTTCTGGAAAAATTCAAGAAATAAATAGGCAAACACGATAAAATTGAATATTTCATGGAGAATTTTACATGTAAAATGGTAGATATAAAAACTCTTTCTAAATTAATTGAAGGTGGAATTAGAAACATTTGTGATAAAATGAAAGATTTACATTGAAAACATTTCTGATAAAATAGAAGTATATAGAAAGACATTAAAATTGAAGATTATCATGAAAATAATGCAGATAAAATGATAGACATAAAAACATTACTAAATTAATTAAAAGGGGAATTATAAACATTTTCTCATAAAATGAAGATTTACATGAGAAATATTTCATTAGTCTATGTCTTTTTATTGGGGAGTTGAGTCCATTGTTGTTAAGAGATGTTAAGGAATAGTGATTGTTTTTTCCTTTTATTTTTTATGTTATTTTCATGATTTGTGGGCATCTTCTTTTGGGTTTGTTGGAAGAAGATTACTTTCTTACTTTTTCTAGGGTGTAGTTTCCCTCCTTGTGTTGGCATTTTCCATCACTTATCCTTTGAAGGGCTGGATTTGTGGATAGATATTGTGTAAATTTGGTTCTATCATGGAATATCTTGGTTTCTCCATCTATGATGATTGAGAGTTTTGCTGGGTATAGTGGCCTGGGCTAGCATTTGTGTTCTCTTAGGGTCTGCATGAGATCTGCCCAGGATCTTCTAGCTTTCATCATCTCTGGTAAGAAGTCTGGTGTGATTTTGATAAGTCTGCCTTTATAAGTTACTTACCCTTTCCCCCTTACTGCTTTTAATTCTTTCTTTGCTTAGTGAATTTGGTGTTTTGATTATTATGTGCCAGGAGGACTTTCCGTTCTGGTCCAGTCTGTTTGGAGTTCTGAAGTCTTGTATGTTCATGGGCATCTCTTTCTTTAGGTTAGGGAAGTTTTCTTCTACAATTTTTTTGAAGATACTTACTGGGCCTTTAAGATGTAAATCATAGCTCTCTTATATACCTATAATCCTTAGGTTTGGTCTTCTTATTGTGACCTGGAGTTCCTGGATGTTTTGGGTTACCAGCTTTATGCAATTTGCATTTTCTTTGACTGTTGAGTCAATGTTTTCTATGGTATCTTCAGCACCTGAGGTTCTTTCTTCTATCTCTTGTATTCTGTTGTTGATGCTTGCATCTATGACTCCTGAATTCTTTCCAAGGTTTTCTATTTCCAGAGATGTTTCACTTTGTGATTTCTTTATTGTTTCTACTTCCACTTTTAGATCCCGGATAGTTTTGTTCAGTTCCTTCACTTGATTGTTTGTGTTTTCCTGTAATTCTTTAAGGGATTTTTGTGTTTCTTCTTTAAGGGCTTCTTCCTGTTGACCCATGATCTCCTGTTTTTCTTTAAGGGATTTTTGTGTTTCCTCTTTAAAGACTTTTACCTGTTGACTGATGTTCTCCTGTATTTCTTGTTTTCTTTCTTTCTTTCTTTCTTTCTTTCTTTCTTTCTTTCTTTCTTTCTTTCTTTCTTTCTTTCTTTCTTTCTTTCTTTCTTTCTTTCTCTCTCTCTCTCTCTCTCTCTTTCTTTCTTTCTTTCTTTCTTTCTTTTTTTCTTTCTTCCTTTCTTCCTTTCTTTATTTGATGTATTCTTTATTTACATTTCAAATGATTTCCCCTTTTCTGGCCCCCCACTCCCCGAAAGTCCCATAAGCCCCCTTCCCTCCCCCTGTTCTCTGACCCACCCCTTCCCACTTCCCTGTTCTGGTTTTGCCTTATACTGCTACACTGAGTCTTTCCAGAACCAGGGGCCACTCCTCCGTTTTTCTTGTACCTCATTTGATGTGTGGATTATGTTTTGGGTATTCCAGTTTTCCAGGCTAATATCCACTTATTAGTGAGTGCATACCATGATTGATCTTTTGAGATTGGGTTACCTCACTTAGTATGATGTTCTCCAGTTCCATCCATTTGCCTAAGAATTTCATAGATTCATTGTTTCTAATGGCTGAATAGTACTCCATATATGTGTATATATACCACCTTTTTGCATCCATTCTTCTGTTGAGGGATACCTGGGTTCTTTCCAGCTTCTGGCTATTATAAATAGGGCTGCTATGAACATAGTGGAGCATATATCCTTATTACATGCTGCAGAATCCTCTGGGTATATGCCCTCTTCTGTATTTCTTTAAGGGAGTTATTTAAGTCTTTCAAGAAGCCCTCTAGCAGCATCATGAGATACAATTTTAAATCCAAGTCTTGCTTTTCCAGTGTGTTGGGGTATCCGGGACTTGCTGTGGTGGGAGAACTGGGTTCTGATGTTACCATGTGGCCTTAGTTTCTGTTGGTAGGGTTCTTGTACTTGCTTTCCCCATCTGGTTATCTCTTGTGCTAGCTGGTATTGTTGTCTCTGGGAGTTTGTTCCTCTTGTGGGCCTGTAAGCCTGTGTAACTTTATATAAAGCTCCTCTGAGCTCAAAAGTGAAAGCACTGCTGGGTGATCTCTCTCCCTCTCCTGGTGAGTTATGCACAGAAGGCTGTGGAGTTTCCCAGCTCCCTGGAACAAATGGTAGTGGGAAGACTTCAGTCCTAGCTCCTCCACTGATCTTGCACCCTGTGTGCTCCTAGCAGGTCCCCTCCAGAGAGAAGGTGGAGATCTCACCTCTGAGCTCAGAAGTGAAAGTGCTGCTGGGTGATCACAATCTCCTTCCAGACTATGCACAGAAGGCTGTGGAGTCTCCCAGCTGCTCCACTGATCACAGAAGCATTTCACTTGTTTCTTAAAGTTAAAATATAAAGATTTTCCCTTGTGCCCATGTGCTCAAGGCTCTTCCCCAGTTTCCTTTCTAATAGCTTCAGTGTGTCTGGTTTTATGTGGAGGTCCTTGATCCACTTGGACTTGAGCTTAGCACAAGGAGATAAGAATGGATCGATTTGTATTCTTCTGCATGCTGCTATACCACTCCTGCGCATATATACCCAGAGGGTTCCTCAGCATGTATTAAGGACACATGCTCCACCATGTTCATAGCAGCCCTATTTATAATAGCCAGAAGCTGGAAAGAACCCAGATGTCCCTCAATGGAGGAATGGATACAGAAAATGTGGTATATTTACACAGTGGAATACTATTCAGTGATTAAAAACAATGAATTCTTGAAATTCTTAGGCAAATAGGTGGAACTAGAAAATAGCATCCTAAATGAGGTAACCCAATTACAAAAGAACACACATAGAATGCAGTCACTGACAAGTGGATATTATCCCAGAAACTCAGAATACCCATGAAACAATTCACATATCAAATGATGTTCAAGAAGAAGGAAGGAGAGGCCCCTAGTCCTGGAAAGGCCCGATGCATCAGTGTAGGGGAATACCATTACAGGGAAGCGGGATGGGGTTGATTGGGAAACAGGGGGAAGGAAGAGGGCTTATGGGACTTTTGGGGAGGGGGGATCAGGAAAGGGGAAATTATTTGAAATGTAAATAAAGAATATATCTAATAAAAAATAAAAAAGTGAAAATGTAATGTTTATAAATTGATAAGAATAATAAAGACTTAGAAAAAACACATAAAATTATATATCTTTATGGAATGAAAAATACACATGTAGAACTTTGCTCCATGTGGTTTACTGAAATAAGTAAGAATACATGAGGCCTGATAAACTATATATATATATATATATATATATATATATATAATCAAACAGAATTTTAAAAATTATATTTTTATTATGTTTTAAAACTCTGCTTCTCTGTGTGTGCCCATGTGTGCCCGTGTGTGTGTGTGTGTGTGTGTGTGCATGTGTGTATATATGTGTATGTGTGTGTGCATGTGTTTATGAAGGCTAAAGGTTTTGGATTTTCCTGTAGTTGGAGTTACACATGGCTATGAGCCACATCTGACATGAGTGCTGGGAACAAATCTCAGGCCATCTGCAAGAGCAATGCACTCAATCACTGAGCCATTTACCAACACAAATAAATTGGTTTTATCTGACCAATGAGTGAGGACATAATGCATTTACCTTGCTTTAGTGAAATTAGTTTTCCTTTTAAAAATAATTTTCACTTAACACATGATGTAATGGGTTTCATTAAAGCATTTTCACATGCATATGTCACTGTATTTTGTTCTTTAGTCTTCTTCTCCTTTGCCCTACTACCTCTATCACACATATAAATCTAAATCTAGACTACATATCAGAGAAAGCATGTCATGTCTGTCATTTTGTATATGGCTTTAAAAATGATCTCTAGCTTTATTCATTTCTTGAATGTGTCATTTCATTAATCTTTATGGAAAAATAAAATTGATGTTGTACACATTTCACATTTTTGTTATCCATTCATCTGCTGATGGGACTCTAGACTGGTTCCATATCTTAGTTGTTTTGAATTTTGCAGCAAGAAATGCAGATGTGCACGTACCTCTGTAGACTGCTAACTTATAGTACTTTAGATGTATATTCAGGTGTGGTATAATTGGTTCATATGGCAGTTATATTTTTGATTTTTTTTGATGAACATGTACATTTATTTCCATAATGGAAGTCCACACTGAGTCCGGAGAGGGTATCAGATCTGGTAGCTGCAATTGTAGGCTGATGTGAGACACCTGATGTGGGTTCTAAGAACCAAACCTGGATCCTCTGAAAGAGCAACAAGTTGTCTCAAGAGCTGAATCGTCTCTTTACCCATTGGATTAGTATAATTTGATTTCCAAAATATGTAAGATGAAGGGAAAGTATAACCTTTGAGAGAAAGTCACAATTCATGCATAAGGGATCCTTCATATTCTCAGCATGCTTATCAGTAAAATCCCTACAGAGAAGGAGGAATTGGGATGATTTATTCAATGGTTTGTAAGAAAAAAAAAACAGGTAACCAATAGTACTATAGTCAGTAAAACTATCCTTCAAGAATAAAGGAGAAACGAGTGGAAATGTGAGTAAAAACTGGGGAAGCTGATAACAATGAGACTACCATTAGAGATGCTTAAGCAAGTCCTACATCTGGAAGCAAAAGAAATTACCATCATGAAAGCACATGAAATTATAAAGTCTATTAGAACAGATGTACCAAAGAGAAATAGAAAATAATCAAGTCTTTTTCAATTATGCAAATAATATTCTTACTAATTTTTTGAAATTTCAGGCTATTTTAATACCTTCATTATATATTTAGAATTACAGTAATTAAATCATATTAAGCTAGTAAGGTGAATAATAGGAGAACAAAAGAACTCACTAATGAAAGCACAAGTAAGCATATTAGGAAAGAACTGATGAATTTAGCAATTCATCAAAATCCAAGAAAGAAAACAAAGAACACATTTTTAAAAACAGTCAGACCAGAAAACCCCAACAAAATAACAAGTATACTAATATACTTGTTTTCTAATAATAATCCACATGTACATGGTTTTAATTAGCTAATTCAAAGATATGGGATTAAAATAACTGTTTTTATTTGTTTACTTGTTTTGTTCTGTTGAGGTTTTTTGGTTTGAAAAAAACAAGTCTCATCAGCCAAGTTATATTCTAGCTGAAACTAAAAGGTTGCGAAAAGGAAATTACAAGCAAATTGTATCTGAAAGTAAAAGGAAATAGTCATTGATTTCTGTCAAAACAAACTTCATACAAAAATCATCCAAAAGAGACAAAGTATTTCACTATATAATTATGAAGGGAGCAATATATCAAGAAGATATAATTGTAAATAGACATTTGTGAAATGCCAGTGTATGCATTTTCATAAAATGCTTTTGTGTTGATTTTCTGTGTCTCCCTTGATCTTCTCTGAGCACTTCGTGAGAAGAATCATATATATATACATACATATATACATATATGTATTTATACATACATATGGCCTTTTGTGACTAAATTATGTTATATATTGTAAAGTATTTAATTCATGTATTATATATTTTAAAAATAATATATGCATTGTTGCCACATGACAAGTTTGTGTAGGACACTCTTATCAGAATATTAGATGTCTTTTTTAGGGGATTCAGATTAGGGGGTTGCACCCCTTTTCTGACTGCTGTACCCATTAAAGTATCAGGCCTGGTTTTTCTTGTATGATTTTGATATGATCATATGGCTATATTGTCCCAATTCACTCTACTAAGTGTGAAAGAGAAGAATCATTTCTACATCCTGGAATAAAATATTTATTGGTCTGTAGCATGTGAGTTGAATTGAGTGGATGTGTCTACCCAGATCATATGTCCACCAAGGTACAGATTCATCATGTATAGGGTTAGGCATAGCCTGCTCTGAACATTCTTCCATATCCAATAGCCTCCTATATGTACTATATTATATACACATACATACATACATATACACATACACACAAATATATATAAAGTTAGTCTCAACATACAAGAAAGAACATTCAGTTTTTGCATCCCTGGGTCTGGCTTATTTCATTTAATACAGTATTTATTGGGTCTATACATTTTCCCTCAAATTTCATTCTTTTCTTTATAGTTGAACAAAATCCCACTGTGTGTACATGTCACATATTCCTTATCCATTCAAATTATGGTGGATTTATAAGATGATTGGATGTTCTTGCTAAAGATTAGTGCAGTGTTGCAGTATGACTTTTTCCTCTGGGAATGTTTAACCCTTTCCCATCTTAGAAATTTACTAGCCATGTATGAGTGACACATTTCAGGGCAACAGATTGATGTAATTTTGGTAATTGAACTACTGGCATTGTCTAGTAGATGGAGGGAAGGAGCAAGGGAGGGAGAGAGAGAGAGAGAGAGAGAGAGAGAGAGAGAGAGAGAGAGAGAGAGAGAGAGAGAGAGAGTCATTAGTACCTCCATGGAGTCATCTAGCCATTGCTCCTTAATGTCCCCTTCCAACTGCAAGTTATTTAAGAGATGCCAGAATATATAGAAAATGGAAGGTTGACTTAAAGGTACTCCACAGTGTAGTTTCCATGGTTTGCAATCATGATAGTGATGATGCAGCTGCTTAGTGTTCATCATGCTCTAACTTACTCTATAATGTGTGTAAAACATTGGGTTCTTTTGTTTGTTTGTTTGTTTGTTTGTTTGTTTCAAGACAGGGTTTCTCTGTGTAGCCTTGGCTGTCCTGTAAATAACTCTGTAGACCAGGCTGGCGGCAAACTCAGAAATCTGTCTGCCTCTAAAACATTGTACTTTGTTTTTGTTTTGTTTCATTTTGTTTTTCAGGCTGGGCATTTCCCTGTCAGACTCCATTTTACAAGTAGCTTTTGACTCTAATTTGAGGGTGGAGGATGATTGAGCATGTTTATGGTTGTATAGCACCACTCATGTAGCATGCACTGAGAAGTGCATGGTGCCACTCTATACATATATTAAGGGTGGATTGAGATTATAGGGGCTCACCGATGTATCAAAATCATTTCAGGGAAACTAGGACCAAGAACTTATCAGACATGCCAGACCAAGGAAAAAGTGGGGCTCTGTCATTTAGATTCCACAGTGTGGATACCTTTCACTATAATGACATCATCCTCACTAACCTGATATCTGATGGACAATGTGTATGTTTCAAGGAATGAAGTCATGATTGTCATTCTGTATCCCACATTGGTGTCTCATATTTGATATGAGAGTTAGTATTAGTAATTCAGATTAGAGTAAAAGAACATGCATCTACTATGGCCAGATCACTAAGGTGAGTATCATTTGGTAATTTGTCAGTTTTGTAAATTTTTGGTTATTCAACAAATACTGATATGAAGGATAGATATAAATGAGTTCCTCCATATTTCTGGAATAGTATGTCCATGACACCTCACACATACTCTGCAAGTAAGCCCAACAAACTACATTGTTCAGACACATTGAACATTGCTGGAATTAGTAAGTACACATTTGCTTATATCATTAAAGGAAAAGTTAACACAACATGCAGAAATAAGCACAGATGTATATAATCTATGAAAAGATACAGTATTCTTTTGGTTTATGGTATTATCATTTGTTTTGTCCTTGTCTGGTTTTGTTAATGAGATAATACTAGCTTTGTGGAATGAGTTAGATAGGGATTCTTTTGTTTCTTTTTTCTCTAAATGTTGAGGAGCTCTTCTTCTCTTTTAAATTTTTTTTCTGGGGGTTTTGGAGGATCACCCTCTCAGAGTCAAAGGGGAGGCAGATGAAATGAAGAACTCTTGGATACAGGGCCAGGAGAAGGGCAACATTTGGAATGTCAATAAAATAATTAATTTAAATAGTTTTTTTTCTGTTTATTTATTCACTTTACATGCAGATCACAGTTCCTTCCTCTGCTCCTAGTCTCTGCCTCACACAGCCCCTTTCCCATCCCTTCCCCCCACCTTCACCTCTGAGAAGGGAGAGGCCCTGCTGGGTACAGACTCACCCACTGCAGGACTAGGCACATCTTTTCTCACTGAGGCCAGACAAGACAGACCAGTTAGGGGAGCTGGATCCAGAGGCAGTCAAGCATCAGGTCAGGCATAGCCCCTGCTCCAGTTGTTCAAGACCCACATGAAGGTCAAGCTGCACATCTGCTACATATGTGTGGGGAGGCCTGGGTCCAGCCAGTGAATGCTCTTTGGTTGGTGGATCTGTGTCAGAGCCCCAAAGGTCCAGGTTAGTTGACTCTGTTGGTCTTCCTAAGGGGCTCCTATGCCCTTCAGGGCCTTCAATCCTCTCCCCATCTCTTCCATAATGGTGCCAGACCTCTCTCTGCACAATGTTTGACTTTGCAATGTGGGTTTCTATATCAGATCAGGGACTGTTCAGCTGCTGGATGGAGCCTCTCAGAGGACAGTTATGTTGGGTGCTGAGCTCTTCTTTAAAGGTTTGCTGAAATTAAGCAACAAATCTGCCAAGTCCTGAGATTTTCTTTTCTAGGAAATTTTCTTTTAATATTACTTCTTTAGTGTTGCTGCTTCTTATTGGCAAGAGCTTTCTAGGGATTTATTCCCTTCTTTTAGTTTTTCAGAATTTTTTTTTTGAATGGAAAATCCCCACTTACCCGTTAATTGTTCTCTAAAAATGTTTGGAATTTGCTATGAAGTCCTCTTTTATATCTCCAACTTTGTTTATTTGGGCACCCCCCCACACACATACACTTTTTAAAATTTGATATATTTTTATTTACATTTCAAATGATTTCCCCTTTTCTGGCTCCCCACTCTCCGAAAGTCCCATAAGCCCCCTTTCCTCCCCCTGTTCTCCCATCCACCCCTTCCCACTTCCCTGTTATGGTTTTGCCCTATACTGCTGCATTGAATCTTTCCAGAACCAGGGGCCACTCCTCCGTTCTTCTTGTACCTCATTTGATGTGTGGATTATGTTTTGGGTATTCCAGTTTTCCAGGCTGATATCCACTTATTAGTGAGTGCATACCATGACTGATCTTTTGAGCTGGGTTACCTCACTTAGTATGATGTTCTCCAGCTCCGTCCATTTGTCTAAGAATTTCATGAATTCATTGTTTCTAATGGCTGAATAGTACTCCATTGTGTATATATACCACCTTTTTGCATCCATTCTTCTGTTGAGGGATACCTGGGTTCTTTCTAGCTTCTGGCTATTATAAATAGGGCTGCTATGAACATAGTGGAGCATGTATCCTTATTACATGCTGGGGAATCCTCTGGGTATATGCCCAGGAGTGGTATAGCAGGATACTCCGGAAGTGACGTGCCCAGGTTTCTGAGGAACTGCCAGACTGATTTGCAGAGTGGTTGAACCAACTTGTAACCCCACCAGCAGTGGAGGAGTGTTCCTCTTTCTCCACATCCTCACCAACACCTGCTGTCTCCTGAGTTTTTAATCTTAGCCATTCTGACTGGTGTAAGGTGAAATCTCAGGTTTGTTTTGATTTGCATTTCCCTAATGACTAATGAAGTTGAGCATTTTTAAGATGCTTCTCCGCCATCCAAAGTTCTCCAGGTGAAAATTCTTTGTTTACCTCTGTACCCCATTTTTTCATAGGGTTATTTGGCTTTCTGGGGTCTAACTTCTTGAGTTCTTTGTATATATTGGATATTAGCCCTCTATCTGATGTAGGGTTGGTGAAGATCTTTTCCCAATTTGTTGGTTGCCAATTTGTCCTTTTGATGGTGTCCTTTGCCTTACAGAAACTTTGTAATTTTACGAGATCCCATTTGTCAATTCTTGATCTTAGAGCATACACTATTGGTGTTCTGTTCAGGAACTTTCCCCCTGTACCGATGTCCTCAAGGGTTTTCCCCAGTTTCTTTTCTATTAGCTTCAGAGTGTCTGGCTTTATGTGGAGGTCCTTGATCCACTTGGAGTTGAGCTTAGTACAAGGAGATAAGGATGGATCAATTCGCATTCTTCTGTATGCTGACCTCCAGTTGAACCAGCACCATTTGTTGATAAGGCTATCTTTTTTCCACTGGATGTTTTCAGCTCCTTGGTCAAGGATCAAGTGGCCATAGGTGTGGGGTTCATTTCTGGATCTTCAATCCTATTCCATTGATCTGCCTGCCTGTCACTGTACCAATATCTTGCAGTTTTTAACGCTATTGCTCTGTACTATTGCTTGAGGTCAGGGATACTGATTCCCCCAGAATTTCTTTTGTTGTTGAGAACAGTTTTAGCTGAGAAACTTGAAGCAATCCCACTAAAATTAGGGACTAGACAGGCTGTCCCCTTTCTCCTTATCTTTCAATATTGTACTTGAGGTACTAGCTCAGGCAATTAGACAACACAAGGACGTCAAAGGGATACAAATTGGAAAGGAAGAAGTCAAACTGTCACTATTTGCAAATGATATGATAGTCTACCTAAGTAACCCCAAAAACTCCACTAGAGAACTCCTACAGCTGATAAACAACTTCAGCAAAGTGGCAGATTATAAAATCAACTCAAGCAAATCAGTCAAAGGATAAGCAGGCTGAGAAAGAAATTAGGGAAATGACACCCTTCACAATAGTTACAAACAGTATAACGTATCTTGGTGTGACTCTGACCAAACAAGTGAAAGACCTGTATGAGAACAACTTCAGGTCTCTGAAGAAGGAAATTGAAGAAGACCTCAGAAAATGGAAAAATCTCCCAAGCTCATGGATTGGCAGGATTAATATAGTTAAAATGGCCATTTTTCCAAAAGCAATATACAGATTCAATGCAATACCCATCAAAATCCCAACTCAGTTTTTCATAGAGTTAGAAAGAACAATTCTCAAATTCATCTGGAATAACAAATAACACACATACACTTTTAACAAACTGTGCATTGATTTTTGCCTGTGTATATGTCTGTTTGATGCTGTCTGATTCAATATAGCTGGAGTTACAGACCATTGTGAACTGCCCTGTGGTTGCTGGGAATTGAACACATGACCTCTAGAAGAGCAGCGAGTACTCTATGTCACTGAGCCATTTCTCCAGCTCCATAAAAGTTAGTTTGGTTTATGGTTTCTCAAGCTTGTTACTTCTTCCAAACAATCAACTTTTAGTTGTTATTGATTCTATGTATTCCATTACTATTCTCCATTTCATTACTTTCAGCCGGAACTGTATTATTTCTTGCTTCTTGGTTTGGCTTGTTGTAGTTTGCTAAGCCTGTGAGGTGGATCATCAAGTTATTCATTGAACAAATTGCTGCTATTTCAGTATAAGCACACATGGCTGTGAACTTTCCTTGTAAACCTGCCCTAGCTTTTATCCAATCAGTTCCAGTAATTTGTCCTTTCATTTTCATTTGGTTCCAGGAACCTTTACATTTATTATGTTTACTTCAGTCCCACACTTGTCTTTCAAGAGTGTGTTTTCTGTCCTCAAATATTTGTGTAATTTCTTTACTTTGGCTTCCCATTGATTCAAGATTATTTTATTATTATTGTATAATACAAAGAAATTATTTCAGTTTTTTTTGTATTTGTTGAGACTTGCTTTGTATACTACAATTTGGTGCATTTTGGAGAAGATTCAATTTGCTGCTGAGAAGAATGTATATTCCATATATTTTCCATGGAATTTTCTATGTATACCCCATTAAGTTTATTTGATGTGTGTTATAATTCTGAAGGTTTTGTTTTGTTGATTTTTAATTTATATTACCAATCTAATACTGATATTTTGGGGCTGAAATCACCTGCTATCATTGTATTAGGTTTTTCAAGAACTTTTGTGCCCGTTTCCAAAGTTTTAAAAATACAATTAATTAATTTTTGTCTTTGGAATGCATTTGGAATGGATTTTTGTCTTTTGAATATCGTTTTTCCTGATTCTTTTATCATCACTGAATCAGAAGCAGACTGAAGTGTTTAGACTACCCTTATACCCAAGCAGCTTAAGATGACTTCCTTTTTATCTATGCAAACCAACAAATTTACTTTTGAAATAGTTTGCATTATTTTAATTATACTATCTTGAAGTCCTTTTGTTTGTTTTATCTTTATAATAACTAATCTGTGTAGATTTAAACAATCATTATTAACCTTTTACATTTCTGACTACTTAATACTATAAATAAATTTCCCATTCTACTTGCTTATTTAGGAGATCCATGTCTAATAGAAAAAAATTTGAGAATTCTCAAGTCATTTGATTTTACTCATTTTTGATCCAATAACACTGTTTTAGACCATATTCTTTATCATTTTATTCATATATTTATTTATTTTTTACTTTGAGGGGGGTTTGAGACAATGTCTCACTATGTAGCTATCTTCAAACTTAGAGTCATTTTGCCTCTACTTCTTGAGAACTAGAGTTGTTATGTTATGATGTCCTGATAAACTGAATAACTGCCCATTTCTCTGATCGTAGCATAAATATCCTAGCTTTCTTATGTTTCCATTCTATAGCTTTTTTCACTTTTTAAAAATGCCAGTCTATGTATGTTATGTTTATCTGAAATTAAACTCATTTTCTTTTTATTCCAGTGTTTAAATACTCCTTATTTTTGATGTATTTCTTATATAATGAAATTATTGCTTTGTCGGGTGGTTAAAAGTAATGCTTAATGAGACTCTGGGATTTTATGATTTGAGGAAATCTGTATGCTCAAAAATTTAAGTGACATTTTTATAATATATTTTCACCTACTTTTTTGTTATGTGCCTGTAACCTAGAGTGTATTGTGGGTGACTTATATATCTCTTCTCTGTCTGGTTATGTTTATTCATTTTATATCCTAAACCAGGAATGTTCTCATCTGCCTTTTAGAAATGTTGATTCATTCATTGGTCAGAATTTTAGTAATGTGAAATGCCTGTTTGGCATTTGAGAAAAATAAGTTCTTGTTAAACTCATGTTATCTATCTATCTATCTATCTATCTATCTATCTATCTATCTATCCATCTGTCTATCTACATATATGTGCATATATACATATATATGTATATACACACACATGTACTATGCATGATTTCCAGATGAGTACCTCTTTTCAGACAATTAGTGTGGTTTTCTCCAACATCCTTCTGTGTGCTAAGTTCAGTAATCTTAATCAATTGTATTGTTACAATTTTAGTATATGTGCTGCAGAAGCGAGTACAGTCTCGATCAATTGTAAAAACAGATATTTTACTAAGATCATGTTTGTGGTTTTGCACTAAAAAAATTCCATCTCTGTTTTCAAAGGAAGTTCAAATGCCTTCATTAACAAAATAAATACTAAATAGTTATACATGGGCTGGGGAGTTGGCTCAGCAGTTAAGAGCACTGGCTACAGTTTTAGAAAACCTGTGTTCAAATTGCATAACCTACCTGGTTGCTATCAATCTGTACCTCTAGTCCCTGGGATCTGGTATCCTCTTCTGACCTCTTTGGGTACAAGTATTCACGCAAAACACCTATACATATGAAAATAAACTTTAAAAGTAATATAATATCATAAGAACATATTATATTAGGGTTTGGTTTTGTATTTTTTGCTTTACTGAAATACCTTAAAAAATCTTAATGGAATAATTATTTAATATTAAATACTTTCATGTTGTTGTGGCCAAAATGTCTTAAAGAAACGTCCTCAAAAAAAGAAAAGATAGACTTCCGGCGGCGGCGGCGGCTGCAGTGCAGGAGTAGCTGGTCCAGCTGAAGGGCCATCAGCAGTGGAGCCAGGGCAACACAGGGACCAGTTAGGCCCTGCGCCCACGACCACTGACCTTCGCTGACCAGCTGGGCGGCAAGCAGCTGCAGTTGTGCTGCGCCTTTCCTGCACGGAGGCCACTTCAGAACTCGGCCTCCCACCAGTCAGGAGAGGTGCATCCATCTTGGTTCCGGACTCCGGGGATCGGACAGACTGAGGTACACAAACATAATCCGAGGCCAACACCGCGGTGGTCTGAGCCCGACGGGCGTTGGCCTGCACCCAGGCCCTGGGCTGGTCTGGGAGCCATCGGGGTGCCAACCCAGCCAGGGGGTTTTTTGCCCAGGCCGGCGCGCGCGCAGCCGCCATTTTGCCTGCAGGACGACAGAGAGCTCTGGCGGGCAGACCTGTAACAGGCATAGTCTGAGGCTAACAAAGCAGAGGTCTAGGCCCCAAAAGGCACAGGACTGACCCCAAGGACTGGGCGGCTTGGTGGGCCATCTGTGAGTCAACCCGCCCAGGGGATTGTTAGCACAGCAGACTCTCCCGGCGCTTTCAGGGAGCGCGGGCGCACACGCCCGCCATCCTAGTCACCTGGCAGACCCAATTAACAGTCATAGCCCTAGGGGAACTTTGCTAGGACCTTGGCCTCCCAGGCTTTTGCCTGGACTCAGGGACTGGGCGGCCAGGCTAACCTTGTGTGCGACAGCCCGGTTGGCGGATCGGCTGCCCAGCAGAGTGAGCGGAACACAGGGGAGATCACAGCAGCATACACCATCGGCACTCCCTGGGGGTGCACACAGGCTCCATCTGCTCCACAGACACAATCTGGGGCAAGGACTCAGGCAGAAGCCCTCAGCTCTACTCCCTCCGCTTCCGGATCCAGATCAGCCTGGGCGGCAGCACCACATCTCCAAGTCCTGAAAGTGGCTAGCTGGGCTTCCGGGCGGCCAGCTGGGAGAAGTCAGTGTGCTCCAGTGAATCCAGCGGGCCCCAGCGGGAACCTTCGGGTGCCTGCTTTGGGATCTGAACAGCCTGGGCAGCAGCACCCTGTCTACAAGCAGTGCAGGAGGTAAGCTGTGCACCAGAGGCCAACTGGGAAGGGCCAGCTTGCACTGGTGAGTTCAGCACTGACAAGACAAACTAACACCAGTGAGAACTAGATGGCAAAAGGCAAACGCAGGAACGTCACTAACAGAAATCAAGGCAATATGGCAACATCTGAACCCAATTCTCCTCTACCAACATGTCCTGAATACCCCATCACACCAGTAAAACAAGATTTGGATTTAAAATCACTGGTCATGATGCTGGTACAGGAACACATGAAGGACATACTTAAAGAAATTCAGGAGAAAATGGATCAAAAGTTAGAAGCCCTTGCAAGGGAAACACAAAAATCATTGAAGGAAATCCAGGAGAATACAAAAGCCAACAAGGAGGAAATGCAAAAAGCACTTAAAGAAATACAGGAGAACTTTGGTCAACAGGCTGAGGTCATGAAAGATGAAACACAAAAATCTCTTAAAGAAATACAGGAGAACTTTGGTCAACAGGCTGAGGTCATGAAAAAGGAAACACAAAAATCTCTTAAAGAATTACAGGAAAACACAAACATGCAAGTGAAGGAGCTAAGCAAAACCATCCAGGATCTAAAATCAGAAGTAGAAACAACTAAGAAAACTCAAAGGGAGACAACATTGGAGATAGAAAGCCTTGGGAAGAAATCGGGGGACAGAGATGCAAATATCAACAACAGAATACAAGAGATAGAAGAAAGAATCTCAGATGCTGAAGATTCCATAGAAACCATGGACTCAACAGTTAAAGAAAATGCAAAATGCAAAAAGCTTGTAACCCAAAATATCCAGGAAATCCAGGACACAAAGAGAAGACCAAAACTTAGGATTATAGGCATAGATGAGAGTGAAGATTTACAACTTAAAGGGCCAGCAAATATCTTCAATAAAATCATGGAAGAAAACTTCCCTAACCTAAAGAGAGAGATGTCCATGAATATACAAGAAGCCTACAGAACTCCAAACAGACTGGACCAGAACAGAAATACTTCCCGTCACATAATAATCAAAACACCAAATGTTCTAAACAAAGAAAGAATACTAAAGGCAGTAAGAGAAAAAGGCCAAGTAACATATAAAGGAAGACCTATCAGAATCACAGCAGACTTTTCACCTGAGACTATGAAGGCTAGAAGGTTGTGGGCAGATCTCATGCAGACTCTAAGAGAACACAAATGCCAACCAAAACTACTATATCCAGCAAAACTCTCAATCACCATAGATGGAGAAACTAAGATATTTCATGACAAAACCAAGTTTACCCAATATCTATCCACAAACCCGGCCCTAAAAAGGATAATAGGAGGACAACACCAATACAAGGAGGGAAACTTCACCCTGGAAAAAGCAAGATAGTAACCTTTCATCAAACCCAAAAGAAGTTAAGCATTCAAATTTAAAAAATAACGTCAAAAATGATAGGAAGTAACAATCACTATACCTTAATATCTCTTAACATCAATGGACTTAATGCCCCAATAAAAAGACACAGACTAACTGACTGGATACGTAAACAGGACCCTACATTTTGCTGCTTACAGGAAACATACCTCAGGGTCAAAGACAAACACTACCTCAGAGTAAAAGGCTGGAAGACAATTTTACAAGCAAATGGTCTCAGGAAACAAGCTGGAGTAGCCATCTTAATATCAGATAAAATTGACTTTCAACCCAAAGTCATCAAAAGGGACCCTGAGGGACAGTTCTTTCTGGTCAAAGGAAAAATACAAAAAGAAGAACTGTCAATCCTGAACATCTATGCCCCAAATGCAAGGGCACCCTCTTTCGTAAAAGAAACTTTATTAAAACTAAAAGCACACATTGCACCTAACACAATAATTGTGGGTGACTTCAACACTGCACTTTCCTCAATGGACCGATCAGGAAAACAGAAACTAAACAGGGACACAATGAAACTAATTGAAGCTTTGGACCAATTAGATTTAACGGATATATATAGAACATTCTATCCTAAAACAAAAGAATATACCTTTTTCTCAGCACCTCATGGTTCCTTCTCCAAAATCGACCATATAATTGGTCACAAGACAGACCTCAACAAATATGAGAAGATAGAACTAATCCCATGTCTCCTATCTGATCACTATGGACTAAAAGTGGTCTTCAATAGCAACAGAAACAACAGAAAACCCACATACACGTGGAAACTGAACAATACTCTACTCAATGATACCTTGGTCAAGGAAGAAATAAAGAAAGAAATTAAAAACTTTTTAGAACATAATGAAAATGAAAACACAACATACCCAAATCTATGGGACACAATGAAAGCAGTGCTAAGAGGAAAACTCATAGCCCTGAGTGCCTCTAAAAAGAAAATGGAGAGAGCATACATTACCAGCTTAATGACACACCTGAAAGCCCTAGAACAAAAAGAAGCTATTTCGCCCAGGAGGAGTTGAAGGCAGGAAATCATCAAACTCAGGGCCGAAATCAATCAAGTAGAAACAAAGAGAACCATACAAAAAATCAACAAAACCAGGAGCTGGTTCTTTGAGAAAATCAACAAGATAGATAAACCCTTAACCAGACTGATCAAAGGGCACAGAGAAAGTATCCAAATTAACAAACTTAGAAATGAAAAGGGAGATATAACAACGGAAACTGAGGAAATCCAAAAAATCATCAGATCCTACTACAAGAGCCTGTACTCAACACAACTGGAGAATCTGGAGGAAATGGACAATTTCCTTGACAGATACCAAATACCAAAATTAAATCAGGACCAACTAGACCATCTAAACAGTCCCATAATGCCTAAAGAAATAGAAGGAGTCATAGAAAGTCTTCCAACCAAAAAAAGCACAGGACCAGATGGCTTCAGTGCAGAATTCTACCAGACCTTCAAAGAAGAGTTAACATCAATACTCTTCAAACTATTCCACAAAATAGAAACAGAAGGAACACTACCCAATTCCTTCTACGAAGCCACAATTACGCTGATACCAAAGCCACAAAAAGATCCAACAAAGAAAGAGAACTTCAGACCAATTTCCCTTATGAACATCGATGCAAAAATACTCAATAAAATTCTTGCCAACCGAATCCAAGAACACATCAAAACGATCATCCACCATGATCAAGTAGGCTTTATCCCGGGAATGCAGGGTTGGTTCAATATACGGAAATCCATCAATACAATCCACTACATAAACAAACTCAAAGAACAAAACCACATGGTCATCTCATTGTATGCTGAAAAAGCATTTGACAAAATTCAGCATCCTTTCATGCTTAAAGCCTTGGAGAGAACAGTAATTCAAGGCCCATACCTACACATAGTAAAAGCAATATACAGCAAACCGGTAGCCAGCATCAAACTAAATGGAGAGAAACTTGAAGCAATCCCACTGAAATCAGGGACCAGACAAGGCTGCCCCCTTTCTCCTTATCTTTTCAATATTGTACTTGTGTACTAGCTCGGGCAATTCGACAACATAAGGAGGTCAAAGGGATACAAATTGGAAAGGAAGAAGTCAAACTATCATTATTTGCAGACGACATGATCGTCTACCTAAGTGACCCAAAGAACTCCACTAGAGAGCTCCTACAGCTGATAAACAACTTCAGCAAAGTGGCAGGTTATAAAATCAACTCAAGCAAATCAGTGGCCTTCCTATACTCAAAGGATAAGCAGGCTGAGAAAGAAATTAGGGAAATGACTCCCTTCACAATAGCCACAAACAGTATAAAGTATCTTGGGGTGACTCTTACCAAACATGTGAAAGATCTGTATGACAAGAACTTCAAGACTCTGAAGAAGGAAATGGAAGAAGACCTCAAAAAATGGGAAAACCTCCCATGCTCATGGATCGGTAGAATCAATATAGTTAAAATGGCCATTTTGCCTAAAGCACTATACAGATTCAATGCAATACCCATCAAAATCCCAAATCAATTCTTCACAGAGTTAGAAAGAGCAATTATCAAATTCATCTGGAACAACAAAAAACCCAGGATAGCTAAAACTATTCTCAGCAACAAAAGAAAATCTGGGGGAATCAGTATCCCTGACCTCAAGCAATACTACAGAGCAATAGTGTTAAAAACTGCATGGTATTGGTACAGTGACAGGCAGGAGGATCAATGGAACAGGATTGAAGATCCAGAAATGAACCCACACACCTATGGCCACTTGATCCTCGACAAAGAGGCTGAAAATATCCAATGGAAAAAAGATAGCCTTTTCAACAAATGGTGCTGGTTGAACTGGAGGTCAGCATGCAGAAGAATGCGAATTGATCCATCCTTGTCTCCTTGTACTAAGCTCAAATCCAAATGGATCAAGGACCTCCACATAAAGCCAGACACTCTGAAGCTAATAGAAAAGAAACTGGGGAAGACCCTTGAGGACATCGGTACAGGGAGAAATTTTCTGAACAGAACACCAATAGCGTATGCTCTAAGAGCAAGAATTGACAAATGGACCTCATAAAATTACAAAGTTTCTGTAAGGCAAAGGACACCATCAAGAGGACAAATCGGCAACCAACAAATTGGGAAAAGATCTTCACCAATCCTACATCTGATAGAGGGCTAATATCCAATATATATAAAGAACTCAAGAAGTTAGACTCCAGAAAACCACACAACCATATTAAAAAATGGGGTACAGAGTTAAAGAAAGAATTCTCACCTGAAGAACTTCGGATGGTGGAGAAGCATCTTAAAAAATGCTCAACTTCATTAGTCATTAGGGAAATGCAAATCAAAACAACCCTAAGATTACATCTTACACCAGTCAGAATGGCTAAGATTAAAAATTCAGGAGACAGCAGGTGTTGGAGAGGGTGTGGAGAAAGAGGAACATCCTCCACTGCTGGTGGGGTTGCAAATTGGTACAACCACTCTGGAAAGCAGTCTGGCGGTTCCTCCGAAAACTGGGCATCTCACTTCCAGAAGATCCTGCCATACCACTCCTGGGCATATACCCAGAAGACTCCCCACCATGTAATAAGGATACATGCTCTACTATGTTCATAGCAGCCCTATTTATAATTGCCATATGCTGGAAAGAACCCAGGTATCCCTCAACAGAAGAGTGGATGCAAAAAATGTGGTATATCTACACAATGGAGTACTATTCAGCCATTAGAAACAATGAATTCATGAAATTCTTAGGCAAATGGATGGAGCTGGAGAATATCATACTAAGTGAGGTAACCCAGACTCAAAAGGTGAATCATGGTATGCACTCACTATTAAGTGGATATTAACCTAGAAAACTGGAATACCCAAAACATAATCCACACATCAAATGAGGTACAAGAAGAAAGGAGGAGTGGCCCCTAGTTCTGGAAAGACTCAGTGAAACAGTACTCAGCAAAACCAGAACGGGGAAGTGGGAAGGGGTGGGTGGGAGGACAGGGGAAGAGAAGGGGGCTTACGGGACTTTCGGGGAGTGGGGGGGCTAGAAAAGGTGAAGTCATTTGAAATGTAAATAAATTATATCGAATAAAAAAAAGATAGAATTTGGCTGTC
Organism: Apodemus sylvaticus; assembly: GCF_947179515.1. Lineage (NCBI taxonomy): Eukaryota > Metazoa > Chordata > Mammalia > Rodentia > Muridae > Apodemus > Apodemus sylvaticus. Next base: position 68,490,966 of record NC_067495.1, on the reverse strand, counting down.
AGTTTTGGAGAGACAGCTCTAGTGCATTGTAAAAGGGAAAGTAGAATAGAGTGCTCCAGCTTCTAATTGGAAGTTTGTAATGGATTTCAATGTTTGTAATGGATGTTTGTAATGCTCATTTGCTGACATACCAGGAAGAAGAGAAAATTCTGAAACCAGAGGCTGAGCAATTACTTTAAAAAAATCCTGACCCTGGTGACTCACTTCTGCCAACAAGGTTGCATGTACTAAAGGAACTATTAAGCCCTGAAATGCTGTCATAATCTGGATAAGATATGTTTATCACATTAACCTGTGAGCAACAGATTTTACCACAACAAACTTGTTTTTGGCTTATGGTATGTTTTCTTTTTGGATTTGTAGTGAGTCAGAGAATGATGGTAGTCAGGGCATAGTGGAATAGAGGTCTTCCATTCCCATAGCATCCAGGCAGACAAGAAGGGAATAAGGAGAGTCAGTGATAAGGCATATCCTTCAAGGGAAGTGACTTATTCTTTCAACCAGCCCCTAACTACTACAGCATCCATGTCCCAATCATCTTTTCAATTATGGACATATCAGTGTGTGAATCAGACCAATCATGATCCAATCATTTATCTAAAGTCCCATCACTGAGCATTGCTATACTAGGGACCAAGCCTTCAACATATAAATCTGTTGAATATTATAATATGCATCTGTTGAATATTGAATATCTGTTGACATTTAGATTAAAGCCACAAAATAAAAATATATATTGTATAAAATAAAAATAAATGAAATACTAATGTGATTTTTCCATGTAGTTTTATATTGTTATAAATGGACAATGACAGTACTATTAACTTAGTTATAAGTATATTTGCTTTCCCATATCCTTAATCCACTCACCCTAGCTATATGGTGTTTATTCAGAGCAACCTGCGAAGGTAACATTTAAGATATATTTCTTCTCTCTGGTTAACTTCATGATGCTCCCAGCACAGTTAGTGAGCTATTTCTAGTACTACAGGACAAGGTTTTGTAGTTAAAGGTTATGAAGTCATTAGAAGCAGGGTAATTCTTAAGTCATTAGTCATATATTTTGGAAGTGTTGGGAAATAGTCCTGAAATAAAGTGCATTTAAGAGAGACAGAGAGTTCTTGTACCTGGAGTTCCTCCATGAACTAATACTACACTAATTGGTGTTTCCTTCCCAACTGCTAAAAATTCACATCTTCATATCCTGCCTTAATCTAGACTGTTTAGAAGCCAATACCTAAAGCACTCTGGCCTAAATTGTCTTCTCATCATCAATTGCTATTTCTGCTTCATGAGCCATCTTTTTAAAATGCTATAATCAACTAGGCTGTACATTCTCAAGTGTATCTGCAAATATGGTTTTTTTTTTTTTTTTTTTGCACATAGCAACAAATAAGCATACATAGGCTGACTAAATGAGTAAGGAAACAGAATCATATACTGCAATTCTGGAAGGATTTCTGGATAAATCTTACTGTTCAACTGTGTGCATTTTATACATGGGGGAAATAGGATTTAGAAAAGGGCAGTGTATTTCCTATAATCATCCGTAGATTTGATAGGAGAGTGAGACTTCGAGCCTGGAGTTTTTCATCTTCAGTGCTGCATTTTTTTTCTTATACCCTGTGTTACGTCTATTGGTATTATGTGCACCTGGAGAAAATAGGGGTCTCTAAGAAGCCAATGTAAAAGAAAATAAATGGAATAGCATGTGTAACTATTTTGTATGTTGAGACTGGAAAGGTTTCACAAAAATGTGGGATGATTTCATGTTATTTGTATATGTCTGTCTTTGTTGTTTTCTGTGCTATATCACTTGTCAGATCCTGGAGATGGGCCATGTGGTCACTTTTACAATGATTTTGAATCATCATTTAAATGAAACTTAATGGATACCGTCTGCTGTTTCCATTGTTTGATATACATATTATTTACATATGTCTTCTGAGTACATTAATCAACATTCTTGGCCTGATGACAAAGTAAAAATGGTATAACCACTTCAGAAAACAGTCTGGCAGTTCTCAAAAAGCTATATATAAAAAAATAACCCAAATTCTCCCCCCCCAAAATGAAGCAAACAAACAACAACAAAAATTTACCAAATTGTCTGAAAATAATACTCAAGAAAGATGAAAATGTATGTCCACACAAAACCTTGAAAATAATTATTTTAACTTATTTTATTATATGCCAAAGGTGAGCCCATATAAATGACCACAAACTGATTAATGGATAAATAGAACTGTGATATTTTCACACAATGGAACAATGCTATAGCCACTAAAATGGAATGAAGTAGAGGGTCTTTCTCATCAAGTTCATAGGCTAATAGTATGTTGTAGTCCCTCACTTCTTTCAATAGACATGCTAAATTAGCAACAATAGACATACTAAAATAGTTTTGCAAGAACATTATTAACTATGTAAGAAGATGTGGCAAGTAAATAAATGACTGTGAAAACTTACACTCAACGTTGAAGAAAATGTCATGGTAGTTTGCTTAACTTTGCTCTAATTCATCCTTGGTACAGAAAGGCACTATCAGGAGGCTCAATTCTTAAATCCTTCCTCAGGCTAAAAAGGAAAGAGTAGAATTTGTTACAAATTCCTGGCATAACTGTTGTCTGGGAACTGCTAGAGGAACTGGACTCTGTCTTGCCTAACTTTGAGTGCTGATTAGGGTGGTTGCAAGTACTATCTGCTACTATCTGTTAGAGGCTGCTGAAAGAAAAGACAGGCACTGCTACACAAGAACAAACTTCTGGGAAGCTGTAGACCTGATATGGACAGAAGGATGCAACAACAAAAAGCAGGAAACTCTTAAATCAAGATATTCAAAAACAGCTATGCTCAAGAGGTCAATGATAAAGCACTCCGGAGTCAAGCAAGATGAAATCCTGGGAAAAGTTTGAGAGGACCTTGCACGTTTATCTTTGGCTGATTAGTGAAGACCTTCCTGTGCTTTAAGTCAGTATACAAAAACTAGGAGAGCCAATGTTTTATCAGGTGACAAATTCTCAAGTAAAGATAAGAAAGCCTTCAAAATAGGGAAATGCTTCTTTCAAATCAACAAAGTGAATCTCCAGAAACAGAAACCAAAGAAACAGAGCTCGGGATTACTTCTGAAAAGACCATAAAACAACTGTCACATATTTTCAATGAACTAAAGGAGAGCATAAACAGGCTAGTAAACAAAATCAGTGCAGGCACATATGAACCCTCTGAGAACACCACAAAGGAGGTACAAGAGTATGTAAACGAACCAAACAGAGTCCCTGCAAATGAAGGATGCGATAATCTAAGTGAAAAACTTTATTGCAGAGGCTCAGTAGGATCTGTCAAACAAAATAAAAGAAAGTGAAAAGAGGTTACTAGAAATTCCTAAACCCAGCACATACACACACACACATACACACACACAAGAAAAGTAAGCAAGGTCTAGAGAAATATAATCAAACAGATCAATATGCCCATCATAGGCATTCCAGGAGAAAGACAAAGTGAGTGGGCACTTATCTGAAGAAATACTTCCTAATAGCTGAATATTTCCCAAACTTAAATAAGAGACAGACATAAAAATACAAAAATCTCAATATAGTCTAAGTGGGATGGATTTAAAGAGACCACATTAATACAAATGTTGATGACACTGTAGAAAATAAAAACACAATGAGAATATTATGAAACCATCAAGAAAAAAATAACTAGGTATATTTAGCCTTTATTAGGGTAGACAGAAAATTTCTTAACAGAATCTTTGCAAACTAGATGGTGGTATACATGTTTGTATATGTATGTATGTATGTATATATATATAATTTGTATATATACAGATATACATAATATGTATATATTATGTTTATTTAAATTGCTCTAATATATATATTTAAGTTGCTGAAAGAATGAAAACTTTATTGGAAATTAGAAATCAAAATAAAGAAGAAATGGAGATGTTTTCAGATTTTAAACATCACATAATTTTACTTATTTCTGAAGAAGGGCTCAATGGAGACTAAAATTGAAGCAAACTTTCTTGAGTGTAAAACAAAAAGAGATTCAAATAAACTCTTTCAGCAAAATTAGAAACATGGAAAAATAAAACTGAAATATTATAATTGTGATTCATAAATTCACATTGACTTTAAATAATATATAAGGAAAATAGCTATTAATGTTCTTAATGCTATTAATGTACCTTAAGTAATTATTTCTACCAAGAATTTAAAGAGGAATTACCACTGATCTTAAGACCTCCCAAATGTTGAAGAAGACTATGATTTGAATATGACTATTTCCTTGATGAATCTATTTGGCGGCCCTATTATCAGTATTGTATGGTTAGGAGATGATCCATGTAGTGGGTGTGGGGCCCTGTGGTAGGTTCCTAGATCACTGGAGCTATGCCTCAGATGGGAGTTGGGGACCCCAACCATTCTCTTATTTTATATCCTGGCTCATAAGGCAAGCCTTTAGCTGTCCACATAAGTCAGCTTTTCTTTACTGCCTGTTAGAAGTCCAATCCATAGAACTCAGACTTAGACTTTAAACTCTAGAGGACATTTTTATGTTTATAACTTAATCAGTTGAAGAATTTCATAATGACATAAAGCTACAAATACAAAGAAAGAATGTTGTTCAGTGAATTCTTTGAAATCATTACACTAATTTAAAGGCCCAAGCAAGCTGCTATAAAAAGAAAACTATAATAGAGTAGTAGTTTAAATGAATGCTGGTGCAAAATATACCTAAGCAAGTCCAATTGAAGCACACATCAAAAAAGACTGGAAAGAATATTAAAATATTTATAAATTTTAATCCTATTATGACATCAATTATATTTCATTTTTCATTTATGCAGACCTACTTTCAACTCCTAAAATATACTATAGTTTGTGTGTGTATATGTGTGTGTACATGTATGTGTAATGTATGCTCATAAGTGTACAGGTATACATCCCTTTTCTATAAATATGGAAGTCAAAGCACAACAAGAAGTGTTTTCCTCTAGTGCTTTCTATCTTGTCTTGAGACAGGCTGCTGGGAGCACAACTTTTTGCCTAGATTAACTGACAAGCTAATTCCCTTAGTCTTCCTGTCTTCGGCTCTGCAATGCTGGGGTTACAGGCTTATGCAGCCATGCCAATATTTCTACATGGTGCTGGTGTTTAAAACTCAGGCCCTAGTACTTGCAGAATGGAGCCATCTTCTAAACATCCCACCATGCTTACATTTTTTTCATGACTTTGAATATACCAGTCTATTCATCAGAATTGTTCATCCACTTCTCCACTTCCCTTTTCTTCCTCCATTTTCATTTGTATCTTCAAATTATTCCACAGGATTCAACTTATTTTCTATGTTTCCTAGGAAGCTTCCAGGCTCTAGCCAAAGAGTATATTACAGATTCCTTTATGTTTCTTCTGTACCTTGATTTATGTCTAATATTAGATTTCTACTATGCTATCAAATCTTATACACAACCCCCCTGTTTTTTTTTCAAGAAGGTATAGATTCTTTGGTGTGAAACATTGAAATGTATTCATGTGCAAAAACAACATAGATGTAAGGTCACATGAAAAATTCAAATTATAAATATTATAGTCATGAGGTTCTCCTTTTCAAGAAATTGTTAATCTGATAAAGAGGGAGAACACTAAGGTCCATTTTATGGTCCATATGGAAACTTGATACTGAAGAAACTTCATAAACACACGTGTGTGTGTGTGTGTGTGTGTGTGTGTGTGTGTGTGTGTGTGTGTATGTATATATATATGAAAAAATCCAAATGGAGTCACCATATACTAGAGGATGCAGTGCACCAACTAGACATCTTATGATACCAAGTGAAGTGCTCCAGGAGCAGAAATGGGTTGAATCTATTTGAATCTTTAGCCAAAGTGGACCTAACAAAACTCTTTAATATCTCAAGTTATTTCTAAGGCTATGATTACTCTCCACAAACTGATAGTAAGGCCCTACTGCTGAAGACAACAGTTATCCATCTCCTCAAACACAGAGAAGTCCAGCTGATGCCTTGTTAGAGGCTTCACCCCTACTGAATAGTATTAATGATACTGGAAGTTCTCTGAATGCTACCAGAGGAAAAACATAATCATCAATCCAGTAAAAAAAAAAAAAAAACAACACTATAACCTACAATGGTCATCTACTTATGATATATGCTGGTGCACAAACATTGTGGGAGAAAACAACTCCCTCCTGATTCAATGTAAGGCCCATTCCATCATATTGAACCTATGCCTGATACTGCCAGGGTAGCCAAAAAACTGAGACTAGATATGCTGCAGAGCTAGTAGAATATTAAATATTATTGTTCTGCTTAAAATGACTCCTAATGATATTTTGTTAGCATCCAAGAATTGCTGAATAATGATACCCTAGACTCAGATACTATGCAAATGAAAAAAGTGTTTATTCAGCTGAACTTCCTACCTCTAGGGGTCTCCCCATTCAGGAATGAAGACCCCTGATGGACTTGCAGGCTCAACTTTTATTGTCAGATAGGAGAATTCCAGGGAAGGGTCAGTTTCCTTTTAACTTGATTGATTAGCTCTATCTCTAGGGGTCTGACTGATTTTGTAATTGGTTGGGTTCTGGAGACTTCTTACGGTTTGCTTACTTATTCTAGCTACCTATACTTACTTAAGGCCAGATGACAAGATATCCTTGGATTAGTTGCCCTTGGCTGTGGTTAGCTGACCACAGGTTCCTAGATCTGGGTTCTCATTTCTGGGAAACAGACACTTAGGCCTACTCTCCCAAATTTGCAGTTTGCAGCCTGTCACAGAGTCAACTTGACTCTGGCTCATTCAGTCCTCTCAATTTTACTATATCCATAGATCAGTGCCCCATAAAAAATCACTATAGAAGCTTCTTTCATTAAATGGGAACTTAAACAGAGACCTACAAGTAGACAATTTGCAGACAGTCCTAAATAAAAGACTTTATCTTACTCTCCCCTTAGGGCTCAAGGACATATGCAGAAGAGGAGGCAGAAAGAGTATGAATCAGAGGTAATACATGACTCCAAAGAAATGTTCTCCACACACAACAGGACTGATACACAAACTCACAGAGACTGTGGCAACCTGCATAGGGTCTACAAGAGTTGAAGCCAAATGGGCTGCAGCACAGAAAGAGGAATGTGAACATGGCTTCCCACTTCTAACCAATAAGTTATCTGTAACTGGTACCTGTGTGAAAGGGAAAATTAGTCCTCTCCAATGAAGTATCAATTGGGTGTATTAATTACACTTCAGGGATGCTCAGGGATAGATGGTCAACACAAAATGAATTCAATGATATTTTTCTAGACTTTTTGTCTAATATTGCTTTATTTGAGCATTTTTTCTTATTCATCTTTTGCTATATGTTTTGGTTTCTAATTTTATGGGGCTGTGTGTGTGTGTTTCTTTTTGGTGTTTTGTTTTCTTGTTTGCTTTTTAAAGAGAGAGAGAATGAAAGCCTGTGGAGTCTGGTGGGTGGGGAGGTAGGGTGGATCTGGAAAGATTTGGAAATGGGGTAACATATGATCAGAAAATATTGTATAAAAATATATTTTCAATTAGGAAAGAGATTCTTAATCTGGATTCTGTTTGTATGTAATTCCTCCCTTTGTAAATCTGATGGAGTTTTCCTCATGTCTTGCCCATTCCTAACGGTTCTTTTTACCTTCTTATCTTTTTGAGAAATTGTAGTCTAGTTATTTTTATTATCCAAGGATATTATTTTCATATATTTGAGATATCAAATGAGGGAGATTGTCAATATTTAATTAATATCGAAGATAATTATCAATTACTCAGTATATAGATATGTGTTATTGTTATTGTAACTGAGTGCTGGTATTACTTACTACTTCTGTAGTAGCTAGACTTCTTTCCTCTCCCAACAATTTGGTTATTTGTATCTAGTGCTTATAGATTATTTAAACAGTTGTAAATGAGTCTATTGCATATTTTTATTCATTCATGTATTGACTAAAATTTAGACATACTTTAATGGGTTTCATTAGGGAATGAATCATTTGTATATTATCCCTGAATCAAAAGGTTTTGAATCATGCTATTAATCACATATTTAATCATTCTTGTTTCACATTATACAATCACCTATCATTCTTCAGAATTATCTCTAAGTGTTTGGAGGCAAATAGTTAAGAGTAGTTCTTGAAAAGCATGTGAAAGTGCTCAATGGCAGACTAGAGGAGAAGATTCATCAACAATGTTTTCAAACAATATGTTGTAATTATCAACAAATTAAACTTTTGTTGAATCAATATAAGGTGATGGAAGTTTTTAAATATTTCTCATGAGGCAACACAGATTTTAAAATCAGGGTGAAAGTAGTTTATATCTTTGTTGATAGAGTAAGTTATAGTTTATTAGCAAGAATAAATAAAATCCAAAATATATCTAGAATCACGTAGTATTTATATCATGCCTTTTAGCAATAGCATTAAGTTCCGTTTGTGTTTGATTTTGTTCTGTATTTTCTTATATGGCCAATTTTAACAATTGACAATTCCTTAATATCATATAGTACATGAAGTCACTATTAATCATTTGTTTATTGTATTTTTTCCTCTTCATGCAAGGCACTTCATCTTTAGGTTTATTTTGACCTCTCTAGGCAGGTAACAGTCAAAGGCTTCTGTTGAGTGGAACAATGACAGAGGTCCCTTCTAACTGGAACCTGGTACATTTATATGGCAAGAGTTGGCACTACCTAATAACAGCTGTAGAATATGAGGTCCCGGAATGTTTGTTTTCATTAGCTGCTATTAACAACCACAAATTCAAGTGAGGAAACCAGAATATAAACTATAAGGGAATGTATGCCTGTTCTTTGCTGCTTTTTAAAAAGTGTGTATATACTTTAGTGAAGGACAAAAGTCATGTTTTGTGAATTTTAGCATATGATCAGGACAAAGATGATTTGGGTGAATTCATGGATGGCAAATATATTATTAATTCTTGTTTAAGCAGGGTCACTTCAAGTGACATTAGGTGAAACTAAGCAACCTCACGTGAGCTGGGAAGAAGACAAAAAGTTATTGTGATAAAATTATGCCAGTAGGTTGATGGATTAATTTCATTTTTTTTTTACTATTTTTTTTCCTTTTTAAATTTTTTTTATTTTTATTTTTTATTATATTCAACACAAAATTTATTTTTATACAATCATAAAAATGATAGACATAAAATGATAAAGTCTTTTTGTTTGTTTGTTTTGTTTTTATTAGAACTTAAAATCTTGGCTCTTACTATGGTACAAACCAAAAATAAGAACAAGTTTTAGACACTGGAGTTCATTGTGATAAGGCTGTACTTCTAAGTCCCTCACATACCCGAAAGATTTTGCCTCCATAGTTGCTAAGCTAAGAGTTGACAGTTCTGCTGCACCAAGGAATGAATTGTAGGCACAGTTATTTTGATACAGATTTCCTGCTATGCTCAAAGCTATTTGTGTAGAGTGATTGTCATCATTCTCAGCCCACAGGGAACAGGTTACATTAATTTAAGAAATGGTGTGTGTATTAAGATGGTCTATCCATGAAGTCATTCATCAACTGTTTCAATGAATAATGGTTCTGCTTGGAGGGTGGCACAGACATTACGTGAGGGTAAGATTATGGTTCATTGTGATGATTTTGCAAGGCATTCATCTCAGACAAAGAATAATTTATAAGGTTCTCTTCCTCAAAATTGATACAATAATTATAAATATCAAGCAAAACATTAAGTCTCACTCTTTTTTGTTGTTCTCTTACAAGGCACCTTCCAAATTAATTGTCTATGCTTCTTTTGGCTGTATAAATAAGTTTGAAATATGTAAGCTGTTCTGAAAACCATAGTAGAATGCAAAAACATCAAATAAACAATCCTACTAATAGAGAGGCTAAGATAGGAAAAGCATGATTTCAAGACCATTATGCGGTATACAGCAAGACACTGTCAAGTACAAACAAGCAGGAAGTGTATGTAGATTGTACAATATTAGACACATTTCTTCAATTATCAAATCAGAGAGATCACTGGGTTACAGCCAACAAATTTCTAATTCCTCATATTTTTGAATTTTAATTGATTAGGATATGTTAGTAATATTAATTTTCAAATTAAGAGATATTAAGTAAAAGTGATTGTTGCTTCCTGTTAGTTTTGTTGTTAAAGGTGGAATTACATTTGTGTGGGTTTGTTTAAAGATTACTTTCTTACTTTTTCTAGGGTGTAGTTTCACTCCTTGTGTTGGCATTTTCCATCTATTATCCTTTGTAGGACTGGATTTGTGGAAAGATATTGTGTAAATTTGGTTTTGACATGGAATATCTTAGTTTCTCCATCTATAGTAATTGAGAGTTTTGCTGCATACAGTAGCCTGGGCTGGCATTTGTATTCTCTTAGGGTCTTTGTGATATCTGCCCAGGATCTTCTAGTTTCTGGTGAGAATTTTGGTGTAATTCTGATAGGTCTGCTTTTATATGTTACTTGACCTTTTCCCCTTACTACTTTTAATATTCTTTCTTTGTTTAGTGCATTTGGTGTTTTTGATTACTGTGTGACAGGAGGAATTTCTTTCCTGGTCCAGTTTGTTTGGAGTTCTGTAGGCTTCTTGTGTGTTCATGGGCATCTCTTTAGGTTAGGGAAGTTTTCTTCTATAATATTTTTTATTGATATATTTATTTACATTTCAAATGATTTCCCCTTTTCTGGACCCCCACTTCCCGAAAGTCCTATCAGTCCCCTTCCCTCCCCCTGTTTTCCCACCCACCCCTTCCCACTTCCCTGTTCTGATTTTGCTCTATACTGCTTCACTGAGTCTTTCCAGAACAAGGGGCCACTCCTCTGTTCTTCTCGTACCTCATTTGATGTGTGGATTATGTTTTGGGTATTCCAGTTTTCTAGGTTAATATCCACTTATTTGTAGAAGATATTTACTGGCCCTTTAAGTTTGGAATCTTTACTCTCTTCTATACCCATTATCCTTAGGTTTGCTTTTCTCATTGTGTCCTGGCTTTCTTGGATATTTTAGGTTAGGAGCTTTTTGCTTTTTTGCGTTTTCTTTGTTGTGTCAATGTTTTTGATGGTATCTTCTGCACCTGAAATTCTCTCTTGTATCTCTTGTATTCTGTTGTTGATGCTTGCATCTATGACTCCTGATCTCTTTCTTATGTTTTCTAGCTCCAGTGTTGTCTCCCTGTGTGATTTCTTTATTGTTTCTATTTCAATTTTTTAGATCCTGGATGGTTTTGTTTATTTCCTTTGCCTGTTTGATTATGTTTTCCTGTATTTCTTTAAGGGAATTTTATGTTTTTTTCTTTAAGGGCTTCTAGCTTTTTACCTGAGTTATTAATGTCCTTCTTAAAGTCTTCTATCATCATCATGAGAAGTCACTTCAGAAACAAATCTTGCTTTTTCAGTGTGATGGTGTATCTAGAACTTGCTGTATTGGAAGAATTGGGTTCTGATGATGCCAAGTAACCTTGGTTACTATTGCTTATGTCCTTATGCTTGCCTCCTGCCATCTGGTTATCTCTAGTGCTACCTACCCTCACTATATCTGACTGGAGCCTGTCCTTCCTGTGATCTTGGGTGCATCAGAACTCCTCAGAGTCAAGCTGCCTCTATGATCCTGTGATTCTGTGATCCTGAGATCCTGGGTGTATCCAAGCTCCTGGGAGTCAAGCTGCCTCTAGGACCCTGAGATCCTGGTATGACCAAGATCCTGTGATCCTGTGATCCTGGGCATGTAAAAGTGCCTGGGGAGTTGAGTGTCCTCTTTGTGTTGTGGGAGTGACTGAGGAGTTTGTGCCCAAGATCTGCTCAGGGAAGACAGACAGGAAGGGACCTGTGCCACTGGTCTGGTGGAGTTCCTGTGTGCCTGGTTCCCACTGGTTCCAGTTACTTCCAGTGTTGGGACAGATACTGTCTTGCCTTGATTCTGATCCTATGATCTTGAGCTTGCTGGAGTGCCTGGGAGTGGAGCTTCCTCTGGGTGTTGTGGGATTGGCTGCAGAGTTTGTGTCCAAGGTTTGCTCAGGGCACTGGCCCAGACTGGAAGACAGATTCATTTCATTTAAGTATATAAAGTTATTTATGTTTGACTTTTTTCAATTCTTCTTGAGTGGGTATAAGAATAATTATTTGGGGGGATGGATAGGCATCAAATTGGCAAAGAGAAAGGAGTATAGCACTAGACATCTTTTAAAACAACAAAACATATACTAGTGTGAAAAAAATGGTTTGAGATTTAAGAGGGGACATGAATCTTAAATCCAACTCTTCACAAAGCCAGTGTCTGTGGGTGCATGGTAGGTTGAAGGAAAATCACTTCACAGAATTCTTAACAGTCCTATATGTAAACATAAGGAACTTTTCCCAATTTTAAAATGTAGAAAGATCAGATATTATTTTCATCTTATAGACTAAGAAGGAAAAATCCCAAATTTGGAATAACTGATGAAATCAAATTTAAGTTGTAAGGTTATCTAGTAGTGTTATAAATTTTAAATATGATTTTATCAATTATTTTGAAATTTTTAATATAATTAAGTTGAAATATACATCTATATGTCTTGGTAACACCTATTCTGGTGTCTATATGTCCGGTTCTTCTTTCTATAACAAAATGTCTGCATATAGGTTATTAGGTTTACTTGGCTCACACTTTTGGAAATTCAAGGGTAAGGGTAAGGCAGTAAATAGGGTTTGATAAAGTCTTCATGATAGATGTCATCTTGAAGGAGAAGTGCACACAAGAGTGAGAGATTGCTTAATGAGAGTAGAAATTTGGAAGAGTTGAGTCTTTTTTGTTTAGATCAACCAGGTCACAAGAGGTAAATTTCCAAAAAACTACCTTAATCACTCCCAAAGCCAGTACCCCTAGTAACATAATAACTTTTTACTAGGTCATACTATTTATAAATTCATCAACTTTTTGAAAAATTTCATAATGAAGATGAAGTGTCCAATGCATAAAACTCTGGAGTAGTGACCAAATCTAAGCCAATATAAATTCATTATATCCATTACTTTTCAGTTTCCCTTGAATTATAAACTAGTATTATTCATTTGTTGCCATCATTCTATAGTAAACAAAGCTCTCTGGCTTGTTCTTGAACAAAACAAGTATGTTACAACAGCACAAAGATTTTAAGAATGAATTCACCCTACAGCTGCTTGTTCTGCTGCTGGATAGTGAAGAAGCTGTTGAAAAGCTGCTGCATTATAGTAACTACACTACACTCCATTATGAAAAAACTGACTGTCGTTAGCCCTGAAACAAGTCATAAAATATCACTTTTGTTTAAATAGAGAGAGAAGAAACTAAACACAGATGAATTCTATGATTGTACAAGATGAAGGAGATTTGCCAGGAATGTAGAAGAACATTAGATAATGCTGCTTTGTTTTAATTTTAGACAGAACCTCATTATGTAGTCCAGACTGGTCTCAATCTTGTAATCCTCCTGCTTCAGTCTCCTGAGGCTGGGATTATAGGTAATTTCTTTCCTTAAAAAAAAAAAAAAGCTGCATTTCCATGATTAAAAGCCATTAAGTAAGCAGACAGAAACTCTCTTTCTTTTTTTTTCTCCATTTAGTTTTTTTATTTGATATATTTTTATTTACATTTCAAATGATTTCCCCTTTTCTAGCCCCCCACTCCCCGAAAATCCCATAAGCCCCCTTCCCTCGGCCTGTTCTCCCACCCACCCCTTCCTACTTCCCTGTTCTGATTTTGCCCTATACTGCTTCACTGAGTCTTTCCAGAACCAGGGACCACTCCTCCTTTCTTCTTGTACCTCATTTGATGTGTGGATTATGTTTTGGGTATTCCAGTTTTCTAGGTTAATATCCACTTATTAGTGAGTGCATACCATGATTGATCTTTTGAGACTGGGTTACCTCACTTAGTGTGATGTTCTCCAGCTCCATCCATTTGCCTAAGAATTTCATGAATTCATTGAGAAACTCTCTTTCTAAATGTTTTACTTTGGGCAAAATTTTATCTGGAACATTTATATATATAGTGAGTCAATAATAATGATGTCGCTGTTTTTCCCATCCTGTTTTTGATATGGTTTGGTGAGTTCTATTCATCAGGGTAGGGTAGAACAATTTTACGTGAGTTACTATACATAAGATGAAACTTCTTTTAAAAATATTTATTTTGTATGTATAGGTGTTTTAACAGCACGTATTTCTTCTGTGCACCATGTGGTGCCCATATTGCCCACAGAGATCAGCAGAGGGAATCGGATCCTCTGGGACTGGAGTTATAAATGGATGCCAACTGTCATATGGGTGTTTGGAATCAAAACCAGGTCTTATACTTAACCTCGCAGGAACCTGAACAAAGGAGACGAACGAGGAGGAGGAGCAGGAAAAGTAGGAGGTTGAGGAGAAGGAGGAAGAAAGATGAAACAGAACCAAATGGTATGATACAGAAGCAGAGAGCATATGTCTTCATCAGACATTGAATTCATTAGTGTCTTGATATTAGCCTTCCCAGATTCTAAAACTGTGAGCAATACATTTTATATATATAAGTCAGTATAATGTAGTTTTGTGATAGAAGTCTCAAAATACTGACATACAATTATTAAAATATTAGACATACTCATTTTATACCCACACCCACTCCCAATTTTCAGTGTGCCATTAGTTTGTTTTTGTCCTCCAATATAGCAGCAGCATTTTGAATTAGCATCTGTAATGAGAGGTTTTGTCAGTGTTGTGGATCTCTGTTCTGCATTTTGCATTATAAGAGCTATGTTCTTTGATCTTAATGGTTATTTGAATTTGTCTTGCTTTGCTGATATGAAGTGGAACCTATTTTATGTTTACTTGTTGTCTATGTAGTATTTTATTGAGATGTTTATTTAATCTTTGCCTATTTCAGAAGTGTGCTGCCATAAACCAATTTTAAACTTAAAACTATCTTTATGCTTAGGATAATTGATTTTCAATACATTATTTTTGACAGTGTGCAAAATGATGGGTTTCATTATGACATCTTCATACATGTGTCACTGTAACTTGTTCACATTCCATTTCCTTACTAACAGGCAGGTCCTTGTGGACTCCTTTTCCCAGACCTTCCACAAATACACACATGAGAGAGACAGAGACAGAGAGACAGAGAAATAGAGCCATGGAGGCAGATAGAGACAGAGAAGACTTGAAGAAAGAGAGATAAACAGAGACAGAGAGACAGAGAGACAGAGAGACACAGACAGAGAAAGACAGAGAGACACAAAGAGACAAACAGACAGACATAGAGAGCAACAGGGAGGGAGAATGGGAGGATTTTTGCCCTTTTGAATTAAGTTTGTTTCCTATGATACTCTATTGTTCTACAGATTTCCTGCAAATGGTATATGCATATATACATATATTGATAGACATCTAAACTTGTTCCATATGTGGGCTATAGTAAATAATAGGTAGAATAAGTATAGAATAAATATAGATGTTCAAGCACCTCTATTTGTGCTGATATATATTCTTTACACATCAGTTCTATTTTTAGCTTTATGATGTCTTTTCACACCGTTTTCCATAGTGGTTGTACCATTTATATTCATGCCAGCAGTATATGATGATACCTCTCTCCTCACACTTTCACCGATATTTGTTATCAGATTTTTTTTTTTACAGTTATTCTAACTACAGCATGATGGAACTTCCTTGTATTTTTAATTTGTTAATACCTGGTAGGGACATTGAGCATGCAAAATATATCACTCAGCTATCAAATGTTAATGGATTCTCAGCTAGGGGTGGGATTTTGTGTCTACCTATTGTACAGGAGGGGAGTATCTTCTAAGCTAAACTGTCACCATTTTATGAGCTTAAATCTGCCCACTTGAAAACAATCACCACAGCTAGGCTACAAACAGGTGTACACAATTCTGTCCTAATTGCATGTGGCTTTGGGGAAAGGTTAAGAAATATATAAGATGGGAAGGAGCCATGTTGGGTGTAGACCTTCCAGCGTGGCTGATTGAAGACCACCTACATTCCTGCCCATAACATTCCACTTACTGTTTTATATTGATACATTTTTATTTATTTATTTTTATATTTTTATATTTTATATTTATATATAGAATATATAAATATATTTTTACATTTATATATATTATAAGTATATATAAATATATATTTTATATATTCCCCAGAATTTCTATCTTATCAAAGAATCCAGTATATCATATATTTTTTCTCAAAAGACTTCTCACTTTTATTTTATTCTTTGATATATGTCTGTATACATGTGTGTGTGTGTATATATATAAAATCACCTCCAAGGCCAAGGGAACATCATGGATTAGAGGATGCAAAACATGCAAAGGTGGAAAGGTGGGGAAGAATTCTGTGAAATGCTCTGTAGCTATTGCAATGAGCATACAGTAAGTATTAATTGCAGTTAGCTGCACAAGACTTGAACACATAAAAAGAGATAAACTAGACATGAGGCTAGGAAGATGAACAGTGGGAAGAAGATGGGAACCAGCAAGAGTGGGGGAGGAGAGATAAGAGAAGGTGATGATAAATATGAGCAGAATATGTTCTATTCATGTATGTAGTTATCACTAATAAATACAGAAAAAAGAATTCCTAGTCTGTGGAACTGTGAAAGATGCACTGCTTTTGTGTATAAGCTAGTGAGTCCAAAGTATTTTGTTATAGCAGCCTAAATAGATGAAAACATTTGATAGATAATCTGAGTAAACTTCATTAATTTACTCATTCTTTAAACTTGTTTTACAGTCTAGACTTTATCCCTGTCTTTGTCCACCTCCTCTGAATGTTACACATCCCACTTCTTCCCCCTGCCCTGTCTCCAAGAGGATTCGCCTGCCCACTCCCACCCCACCAGATCTCCCCACTCCCTAAGGCACAAAGTACCTCAAGCTTTAGGTGCATCTTCTCTGACTGAGACCAGTCCAGACAGTCCTCTGCTGTATGGGTGTTGGGGGCCTCATATCAGCTGGTGTATGCTGCCTGGTTGGTGGCTCAGTGTCTGAGAGATCCCAGGGACCAGGTTAATTGAGACTGCTGGTCTTCCTATGGGGTCGCCCTCCTCCTCAGCTTCTTCCACCTTTTCCTTAATTCAATTACAGGGGTCACTGGCTTCTGTCTATTGGTTGGGTGCAAATATCTGATTCTTTCAGCTGCTTGTTGGGCAGTCATGATAGGCCCCTGTCTGTAAGCACTCCATAGCATCAGTAATCGAGTCAGGTCTTGGGCCTCCCCTTGAGCTGGATCCCATTTTGGGCTGGTCACAGTGACTGGAACTCCTTTCCCTTGGGCTTTTTTCCATTTTTGTCCCTGCAGGTCTGGGTCACAGTTTTTGACTGTGGAACAGCAACCCCATTCCTCCACTTGATGCCCTGTCTTCCTGCTGGAGGTGGACTCTACAAGTTCCCTCTCCCCACTATACTGCATTTCATCTAAGGTTCCTCCATTTGAGTCCTGAGTGTCTCTCACCTCCCAGGTTTCTGGTTCAGTCTAGAGGGTTCTTCACACAAACCCCCACCTCCTACCTTCTGAGGTTGCCTGTTTCGATTCTTAATTTCACTAATGGGTCTTTGGCTAGAGTATTTATTGTCAATTAGCTAAAAAGAGATCATGTTGAATTGCAAACTGAGGTTGCTATGGGTACTTCCCTGGGAAGACATGACTGAAGGAGTGAAGAATTAAGGAAACAATGATGTTTTGTGCCAGGTACTAAAAGATTAATGAGGATAATAACTGAATTTGAAATAAGCATTATTCTTAATTAGAGCTTGTTTGATGAAATGGGACATTGTCACAGACCCAAAGAGTATACCAATGATTTAACCTACATTTGAATGGACCATAAAGATTTAATTTCCTTGTAACATCTTCCAAAATTTCCTTAGGATGTCACTGTCAAATTCTGCTAGTAAACGGTACAAGTTTGTATCATAATTGGAGGCGTAAAATGTTGTAAATGATATCTCTCTTTAGAAATGGAAAATAAAATAGGTGAATAAACATTCCTTTGTTTGTAAGGATTATAGGGAACCCTAAGCTGGTGTTTTCTTCATAAGTGTTATTATTTTTTGTGCATTAAAAGAGCTGTCTTTTGTTAAAGAAGAAAATTATTTTAATTCCACAAAATGTTGTTGAATACATATAAGATACTAGGAATACAGAGATGACAAAAGTGAGATTTCTCCCATGATTAGATCTCGTAGATGCAAATTTGTACCATTTACACAGTCTTTTAGGAACTCAGAGAAGGAACATTTTATGAAAAATACAGAGATATATTTTCAAGGAGTGGGTGGAAAAATTGAAAGCTCAGAATAAATAGCTGCTGTCTAGTTTACTTAAGAGAAAGAAAAAATGCGAATAAAGCTAAAATCAAGTTTTAGAATCTCATGGTATAACTAGGAGTCAAATATTTTCTTTATACCAGGGACAGTAAACTTCAACCAAAGCAATATATACAGTGGAACACATACATGTTTGAGCATGTCTAGATTGTAGGAATGTGAACCTAGGAGTATAAAATGTGAAGCAAGTATCAAGCTGCAGGGGTTTTTCATGTGAGAAACCACAACAGTGTTCTGATATTATAACTTTCTATATTTCAAAGAAGAGTAAATCTGTGAGTTAAGTTTGCAGTAGACACTTGGACTGTGATAACAATGCCACAGTCACACATTGCATTGTAATATGTATATGTATGTGTATGTGTATGTGTATGTGTATGTATACACACACAAACACACACTCACACACACACACACACACACATATATATATACATATGTGTGTGTATATTAAAGTTCATTTTACCTCTCAAAATTACCATACTAGAAGTGGGTTAAGTTCTTATAATACATATAAAATAATGGATACAAATGTTTATTTTTATCATGTTACGTAGTTCTGGGATTACAAAAAAATTAACTTTTTCATGATATAATTTAGGGGGAAATATAATACTTTTAATGGCACTTCTTAATTTTCCAATTCTAAAACAATGAGCATTCCCCTAAGGTACTTCTTAAAAATATCATCCTAAAAAATGTAGACCATATTTACATATGCCAACATAATACAACAGAGATAGTTTTCTTCTCTACAACAAAAAAAATGTTATAGCAATAAGAACTTCCTGAGTATCAGAATTAATAACACCTGACATTTGGATATGTTTGCATTGCATACATATATTTAAATCAGTAATTCATAACAATAATATTATTGGTTTGTTACTACTGTGACTGAGGATTTTTTTTTTTATAAATTTTTTATTCACTTAACATTCTGACTACCCTCTACTATGTCCCTCTTTTCCTCCTAGTCCCACCCTTACAAATCTCTCCCCCTGGATAGAAGAGGACCATTACATAATGTATTAAATATTTAATCTTTTTTTATTCGATACATTTTTATTTACATTTCAAATGATTTCCCCTTTTCTGGCCCCCCACTTCCCAAAAGTCCCATAAGCTCCCTTCCCTCCCCCTGTTCTCCCACCCACCCCTTCCCACTTCCCAGTTCTGGTTTTGCCCTATACTGCTACACTGAGTCTTTCCAGAACCAGGGGCCACTCCTCCATTCTTCTTGTACCTCATTTGATGTCTGGATTATGTTTTGGGTATTCCAATTTTCCAGGCTAATATCTACTTATTAGTGAGTGCATGCCATGATTGATCTTTACAACGAAGTACTATTCAGCCATTAGAAACAATGAATTCATGAAATTCTTATGCAAATGGATGGAGCTGGAGCACATCATACTAAGTGAGGTAACCCAGTCTCAAAAGATAAATATTTAATCTTAATCAAAGGTCTCTTCATTGCCTTTGATTATCTAGTTCCCAGACAAAAGACACACAAGTTTTATACATTTAATAAGCATTCAAAGCTCTAGATCTGGATAGATAGCTGCACTCTAAGCTTAGTATCTACTTCCTATCAATAATCTGAGTTATAACTTGCCAGTTTACATCTGGGCTGCACTCAACTCCAAGTGGTTATGTTTTTATGATTCACCAACCCCGTGGCATTTTCTACTCTCTCCATGTCATCTCTACTCTTCCTCCTGACCCCAAGCGTGGAAACCAAAAATCCACCTACCTCTCAATTACCCAGCTACAGGCTCTAAGCATTCTTATTCAACCAAGAGTTTAAAATTAAGGAGCAAGGCCACATAGCATCACCTGGTGTGAGGGTTCTCTTATTTCTGTGACACCCAGATCTTGGGGGCCAGTATTAGCATTACAATAGAAAAAGACCAAACTTCAAAAATAGAGTGCACGACTAAAAAATAATTGTTAAATAACTGGGGATATTCTCACAGGGTGGCTAGATGCCTAGATTATGCCACATTTGGCATAATTTTCAAAATCTAAGAAGAAATTTTCTTCTTAGATTTTGAAAATTAAGATGATAAGTGAATAAATAAATTAGTTTATAAAAATAAAAATCCTCAGTCACAGTCACAAATCAATAATATTATTGTTATGAATTATTGATTTAAATATATATGTAATTCAAACATATCCAAATGTCAGGTGTTGTTAATTCTGTTAATTGTGTTACTTATGGATATCCATTTATTGTATAAATTGTGAATAAATTGTTTTTCCCATCCATTTTTAAAATTTTCTTCTCATATTTTGAAAATTGGATTAGAATATCTTTTTTTCTGTGCAAAAATATACATGAGACACTATATGGTTCCTCACACATGCAGTGCTTAGTAAATGCTAGCTAGATGTTTCTAGGAAGAATTTATTTTAGTTCAAAAATACTTCCTTTCACTTCCTTCTGAATTTAGAAAAGATTTTTTATAGCCTTTTATCTGAATGAAGTTGCTACTTGAGATGCTGAAAGACGGTTGTCAGAGAGAGTAGAGATATAGAGTCTATGCCTCAAGCTGAAAAGAGGCAAGACAAGACATAGCCTGTGTGTTGCTTCCCCAATGATGAACCTGTTGTTGCAACTGTTTTGATATTGGTGGGTCGTGCTAGTCTATTACACAGATATATGATGCAAAACAGACACAAGATTGGGAGAAATGGGGGGAATGAGTTTTGAAGAGGAAAGATTCATTTCTTCAGACCCCAGAATGGACTTAAACTAATACTTTCTTGCCAGAAGAGAAAAACATATGCATTATGTTGCTGGGTTGTGAGTAATTGTATATAAAATTTTACTAAGCTTGTTAATTAATAATACTAATAAAATTTTATGAATATGGAGAAAATGACACTCACCATAATGATATAACTATGTTTAATAAATGTTCTTTAAAAAAGTAAAATTAACATAAAACTATATTTTACATGCCTATATTTTGGAGTAGTAAATTACTGAATAGACAGTGCTAGAATTTCATGAACTAAAATTTAGTTTAAAATTTACTTTTTTCTTGATTTTTAAATTAGACTCCAGAATATTCTACAGTTTTAACAAAAATGGTATTTTCATTTGATTTGGTTATTGTCTGTGAGAATGATTCAGTTGTATACGAGTATAGTTTAATATTTGGAGCCATTTATAAGAGCAGCTTAGAGAAATCAAGAGAAAGAAATAGGCAGACAGACAGACATATATGCAGACAGAAAATTGCCTCACAATTCACTAGTTCCTTTAGAATACCTAAATTGCCAGCAAAACCATCCTTTAGGCCACTCTCTTTCACAAAGATTTCATGAATACTAATGAAAATAGTAGTTCATGAGATAAAACTTCTTTCAACTGAAGGGGGGTGCTGTAAGTTGTTAAAGTGATTATTTTCATTAGAATTTCTATAACCTCTTTTAAAAATCAAGGATCACAAAATCTGAATGTTATTACATTTTGAATTTTTATTAAGTAAGCCTTTCACTAAATCTTTTTATATGAAAAAGAAACTATTAGAAAACAGAATTACTCTCTTAATGCTGAATATTTTTAAAAAGTCAGGTGAGGAGTTCACCATCTCAAAGATAAGGTTTATAAACAGTAATGATACTGTGAAAAGCAGATGAGGAGCACATAACCCCTAAAATTATAAAATTGTAGATTGTCAGAACTGGAATGGATATTAGCCATTATACGGACTCTCCTATCAGGAATATTTGAATTTTAAAAGAGAAAGGATTTCATAATTATTCAAAGACCTTCAAGCCCTGTAGAATACATTCACCATGCTTGGCAGAGATATTCAGACTTTTGAAGCTGGTACTTTTACTGTTTACCTTCCAAAGAAAAGAAGAATGAATAGGAAGAAAAATGTTTCCACCGTGTATGAAGAAAAAAAATTCTTGAAGTCTTTTTTATCTTCTGAACAAATTGCAGATAGAAAAGCAGAAGTAAATATGCAGGAGGAAAGCACACATCTCCTCTAAGGAACTGTGAATAACCATGTTTGCTTATGATAATGCAATGTTTTTAAGGGTGAGCACTCAGAACATTTGAAAAGTTAAAAAAAAATAATAAAGGGAGCATAGAGATGTTAAATTGCATGTGTGATACTGCCATGATGTGTATATATTATTATACATTTGTCCAACTAAAATGTGCCATACTAAGAGAGAACTACATATTCTTTTATATATATCCTATTTCTTTCTCTTGCTTTCTCTAAGCTGCTCTTATAAACAGCTCCAAATATCAAACTATACTTGCATGCAATTGAATCAGCCTCACAGACAATAATCAAATCAAGTGAAAATGTTATATATTGTTAAAACTATAGGATGTCTGGAATCTAAATCAAAAATCAAGAAAAAAGTAAATTTTAAACTACAAAGTTGGAGTGAGAATGATTATGTGTCAATGTTAGTTTACCAGTTAAAAGAAATGTACTGCTCACATATCAAATGATGTTCAAAAAGAAGGAAGGAGAGGCCCCTGGTTCTGGAAAGACTCAGTGCAGCAGTGTAGTGGAATACCAGAACAGGGAAGTGGGAAGGGGTGGATTGGGGAACAGCGGGAGGGAAGAGGGCTTATGGGACTTTCGGGGAGGGGAGGATCCAGGAAAGGGATAATCATTTGAAATGTAAATAAAGAATATATCAAATAAAAAAAGAAATGTATTGCTTTGGTGTTTGATATTCATAATAGGGCAAGGTATACATTTCTGTGGATAGAATGTATATGTGAAATGTTTGTAATTGCAGTTCAAAATAGTGTATTACATTAATTGTTCCTTAATATTATAACACAATAAATCTGGGTATTTTTATAAGGCAAAGAACCTTACTTAGCTCTTCATTCTGGAGTTTCAAGGGCACAATACAATCACTAGGTTGGTCTTGTTGAAGGCTTTGTGACAGTTGTATCATATATATATAGCCATGTTAATTATATATATGTATATATAAATATATGTATATATGATAAAAGAATCAAGTCACAAGACAAAATGGCTCTGAATACTAGGATCTTCTAATTCTTTTAGTGGACATGCCTCTAACTGACCCAAAGATTTCCTAGTAGGTTCTACTCTAGAGGAACTTTAATCCAGCAACATGGCTGTTGTGGCAAGGACACATTCCTATGTCTGTGTGATCTGGCTGGAATATAGCCATGCCTTTAATCCCGGGAGACAGAAAGAAACAGATTTCTAAGTTCAAGGCCAGTCTGGTGTATATCAAGTTTTAAGTAAGAAAATCTTAGGTCTAGGCATGGTGGTACAAAACTTTAATCCCAGCACTCAGGAGACAGATGCATGCAGATCTCTGAGTTTTAGGCAGTCAGTTTGGTTGATTTAGTAAATTCATAGGCAGTGCAGTAGAGTGGAGTTGGTGGCAGTTCAGTTTATGGAGTTCAGAGGCAATTTTTACAGGAGCAGTTTTACTGACACAGGATTCAGAGAGAACATGGTAGACACAGGTGAAGATAGAATGACCCAGAGAATGAGAAGGAGCCAGAATATTAGAACAGATTGCTAAAGTTAGAGGTCAATCAAAACAATTCAGTAAGAAGCCTAGAGAAGCCAGTTTGAATCAATCAGCTTAGAGAGGAGTTTGTACCAGAGCAGCTGAGTGGTACCATCAAGCCAGAGTTCAGAAAGAGCTAGAAAGTGTGAGCTTATTCAGCAGGCAGCCTCTGAGACAATTAAACAGACAAATAAAAGTTACTTTTATACTCTAACTCTTAATTGTAATACTCTGCTCACATTGAGTACAATCTTGTGTGAAAGCTATAGCATATCAAAAGTTTAAAGAAACACGATTTTAATTTTTGAAGACATTTTTCCAGAGGACTAGAAGAATCCTTATTTTAATTAATTAATTAATTTTTATTTTTTATGTGTATGGGTTGTTTGCTTGGATGGATGTCTGTGCACAGCATATGTGCCTGTGGTCCTCAAATGCCAGAAGAAGGGATTGAATCCCCTAGAACTTGACTTACAGACTCCTGTGAGCCTCCATGTGGGTCCTGGCAGTTGAACCCAGGTCATTTGAAAGAATACCCAATGCTCTTAACCACTGAACCATCTCTTCAATCCAGAAGTCTTATTTTTAATCACAAAGGAAGAAGTCAGAATCCAAGAGTTGGTGATGGTATTTACATTTTCTGTGAGAATTTTGGTTTTCCTTTGTGACCAAAATATAGCTAATGTCTCTCTACATAGAATGCTTATACTGAAGTGGAAAAGAGTGAGGAAAAATGAGGCTGGGATGAGTGACAATTCTTTTTAGAAAACAGAAAAAAAAGGTATGTTCAACTGTACAACTATTACATTTCATAGTGGACTACTAGATTCCCTGGCTTGCTTTAGTTGCAAGGGAGGCTAGGGAAACATTAACCTGTATAACCTCTGTGGTGACAGGAAATAATACAAACGTAGATTGAAATTGCTTTGTATAATATGTATGTATGTATATATGTATGTATTTATATTAGATATTTTCTTATTTACATTTCAAAAGTTTTCCCCTTCCCAGTTTCCCCTCCAAAAACCCATGAACCCATTCCCCTCCTCCTGCTCACTAACCCACTCCCATTTCCCTATCCTGGCATTCCCTTATAGTGGGGGCATCGAGCCTTTACAGGACCAAGGGCCTCCCCTCCCTTTGATGTCCAATAAGGCCATCCTCCACTACATTTGCAGCTGGAGCCATGGGTCCCTCCATGTATACTCTTTGGATGGTGGTTTAGTCCCTGGGAGCTCTGGGGGTACTGGTTGGTTCACATTTTTGTTCCTCCTATTGGTCTACAAGCCCCTTCAGCTCCTTGGGTCCTATCTCTATCTGCTCCGTTGAGGACCTTGTGCACAGGCCAATGGTTGGTTGAGAGCATCCACCTCTGTATTTGTCATGCACTAGCAGAGCCTCTCAGGAGACAGCTATATCAGACTCCTGTCAGCAAGCACTTATTGGCATCCACAATAGTGTTAGGGTTTGGTAACTATATGTAATATGGATCCCCAGATGGGGAAGCCTCTGGATGGTCTTTCCTCCAGTCTCTGATCCACAGTTTGTCTCTGTATCTCCACCTGTTGGCATTTTGTTCCCCCTTCTAAGAAGGACCAGAGTATCCATACTTTGGATTTCTTCTTGAGCTTTGATTGGTCTGTGAATTGTATCTTGAGTATTCTAAGCTTCTGGGCTAATATCCACTTATCAGGGAGCGCATACCATGTGTGCTCTTTTGTGATTGGGTTATCTCACTCAAGATGATATTTTCTAATTCCATCCATTTGCCTAAGAATTTCATGAATTCGTTGATTTTAATAGCTGAATGGTATTTCATTGTGCAAATGTACCACATTTTTCTGTATCCATTCATCTGTTGAGGGGCATCTGGGTTCTTTCCAGCTTCTGTCTATTATAAATAAGATTGTTATGAACATAGAGTGGCATGGGTCCTTATTACATGTTGGAGCATCTTCTGGGTATATTCCCAGGAGTGGTATAGCTGGGTCCTCAGGTAGTATTATGCCCAGTTTTCTGAGGAAATGCCAAACTGATTTCCAGAGTGGTTGTACCAGCTTGAAATCCCTCCAGTGGTAGAGGAGTGTTCCTCTTTCTCCCATATCCTTGCCAGCACATGGTGTCACCTGAGTTTTAGATCTTAGCCATTCTGACTGGTGTGAGGTGGAATCTCAGGGTTGTTTTGATTTACATTTCCCTGATGACTAAGGATGTTGAACATTTCTTTAGGTGCTTCTCAACCATTCAGTATTCTTCAGTTGAGGATTATTTGTTTAACTCTATACCCCATTTTTTAAATAGGGTTATTTGGTTCGCTGGAGTCTACCTTCTTAAGTTTTTTGTATATATTGGATATTATCCCTCTATTGGATGTAGGGTTGGTAAAGATCTTTTCTCCATTTGTTGGTTGCTGTTTTGTCCTATTGACAGTGTCCTTTGCCTTACAGAAACTTTGTACTTTTATGAGGTCCCATTTGTCAATTCTTGATCTTAGAGCGTAGGCTATTGGTGTTCTGTTCAGGAAATTTTCTCCTGTGTCCATGTCCTCAAGGGTCTTCCCCAGTTTCTTTTCTATTAGTTTCAGTGTGTCTGGTTTTGTGTGGAGGTCCATGATCCACTTGGACTTGAGCTTTGTACAAGGAGTTAAGAATGGTCACTTTGCATTCTTCTGCATGTTAACTGCCAGTTGAACCAGCATCATTTGTAGAGAAGGCTGTCTTTTTCACACTGGATGGTTTTAGCTCCTTTGTCAAAGATCAAATGACCATAGGTGTGTGGGTTCGGTGTTGGGCCTTCAATTCTATTCCATTGATCTAGATGCCTGTAGATACCAACACCATGTGGTGTTTATCACTGTTGCTCTGTAGTATATCTTGAGGTCCTGGATACTGATTCCCCCAGAAGTTCTTATATTGTTGAAAATAGTTTTTCCTATCCTGGGTTTTTTTGTTATGTCAGATGAAATTGAGAAATGCTCTTTCTAACTCTATGAAGAATTGAGTTGGAATTTTTATGGGGATTGCAGAGAATCTTTAAATTGCTTTTGGCAAGATGACCATTTTTACTGTATTCATCCTATCAATCCATGAGCATGGGAGATTTTTCATCTTCTGAAATCATCTTCGATTTCTTTCTTCAGAGACTTAAAGTTCTTGTCATACACATCTTTCACTTGCTTGTTAGAGTCACACCAAAGTATTTTATATTATTTGTGACTATTAAGAAGTGAGTTGCTTCTCTAATTTCTCATTCTGTTTATCCTTTGAGTAGAGGAAAGCTACTGATTTGTTTGAGATAATTTTCTATCCAGTTACTTTGCTGAAGTTGTTTATCAGGTTTAAGAGTTCTCTGGTGGAAGATTTGGGTTCGCTTAAGTATACTATCATATCATCAGAAAATAGAGATATTGTGACTTCTTCCTTTCCAATGTGTATCCCTTTTTTTGTGTGTAATTATTCTGGCTAGGACTTCTAGTACTATACTGAATAGGTATGGAGAGAGTGGGCAGCCCTGTCTAGTCCCTGGTTTTAGTGGGATTGCTTCAAGGTTCTCTCTATTTAGTTTGATATTGGCTATTGGTTTGCTGTATATTGCTTTTACTATGTTTAGGTATGGGCCTTGAATTTCTGATCTTTCTATCACTTTTATCATGAAGGAGTATTGGATTTTGTCAAATGTTTTCTCAGCATCTAATGAAATGATCATGTGGTTTTTTTTTCTTTGAGTGTGTTTACATAGTGGATTATGTTGATGGATTTCCTTATATTGAATCATCCCTGCATCCCTGGCATGAAGCCTACATGCTCTTGATGGATGATCATTTTGATGTGTTCTTAGATTTGGCTTGCAAGGATTTTATTAAGTATTTTTGCATTGATATTAATAAAGGAAATTAGTCTGAAGTTTTCCTTCTTTGTAGGGTCTTTGTGTGGTTTAGGTATCAGAGTAATTGAATTGGGTAGTGTTCCTTCTGTTTCTATTTTGTGGAATACTTTGGAAAGTATTGGTATTAGTTCTTCTTTGAAGGTCTGATAGAACTCAGCAGTAAATCCTTCTGGTCCAGGATATTTTTGGTTGAGAGACTATTGATAACTGCTTCTATTTCATTAGGGTTTATGGGACTGTTTAGATTGTCCATCTGATCCTGATTTAACTTTGGCACCTGATATCTGTCTAGGAAATTTTCCATTTCATCCAGATTTTCCAATTTTGTTGAGTAGAGGCCTTTGTAGTAGAATCTGATGATTTTTTTTTTAATTTCCTCAGTTTCTGTTGTTATATCCCCCTTTTCATTTCTGATTTTGTTAATTTGGATACTGTCTCTGTGCCCTCTGGTTAGTCTGGCTAAGGGTTTATCTATCTTGTTGATTTTTCTCAAAGAACCAACTCCTCGATTGCTTGATTCTTTGAATAGTTGTTTTTGTTTGTTTGCTTGCTTCTACTTGGTTGATTTCAGCTCTGAGTTTGATTATTTCCTGCCATCTAATCCTCTTGGGTGTATTTGCTTCTTTTTGTTCTAGAGCTTTCAGATGTGCTGTCAAGTTGCTAATTTATGATGTGCTCTCCAGTTTCTTTTTGGAGGCACTGAGAGCTGTGATTTTTCCTCTTAGGACTGCTTTTATTGTGTCCCATAGGTTTGGGAATGTTATGGCTTCATTTTCATTAAATTCTAAATTGTCTTTAATTTCTTTATTTCTTCCTTGACCAAGTTATCAAGTAGAGTGTTGTTCAGCTCCCATGTGTATGTGGTCATTCTGTTGTTTTTCTTGCTATTGAACACCAGCCTTAGTCTGTAGTGAACTGATAGGAAGCATGGGATTATTTCAATTACCTTATATCTGTTGAGGTCTGTTTCTGAGAAGGTACCATGGGGTGCTGAGAAGAATATATATTCTTTTGATTTAGGATGAGACATTCTATAAGTATCTGTTAAATCCATTTGGTCCATAACTTCTGTTAGATTCAATGTGTCTCTGCTTATTTTGTGTTTCCCTGATCTTCCATTGGTGAGAGTGGGGTGTTGAAGTCTCCCACAATTATTGAGTGAGGTGCAATGTGTGCTTTGAGCTTTAGTACAGTTTCTTTTATGAGTGTCGGTGCCCTTGCATTTGGAGCATAGATGTTCAGAACTGAGAGTTCTTGGTAGATTTTTTCCTTTGATGTGTATGAAGTGTCCTTCCTTATCTTTCTTAATGACTTTTGGTTGAAAGTTGATTTTATCTGATATTAGAATAACTACTCCAGCTTGTTTTCTGGGACCATTTTCTTAGAAAAAAATTGTCAGCTCTTTACCCAGACATGTTGTTTATCTTTGATACTGAGTTGCATTTCCTGTATGCAGCAAAATGCTGGGTCCTGATTACATATCCAGTCTGTTAGTTTACAACTTGTTTATTAGGAAATTGAGTCACTTGGTGTTAAGACATATTAAGGAATAGTGATTGTTACTTCCTGTTTTTTTTTTAATGTTATTTTTAGGTTTGTGTGGCTATCATCTTTTGGGTTTGTTGAAAGTAGATTACTTTTGTGCTTTTTCTAGGGTGTAATTTCCCTCCATGTGTTGGTGTTTTCCATCTATTATCCTTTGTAGGGCTGGATTTATGGAAATATATTGTGTAAGTTTGGTTTTCTCATGGAATGTATTAGTTTCTCCATCTATGGTAATTGAGAGTTTTGCTGGGTAGAGTAGCCTGGGTACTCTAGTGGAGTAGACATTTGTTTTGTCTTAGAGTCTGTATGATATCTGTCCAGGATCTTCTAACTTTCATAGTGTCTGGCAAGAAGTCTGGTGTAATTCTGATAGTTCTGCCTTTATATGTTACTTGACCTTTTTCCCTTACTGCTTTTAATATTTCTTTGTTTAGTGAATTTAGTATTTTAGTTATTATGTGATGGGAAGGATTTCTTTTCTGGTACAATCTATTTGGAGTTCTGTAGGCTTCTTGTCTATGTATGGGCATCTCTTTCCTTTATGTTAGGGAAGTTTTCTTCCATAAGTTTTTTGAAGATCTTTACTGGCCCTTTAAGTTGGGAATCTTCACTCTCTTCTATACCCATTATCCATTATCCTTAGGTTTGCTCTTCTCATTGTGTCCTGTATTTCTTGGATGTTTTGGGTCAGGAGCTTTTGCATTTTGCATTTTCTTTGACTGTTGTGCCAATGTTTTCTATGGTATCTTCTGCACCTGAAATTCTGTCTTCTATATCTTGTATTCTGTTGCTGATGCTTGCATCTATAACTCCTAATCCTTTTCCCAGATTTTCTAGCTCCAGGGTTGTCTCACTTTGTGAGTTCTTTTTTGTGACAGAGTTGTGTTTCTATTTTCATTTTTAGATCCTGAATGGTTTTGTTCAGTTGCTTCACCTGATTGGTTGTGTTTTCCTGTACTTTTTAAAGGGATTTTTTGTGTTTCTTCTTTAAGGTCTTCTACCTGTTTACCTATGTTCTTTTATAGTTCTTTAAGGGAGTTATTTATGTATTTCCTAAAGTTCTCTATCAGCATGAGATGTGATTTTAAATCAGAGTCTTGATTTTCAGGTGTGTTGGGGTATCTGGGACTTGCTATGGTGGGAGAACTGGGTTCTGATGATGCCAAGTAGCCTTGGTTTTTGTTGCGTAAATTCTTGTGCTTCCCTTTCACCATGTGATATTCTCTGGTTTTAGCTGGCCTTGCTCTCTTTGACTGTGGCTTGTCTGTCCTGCAAGCCTGTGTGTCAGTACTCCTGGGAGACCAGTTCTCTCTGTAAGGAATTTAGGTATGGAGAGCTGTGCCACAGGGTCAACTCTGTGCTCACAGGTATGTAGGCACTCCTGGGAGACCAGCTCTCTCCTCGTGGTATTTGTGTATGTAGCTCTGTGCCCCAGGACCAGCTCTGGGTGTAGATAGAAATTGGAAGCCTCCTGTCCCAGGCTACCCCTGCGTTCCTGTACTGAAGGTTCTGGGCTGGTTCCTCTGAGCAGCAGTGGTGGTCCTACCTGCATTCACTGCATTACCTGTCCGTACTCCTGGGAGGTTTCCTATGTCCCTGTGCTACCTGGGCCTGGAGCCCTGTGGCAGAGGATGGTCTCCAGCTACAGGCAGCCAAATTGCTTTTTATAAGGTATTTAACGGTGGTCTAAATGTTTTCACCTCAGGATTTTTTCTGAAGTATATATTACCTAATTTCTTGAAGATGAATAGAAACAGAAATATAGGATAAAATCTGGGAAAATAAGATATTTATGGATTGCTTATCATGGATTACAGACCTGAAGTCTTATATTGGAATTTTTTACTGCTAAGTAATGTGAGGCCACTGATTTGAAAAGATAGGGAAAGACAGAGAAAGAAATGAGGGAAAGAGGAACAAAATAATAAGGTATAATTTACGAAGAATGGTAATTTAAGTAGAGTAGTTTAAGACATACCAATTTAGTCAGTGGTGGATAAAAATAGTTTAAAATTTTCATCTGTACTGAATATGTACAGAATATTTCTTGTCATTATTTTTAGTATTATAGTATAACAACTACTTATGTAGTACTTACATTGTTCTAGGTATTGTAAGTAGATGATTTAAAGCATATAATAATCCATGAAATATTTATGCATATATTATGCAATTTTATGTAAGAGACTAGAACATCCTTAGATTTGAAAGCCTAGATGGGGCCTGGAACTAGTGTTCCAAAAGCTCGGCTATTAAAAACAATGAATTCATGAAATTCTTAGGCAAGTAGTAGGAACTGGAAAATATCATCTTGAGTGAGGTAACCCAATCACAAAAGAACACACATGGAATGCACTCACTGATAAGTGGATATTAGCCCAGAAGCTTGGAATACCCAAGACACAATTCACATATCAAATAAAGCCCAAGAAGAAGGAAGGAGTGGTCCCTGGTCCTGGAAAGGCTCAGTGTAGCAGTGTAGGGGAATACCAGGACAGGGAAGTGGGAAGGGGTGGATGGGGGACCAGAGGGAGGGAAGAGGGCTTATGGGACTTTCGGGGAGTGGGGAAACAGGAAAGGGAAATCATTTGAAATGTAAATAAGGAATTTATCTAAAAAAGAAAAAGACAAAAGAAAATAGAATGAAGAAAATTGCAAAAAAATTACTGAGGGACAATTCTATCATATATTATGACTTTGGTTATTTATTTGTATGTCTGTCTGTTTGTATGTCTGTCTGTCTGACTGTCTCTCTTTGGTGTGTGTGTGTGTGTGTGTGTGTGTGTGAGAGAGAGAGAGAGAGAGAGAGAGAGAGAGAGAGGGGGGGAGAGGGAAAGGGAGAGGGTTTGTGTGCTACCGTGTGTGTGTATGTGTGTGTGTGTGTGTGTGTGAGAATCATGAGATAACTTGGTGCAGCTGGTTCTCACCTTCTACTATGCGGGTCTTGAGGATCAAACTCAGGTCATTAGGCATGGCAGCAACTGCCTTTACCTGTTGAACCATCTCAACAACTCTGATTGTTACGTTCTTTAGAAATACTATTTTCTTTGATAAAATATGTATTGTTACTGTCAAATTTTTTAAATTAGAAAACTGAAAGTGAAATGCCTAAGTATTTTCACAGACCTACATTATCAGTATTTGTTTTCTAACAAAATCATTCTTTTGAGTTCTAGAAGAAATTTGCAAATTTAGAAACATCTAATTCACATGCATAATGAATGTGGAGATAAAAACACATTCATGAAGACATCACTACTGTCAAAGCTATAAACATGAATATGACATTGTCAGGATTCTTCTTGCCTCACATATTATATTCCTTCAGAATTTTTGTTGGTTAAGAACTGAAGAGTTTTACTCTTAGCAAATTAGTATACAAGTTGTGTTATTAATCAGTACTATGTTTTATTATAGAAGTCCAGACCTTATTTATTCTCTTAACTGAAATATTTGTATGCTGTAAGCATCATTTGTCCATTTTCTACTCTGTTCAGTCCTTGAAAACTACCATTCTACTCTCTGTTCTTATGACTTGGAGTATTTTATGGCCCAAATATAGTGAAATCATACAGTATTTATATTCTTGTGTATGGTTTATTTCATAAAACATAATAAATTCTAAGCACACTCAACTTTCTTCTTTTGTAAGACTAAATAATATTTCATTGCATGCCTCTTCCATGTATGTTTGTATTCTCTATGAATATATTGATAGTTCATGGCAAGGCAAGTCATAGATCTTTTCATTTCTTTGAGGTCGTCCATCTGCCATAGGATTTTTTTTTTGTCTGCTTGTTTGTTTGTATTTTTTAAGTCTTGCATTCATTTTTGTTTCTACATGTGTTTGAGGTTTTTCTTGAGACAAATTTTATCTGTGTAGCCCTAGTTGTCGAGGAACTCACTTTGTAGCAAAGATAGCCTGAAATGCAAAAGATCTGTCTGCCTTTGCCTCCTAGTGCTGGAATTAAAAACACGTGCCACCACTGCCAGGCAAGCATTCTTACCTTCAAAGTCTGAAAAATCATTCCTTTCCTGAATGGTTTCTGATAGGGAAAGATATTGACCATTGAGCCTGGCTAGGCATTACCAGGGCTCTCAGTGCTTTTCTAAGATATTTTTTTTTTCTCTGCTTCACTCTTGGCACTGCATCATAAATGAGGGAAGCCTTAAAACTCAATACCTATTTCTCAATCCCACAGCACAGCAGTCCTCATGTTGAGTGACTTTCATTTATTTTTCCTAGAACAGAGCCCAGACATATTGAAGGTGTGAACTTCCTATCACTGCAGAACATCTAAGGTTAGTTGCCACAGAGATATATATCCTTAATGCAAGAGCTTACTCAATCCATGTATAGGTATATACAGGGTGCTATCTAGTAGTAGAATCTATGAGCTAAGGAAGGATACAGTTGCCCTCTTTAGTCCATGATCTCCAGGATACTGTCTTTGCTTTGCTGACATGTTAGATATTCTTAGTTTGACTCTGGTGTTCCCATGATTGTGTTACAAAAATATTCTTTTTGTTGGAGAATGAAACTCCTGTCACCTTGCTGATACTGCTCTGTTTTGCACATTATTTAATAAGCTATTCAGACCTGTGTTACCCTGTATGCAGACTTCTTAACATTGCATCTAAATTGTTTACTCTGGGGTACAAATTGTTGTTTTTCTTCTATGCTTCTCTTAGTTTTCCACAAATGTAATTTTCATAATAGTTGTAGCATTTAATACTTCTTGATTAATTGTTATGAACCACATATGATTTAAAAACGGTTGCTTAATCTTGATAATAATTCTATTAGGGAGCCACCATTGCTATCTTTATTTTAGAGATTAAAAGTTTGAGATGCATAGAGCTTCATTAATCTGCCCAAAGATATACTGATAATAAATGGTAGATTTAACCTAAAGAAAAAATGGTATTTTGGAATCCCCAGGAGACAGAATTGTAGGTGTTATAGATTTGGGTATTGTCATTTTTCCTTTATATAAGAGTCATTATATAAACATAGAAAATTTCAATGGAGAAGTAATTTGAAATTTACCAAAGTTCACACTATGAAAATCTGAAACTCAAAAGGACATTAATAAAGTTATACAAATATTGAACAGGTAAGGTAGGACCTGAACTTTTGTTTTATGACTTTGAGCTATACATTTTCTGTTAACCCATTAATGAATAGTGCATAATTTGTCATAAATAGCCTTTAACTTGGAATCTCCACAGCTTGTTTATATTTTCTTTCTTGAGGCCTTTTCTGAATAATTTCCTGTCACAGGTCAGTAAGCATATTTTTTGTATCTTTACTTAGAACTAGAACTGGAACAATCTATCTGAAAAATAATATTTAATAAGTATTTACCCCTAAGATTTATAGTATTATCATGTATGTTATGAATTCACATATAAAAGCCATTGATTAAGAGGAAATGACTCTTCCATTAATTACATAATCATTTAATAGAATATTGTGTTTTAGCCTACATTTGAGGGAATCCAGTACATTTTGGACAAGTCTTGACAGCAGGAGTGGTATGTAGGCATCTTGTCCCAATGTATCCACAGTAAGCAAGCAGGGAACTATTAATCCTGGTATAGCATTCTCTTTCTCCTTCTTTTAGGCTAGGACCCCAGCTCAGAATATGATGAGTCTTCCCTACCTCAAGTTAAACCTCTCTGGAAACACCTTCAAAACCAATGGACAAATGTGACTTCAGAAAACTAAAACCAATGTCTGTACAACACAGCAAACAATAAATTGAGTAAAGAGGAAGCTCACAGTGGCAGGTAATCATTGCCAGCTGTATACCTCAGAGATGGGGAACATTCAAATTATACAACAAACTCAAATAAATAAATAAATCAAGGAAATAAATGACTCAGTTTAAAAATGAGCCGTGGTTGTGTCCAGTCTACCTTTCCCTCTCACTCCAGCTCCTCCCAGGGCCTCCATCTCATTTCCAACTTCATGTCACCCTTTCATGAAGTATTTTATTTATTTGTTTGATTTTTTTCAAACTGACTGAGTTTAATGTAGGTTGTGTGTGAATGGGAACATGGTAGGTAATCCACTGGTATGTAGGGAACCCAGCAGTAAGCACACTCCTAAAGAAAACTAACTTTCTCCAGCTGCCAAAGCTCCTCAGCTCCTTGTGAGACCTCTGAAACCCCCAACCCCTTCCTGCTTGAATTTTTTCTTTTGTGTTTTATACATTTTTATTTTATTAGACATTTGCTTTATTTACATATCAAATGGTATCCCCTTTCCTCATTACTCCTCTAAAAAAACCCCTATCCCATGCCCCCCCTGCTCACGCCCTCCCCCAATTTTCTGACTTGAATTTCCCTCCTCTGGGGAATCAAGCCTTCACAGGAACAATGGCCTCTCCTCCCAGTGATGTCTGAATAGGCCATCCTCTGCTACATATACAGCTGGAGTCATGGGTCCCTCCATGTGTATTCTTTGGTTGGTAGTTTAGTCCCTGGGAGATCTGGGGGTACTGGTTGGTACATATTATTGTTTGTACTGGCTGATTTTGTGTGTCAACTTGACACAGGCTGGAATTATCACCGAGAAAGGAGTTTCAGTTGGGGAAGTGCCTCCATGAGATCCAGCTGTGGATCATTTTCTCAATTAGTGATGAAGTAAGGAAGGCCTCTTGTGGGTGGTGCCATCCCTGGGCTGGTATTCTTGGGTTCTATAAGGGAACAGGCTGAGCAAGCCAGGGGAAGCAAGCCAGTAACAAACATCCCTCCATGGCCTCTGCATCAGCTCCTGCTTCCTGATCTGCTTGAGTTCCAGTCCTGACTTCCTTTAGTGATGAACAGCAGTGTGGAAGTGTGAGCTGAATAATCCTTTCCTCCCCAACTTGCTTCATGGTCATGACGTTTGTGCAGGAATAGAAACCATGACTAAGACATTGTTCCTCCTATGGGGCTGCAATCCTCTTCAGCTCCTTGAGACTTTTCTCTAGGTGATCTATTGGGGACCCTATGCTCATTCTATTGGTTGGCCTTGAGTCATGTATATTTTGATCTACTTTCCAATCAGGATCAAAGTATCCACACAAAGTCTTCCTTCTTCTTGAGCTTCATGTGATCTGTGAGTTGTATCTTGGGTATTTCGAACATTTGGGCTAATATCTACTTATCAGTGAATACATACCATGTGTGTTCTTTTGTGACTGGGTTACCTCAATCAGGATGATATTTTCTAGTTCTATCCATTTGCCTCAGAATTTCATGCCGGTTTCCTCAAGTTCCCCATGGCTGCTGTTTATTCATGTATACTATAGCTGTGTCACAACATGTGATCTGATATGGTCTGGAGGACGAATTGCATAAGCTTAGGAGACCAAATGCCAGTTATCAAACACTATACAGGGTACATAGTAGGATTTCTTTGTTTCTTTGTTTCTTTGTTTGCTTGTTTCTTTCTTTCTTTCTTTCTTCTTTTTTTCTTTTTTGGCTTTTTTGGATTTGTTTTTTGGAGACAGGGTTTCTCTGTGTGGTCCTGGCTGTCCTGGAACTCACTCTGTAGACCAGGCTGGCCTCTAACTCAGAAATCTGCCTGCCTCTGCTTCCCAGAGTGCTGGTGTGGGCCACCACCACCCAGCCCATAGTAGGATTTCAAAGAGTAAGTTTTATAGGATGGATCAAGAGGTTGTATAATGACTACTTGGTAATAGGCTTAGATATAAATGTTTAAATATTTAAGCACAGGATGTATTTGTTAACAACATTGGTTTCCAAATCAAACTGCTTAGCTTGGAGCCACAGCTGCACTGCTTAGGTTCTTTTCATCTGAAGTATTTTGTCTTTGAGAAAACTAGGAATAATGTAAAAATAATACCTTATTCATCGTTGTTATTAGGAAAAGCAAACCAACTGATGCTGAAAACACACTTAAAACATGGCCCAGCTAGCATGTGCTCACATGCAGATACTACTTGTCAGGCCAGAAACACTATGCAACTAATTTACATGCTTTATCTTGGGAGCAGGTGAATCAGTTCAAAGTCCAATTAGAAACTCAGTCACTGGGGCTTTTTCTTCTGCTCAGCGTGCTTCCTCAGCAATGCTGCTTTCATTTAGCTGTTCAAATCACAGTCTCTGTAGATGAGAGAGCTGCATATATTACTTTAAAAATAAGTACTTTAAAAAATATATCTGTCATAATATTTTTTAGTCCAAGGATGTTTAATAAAAACATCAGTTTGTGACAGGCAGATCTAAGAGGTCTATAGGAAAACATTTCTATGTCTTAAATTTATAACAATTTTACTATTATTACATATGCAGGCTTGAAAAATCTACAGAATAAAAAAAAAGTTCAAGTTAAATCGATATTTAATTTTCTCAATCCAAGCTAGAGTCAGGCTTTCAGCTCCCAAGGTAATTCATTACCATTCTGTTTATTCAGTATTTAGCTATGTATGTCTTAAATTTGATCTTTGTTATTTAGTTAATGGAACAGAATGCTTAGAAAGTATTTAATGTCATTTTTACCATTCTGTCTTTTAATCTTCTCAGAGAATACATTTCAAGAGTTAATTTAACAACTTTTTCCCTGACTGAGTGGTAACTGTGGAAATAGGAAACATTATCATTGTGAAAGAGGCTATGAATTTTTTTTGTCTTGTAAAATTATCTATAGAAAGTGTACTAAGTATAATTACAAAATAGAGTCATTGTGAGGAAGACATATGTTATTTATTTTCTGGAATCTGAGTCACTATGTTCAACAGAAACATAACTGCAGAGGTGCATATTTTCCATATATCTGACAAGGCTGTATACATATGGTATCAACTCCTGGGAAATATGATTTATAATAAAAAAAACTTAAAATATAGTTGTTGAAAAGGCGCCAAGAAGTTTGAAAACCACAGAAAATAGATGTTTGAGAACCATGGCTACAGATTTTCAAACATAAGATTCCAAAATATCTCTACCATTTTCAGCCATCTTAAAAAAAATAGTTCAGCTCTATTCTGTTCATCTTGGTTCCAGCTGAGGTACTAGTTAGTTAAATTAATTCCAATAATCTGGCTCAAAATTCTAGATTCGCAGTTAGTACTTTGAAGCATCCAGGAAAAGAAAAGCCAGAAAGTATTTACAGATTGAATGTTTAGTTCTAATAAGTAACCTATGGTTCATATATACAAGGAATTATGGGAAAGGCTAGAGAGAAGAAAAAGATCAAATGAAGCAAAAATTTGACAGAATTAGAATCATGAATGGTTGCATAATGAAGTTTGAAATCAAACCAAGGTATGTGGTAAAGCAAGCAAATACTAAGAACAGACATTGAGCAAATTCATGGAGTCCCAGGCTAAAAAGTTGTAGTTCGATAGCTAAATATGATCAAAAGGAAATACTTTCCTTGTATCTTCTAAAGTACTTTAAAGGGATTTTACATTGTAATAAATTGCAACAGTTTTCTCAGTTCTGTTTCCACATACATGGAGACTTTTTATGCATCAACTTCAATGCTCTTCAGTTTCTCAGAATCCTTTTCTTAGTTTCTTTTTTCATCCTTTAATCGTTATGCATGATTACCAGATAAACTACAGAATGTTGAGTTTAATTTGCATTTCCAATAAGCAGTGCTCTATTTACCTTAGTTGTTCTCAACCTTCCTAAAGCTGACCATTTAAGGTTGAGGTGACCTCCCTAGCCATAAAACTATTCTTGTTCTTATTTTATAGCAGTAATTTGGCTACTATTATGAATTGTAATGTAAATATCTGATATGCAGGGTATCTGATATGTTATCCTGAAAGGGATCTAGACTCACAGGTTGAAAACAGCAGATTTAGAGTATTTAAGTATTTTATGGGATGTTTAGGTACTTAAAAATTTTATAGTACATAGGCTGATATGGAGGGGGGGTTCACCCTTTTCAGTGAAGAGGAGGGGGACTGGGAGAAGAGAGGGTTAGATATTAGGATGTAAAGTGAATTAATAAATAAATTAGTGAAAAAACAAAATATAGTTTTTCTGATGTTTAAATTCAATTATAACTTGCTTTTAAATATCTGTATTAATTATATATACAAATGTGCATATATGTGATGTGATGTTTTTATATATGTATGTATTTTTCCATCTTCATAAAGTGACCCCTATTGCTACTTGTCATATATGTCAATTGAACATCAACCATTTTTATTTTTTCTATAATCAACTATACTGTATATTTGTCCACATGTATTCCTTTTCCTGTTTGTAATTTGTTTATTTTATTTTATTTTATTTTATATGTGTATGGAGATGCACATGCCACATTGCATATGTGGAAGTCAGAGGACAGCTTGCAGTAATTGGTTTTCTCCTTCAACCATGTGGGTTCCAGGAGTGAACTCAGGTCATCAGACCCAGATATAAGATGCTATCTCCTGAGCCACCTCACCATCTTGTTTTAAAATATTTTTAAAATCAGCATCTAATGTGATGGATATCATTACAATGTTTTTGAACAAAGTTTTCTCTTTTTCTCTAAATCCCAAACCCTCTTGATATCCCTGTTCTTCACTAATAGCTTCCCTTCCCAGATATTTTTTTCTCTTTCATATTCCACCTTCTTCATTCACCCCATCATTCCTTATCACCTACTATTGCCCTCTCTTTGTCTTATTTTTAGATTTTTATATTTTACTCACATTTATACCTAGTAATGTATATGGATGTATACATTATACTCTATGATTCATATATGAAGGACACCATGTAGTTCCTTTCTGTGTTTGGATCACTTTTATTATTACGATGCTTTCTTTATTTATCCATTTTCCTGCAAATTTCATGATTTCCTTTTCTTCACACATAAATAGTATTCACATCTCTCTCTTCTCTTCCTCTCCCTATCCCTTATTCTTTCATCTGTTGATGCACATCTAGGTTGGTTACATGTCCTAGTTAATGTGAACAGAGTACCAATAAAATGGATATATTTTTGTCTCTATGGAGCACTTTGAGTAAACATATGCTCAATAGAATCATAGCAGGGTCATCTGGTAATTTTATTTTAATTGTTTCAGTAATTTCACACTTATTTACATAATAGCTATCTGGAGTGCATTTCCAGAAACACTGGATAGTTAATACCATTCTCTCCATCATTTGTTGTCATATTTTTTGATGATGGAAACCCTTCCTTTTTATATTCGCAGAATTTCTTTGCAATAGGCCACCACAAAATGTTATTTTGAATGTAAGAATATGAGAAAAATCTGTTGAGGAGGATAGAAAGGAAGATAAAAAGTAGGATTTTCATACAAAGTTAGTATACCACTGAGGTTTGACTAGTAGTTGTGACCTTTCAACTTTCTTTTTGTAAATTAACTATTTTACACTCTATTTTATTCCACCCACCCCCATCAACCCTCCGACTGTTCCACATCCCATACCTCCTCCCCACCCCTGACTCCATGTGGATGTCCCCAATCGCCACCCCACCTGATCTCTAAATTCTCTGGGGCCTCCAGTCTCTTGAGGGTTAGGTGTACCATCTCTGAATGAACACAGACCAGGCAGTCCTCTGCTGTATGTGTGTTGAGGCCTCATGTCAGCTGATGTGTGCTGCCTGATTGGTGGTCCAGTGTTTGAGAGATCAGGGGTCCAGATTAATTGAGACTGCTGGTCCTCCTACAGTATTGCCCTTCTCCTCAGCTTCTTTCAGCCTTCTCTAATTCAACATTAGGGGTCAGCTGCTTCTGTCCATTGATTGGATTCAAATATCTGCCTCTGACTCTTTCAGCTTCCTGATGGGTCTTCCAGAGTACAGCCATGCTAGGTCCCTTTTTGTGAGCACTCCATAGACTTATTAATAGTGTCAGGCCTTGGGACCTCCCTTGAGCTGGATTCCACTTTGGGCCTGTCACTGGACCTTCTTTTTCTCAGGCTCCTCTCTATTTCCATTCCTGTAATTCTTTCAGACAGGAACAATTATGGGTCAGAGTTTTTGACTGTGGGACAGCAACATTTGATGCCCTGACTTTCTCCTGGAGGTGGGCTCTACAAGTTCCCACTCACAACTGTAGGACATTTCATCTAGGGTCCCTTCCTTTGAGTCCTGAGAGTCTCTCACCTCCCAGGTCTCTGGTGCATTCAGGAGTGTCCTCCAAACCTCCTATCTCCTGAGGTTGCCTGTTTCCATTCTTTCTGCTGGCCCACAGGGCTTCAATCCTTTTCTCTCACCCAACACCAGACCAGGTTCCCCTCTCCCCTTCACTCCCTCCCTACCCCCTATCCACTTTAACTACCAAGTCCCTCCCTCCCTTTCCACTTGTGATTCCCTTGTTCTTCCTCTCTGTGGACTGTATCTTGGGAACTCTGTCATTTTTTTGGTTGACATCCACTTGTTATTGAGTACACACCATGCCTATCTTTTTGGATCTGAGTTACCTCATTCAGGATGATATTTTCTAGTTCTACCCATTTGCCTACAAAACTCAGGATGTCCTCGTTCTTAATAGCTGAGTAGTATTCCATTGTGTAAATGAACCACATTTTCTGTATCCATTCTTCTGTTGTGGGTCATCTAGGTTTTTTCTAGCTTCTGGCTACCACAAATAAGTTTGCTATAAACATAGCAGAAAACATGCCCCTGTGTCATGGTGGGGCATCTTTTAGGTATTTTCCCAAGAGTAGTATTGCTGGGTCTTTAGGTAGATCTACTTCCAATTTTCTGAGGAAACTGCAGACTGATTTTCACAGTGGATGTACCAGTTTGCAATCCCACCAGCAATGGAGGAGTGTTCCTCTTTCTCCACATCCTCTCCAAAAAACAGATGTACTGAATCTGATAGAAGAGAAAGTGGGAAAGAGCCTTGAACCAATTGGCACAGGGGGGGAAATTTCCTAAACTGAACTCCAATGGCTCATGCTAAGATCAAGGCTTGATAAATGAGACCTCATGAAATTGGAAAGCTTCTTTAAGGCAAAGGACATAGTCAATAAGACAAATTGGCAACCTACAGATTGGGAAAAAAATCTTCACTAACCCCATATCTGATAGAGGGCTAATATCCAAAATATACAAATAACTCAAGAA
Organism: Apodemus sylvaticus; assembly: GCF_947179515.1. Classification (NCBI taxonomy): domain Eukaryota; kingdom Metazoa; phylum Chordata; class Mammalia; order Rodentia; family Muridae; genus Apodemus; species Apodemus sylvaticus. Next base: position 68,448,526 of record NC_067495.1, on the reverse strand, counting down.
ACTACTCACCAAAAAAAATAAAATAAAATAAAAACACCAACAATTCAATCAAAACATGGGGTATAGAACTAAACCAAGGAATCTGGAATGGCTGAGAAGCACTTAAAGAAATGTTCAAAGTCGTTAGTGAACAGAGAAATGCAAATCAAACTGGCCCTGAGATTCCACTTTACACCAATCAGAATAGCTAAGATGAAAATATCAAACCTTTCAACCTTCAATTATATTGTTTTGAGATCTAGTACCATCTCTAGAACTGTAAAGGGAAGGCTTTACCCAGTTCTATAAAGCACAATACTGTCATCAGAAAAAGCTCTTTCAAATGCTTGAGCCTTCATTTCCTTATGAATGAAGAATAAGATAAAGAGTAAGGGAAGATAGGGACAAGCTGGAATGTCTTTCATCTCCATGATTATCAAAGCAATGAGTTATTTGTGACTTTAAAACATGGTGTAGATTTTGCACCAGTGAACCAGGACACTCCACAGCCTTCTGTGATCAGTGGAGCAGCTGGAACAGAAGTCTTCCAGCCACCATTTGCACCAGGGAGCCAGGAGACTCCACAGCCTTTTGTGCATAGCCTGACCAGAGAGAGTGATCTCCCAGCAGTGCTTTCACTTCTGAGCACAGAGGTGAGCTCTCCACCTTCTCTCTGGAGGGGAACTGCTAGAAGCACACAGGGCCTAAGATCAGTGGGGCAGCTGGGACTGAAGTCTTCCACCCCCACTGCCATTTGCACCAGGGAGCCAGGAAACTCCACAGTCTTCTGTGCATAGCCCACTAGAAGAGAGAGCTCTCCCAGCAGTGCTTTCACTTTTGAGCTCAGAGGAGTAAGGACACAGGCTTACAGGCCTACAGGAGTAATAAACTTCAGCCAGAGACAGCAATACCAACTAGCACCAGATGGAGAAAGGCAAGCACAAGCACTCTACCAACAGAAACCAAGGTCACATGGCAACATCAGAACCGAGTTCTCCCACCACAGCAAGTCCCAGATACCCCAACACACCAGAAAAGCAAGAGTTGGATTTAAAATCGTATCTCATGATGCTGATAGAGGGCTTCAAGAAGGACTTAAATAACTCCCTTAAAGAAATACAGGAGAACATCTGTCAACAGTTTTATCAGAAATATTTTCCATGTAAATCTTCAAGTTTATCAGAAAATGTTTATAATTCCACTTTCAATCAACTTGGAATACTTTTATACTTACCATTGTTATATCTGTATACAATTTTCCATGATAAAGTTCAATTCTGTCTTGCATTTCTACAATTTTTCTGCAATTTTATTAGAAATATTTTCCACATAAATCTTCAATTCTATCATAAAATGTTTCTTTCCCATATTTCAATTAATTTAGCAATGTTTTACATGTCTACCACTTTAGTCTTTAGTTTCCCATGAAAATAGTCAATTTTAACGTGAAAAAATAAACAAAAAACAAAAAAAGTGGTATAGCATGAAAGACAATGAAGAATTTCAGTGATCATTGGCATATGTATAAATGACTTAATAAAATACATGACTACTAAATTCTAGATTTATAAGGAAAATGGAGAACTTTAACCCAAGCAAGGAAACACAAATCTGCCCCCTCCTACCCATCCTGAAAACAAAAGGGAAAAGGAAAAACCTGTACAAGCAGAGTGTAAAACAAAAAATGTGGAAGACCAGGAGTTACATGAAGCAGATATTGGGAAATTATCCAGTGTTGGCTGTGTAGTGTCACTATCTAGAATAGCTAAGGCAAAGTGGGAACAGATGCTGAAATAAACTGCAATCAAATCACCCTGTCAGGTTGAGGCCAGCCAGGGAGAAGAGAGAACACTGTCCTACTCCATTTCCAAACACCAAAATCTGCCTCTACCTCCAAAGAGCACAATACACACACACACCAATTTCATGTAAGTTGAGCTGAACTGCAACTTGATAAGGCAAACTCACTCAAGATTCAAATGCTGATAAATAGGCAGCCTGAGTATATCCAGCAAAATGTAAACAAAAGAATGGGTATCCTCTAATGCAGTGCTTTTCAACCTTCCTAATGCTTCCTAATAGGGTTCTTCATGTTGTAGTGACCCCCAACCGTGAAATTTATTTTTGTTGCTACTTTATTACTGTAATTTTCTATGTTATGAATCATAATGTAAATATCTGTGTTGTTTGATAGTCTTAGGAGACCCCAAATGGTTCAAAACCCATAAATTGAGAACCACTATTCTGATGGCATGTGCTTTCATCTGGTTCTTTAAATGATGAACAATGACCTCTAGGTTTCTGTCTTATAGAAAAGTCCCATTTCTCATGATCTTTGAATCTGCATTTTTTTTATTAAGTTAAATGTGCTATATTTTACAAAAATTTTAATATTCTGTATTAGTGGATTCATCTTAATAAATAAAATGTGCTTAATGGTTTTAAGTGAAAAAGAAATTTTAGGCATGGCTACATGGCCTTAGACATTGAAATTAATGTAGGGAATGGTGACAATTAATTATACATGGAAAATAGTAAGTGGCGCAGAGGTCATAATGCAGCATTCCATACTGAAGGTTGAAAACTCCTAAGGGAGGCCTGACACCTACTGATGCCTGGGCAGAAATTCATCCCAGAAAGTAAGTAATCTATTATTAAAACTGTACTGACCCAAAAAAAAGTCAACGAAATGATTCCTAATGATTTGGCTATACTTATAGATAGGAGCATGGCAATATCACCATCAGAGAGGCTTTATTCAGCAACTGATGAAAACAGATGCAGAGATCCACAGCCAAACATTAGGCAGAGCTTGAGGGAACCCTGTAGAAAGAGGGAAAAGAAGGATTGTAGGAGCCAGAGGGATCAAGAACACCACAAGAAAATCACAGAATCAACAGACTCCTAGGGTCCAGCAGAGACTGAACTGATGTTCAGTTGGGAAGCCTGCAGGGATCTGATCGAGGCACTCTGTATTTGTGGTGGTTGTGCAGCTTGGTCTTCTTACGGGACTCCCAACAATGGGAGTAGTGGCTGTCTCTGACTCTTGCTTGACTTTGAAACCCTTTTCCTCCTTCTGGGTTGCCTTGTCAAGCTTTGATATGAGAGTGTGTGCTTACTCTTATTGCATATTCTGATGCTGTGTTTGGTTGAAATCACTGGGAGGCCTGCCCTTTTCTGAAGGGAAAGAGAAGAGGAGTGGATCTGTGGAAGAGGGAAGCTTTGGGGAGGGACTGAAAAAAGAAGAGGGACGGGAAACTTTGGTAAGGTTCTAATACACAAGAGAAAAAGTAAACAAATAAGCAAAAAAAAAAATTGCACTGAGACACTATAAACCACAGTATAGTCAAAAAGGTTTGATTTGGACACGCAAACAGCAGGAGTTTGTTCCAGAAAATGTTTCAGAGTGAAGAGTAATCTAATACTCATGCCAGCAGGGAAGACAAGTTGATTCTACACTATCTGTCTCTAATTTCCATGTTACCCTGGCTTCGGATTTTAGTCTCCTAAAAATGTTTTTTTTATTGAAAAAAATCATACAATATAAACTGATCACAATTCCTTTCTACTAGTTTTCTCAGACATCCCTCACCTCCCCCACACCCAATTCCATGCCCTTTCTTTCTTTAGAGAAAAGAAACAGGTAAACAAACCAGAAAATCACAAGCAAGCAAACAAGAAACACATACACCATGAAAATAAAAAGTACAAAATTGTAAACCATAATTTACAAGCAAAAGACCAGTAAGTTAAAAAGATCCCCAAATAAAGCAAGATGAGTAATCTTTAATAGGTTATAAATAAACATCAGAAGTGCTTTGTTTTTTGTTTTGCATATTGTTCAACTGTTTATGGTCATTCTGTACCTCTTCTATTGTATTCTTTCTTACCCATAACCCAAACACTTTCTTCTCATTCCCATCTCATCATCTCTTCATCACATCCTATGCACTTGATTCCCTACACTTGAAAAATGGACATACTTAAAGTACTAAAAAGATAAATGTTGAGATATCAAGGGTACTTCCTTTTGGACTGTTTGTTACAATGAAATTACTGTGCAAGACATGTAATAGATCTTATACAGTGTACATCACTAAAAAACAAAGAAGCCTTGCTTTGGTTCTACCTGAGAACACAGACATTAAGTTCCAGAAAGGTGGCAGAGGGTGAAGGATTATGTAATCATTAAGGCATGTGATAGTGGGTGTTTTTGTTTGTTTTTTTGATAGTGGGTGCTTTGACAACATCAAATACCCCATGACCAATCTAGAAGCTCTGTGATCATTCTTGTGGCTTCTGGATTTTAGAAAGTATTATTAAACTTTACTCAAAGACATAGAAGAAAACTAACATGCACATAACCAGAAAATGGCCTTATTCAAAAGATTTCCATGAACAAGATTTCAAATAAATTTTCTAACTTAGAAAGAATGTTTTCTGAGACTTTGGAAGGGGAGTCCAGTAAACTTTCAGTGAGTTGCTATCACAAAACATATAAGTACAGATGGTATTGAAGCAGACTGTTTATGTTGAAGATCAAAAGCCATTATTATTATATTATTACCTTTATAATTATTATTCTGAATTTTCAAGACAGGATTTTTCGATTCCTGGAACTCACTCTGTATAGCAGGCCTGCCTCTGCCTCCCAAGTACTGGGATTAAAGGCATGCACCACCACCACCTGTCCATTACTATTTTTAAAATACATTTATTATACTTATTTCTTGTGTATGTGTGTATATGCACACACATTCCAGGAGGCATGCATGGGTGGAGGGCAGAGGAAAAACTGTCTAAGCTTAACTGTATAGAGTTCCTCAATTATTATTCCTGTGAACTGGGCACCTTTATTACTAGATAAAAAAAATAACTCCCAATGTACAAATTTTAAAGACTCAAAAACTTTAATGTTGTTAGAACAATTGATTCATAGACAGGAAAAGCATCTAGCTCATGAGAAAATGTGTAAATAATAAGAACATTGTCAAGAGTATATAAATGGCATAAATAAGACCCTAAAACTTTTTTTTTCCGAGATAGGGTTTCTCTGTGTAGCCCTGGCTGTCCTGGAACTCACTCTGTAGACCAGGGTGGCCTCAAACTCAGAAATCCACCTGCCTCTGCCTCCCAAGTGCTGGGATTACAGGCGTGCGCCACCACCACCTGGCAACCCAGTAAGTTTTGTCTCCATTCTCCTTCATAGCATTCCAAGGATTATAGATTTGACAGATGGTATATGGATCAGGTAAATCTTCTGGGATGCCATTGCATTCTCCCCTCCATTGTTAAAATGTTTTTCTATTTGTTCTTTTTTATAGACTCCTTTTTGAATTTTTGAAAGTTTTTTTCATTAAATTACATATTGATTTTACATCCTTGTTGTTGCCCCCCTCCTGGTCCACACCTCACACTACCCTCTGAGTAGGGGAGGCTCCCCCATGTATCACACCACTAACAGGCTCCATCAAGAGCAAATTGTGAGTACCAATTATTTCTCATGGCCCTTTTCTTCCTCCTCCTCCTCCTGTTCTTGTTCTTCTTCAAAATAAATGTAACTTTAATGATTTTAAAGTTATTGAACTTATGCAAAACAAACAAACAAACAAACAAAGCCAATACCAAGAACAAGAACAAAAACAAAAACACCAAAACCCAGTAACCCTACCATTGAAGATAAGAAACACAGAATCACTCTTCTTGTGTATTCTTGCAACATTTTGTTTAGTGAGTTGTATATTTGATTTATTCTGCTGTAACTGGTTTATAAAAGGAGGTTCTGCTGTGCGTATCAACCATACTTATGGGCAGCCTCATGCTCAAATGTAGGTGGTCAATCAAAATCAGATGTAATGACATTTTAAAAAGTGTGTGTGTGTGTGTGTGTGTGTGTGTGTAGAGAGAGAGAGAAAGAGAGAGAGAGAGAGCACATTTTATTGTTGTTTTGTTTTTGAAGAGCGAGAAAGAAGATAAAGTTTGATGGGTTTGAAGGGGGAGATCTAGGATGAGCTGTCAAAGATGAAAAAGTATAGAAGTTTCAAAAAAGAAAAACAAAATCTAGTCCTTTATGTTTCAATAATAAAGTATTGTGGAAACTAATCATATCTCTATAGAATGTCTTATCCTATTTTGTAACCACAATCAGTACCCAAGAAAATGCTGATGTGTAAAAGTAAAGGCTTTAGTCTTGATCTTTACTACCTCAGAACCAGAAAACACAACTTGGCTCCTTCATTCATTCATCTTTGACTGCTATTACGATTGTTACCACAAGGTGGCAGTAATGTAAACAGGTGGACCGCGGAAAACTGTCTTTTATTTATTGACTATAAACTTTATTTAAATTTCAAATGTTACACACCCTTTCCCTGTTTCCTCCTCCCTGAAAACCCCCAACCCATCCTTTCAGCCCCTGCCTCCAAGAATATGCCCCTCCACCCAACCCACTCCCACCTACCCCCTCTTGATTTCCCTGTACTGGGGCATCTATTGAGCTTTCATAGGACCAAGGAACTCCCACTGATACCCCATAAGGTTTGGCGGTTCCTCAGAAAATTAGACATAGGACGACCTGAGGACCCAGATAAACCACTCTTGGGCATATACCCAGAAGATGCTCCAACATGTAATAAGGACACATTCTCTACTATGTTCATAGCAGCTATTATAAATAATAGCCAGAAGCTGGAAATAAACCAGATGTCCTTCAACAGAGGAAAATTGTCCTTTTATTTATGGTGTCCTGAGCACTCTGTGTCACAAAGACTTAGCAAGCTGGAAACCCTGTGAACCCCCTGAAAACTAAAGATGTTACTACCACTATATCATGTCATGCCTGTGACAGTAGACTCTAGAAGGTACAGAGACAGAAGGAACAGTTTTTTTTTCTTTTTTGTTGTTTTTTTTTTTTTTTCACTGTACTAAGTTGGGCCCTCTGCCACTGATTTCTTCCCAGACATAAGTCTTTCAAATGCTATTTTTTTCTTAGCGGCTGAGCCTCTTTCCTTGTTTCTTGATTAAGTAAAAGAACCTGAAGTTTGTTACTGAGATGCATATCTTTTATTGCAACACTCAGAGATGACTGAATTGCAGTGCTGTGGATAAGAGAGTTTATGAGTATGGAAACAGAATACTGAGAGATGAAGTTTCTGAAAATCATATTTATTGGGGCATCATTTACAAATAAGACCTGCTTTATTAAACCATTGAGGGGTTTTAAATATTCATACAGGTATACTAGCATGACTAGCATCTAATTTTAGAACTTTTTATTACTCTCTAAACAAACACTATACCCATTAGCAGCCACACTCTAGTTCTTATCAAACCATCTAGTTCTAGGCAACCACTAAGTACTCTGTGTCTAGATGTACATATAATGATATTTCGCATGAATGGAGTAGTATAATATTTAATCTTTTGTCATTGGTTCTTTGACTTAGCATATTTTAAATGCTCATCATGCAGCAGCATGCTTTAGTGTTTCATTCTTTTCTACATCACTGAGTAACAATTCATTTGAAAGAGAAAAAAAAAACAAATCTTATTTGAAAACTCAGGGAAGTAATGAGAGGCAAAGCCAAACATGTTTATTAATTCATCATCTTGTAGACATTTGACTTATTACTATTTTGGGTGTTATGAATGATACTGTAATGAACACTTTTTTGCAATATGTTGAGTATATGATTTAAGTTTCCCTAAATGTAAAATCCTGTCACTGGGGCTGGAGAGTTGTTTCAGCAGTTAAGAACACTGGATACTTTCCCAGTGGACTTGAGTTTGGTTCACAGCACCCACATGCCAGCTCATAAACACAGATAACTCCAGATCCAGGTGATCATATCTTCCTCTGGTCTCCATGGGCAACAGATACACATTTTATGCACAGAAATACATGCAGGCACAATACCAATACACACAAAATTAAAAAGGAATACACATAAAATTTAAAGAGAATTTTGGTTCATATGGTAGCTCTATGTTTAGCATTTTAAAGAATTACCACTCATTTTTGATGTGGCTGCACGCTATCATTATTACCAGCAACTATATCTGAAACTGCCAATTATTCCACTCTTTTTGTCAATACATGTTATCTATATTTGGAATGTTGCTATCCTAATGAATGTGAAGTGGTATTTTATTATAGTTATAATTTATATTTACTAAATGACTAATAATGTTATTATGTTTATATACTTATTGGTGTTTTCATATTTTATTTAATTTGTAGAAATATACATTTATATTATTAATATATTTGAATAATTGGATTGTCTGTTAATTGTTGAGTTAGAAAAATTCTTTATAATATGATATATGCAAACTAAAACTTCAGTGTAATCCCAATAAAATAACAGCATTACTCGTCAATATAAAAAAAAATCTTAAAATTCCAGAAGCTTGGAATAACCAAGATACAATTCACAGGCCAAATGAAGCTCACAATGAAGGAAGACCAAAGTGTGTATACTTTTTGGTCCTTCTTAGAACATGGAACTAAATACCCATGAGAGGAGATACAGAGACATAATGTGAAGCAGAGACTGAAGGAAAGGCCACCCAGACTGAGGATCCACCCCATATACAGTCACTAAACCCAGACACTATTGTGGATGCCAACAAGTTCATGCTAACAGGAGCCTGATATAGCTGTCTCCTGAGAGGCTCTGCCAGAGCCTGACAAATACAGAGGAGGATGCTTGCAGTCAACTAGTAGACTGAGCACAGGGTCCCCAATGGAGCATCTAGAGAAAGGACTGACGGAGCTGAAGAGGTTTGCAGACCCATAGAAGGAACAACAGTGTGAACCAACCAAACCCCCTAGAGTTCCCAGGGACTAAACCACCAACCAAAAAGTACACATGGAGGGACCCATGGTTCCAGCTTCACATGTAGCAGAGGATGGCCTTGTTGGACATCAAAGGGAAGAGAGGCCCTTGGTCCTGTGAAGGCTGGATCCCCAGTGTAGAGGAATGCCAGGTCAGCGAAGCAGGAGTAGAGGGGTTGGTGAGCAGGGAGAGGGAGCATAGGTTAGGGGGTTTTCAGAGGGGAAACAAGAAAAAGGGATAACATTTGAAATGACAATAAAGAAAATATCAAATTAAAAAATAAGCAGAAAAAAGAAAAGAATCCTTTTGCAATCACTAAAATAGTCCACAAAATATGTTTTCCTTTTATTAGCTTATCTTTTAATTTTTTTCATGGAGTCCTACCAAACACAAATTAAATCCTGATGATACCCAACTTACTCACTTCTTTTGCATCATCTGTGGGGGAAAAAGCATTGTTTAATTCAAGTCATTAATATGTGAAATGTATGACATTTTATAAATTTTAAATTTTATTTATGTACCTTTATATGTACATAGGTTACATATATGCCAAAGCCCACTGAGGGCAAGAAGAGAGAGTGGGATTTTTTTTGGAATTGAGGTTTTAGGGAGTTGTGAGGCATTTGATTTAGGTGCTGGGATTTGTACTTGAGTCCTCTGGAAAAGCAGCAAGATTCTGTAACCACCAAAGTCACCTTTCCAGCTCTGCTTCGTTTTTTCTTGCTGAATAATTTCCCTGGATATTAAATACTAGGTTGAGGAATAATTTCCATGGATATTAAATACTAGGTTGAGGTTATTTTTATTTAGCACATGGGTCATGCCATCTGATTCACTTCAGGATTTCATGATTATTAATAAATAATGTTAATCTTGCAAGATTTTGTAAGTAAAAATCATTTTCTCTTTGTTTTTTTGTTTTATTTTGTTTTGATTGACCATAATGTGAACTCTTATACATCTCCCTTACCTTATCTATTCATATATAGTTAATTAAACTACTGGGATATATAGGGGTTTTTCCATAAAAAGAAGTTTAGAAAAAGTAGTATAGAAATTCCTTCTTTCTGTATTCTTTTATGTCGTTACATTTTTCTTCTTGTAAAACTCCCAGTGATCTACAATATTAAAGTTCATGTTCATTTCATTTATCTCATTTTTGGTTTGTTCGCTTTTTGCATAGGACAATCCAAATTAACCTGTTTTCAATGTCATTGACTCTTGTTTCTAACAGCACACATTTCTATTTCAACTCTTCTGTTTTTTAAAGATTTAAGTTTAGGCTGAAGTTATGGTGATTCTTGAATCTTTAGTTGAGAGGGTTATTTGCTCCTTGGATTCCCTACCACAGAATCAACTTTGAGTTGGAGTTGCTCAAGATGCAACACCATAAACTGATTTGTAGTTTTTTGGCACAACTCTTCCAAGTGTTCTTTATTTGGACAGACAATTTCTCATTTGAAATTAATTAAGATATATATCATTGCTTGCTTGGAAATAGTTACAGGAGCTTGTTTTAGATATTTTGTTTATGGTAAAGAAGAGATAGGCCAGCAGTTAACAATGTTTTGTCTTGCAGAGTTTCAGGGGATCCAACACTTTTTTTCTGACTTCTGCACACACATGCAGACAGACATATAACCACCACAACCACCACCACAACCACTAACACCTCCACCACCACCACTAAATCCAAAACCACTTTGTCAATTAAGTTAAAAATTTAAAGTTGCTTAAATGTCATTTTCTCTTAGTATTTTGGTTATTGTTATTTTTGAACTTGACAGAATCTTGGGTCTCCCTGGAGAAGGGTCCATGGACATACCTATGTTGGATAGTATGATTCTATTAATTGATATAAGAAGACCCATCTTAATTATGGGTGAAACCATTCCCTAGGAAGGAAACCCTGGAATGCATAGCTTCATGAAAATATAGTAAGTACTAACATACATTCATTCACCATTATTCTTTGTTCCTTGATTATAGATATATAATTACTAGTTCCCTCAAGTTCTGGCTATTCTGATTTCTGGCTATAATGGACTATTGTTGTGATGGTTTGAGTACGAACTACCTTCCACAGGGTCATATATCTGTAGGCTTAGTTAGCAGTCAGTGGAACTATTTGAAAGGATTAGGATTGGGAGTGGCCTTGAAAGTGGGTCACTGGGGGTGAGCATGGAGGTTTCAAAAGCCCGTATCAGACCCAGTCTTGCCCTCTCTGCCTACAGATCAGGATATAGCTCTCAACTACGTCTCCAGTACTGTGCCTTCCATGCTTGCTGCCACATTCCTTGCCATGATAATAATGGACTAAGCCTCTGAAATTGTAAGCGAGTATCCAATTAGATTCTTTCTTTTTAAGAGTTGTGATGGCCTTGGAATCTTTTCACAGCAATAGAACAGTGACTAAATAACCCAGAACTGTGAACCAGCATAATTATTTTATCCCTATGTTACTTTTGTTTGGGCATTTTGTCACAGCAACAGAAATTAAGGTATTTGACCTTTTTTGCCTTAGATATATGATACTTTCTAATCTTATTGTGTTCTAAATGAAAATTAAGTATTTTCTGTAAACTTTGAGAAACTAGTTTTCAATCAAGGATTAATTAATTTCATATTTTTTTCATGTCTTTGTGTGGAGTTGTCTCAGAACTAGCCAGCAGTCATACCTTAAGGCCTTGCTTTCTTGTATAAATTCTAAACATGTGCATATCATATAAATGTATGTGTTTTTTTATTAGATTCTCAAGAATGTGTTGGGGTTCTTTAAATGTAAGATGGATATTCCATTATACATAATATTTCTGTTTAAGCTTTCTGGTTATTGTTTTAGTTGTTGTTACTTGCATTAATTCTTCAGGCAGATGATTTTTTTGATGCTGCTAGAAATGTCCTGAAAATTATATTGAATTGCTCTGAATAACCTCTAGGTCATGTTACATAAAGACAAACTCTTAAGAGTAGAGTACATCAGGGTGGTGGCGAACAGGTCAAAAATTGGCAATTCTTTCTGGATAAGATTTTAATAGGACCTCATTTCTTACCAAAATCCTTTTAGGATGCTCAAGTATTTGATTCTGAACAACTGAGGTTGCAAAAGTACTGGTTTTCAAAAGTAATGTGGATACGGCAAGAGGGAGATGAATATATCCAAAATACTCCAATGTATTGTTGCTCTTTTAAAACCTTTTTCTGGCTTAGTTTTTAATTTTGTATTTATTGAGTATTTTGTGAAAGCTGTTTTTAGAATACTCTTTCTCATCTTCCCTCAATTTCTCCTAGATTCTCCCTTCTTAACCCATCCAACTTCATATATCTTCTTTGTAAAAAACAGAAACAAAAACAAAAGAGAAAAGCCACTAAAATATGGAGTTCACTGTGTTGCCCATCTACTGCTGACCATGAGATCTGCCTTGAAATGTGGTTGATAGACCTAGTGTCACTCTATTGAGGAAAACTGAGTAGCTATCTCAGTAGATATCATTATTTTTTAAAATACCTTCTTGTCTAGGAGTGTGATTTTGTTCACATTTTTCTGCCTTCTTCCTTCAATAAATGATGTTCAAATTGTTCTAAGAATTTGGCTAATTTTCATGGTTCTGAAAATGTAGATTTTTAACCATTTTGTTATTTCTTTACCTGATGTTGCTTGTGAACTCTGTATGAAAATTTTAGTGTCTTACTGTATCATTCTGGAAGTACTTCTTTTAGGTTAATTGTTTGATGTTTGAGAAAACCAATAGTGGTAAAATTAGCAAGACAATGGAATAAAAATTCCCAGATCCTTATCCTCCAAACAGACATGAATATAAGAATAATACATAAACAGAAAATTCTTGTGAGAAATCCAAAAAAAAAAAAAAAAAAAAAAAAAAAAAACAGAAAGTTGCTGCATCCTGGGTGAATGTGAAACCAACTAAGAAGATTAATGACATCCTTTTACACTAGCATCTTCTCCATTGATTCAGAAAGATACCCAAAACTTATGTACCCATCTTGGAGAAGGGAATCCATAAACTATGTATTGACTGGTATGATATTTAGGGAACTTGTCTAGAGATCAGTAGTTCTCTTCTGATAGTAAAAATGACAAGAATATAGCTTCCAGGCTGATGGCCTCAGAGAATAAAGCCCACGTATACCAGAGATTGCAAGACAAGAGATAAAAACTAGGTGGAACTCTCATATCTCGTCTTACTACAACATGAAGGCTGTACTCTCACCAACATTAGGAACTCATGACTAGAAACCATAAAATGTCTTCCCTTAAGATTAGAGAAGGTTTAGATCCTTAAAGGATTACAAAATATTCAGATTTTCTAGTGGATCTAAGCCAGGAACTTCTTGGCCATAGTTTCTAGGAAAGAAGAGGTGACTAATACTTAACATGCAGAAATAATAATAAAGAAACAAGCAAAACAGTGAAACAAAACCCCATGCAAACATGGAAGAAGTTCAATATCTAGAAACTATAAAAGTACAGAGATCAGTGAATTACCAGAGAATTAATTCAAAATTATCTCCATACCAATTCCCAATGAATTAAATTCACACACACACAAATGGATAATCAGGTTGGGTAAGAAAAATGATGCTAACAGAAAATTATAATAATGGTAAAAGAAAATGTACTAAAAGGAATAAAACCAAAATTCTAAAGAAAATAAAGTTAAATTAACTATATTCATCAAACAGACATGCCAGTAGACAGAATCAAGCAGAAGAGATAATCATTGATCATGAAAACAGGCATTTGTGAAACTATCTGGTCAGGGGAGTAAAAAAGTGAAAAAAGAGAAACTAAAAGATATATGGCAATCATTAAGTATAATAATATAAACATTATAGGGGTTGCCATAAAAGGGATAAAGAAAGGGAGAACTTATTTGAAGAAAGGAAACAGCCCTAAAATTCAAGAAGCTCAACTATTCCAACTGTGTTAGCCACATTGAAACCAGCCTATCAGAAATAACACACAAGGGGGCTGGAGAGATGGCTCAGCAGTTAAGAGTACTGACTGCTTGTCCAGAGGTCCGGAGTTCTAATTGCAGCAACCACATGGTGGCTTACAACCATCTGTAATGAGATATGACGCCCTCTTCTAGTGTGTCTGAAGACAGCTACAGTGTACTTATGTATAATAAATAAAGAAATAACACACAAAAAGAGAATCTTGGAAAAAACAGGTTAGAAGAATGTACAAGAGTTAATAATGGTTTATTGAGATTTCTTAGAAAAAACCTTAGAGATTAAAACAGAGTGGAATGATATATTGATGCATGAACCAATTTGAAGAATGATGAAGCTGACATTTCTTTCTCATTCTATTCTTTAATCTTTTTTTTTTACAGTCCAGACTTTATCCCCTTCCTGTACACCCTCCAAGTGTTCCACATCCTGTACCTCCCCCTGCCCCGTCTCCAAGAGGATGCCCCCACCCCTACCCTACCAGACTGCCCCACTCCCTGGGACCCCAAGTATCTCGAGGGTTAGGTGCATCTTCTCTGAGTCCAGACCCAGCAGTCTTCTGCTGTATAGATGTTGGAGGCCTCATATTAGGTGGTGTAGGCTGCCTAGTTTGTGGCTCAGTGTCTGAGGGATCCCAAGGACCAGGCAAGTTGAGACTGCTGGTCTTCCTACAGGGCTGCCCTCCTCCACAGAAGCTGACATTTCTTACACTGATTTAAAGCCAGTGATAGGGTCAAGCTAGTAACTGTAGTTGATAGTCTGAGAAACAAAATAAAGCAAAACATTTAAAACAACCAAAAATGCCTTACAATTAATATCTTAAATGGTTGGTGTTCTTTTAAGAATTGATGGTAAGTTTCAACAAATGGTGAAAGTGTGCATCTAGTAACTTTAAGATTTGATCTTGTAATGCCTATGAAGATGCAATCTTACAAATATCAAGGCTCACTCTTTTACATTTAGTAAAACAAAACACACATAGACACACATACGTATGAATGTATATGAAGATTGATTCTGATAAAAATGAAATTATATTTTCAAGTAAATGAATGCAATTGGAGATAATTGTTAAGCTAAGCCAGATTCAGAAATATATTTCACTCTTTCCTTTCATATATAAAATATAAATTTAGAATATAAGCATTTTCTATATATTAACTAAAGTAGATGATAGACTATGGGCTAGATAGATGAGGTCTAAAAATGGAGACTAAAAGAATGTCCTGTGTAGGAAAAGCAATACGATTATTGCATGTTTCTTCTCATTATAACTCTATTATCTCTCATCTATCTATCTATCTATCTATCTATCTATCTATCTACCTACCTACCTACCTATTATATGAAAGCAGAATCAGGAATATTTAATGAGAGAAAGAATATTAGGGGGAGGAAAAGAAGGTAAAAGAGAGGGCAATGGGCTAAATATGAACAAAGTACCATGATTTTTATGTGTACTAAAATGTTACAATGAAATATTTTGTATAAAGAGGAGAGAAATTATATTGTCTCTAGATGCTATATTTGAGTAGTATTTTATTCATTTTGGCTCGTAGCCCACTTATGATTACATCCGATAGAAACATATTTTATAGAAGAATATTCTTAATCAGGGAGAACCTCTGGGGCTCTCTTAGATTTTTATTATGATGTAAAAGATTTTAATACTTTGTGTGTTTCACTCAGTATACAATGTTTATTGTATATTTACTATTAGTACCCAGACTTTGTGTGGAGATGGTAGAGTTACATGCCTGTCAGAAGTCTCTCTCTGTTTATATCTGATATTCAACCTAATTCTCCAAAAATGAAAAATGCAAGTTAAATTTTTTGTGAGTTTTATAAGAATTGCCAGATCCTCCAAACTATAGAGAACATCAACTATGATAAAGATAGATGAAACATAGCACTACAAGAATTACTACAGGAGACTTTGATAAGATTTATACATTTTAACACCCTTACTTGGAACATCTCCAAGCCTCTTCATTGAGCCCCATTTCTTTGTGTATTTTGCCAGGAATTTATAGCAGAAACTGGATTATAACCAGAAATCATCTCCAGTTGGCAATTTATACTCTGGAACCATTCCCCTCTTGTAAGCAATTGTGAGAGTTGGAAAAAATGTAAGTAGCTTTTCCTCAATGAAGTCTTGCAGACCCCTGGACTACAAGCCAATAAAGAAACATACTGGGTATGTTTTATCCTTTGAGACTTCTAGTGAATGTTTGTTTAACAACAGATGTCACTGTTTACTTGGTAAATATGAGTTCTTCTGCAAAATGAGCAGATAAATCAAAGTCCACTTTGGAACTGTTTTCAATTTTTAAAAAGATTACCTTATGCTTTCATTTTATAATTTTGTAAACTTTATAATTGCTGCTTTTCCAAAAGCAAGAGTCTCAATTCACAAGAAGTTACAATATGAAAGAAGCCCTGTAATGGTAATCTCCCTCTCTCTCTCTCTCTCTCTCTCTCTCTCTCTCTCTCTCTCTCTCTCTCTCTCTCTCTCTCTCTCTCTGTGTGTGTGTGTGTGTGTGTGTGTGTGAGAGAGAGAGAGAGAGAGAGAGAGAGAGAGAGAGAGAGAGAGAGATTATTTTTGAAACCAAGTATTAAAAATATAAGAACACATTTATAATGGTCTTATTTTTACATGTAGGAGAATCCATTCTCCTTCATTGTACTGTTGGATAAATGCTCATTCCCATGTTTAGAAGGTGAGAAGCTTTAGATAGACTCAATTATTTGTATTAGTTAGAAGTCCAAGCATCAATCCAGGCATGGGGGTTTACTCCCTTACTCTCAACATTCAAAATGCAGAGGGAGGTGGATATCTCAGATTTTGAGGCCACTTTGGTCTACATACTGACATTCAGGCCATCTAGGGCTACACAGTAAGGTCCTGTCCAAAAAGAAAAGTAGAAAAGAAATAAACAGAAAGAAATCCAAGCAATTATATATAGTTCAAAATATCATTAACATTTGATCAGATTCTAAACTCATTTAGAATCCTCAATTTAAAAATAATAAACTGATTTTATTAACTTACTGAAAATATATGATTGCTGGGAGGTGGTGGCACACGCCTTTAATCCCAGCACTTGGGAGACAGAGGCAGGTGGATTTCTAAGTTTGAAGCCAGCCTAGTCTACAGAGTGAATTCCAGGACAGCCAGGGCTACACAGAGAAACCCTGTCTCGAATATATATATATATATACATATACATATACATATATATATATACATGCATATGTATATATATACATACATATATATATATATATGTAAGCACGATTAGAAGTAACAACAAAACAAGATGCATATTTCCAACATAGAATGGCCCAGAATATTTATTACCATTCTGTCAAAGGCCAAATTTGACATCCAGGGTAAAATGAGGCAGGGTATAGATTTAGCTATTACTTGGGGCTGGGAATGAAGGCTCCCTGGTAGGGTGGATAAAAAATTTCTTTGGGGGCTTCAAGAGGCTGGTTACAAAAGAAAGAAAGATAAAAGGGAGAAAAGAATCACACACACACACACACACACACACACACACACACACACACACACACAAATCCTGGATGGATGAAGCAAATTTCAACAAGCTCCTATGAGCAAGCTCCTACAACTTTATTTTTTCTCCCACAGCTTATATATCTCATCAAAATCTTTCAAGCAGTATAGAAATTACATTATGACTACATTCAATTTTTTCTTTTAGTGAATTATTATTAAGAAAAGCTGTATGTTTCCCTAATACCTTTACATAAAAATCATTATGCAGTACAGGTTAAAAAAACATTCCTAAGAACCCACATACATTTGTAACTAAGCAACTTATTATAGATTAACAAACTGTGAGCAAGCAAGGTAATTTTCTCAGCCAGTTTCTCTTATTGACAGCCAGCAATTTGTGGTTTCAAAAAAAGGATCAATTATTTTTATTATTTATCTTTAAATGTAATCTTACAAAACTCTTAAAAGTCACAAATCTAGACTCATATAAAAAATAGTCATTTTTGCTTCAAATCCCAGAATGCACATCTACTCACCCACAATTTTTATTAAATCATATCAGGAAACTGAGGCCAAAACTGGATACAAGAAGTCAATCATCACCTTGACCAACAGCCCCACTTTGCAAAAGTGCTGGTCCAGCTACCCTGGTTCTTGTTTCCTAACCTTAAAAAAAATCCCTAGAATAACAATTAAGAATGTGCCTTTCTGAACTTCAAATTTCTTACTAAGCTTTTCTACATCAGAGCCACTAGCAAAAACATCTTAACATAACTTTACTAACAATTCATTTTTCCAAATTCTTTCTAAGGGTGATGGTCAATGCTAACAGCCTACATCTCTAAGCTCTTACCAAGAGTGATGATTGAATCATAATCTACTCCAGCAGCAGTGCCTGAAAAAATTGCCAGCACTAATATTGTGAGTGCCAATGTGATGGGATGGAAACCCCCTTAGAGTTTTCATACAGTTCTTAGATTAAGAGGAATGCGAAGGCAACAAGCAGAGGAAACTCCACAACATCATAAAGTCTTCAGGACATGTTGTCCTTGGGGCTCTGCCTCTCTGAGGCATACCCATTGTGTTTGTTCTAACCAGTGGGCAGCATTCCTTAAATTCTAAAGCTGTGTTTCCTCAATGGCCCTCAACATCATTCCAAAAAAAAAAAAAAAAAAAAAAAAAAAAAAAAAAAAAAAAAAAAAAAAAAAGAAAGAAACGAGGGAGTAGTTAGGAAATACTTGTCAAAGCAAAACTGAAACCAAGCAGGGCAATCACCAAATTCTACATGACCTAAGTCTGCAATTTTAATTTCAAAGGTCTGAGATGATTCCCTCCCAACACCCTCACCCCTGCCCTGCCAGCTTCTCTGTCTACGATAAGCATTTCTTTCTCAAAGTAGTTCTGCTTCTTCTAGGCAGATACCCTTGGCAGCTATCTCATGGATTTGGGAACTTCAACATCTTGGAATCTTTACTATAACTCTGGTTTCACCTTCACAATGGGACACATGGCCTTTGCTGCTCAAAGTCTCTATGTAGGGACTCTCTTGTCTCCTGCCTCAGAGTCTAGCAACTTTAATTCCTCCAAAGCCAGTAAAACATAAATAATGCTGTCCAGTTCTGGGGCTAGCATCACCCACATTAGTAGCTGCCCTTGTATATTGAAGCAGTTACTTTCTACAAGCAAAAACACCACCTAGGGGCTCTCACTTTTCACAAATTGGAAGCTTAGCTTGGTGGGATTTTCCTGTACCCATTGTTGCAGTGTAGAGCAGGAGGGCTCTTTGTAATTGTACTGATCTTTATAATGATTATACTCTCTCTTTTAGCACATGTTTGGACCATGACATCAGCCTTCTTGGTTTTATCCCTGAACTGTACATTTTGCATTTCCTTCTGACCCACTTCATCTCCTTTATAGAGCAACTAGAAGTGGAGAGAGGTTATTAATTCTCATCTCCTCTGAGTAATGGCTTTCCTTCAGCAAAGTACCCCTTCCAAAAGATTCCATTACCTCTTCAAACAGTGCCACCAAGCTGGGACCAAGTGTTCACATATGTGAGCCTATGGGAGACATTTCTCATCCAATCTACCATATGGACATATGTTGACAGTCTTGCATATTTGAAAAAAAACTTAATCCTTTTTGAATCTTGGATTTTTCACTTTAAAGAAGTGACAATAGCATCCTATTTTGTTTATTACATTTTATCAGTTTCTGTTACTGGCAGTGGTTAAAGAGAATAATACACATTTGTACATATTCTGGGTGCTTTTACTTGTAAGTGACAAAATCCAGACCCGTATGACATAAACTTCCAAAGGATTATATTTTCTATAAAAATATGCCAAACATAGCTATTTCTTGGGACTTAATTTTATGCCTTTCCTTATGCTTGATAACTTGGTTTGTCTTTGATGATAATTAAAACTTTAAGAAGTATGAAAGTTAGAAAGGAGGGAGAGGCTCTTGTGATGCAATATTTAGCAAAATTATGAACTTTGCACACCTTCTTTTCACGACCTATGAAGGCAATTTAAGAGACCTGGGAGGTATTGGTGTAGAAAGATCATGTTCCCAGGGAGCATGTTTTAGATATAGTTACTACAGATGTGATGAAGCATTATGATCAAAAATGAAAGTTTGTGAGGAAAGGGCATGTGTATTTGGCTTGCACTTCCATAGTGTAGTCTATCACTGAAGGAAGTCAGGACAGGAACTGGAATATGGCAGGGATGTGGAGGCAAAAACTGATGCAGAGTCCACAAGGGAGTACGACGTATTGCTTGCTCCTCATGTCCCACCAAGCCTTCATTTTTATAGAACCAGGACCACCAGATTAGGGATGGTACCACCCAGAGTAGTCTGGGAATTGCCCCCATCATTCACTATTTGAAAATAAATTGCCTTACAGCTTATGGAAGCATTTTCTTAGTTGAGGTTCCCTCCTTTCAGATAACTAGCTGGTGTTAGGTTGACATAAAACTAGCCAGCACAGAGCATTAATTTATACTTATTTGTGCCTGTGACAATAATGACATCTAGCAGAAAGGTCCACTGAGCACTCTACAACTTAAATAGTAAATTTTTGGAGTTCACCTGCATTGGTCCTAAAGGAAAGGTAAAAGTTCCATTAATACATCCTTAGGGCTCAGAATTATATATTATGAGAAGTAAAACTAGTGTTCTGTTCACCTTGAATAAAATTTGCAACTTCTAAGTGGATATAAGTGTATAGGATGAGACATATGATCCTAGTGTGTCTAGATATCTCTGCTACCTTGGTTTGTATTGGGAATCTGTATTGGGAGTCTTAGAGCTCTTTACGGAAGGGCATGAAAACTTTAAGTAATGATCCAAGATTTTATAATGATGTATATATGAGACCATTTTATTGTCCAGAGAAACTGGACAATATTGTCCAGGTAACATGACAATCTGGAGGTTGACTAATTTTGCTGCTCCTAGTATATCATTTTTATCAGAAACATGGTGATTAGTTTCAATTATCTGCTGAGTTCTATTGTAAACAATGCTGGTGAGGCCAATAAATTTTTTATTAGTAATCAGTTGTCATTTGCAAATATTGAACAAGAGTCCTTTACATTTTATAGCAGTTTTTACTTTGGTGTTTCAAGACAGGGTCTCTCTGTGTAGCCTTGGCTTTCCTGAAGCTCACTGGGAAGGCAGGCTGGCTTCAGATTGGAGATATATGCCTCTCTCTGCCTCTTAAGTCCTGGAATTAAAGGCATGTGCTTAGCCTTTTATTTTTTCTTTATTTATCATATGCTAGTTTTTGATCCAGTTTGAGAGCACTGTTATTTATAATATGAAGTAAAAGTCAAATGTCATTTTTGCCTATGGACTAAGTCAATCTTGCATCATTTGTTGACCTGAATATTGTTTGTCCTACTGCTTTCTCTTGACTTCTTCATTGACATTCATTTGGAATTTATACCAAGTTTTAAAATTAGAACAGATTATGTTCCCATACATTTTCATTGCTTGTTATGATTATTAAGGTGTTTGAAAGCATACATAAACTTACACTTCAGAACAAAGGTTACTGAGATTTTGAGAGAGATTAATTTCAATTGACAGATTACTATATTATGTTAACAATATTAAATAATCCAACTTAATATTATCCCAGAACAGGTATGGAATATCTTTGTGTTATATATATTTCTTTAAAAATAGTTTAGGGACTGAAGGGATTGCTTAGCAATTGAGAGCACTGGGTGATCTTACAGAGGATCTGGGTTTGGTACTCAGAGCCCATATGGTAGCTCACACTCACCGGTAACTCCAGTTTACCTTTTGTCATCCATGGGTTCTAGACATGCAAGTTGTGTACAAATGTATATGCAGGGAAAACACCCATATACATAAAATCAAGTAAAAAAAATTAAAGAAAAATTAAAAATGTTTTATAATTTTCAGCATACAAATCTTTCACCTCATTAGTTAAAATAATTAGTGCCTTAAATAAAAAAAAATAACTCCTCTAGACTCAGGAATATTTGAATCCTTGGTGCCTAGTTGGTGGTGCTATTTGGAGAAGTTTTGAGAAGGTACAGCCTTGCTGGAAAAAAGCCCATCACAGGAGGCTGGAAAGCCTCAGCCCACTTCCTGTTCACTCTCTGCTCTCGCTTGCAGTTGAAGGTGTGACTGCTCCCAGGCCTGCTGCTCACTGCCATGTCTCTTTTACAACATACTGAGCTCTCATGCATCTGGAATCACAAATACAAATGAATTCCCCCGTCTTTAAATTGTCTTTGGTCATGGTGTTTTACCACAGAAACAGAAAATTAACTAATGTAATAATTGGTACTAAGATTGAAATGTTGTGAACAACCTATGCTGTTTTCTTAGAGGAATATCAAAGACTGCAACTTTGGGCTGACACTGTAAGCAAAGTTAAATGGGCTTACCTAGGGGGAGCCTAGAAGAGAGTAGTGCCGAAAGAACAGGAGAAACTTGGCTCCAGAGGTTTCAGAGAGATGGTAAGTAACAGCATGGGTTTGATGCTATCTATTCCTGTGATATTTTGGAAAAGAAACTAGCTTCCTTCTTTTCTAGTCCTAAGAGCTTTCATGATCTTAAATGTAAAAGTAGTGGACTAATGTTTTTCTTTTGTTAGAGAAATTTTCAAGATAACATAATGTTAAATCTGTGGCATGGTAATCATTGATAAATCTAATGCAGATATATAATGAAAAAGAGAAAGCATAACATAAAGAAATACAAAATGTACAGTTTGGGGAGAATAAGAACACTGGGAAACTTAATGTTACAGCAAAGTTATATGCTGGAGGAGAGATTATAATTGTTAAGGAATTTAACATTATTAAAGAATGGCTTGTATGGCAAGACCCCAGCCAGTTCAACTTGTAAAAGAAAAAAGCCTAAGTGGTTTTCTGTGCCTATAAAGCAAGCACGAACTAAAACTGCTGCTCATCTAGTTCAATGCGGCCAGCTGCATCCCAAGCTTGTTATTTTCTTCTATATAATATAATATATATTTATATAATTCCTTGGTGGTTGTTTTTACTAAGTTTGTTGCTTATGTATAGAAACACAATCTCTCTATGTTTATCTTTTACTGTTAAAAAGTTAAGTCCTGTGGATCCTTCTCCCCTAACTGGATTGTCTTCTCTGGCCACATGTAGTGACTTGAGGTTTGAGGGTAGGTGGTTCCCCAGAAGAGACCTCCCTCTTCTCAGAGATGAAGAGGAGAGGGGCTAAGGGGAGGAACTGTGTAGAGAGCAGAGAACTGGGGACTGCCATCTGGATATAAAGTGAATAAGTAAATAAATAAATAAACTTTTTAAAAAAGTTATATCCTATTCATTATCTGTTGTATTTTAATGAATTTCTTAGTATTTTACATATAAGATCATTTTAGCTACAAACATATAAAGTATTATTTTTCTAAATTCTATAAACTTTTGCTAATTTGTTATTTATTTATGACTAATTGTCCTAGCTAGAATTTCCAGTAAAAAATTTATTAGTAATGATGACAGCGGGCATCAACTAATTCCTGATAGGGAACTTTTCACATTTTCTTTTATCATTGACTGTATTAGTAACACAGTATTTAATCAATGGACTCCACTATGTTAGGAAAATGCCTTTTTGAGTTAAATTTTTTAATCAAAGCAGAGTATCCAATCAATAAAAAATTAATATGAACCAATTGGGGGGTAATCACTTGGACTTATCTTCCCTTTCAATAATATTATGTATTGTTATTTACATTTATTATGATCAGCCATTCTTATATTCATGCAAACAATTTAATATTCCATGTTGTGGCTCCTTGTAGCTTTATTTGGGTTGAGTTCTCTACTATTTTATGAAGGATATATTTGTCTATATTGTTAGGGATACTGAAAGGAATGAATATTTATTTTTGATGTGTTTTCTTGCAAATCATTTTCTTCATTATTTTTAGGGCTAGATTGTTTTATCCAAATACAAATCCCCAAATAGTGGCCTTTGATGAGAATGACCTGGAAGAAGTTCCAGGCAAATAACTAAAATTAATCATCATAGTCATGTTCAAACAACTCAATGAAAACATAAATACATTCCAAAAGAACAAAAAGAACTGCATAGAATATGGGAATTAACCTAAGATATGAAAGTAGGATTGATTAAGAATTTGAATTCCTGAAGAAAAATCAAAACTAAAATGTGGTAGGATATGAAAAATGCAGCAAACAAATTAAAAAATTCTCGTGGAAAGCATCAATAACATCATGGATTATGGTGAAAACAGAGAATCAGGAAGAAAGACAATGCAGAAGGCTTGGATCACTAGGCAAAGATCAATAATAATTTTAAAATATATTAATAGAACATAGGAGAGCTTTGGGAGAGCAAGAAAAGATCTAACCTTCTAATATAATATAGTTCAATGTTAAAAACAGAATAATACAATGCTAGTGAAAACTTCAAGAGAGTAAGGTTATGTCATTTTTAAAGACATCAGAGTAAAACCTATGTATCAGAAACCTTTAAAGTAAGAGTGTCTTAGAAAATTTATTCCAAGTTATGAAAGATCACTAATGAAACCATACTATTTATATCCAGGAAAACTACTTAACCGAAGGAAAAATAAAAGCTTTCCACTGTACAAACAGATAAAAGGAATTTATGGCTACTAAACCAGAATTATTGAAAATACTTGAATACTCTGTCAAAAGAGAGGGTTAAACACCCAGAAGGTCATAGGGAATAAATAAACAATGCCATAAAATTGATCAAAAATGTCACAAAATCAATAAAATAACAAGTTTGAGAAGCTAGAAGTTGAAGTACCATATGATACAGTTTGTGAGCATAAATGCAAAGGACTTTATTTGTACTGTAGAAAACTTGGTTTCCATGTTCATTATTTCTATACTCACAATAGCTAAGAAAAGGAACCAACCTAGAAGGTCATCAAATCAATGGGTAATGAAAATGGATTACAAATGTAAAGTGAAATATTACTCAGCTAAATTCTGTCCCATACGTGGTTCCTAGCTTTCAATCTTCTGTCCTTTGTGTTTAACTTGGAATATATGTGGAAGACAGGAAACTAGAAATGGGTCATTTGAGAGAATGCATTTAAGGAGAAGGAATGATAGAATATACATAAAATGAAAGTATAGAGGGAGAATACTGGGAACAGAAAGGTTCAAGCAAGTAGTCATATAATAATGATGAAAAACTAGGTAGGAGAAGGGCCTACAAAATAAATGAGATACATGGGAACATATGATCTTGTGATTCAAGGAAACTAATTAGGAAGTAGCGTAGAATACATATGATGTGAAAGAACTGAGGGTAGGTTGGACAATTCATACTGTGCAGACTGTTTAAGTGGGGTTATGGTCTGAGGGGTAGCAAAATGTGGAGTAGTTGGGTGACTTAACAGCAGTAGCTGAGAGCTTATATCTGATCTACAACCATGATGCAGAGAAACAGTAAGATGGTTAACTTGGAGTGGCTTGTGCTTTTGAAACCTGCCTGCACACCTGCCTGCCTGCCTGCCTGCACACCTGCCTGCCTGATCCCATGATAGTCATGGATTTTAATCCTCAGGAACCATTAGCCCCAAATTAAATGTTTTATTTTCTAAGTTGCCTCAATCCTGGTGTTTCCTCACGGAAATGTAAAAGTAACTAATATAGTCACCCAAACAAAAACAGTACAATGGTATTGCAAGTTGATGTATTACCATAAATAGCAGGAAGTGTCACAAGGCATCAAATCTCAATAAAGAACTGTAGGTAATTAATGGTTGCTGAGAGAAGGTCCATCAGTATTTTCCAGGGATAAGCTCCAATTCCAAGTGGTCAAACTCTAAATACAGGCACATATGAGCAACAGCACAATGGAGTTGAACACACACACACACACACACACACACACACACACACACACACACACATGAATAGAGAGAGAAAAGGAGAGTTAATGTGTGTGTGTGTGTGTGTATGTGAGGTCATGAATTTGAGAACAAAATGAAGAAAAGGAAGCTTTTTTAATGAGGGGTGAAGACTAAACTTACATGTGGCTATGAGCACAAATAATTACATGCATTGGACATGGGACTTGGAACAAGTGAGTGGGAAATAACCTAGAAATTTCTTTTAGGGAGAAAGGGAGGAGTTGAAATAATGTAAATAAAGTTCTCATGCATTTAAAATCTGAAAGTCTATCTAAAAATTAAATTTATAAAAAAGCATCCCTTCTTTCCCCACATTCTAAAAACAAACAAAAAGTCATCCATAGTAAAAGTAGAACGCGAAATATTTCCGTCAGTTATCTGTATATGTGAAGGTGGTCTTACAAACAGCTTATCTTGTAGGGGTGTTAGCTACAAGTCACACTATAAATAATAGGATCAAAATAACCAAGATATGATGTTCTTTTTTTTATATAGCGTGTCATTGGCTATACATTTTCATCTATAATCTCTTACTGTGTTGAGGTATGTATGCTTTTTCCATCTCTATCATTTCTCTATCACTTTTATCATGACAGGATAATGGATTGTGTCAAAGACATTGTAATTTATCTACTGATATGAATATTTAATATCTGCCTTTGAGTTTATATATGTGATAGATTACATTTACTGACTTATATACATTTATGCCTTAATGTTGAATAATCCTTGAATCTCTGGGATGAAGCCAACTTGACAATGAAGAATATTTTTGATGAGATCCTCAACTTGATTTTTGAAGCATTTCATTGGAAATTTTTATATCTATATTTAATCAAAGAGATCACTAATAATTTTGTCATACTTTTGTCTAGTTTGGGTATCTGGGTAAAACTGGCTTCATAAAAAGAATGCAAAAGCTACAAGAAAATTAAAATAAAATCTTTAAGGATTAAAAGAATCATCACGTAGAGACACGCTGGAAATTTTTGCCTAGTTATTTGTTTAAATATATCCTCATTGAATGATTCTATGTGTCAAGTCGTGATCAGATAATAGAAGAACTAAATGTGTATGTGTGTGCATATGTATGTGTGTATATCTATATCTATATATATATATATGTATATGTATATATATAGGAATATAGCTAAGAGTTCAAGGATGAATAAATAAATAGTTTTAAAGAGTGGTTAGATTCCAATCTGGGCTGGTTTAACTTGTGTGGGAACTCAGCAGACAGTCCCATAACACCCAGGGGAAGCTCCACTCTTAGGCGCTCTAACATACCCAGGATCACAGGATCACAGATCCCAGGATCCCAGAAGCTTGGTCAAAACAGGATTTCTGGGCCCCAGAGGCAGTTTGATGCCCAGAAGCTCTGAAACACCCAGGATCTCAGGATCACAGACCTTGGAATCACAGAACTAAAAAGACAGCTAGACTCTGAGGAATTGGACACAACCAGGATCAAAGGAAGGACAGACTCTGGTCAGATATAGCAATGGCATGTAGCACTAGAGATAATCAGACAGCAAGAGAGAAGCATAAGAACATAAACAACATAAACCAAGGTAACTTGGCATCATCCGAACCAAATTCTCTCACAATACTAAGTCCTGGATATACCATCAGACCAGAAAAGCAAACTGCAGATCTAAAATAACTTCTCATGGTTATGATAGAAGACTTTATGAAGGATATAAATAACTCCCTTAAAGAAATACAGCAGATCATAGGTAAACAGGTAGAAGCCTTAAAGAGGAAACACAAAAATCCCTTAAAGAAATACAGGAAAACTAAATAAAATGGGTGAAGGGACATGAACAAACCATCCAAGATCTAAAAATGGAAAGAGAAACAATAAAGAAATAACAAATGGAGAAACCCCTGGAGTTAGAAAGCCTAGGAAAGAGGTCAGGAGTCATAGATGCAAGCATCACCAACAAAATACAAGAGATAGAAGAAGGAATCTCAGGTGCAGAAGACAACATAGAAAATATTGACACAACAGTCAAAGAAAATGCAAAAGGCAAAAAGCTCCTAAGCCTAAACATACAAGAAATCCAGAACACAATGAGAAGACCACACCTTAGGAGAATAGGTAAAGAAGAGAGTGAAGATTCTCAACTTAAATTTCAACAAAATTATAGAAGAAAACATCCCTAACCTAAGGAAAGAGATGCCCCTGAATATACAAGGAGCCTACTGAACTGCAAATAGACAGGACCAGAACAGAATTCTTTCCATTATAAACACCAAATGCACTAAACAAGGAAAGAATATTAAAAACAATAAGAGAAAAAGATCAAGTAATATATAAAGGCAGATCTATCAGAATTACACCAGATTTCTCAGCAGAGATTAAGAAAGCTAGAAGGTTCTGGGAAAATCTCATACAGACTCTAAGAGAACATAAATGCTAGCCCAGGATAACTCTCCAGCAAAACTCTCAATTACCATAAACTGAGAAACCAAGATATTCTATGACAAAACCAAATTTACACAATATCTTGCCACAAATCCATCTCTACAAAGGATAATAGACAGAAAACACCAACACAAGGAGGGAAACTACACTCTAGAAAACACAAGAAGGTAATCTTTCAACAAACCCAAAAGATGATAGCCACACAAACATAATTCCAACTCTAACAACAAAAATAACAGGAAGAATCACTTTTCCTTAATATCTGTTAATATCAATGGCCTCAATTCCACAATAAAATACATAGACTAACAGACTTGATACATATACAGGACATCACATTTTGCTGCATACAGGAAATACATCTCAGTGATAAAGACAAACACTACCTCAGAGTAAAATGCTGGAAAACAATTTTCCAAGTAAATGTTCCCAAGAAACAATCTGGAGCAGCCATTCTAATATTGAATAAAATCAACTTTCAGCCAAAAGTTATCAAAAAAGATAAAGAAGGACACTTCATATTGGTCAATGGAAAAATCTACCAAGATGAACTCTCAATTCTGAATAGCTATGCTCCAAATGAAGGGCATCCACATTCATAAAAGAAACTTCAATAAAGCTCAAAGCACACATTGCACCTCACACAATAATAGTGGGAAACTTTTTTTTTTTTTTTTTTTTTAAGGTCAGCAAATGATTTATTTGAATATCATACTAGAATGAGGGAGCAATCCATGAAGGCTCTTCTTTTTTTTTTTTTTTTTATTTGATATAATTTATTTACATTTCAAATGATTTCCCCTTTTCTAGCCCCCCCCCCCACTCCCCGAAAGTCCCGTAAGCCCCCTTCTCTTCCCCTGTCCTCCCTCCCACCCCTTCCCAGTTCCCCGTTCTGGTTTTGCCAAATACTGTTTCACTGAGTCTTTCCAGAACCAGGGACCACTCCTGCTTTCTTCTTGTATCTCATTTGATGTGTGGATTATGTTTTGGGTATTCCAGTTTTCTAGGTTAATAACCACTTATTAGTGAGTGCATACCATGATTCACCTTTTGAGTCTGGGTTACCTCACTTAGTATGATGTTCTCTAGCTCCATCCATTTGCCTAAGAATTTCATGAATTCATTGTTTCTAATGGCTGAATAGTACTCCATTGTGTAGATATACCACATTTTTTGTATCTATAGTGGGAAACTTTAACACCCCACTCTCAGCAATGGACCAATCATAGAAACAGAAACTATATAGAGATACAGTGAAACTAACAAAGTTATGAACCAAATAGATCTAACAGATATTTATAGAACATTTCATCCTAAAACAAGAATATACCTTCTTCACAGCACCTCATGGTACCGTCTCAAAAATTGACCATATCATTGGTCATAAATTAGGCCTCATTAGATTCAAGAACATTGAAATAATCCCATGCACCCTATCAGATCACCACTAACTAAAGATGGTCTTAAATTCCAAAAAAAAAAAAAAAAAAATGGAAAGCACACATTCACATGGGAGCTGAACAATGCTCTACTCAATGATAACTTGGTTAGGAAAGATATAAAGGAAGAATTTAATGAAAATGAAGACTCATCATACCAAAACTTATGGAACACATAGAAAGCAGTGGAAAGAGCTCTAAGTGCCTCCAAAATGAAACTGGAGAGAGCATACACTAGCAGCTTGACAGGACACCAGAAAGCTCTAGAACAAAAATAATTAAATATGTCAATGAGGAGCAGATGGCAGGAAATAAACTGAGAGCTGAAGTCAACCAAGTTGAAATAAAAAGAACTATGCAAAGAATCAGCAAAACCAGGAGCTGTTTCTTTGAGAAAATCAACAAGATAGATAAACCCTTACCCAGACTAATCAGAGGGCACAGACACAGTACCCAAATTAGGAAAGGGAGACATAACAATGGAAACGGAAATTCAAAAATATCAGATCCTACTAGAAAAGCTTTTACTCAACAAAATTGGAAAATCTTGATGAAATGAACAATTTTCTAGACACATATAAGGTACCAAAATTAAAACAGGAACAGATAATCTAAACAGTCCCATAACCCCTATAGAAATAGAAGCATTAATAGTCTCCCAACCAAAAAAAAAAAAAAAAGCCCAGGACCAGATGGGTTTAGTGGAGAATTCTATCAGACCTTCAAAGAAGACCTAATACCAATACTTTTCAAACTATTCCACAAAATAAAAACAGAAGGAACATTTCCCATTCGTTCTGTGAAGTCACAACCACACTTATACCTAAAGCACACAAAGACCAAACAAGAAAAGTGAACTTCATACCAATTTCCCTTATGAATATCGATGCAAAAATACTCAATAAATTCTTGCCAACCAAATCCAAGAACACATCAAAATGATCATCCACCATGATCAAGTAGGATTCATTCCTGGGGTACAGGGATGGTTCAATACAAGGAAATCCATCCAAGTAATCCACTACATAAACAAACTCAAAGAAAAAACACACATGATCATTTCATTAGATCATTTGAAAAAATTCAACATTTTTGAAAGATCAGGAATGCAAGGCCTATATCTAAACATACTAAAAGCAATATACAGCAAACCGGTAGCCAACATCAAACTAAATGGAGAGAAACTTGAAGCAATCCCACTAAAATCAGGGACTAGACAAGGCTGTCCTCTCTCTCCATATCTTTTCAATATTGTACTTGAAGTTCTAGCTAGAGCAATTAGACAACATAAGGAGGTCAAGGGAATACAAATTGGAAAGGAAGAAGTCAAATTATCACTATTTGCAGATGACATGATAGTCTACTTAAGTGACCCAAAATCCTCCACCAGAGAACTCCTACAGCTGATAAACAACTTCAGCTGAGTGGCTGGTTATAAAATCAACTCAAGCAAATCAGTGGCCTTCCTATACTCAAAGGATAAGCAGGCTGAGAAAGAAATTAGGGAAATGACCCCCTTCACAATAGCCACAAACAATATAAAGTACCTTGGTGTGACTCTAACCAAACAAGCGAAAGATCTGTATGACAAGAACTTCAGGTCTCTGAAGAAGGAAATCGAAGAAGACCTCAGAAAATGGAAAAATCTTCCATGCTCGTGGATTGGCAGGATTGATATAGTTAAAATGGCCATCTTGCTGAAAGCAATCTACAGATTCAATGCAATCCCCATCAAAATCCCAACTCAATTCTTCACAGAGTTAGAAAGAGCAATTATCAAATTCATCTGGAAAAACAAAAAACTCAGGATAGCTAAAACTATTCTCAGCAACAAAAGAAAGTCTGGGGGAATCAGTATCCCTGACCTCAAGCAATACTACAGAGCAATAGTGTTAAAAACTGCATGGTATTGGTACAGTGACAGGCAGGAAGATCAATGGAACAGGATTGAAGATCCAGAAATGAACCCACACAGCTATGGCCACTTGATCCTCGACAAAGAGGCTGAAAACATCCAATGGAAAAAAGATAGCCTTTTCAACAAATGGTGCTGGTTCAACTGGAGGTCAGCATGCAGAAGAATGGGAATTGATCCATCCTTGTCTCCTTGTACTAAGCTCAACTCCAAATGGATCAAGGACCTCCACATAAAGCCAGACACTCTGAAGCTAATAGAAAAGAAACTGGGGAAGACTCTTGAGGACATTGGTACAGGGGGAAAGTTTCTGAACAGAACACCAATAGCGTATGCTCTAAGATCAAGAATTGACAAATGGGACCTCATAAGGTTACAGAGTTTTTGTAAGGCAAAGGACACTGTCAGTAGGAGAAAATGGTAATCCAGAGACACCGAAAAGATCTTTACCAACCCCTACATCCAATAGAGGGTTAATATCCAAAATATATAAAGATCTCAAGAAGTTAGACACCATAAAACCAAATAACTCTGAAAAATGGGGTACAGAGCTAAACAAAAAAATTCTCAACTGAGGAATCCCAAATGGCTATGAAGCACCTAAAGAAGTGCTCAACTTCATTAGTCATTAGGGAAATGCAAATCAAACAACCCTGAGATTCCACCTCACATCAGTCAGAATGGCTAAGATAAAAAACTCAGGAGACAAAAAATGGAATAGAGAATGAAGGCAAGTTAATCCAAAGACTGCCTCAGCTGGGGATCCATCCCATCTGCAAACACCAAACCTGGACACTATTGCTGATGTCAAGAAGTGCTTGCTGACAGGAGCCTGGACTCTTCCCTGAGAGGTTCTACCAGCACCTGACTAATACAGATGCAGACACTCACAGCCAGCCATCACACTGAGCCTTGGGATCCCAATTGAAGAGTTAGGGGAAGGACTGAAGGAACTGAAGGTGATTGCAACCCCATAGGAAGAACATTGCCAACTAACCACTGAGCTCCTAGTGACTAAACCACCAACTGAAGAGTACATACATGGAGGGAACCATAGCTCTAGATATACATGTATGTAGCATAGAATGGCCTTATCTGACATCCATGGGACAGGAGGCCCTTGGTTTTGTGGAGGTTTGATGCCCCAGTATAGGGGGATGCTAGAGCAGTGTGGATGGAGTGAGTGAGTGTGTGAAGAACTCTCAATGAGGCAAAGGGGATTAGGATTGGGTGGATGAGATGGGTGTGTGTGGATGGGGTAACCAGAAACGGAGATATCATTTGAAATGTAAACAAATAAATTGATTAATAAAAAATAAAATAAAATAAAATAAAATAAAATAAAATAAAATAAAATAAAATAAATAGGCCCAGCTTTGGTGCTGAAATATTAGAATCAGCACACTTAAATTAAAGAATGACAAAAGAAAATTCTTCTGTCTGGACAAGGTAAATTTTCTTCCTTCTATAAGTATTTCATGTCTATTGCTGAATAGGGAACCAAGACATAGTCCTGCTTGCCTGGAACTAGCAAAATAGAATATGTGTAAATCAGGGTTCTTCTGAAAGTTAATACCTTACATTAAGAAGTCTCATGACTCAATAACAGAAATACAAACAATTCAATTGTGAACTCATCAATAGACTTGAATAGAATTTCTTTCCAAAGAAGAACCACAAGTGGCTAATAATTTCTAGGAAGATGAAACTCAAACCACCATATGATGCCACATCATATCCTTCAGAACTGCTAGTATCAAAGAAGTGGATATGGCCGGGCGGTGGTGGCGCACGTCTTTAATCCCAGCACTTGGGAGGCAGAGGCAGGCAGATTTCTGAGTTTGAGGCCAGCATGGTCTACAGAGTGAGTTCCACGACAGCCAGGGCTACACAGAGAAACCCTGTCTCGAAAAAACCAAATCCAAAAAACCAAAAACCAAAAACCAACCAACCAACCAACCAAACAAACAAAACAAAAACCAAAAACAAAAAAGAAGTGGATATGGAATATTTACATGAGTGTGCAGAAATTGGAAAGCATGTATTTCTGAAGCAACTATGCAGAACATATTAATACTTCCCCCAAATTTAATCATTTAATCAGTTTATGACTCATCACTTCTACTGGTAAGTACATACTAAAAATATTTGAAAATTAAGATTCTAACAGGTTCCTCAACACTAGTATTCATAATATCATTTACTCACAATGGCAAAATTAGGAAAACAAATAATTAGAAAAAATGTATAACGTTCACCTAACAGGGTGCTATCATTATCTCCTAAGTTTTATTTGTTCTTGTATACCCAGAATATAAAATTATTGAAGTTATTTATAAAGCAGTTGTTATTGTTTTTGTAGTTTTACTCTTTTTAAAAATTGTTGTATTAGTGTATCTTAATTAAACATAATAGTGGTTTATAATAATATCTTCATATATATATATGATATATATTTCTTGATTGTTTTTTATCCCCATTACACTTTTTTGCCCTCATCGCACTTGTGTTATCCTTTCTCCTCTCAGTTTCTACTGTCATGTTTTATAACCTAGTGAATTTAATTGAAGTTGCATTACCATCGAAGAAAATGTCTCAATATCTCATCCTCTCTAATTAACTGCCAATAATTGCTTGGAGAGGAGCAGAGCCTTATGTGCTCCACCATACTAGCTATTAACTGCCCATAACTCCTCACAGAGGAGCAAGGCTTCATTAACTTCTCCTCAATACAAACTGTTAACTGTCTATAACTCCTCCCCAGTACAAACTGTTAACTGCCTATAACTTCTCAGGGAGGGGCAGAGCCTCATGAGCTCCTCTCCAGGACAAACTGTTAACTGCCCATAACTCTACAGAGAAGACTTTGACATCATGAGATTCTCTTTACTCCCTAATGGAATGTTGACAGGCTTAATCCTCTGTTGGCAATTATAGATGCTGAAATTTTAAGATGGTCATGTCACACTTGGCTTATAGTAAGTAGTTTCCCAATTAATATTGCTTTAGTTAATGAATAAATATGTGGGTCCATTTAAAAATGTTATTGTCTATAGAAGTATATGATTAAATAATTTTCTACCTCCTCTAGAGAAAGCCATTAGTATTAGTTTGATGATCATAAGCTGATGTTATTCAAGTGGCTATACACTGAGCTTTACATTGTTGGGCTTTGGTTTTGCTTTGCTATTATTGAGAGTATTCCCTGATTTTTTTCCTTCTAGAATAGAACATACTTCATTTATGTTTTTTTTTATTTTTACAAGAAATTACAACTAGGAGATTTTGATTTTACAGAGAATTTGAAATTTCCAGAGTTTTAGAGAATTTTTTGGATATTTTAAAGAGACTTTACTCCAGACACACCAGCACTCACGGACCTTCCAAAGGTCTCTTCTTTTCCCATTGACTACCAAGTGTTCTATTTTGCTCACAACCTTATAGAAGATGGACCTATTCACATCCTTGTGACATATTAATATAATTACCTTAAAGTCCTTAATTGAATTCAAGTGACTTCCCACTGACTCTATTGTCAAGGAGCTTATGCTACTAAAATCAGTAGTCCTCATTTTACTTGATTTATTCTCAATATTCTATGCAGCTGAGTTACCGCCTCCTAAAACTAGCCATACTTTGGCTTTTATGACTCTAGGACAGTGATTTTCAACATCCCTGATTCTGTGGCCCTTTAATACAGTTTCTCCTGTTGTAACGATCCAACCATAAAATCATTTTCGTTGCTACTTCTTAACAGAGTTCTTGCTACTGCTACTGCATTACATATGTAATGTAAATATGTGAAAAGTGACCACTGTGAAAAGATTGTTAGAAGTACAAAGGGATCACAACCCACAGGACTGAGAACTTTTGCTCTAAGGTTTGGATTTGTTTCCAGCAGTTCTTAACACTTTATCTTCAGTCTTGTCTGAGAATCCATTATCTTTCTCAAAAG
This sequence comes from Apodemus sylvaticus, assembly GCF_947179515.1. NCBI lineage: Eukaryota > Metazoa > Chordata > Mammalia > Rodentia > Muridae > Apodemus > Apodemus sylvaticus. The sequence continues at coordinate 68,413,021 of NC_067495.1, read as the reverse complement.
TGTGAATTTCAGATTTCTTTGTTTCCTCCCTTTACACACACACACACACACACACACACACAAAGATGCACATATGTATGTATGTATGTATGTATGTATGTATGTATATAGTCTAATTTGTGTTACCCATATATGCACAGATATATCCATGGAGCATGAATGATAAACTTACCAGAGGCCAAACCTTAAAGATAACTGACTCTCCCTTCCCAGCAACTATAGTTATTAATAAATCCTCAGCTAGATGTAGAGGCTTATGAACTACTCTCCCACTCCATGCTGAGTGGAAGCTCAGACTTAGAAATATTGATGCTTTATAATTTTTATTTATATGACTTAATCTTATAATGCCATTTTATTTTTAAGAGGAATTTATAAAATATATTCTTTTAAAATTATTCTTAAAACTTATTGTGACTATTCCATTTAGAAAATTTTAAACTCTTGGAGAAATTAAAGCTCAATCCATCCTTATATTAAAGACAACTAATTGAAAATTAAAGGCTTACTTCATCAGTGCTATATCAATCAAGACTTATTGTGGGACTGTGACTGATGGCCACAGGATTATAGAGTTGAGTCTCTGGAGTGGCCTTGCCCAACCAAGCTACACACACCATAGTCCCACAACTTATAAAAATTAAAGATCTAAATTAAACAACCTAACAACACATTTCAAAGAACTATAAAAGATACACCAAAGTTAGCACAAGAAAAAAAATAGATCAGAGTAGATATAAATGGGATGAAATTAAGAAACAATAGAAATGACCAAAACATGTATTTTGAAGACATAAATGAAATCAACTTTAATGTGACCATGAAAAACAGGGAAGACTCAAATAAAATCAACTCGATGAGAAGTCATTATACAAATATTATAGAAACAGAGTATCATAAGAGACTGTAATGAACAAATATGAATCAATACATTAAAGTAAAATAAATTATTTTATATATATCATGATGAGGTATAGAAAATATGAATAAAACAACAATAAATGTATCCTTTATCAGAGAAAACTGAAATCAGATATTTTCATGTTAAAACTCTACCAAGTATTTAGAGAGGAGCCAATTATTCTCAATTTCTTCCAAATTTTTGAGAAAAAAATGCTTCCAAACTTATTTTGGGGGACAAAATTGCAGAGATGCCAAGCCAGATGAAAACACAGAAGGAGAATTGGAGGAGGGTATAAATATAGTATTAATTAGTAGTCAAATAATTTCATCAACCATTAATTTGATTCCTTACCATGATAAAAATGACTTATGTGGTTAAATAAGAGATCCCTCATGAATGAAAAGTATGCAGTGTACATGCATACTTATGAGTGATAAACCACATTCCCAGAATAAAGAATAAACAGTATATGCTTACCTTAATAGGTGAAAGATCTTTTCCAAAGTTGGACCCTGCATACTACTATAAGAACAGGACAAAAAAGATGTGCCCAGTGGTGCAATTATAACAAGGCTGTTTTGGCAGGTAACTCACTTCTCTTTGGGCTATATTTAAGCACTGCTCCACAGGAGAGAACTCATGGTTAGTTCAGTAAGCATGGTTAAAATCAATGTCTAAAAAGATAATTGCTCTAAGGGAGAACCAATTTTTTTTTCTGAGACAAGGTTTCTCTGTGTAGCCCTGGCTGTCCTGGAACTCACTCTGTAGACCAGGCTGGCCTCAAACTCAGAAATCCGCCTGCCTCTGCCTCCCAGATTGCTGGGATTACAGGTGTGCACCACCACCACCACCACCACCACCACCACCTGGCTTAGTTTTTTTTTTTTTTAAATATTGTTGTTGTTGTTTTTATTAGATGGTCTTCTACATGTTTATGTCTATATCCATGGATGAATCCTGCTCCCAACTTTGTCAAAGATGTTCCTTATTGCAGTGGGCAGAGGTTAATGGCTAGATATATCACTGTTCAAAATGCTGAGAACAAAGAGCTGTGGGAGTGCAGCTGTAGTTGGGAGCTCTATATCATGATTCTCCCCCAAGGTTCAAGTAACATGATGGAAAAGGAAGCCAAAAGAATGTAATATGAGGAAGAGTTTGGTAAAATGTTGTCTGCTGGATATGACATTACTTCTGCACAGATGAATTTATAGCAACAGTTATCACCTAAAGAGGACCTTCTGTACAAGATCAAGAAATCTAAACTTGCCAGCATGGAGTATAAAAAGACTCCTGAGGACTAATTGCTAGCTGAAGGAATGTTGTAAGTTGACTATGGGAAGAGTCAATTTTCTTTGTAAATGTGGCTGCTGCTAGCTTCCCCACATCCCAATGGATGATCCCATATTCACGTGCACATGAGCAGCAGTAACTGGATTCAGTGGGTTTCAAAAGGAAATAAAAATATAAAAAATTAGAAATAAGTCAAATGGTTGCTGTCTCAGTCTGTTTCCTGCTGTTGGATCCCTTTTCCCTACCTGAATTGCCTGGTTGGGCCTCAGTGGGAGAGGCTATGCTTAGTCCTGCTGTGACTAGATGTCCTAGGATGGAGTGGTACCCAGAGGAGGCTTCTCTGTAGATAAAAGGAATGGGCAATGGGGTGAGTGATATGTAAGGACTGGGAGAAAGAAGATGGAGCAGCAGGGGTAGTGACTGGGGTGTAAAGTGAATAAAAAAATAAATTAGTGAAAAAAGTTATTATTGAAAGAGGAAATTATAAAAGGAGGAGATGAAGTTGGGTTGGATATGTGATGGAGGGTGGGTGTTGGAGGAAGACTGAAGTGGTAGGAGTAATAGATTAATATAAATGAAGATACATTTCATGCATGTATGAACATTTCAAAGAATAAAGAAAAAATAAACAAAATTAAAGTTCACATTGGCATTGTATTTAAAAACCCAACAAATTATAACAATTAACACCATATTCCATAATAACAATTTAAATATTTCCCCTCAATCTGATCCTATAATTGAAATATTCTCATTGAAGTACAATTTAAGCATCCCCTGTTCTAGGTATTTAGTTTGAGTTCAATTAAGTTACATGCTCCTTAAGAAAAGTAACATTTATTATGGAATATGTGATAATAGTTTTTTAAGATAGTAAAATAATGGTTTATTATAAGACAAAAACTAAAATTAGCAATAAGTCAGCAAGCAAAGAATACAAAATAAGTGTTACTTTTCATCAACTTGGATTTATTTTCTTTTCTCTTAGCTTCTAATTGGCCGTATTGTTTGATTTACTAGTATTGCATCCTATGAATTCATGAAGTATTCACGAAGGCTAGAATTGTCTTCATTTTTTTGAAATCTCTATTTGAGCTTTCAGTATGCAACGCTCTTCAGTTTTTCGCAGCAAAACACCTTTCCTTATTGAGTCCAAAAAGGTACCTCTTTCTTTGTTGAAAACTGATGGTCGTTTTGGTTCAGGGCTCATTGGGTTTGCTGAATACTGGAATACAGATAGAGTCTGTGGGTTTGAAATACTAGGTGATGTACATTTGGGAAAAGAAAATAATGACTGCAGGGTAAAAGATTTTGTTGATTTCAAACTTGAAGATTGTGGTGATGGTGGAGCCAGTTTTTGTGTTGCTTGATCAATGTAAATCTTTCTCGATGAAGGAACTGAAAATCTTGATGATTGTGTATCAAAACGTTTTGGAGAAACTGAATGTTTTGATGAGTAAGCAGATTGACATCTTGTTGAATGTACTGGTGATGCTTGTAAAAAAGATTCAGATAATGGAATCGAACTTTGGTAAGTTTCTAAAGTTGACTGCCTTGGCAATGCTAAATTTGATGCCTTTGAATAATTTGGACAAATGTATTTTGTTTGTGGTTGGTGTGATAATCTTGGTGTTGATATAACTGAAGGTCTTGTTGAATTTGAAGCCGAAAGCCTTGGTGATTGTGGAAATAAAGGTCTTGAAGACAGATAATCTAAAGATGATGGTGACTGTACAAAGGAAGCACAGACAAAGAGATCTGAACTTTTACCTTTTGTTTCAGTTCTTCGTAGGAGTGCTGGAGAAGGAGACATCAGTGTCATTGTTTCGTTTGTGTTTTCTTCTTCCAGCGTATCATCCTCTATTTCTTCTGGTGTATCATCCTCTATTTCCAAACATTCAGGAGGTGGAGGTGGAAACTGAAACTCATCATCGTCTTCTTCAGGAGATTCAACACTCATCGCAGAGCTAGTCTGGAGGCAGTTGCCAAAATGTTTGTCTGCTGAAGTTCTCAAAACAGGTGATGGAAACTGTGTTTGAGAATGAGTATTTGATGTAGGGCATTCTGATTTTGAATCTTTTAATACAGTTAACCAATCATGTGGTAATGGAGGTGGTGTAACTGATGCTGTTCGACTCACAGATACCTCTGGCTTAGGACGAATTTGGACCTGAGGCTGCAGGTTCATTTCTCTCTTTCCAACTCCATATCTGATATATGGCTTTGAATTTTTCACGTATTTGACTTCTTTCCTCTGTGGACGTGGAGGGCTGGATAACACTTTTCCTACAGCTTGTGTTAGGACCTTACTTATTTCACTAATTGGATAGGAGGAAAATGCAGAAGATTCTGTTGTTGATGGATTCACATGTGAATGAGATAGATCTAGACAAGTGGGTGTGATGTTGCCCACAGTAATGTCATTTTCCATCAGAGTAATTTGATGTATACTTTTTGGTTCAAAGGAATGATCTACATGCTGGTTCTTTTTCCTATTTTTTTCTTGTACTTTTTCATTAACTCCAGCCACAAACTTTTCTTCATCAGGTTTAAAGTAGTATGAAGTATCATGAGAAGCTGCTAAACTCTGATCACTACCTACACAGCAAGGAATCTCTACATCTTGTTCATTATCTTGTTCATTATCTTGTTCATTATCTTGTTCATTATCTTGGCAACATGGAATTTCTAAATCATCACTATCATCTTGGTAGTAAGGAATCTGTACATTTTCTGTATCTTCTTGGAAACTAGCAACTGATACAACTTGTGGATTATCTTGACAGTAAGGAATAGGCATATACAGAGATGACGTCTGCACACTAACATCGTGGGTTTCTGGTATTTTAGCAGGTAATGGAATGAAAGGATACTCTAGATCTGTTTGAATACATGCACTTTGAGAAGATTTTGACTTTTTAGCTTGCAAAGGAAATTCTTTTTCTGTGTCCTTCACAGTGATGTTATTGTTTAACTGGGTTACACGTTCCTGTAAAGTATCATATCTACAAGAGACCTTATCAACCTCTTTGGATAATGCCCCAAGTATGCCTTCAGCATGCTTATTTAGATTATCTACTTGTGTTGCTATATTATTTAAAGACATATGGATTACACGAACTAACTCATCCTGAACATTTTGATCCACCGATAGTTTACTTGGATCCTCACCATCTTTCTCTTCATTTAATGACATGTCTGATCATTAAAATTGTTGGGAGGTACACTCCCACCTTACCTTCTTTTAACCATCTGCACCCTTTCTTAGACCCACAATATTATTTGGAGGTGAGAGCCTTACCAGCAATGTATGACTCTGGTGGAGGCTGCTGTCAGCTGTCTGCTGACTTCAGATATTGAGCAGTAACCTGGCAACATACTAGAGTTTTCTGTTTGGGTCATAAGTGAGAGAACAATGGCACCCACTCTCAGCAACACACATCCCTCTGCCATACTGTCTGTTGAGGCTCTCTGTTAAAAGATGGAAAGATATATGAAGAGGAAAATCTTAGTTTATTCCCTGATTTCGTAGTGTTTGTATAATAAAACATTTGAGAATAAACTATTCCATATGTTCCCAAATCTCCTGGCATGAGTTTAAATAATGTTCAACTCCTTTGTGATTCTAAAACTGCCTTCCAGTTGACATGAGTGGGATATATCTTCTCACTTGTGTTGCTATATCTCTGAGTTAAGATAGTTTCCTCCACTAGGTTTTTCATGCAGAACCTTAATGTGTCAGCTTTCCCTTTTAAATAAAAATTTTAGAGTTATTTCATTTTACATTCACTTAAAATTATTTTCTGGAACTATAGTAGCCATAATTTGTCATGCAGTTAATGTTAAGGAAAATACTTCACTGCAAAGAAGATCGTGCTCGTAGCATGTTTAATCTTGGAAGAACCTACAGAGAACTCAAATCTCTTCTTTCCTGAGCATAGCTATAATTATACCACAGATAATAATCACAAAAATCACTAGAAAAAAGAGCTAAAATTTTGTTTCTTTGAAGGATAAAACTATTAAATATAGGACAAAGCTCTAGAAAACATTTGAATGGTGAGATACATTCATCATCAGTTAGATTCATCAGAAGATATGGGATGAACTGATAGAATAATTTCTTTCACCCTTTTTGGCCCAAAACAATAGGTTTTATCATGACAGTTTTATCCTTCCTAAAGTCAAGTACTGTAGTTAGCTTTATCTTTGACACTTTGATACTTCACCATCAGTCTCCTTCCTAGTCAACCATTCTGTTCATTTTAACCTCAAATATATAGTTAATTGTATTCAACTCTCCAACTCTTTTCACTGAAGGCCACTGTTAGGCATATCTCTACTATCATGGCTAAATCTGTTTAACTGGTCTTTCTGACAATGTTGTATCTTATTTTATTCTCTATCACTATACATGCTTGTATCTACAGCCCTTCATATACAAATGTTTTTGTTGTTGCTGCTTGTTTGTTTGTTTGTTTTTAATATATTTGCCTGGCAAGACGGCTCATCTGATAAAAATGCTTGTTTTCAAGTTTAACAACCTTAGTCCAATCCTTGGAATCCATTTGGTCTCTTGCAAGTTGTCCTTTATTCTCCATGATCATACAGGGATAACTAGACACACCCAGACATGCCCAGGCACACCCACCCCCACCCCCCACACAAATAAATAAATAAATAAATAAATAAATAAATAAATAAATAAATAATAAAAATTGAAAAGGAGAACTTTTAAAATTTATGACTGTAATTTGGGGGTGAATACCAATGTTGACGGTCTGTATTCTTTGGTTCAACAATGACCAGTGTTGAACTACCTGGAAACCAAACCACTCAAATGCCTTAGGAAGAGTTGAGGAAGAATTTCAGGCCCCAAAAGGGATAGGAACTCCACAGTAAATCAACAGACTCAACAAACATGGACCCTTTTGGCTCTTAGAGACTGAAGCATCAACCAAAGAACAAACACTGGCTGGGCATAAGCCTCCCTGCACATATGTAGCAGATGTGCACTTTGGCCTTCATATGGGTCATAAACAACTAGAGTGGAGGCTACCACAAAAGCTGTTGCCGGACTGTGGAATATATTCTTACAGCTGGGCTGCCTTGTCTGCCCTCATTAGGAAAGGATGTGCCTATTCCTACAGAGACTTGATATGTGGGGGGCGGGGGGGGATATCCAAGGGGGCCTTGAAAGCTCAGAGGAGAAGTGGGGGTAGAGGATTGTGGGAGGGGTGACTACTAGGAGGGAAGAGTGAGCAAGATGTAAAGTGAATTAAAAATTAAAAAATAAGTGACAAAACTAACCATTGTCATCACTTCCTTACCAAGCATGCTAAATATCCCTGGATCAAGGGATTGTGAGAAAGAGGACACAGAAAAAGCAAATTTCTTAGAGCTAAGTTGATATACCAACAAACAGGCATTTAACACATTTTAAGACAAAGGGCATTTAATTATAAAAATGGCAACAGAGTTAGTGTGTAACTCATTGGAAAAAACTACAATGAAAATTTCTATGTTCATTTCTCCAATCATGGGCCAATGATGCCTTGACAAAAACTTGAAATTATAACATTATGATTTTGAAGAAAATGGAAATTTTGAAAATGGTCAAAATTAAGGTTATAAAGACTGACAGGTGCCCTGAAGTGAGGTACCTGAAAACAATGAAAATATCTAAAAGTCCTCTTCAAACAAGAAAAAAAAAAAAAAGACGACTCTAAAACAAAAAATAGCTCACTTAAAATGCTTTTAGTGGAAGTAACCTTACATTATGCTTTAGTATGTTTTATCATTTACCTTTTGACATTGTTTTCTACTTACAACCTTATACCATTTTCCTTTTGATTTATTCCACAACTGTATTCCTTTGTTAAATTATTGTCATTATGTAACTACCTATACATTCTTTCTACAGTTTGTGGGACCTTGTTCTTAAATTCAAAAGTTAAAATGATGAGGGCAACAATCTTGTAAGTACTGGTAACTCTTAACAACTCTGAAGGCTGGTTACTATGTCTTCAGCACTCCAAAATCTACATACTCAAATCTATGCTAGATTGTTTACGTTTTAATGATTTACTAGCCTCATGATTGTCAAGCATATCATGGTAAATAGATCTTGCTATTTTATGCTAATCTGAGTAATGTCAGTCTACTGTCTGCTTTATCGCTCGTGTAATTTGGCATCTATAGTAATAATATATCTCTTCCTGATTCCTATCAAATGATTATCCTCCCACTTCTGACCAAAAATTCTCCATTGCTCTCTTTTGATAAGACAGGTTGCTATTTTTCATTCTTAGATATGTATGGTCCATGTCCCTTGTTAGCATGCAGAACTTTTTAGAAAAAAATTGGATCTTAAGAATATACAGCACCCAAGACAAAAGGTTTAGAGTCTCAGGGCAGGGGGGAATAAAATAGAAAGACAGGGTAAATTATTGGGATATGGGAATTAAAAGGAGCCTCTCTCCTGGGAGTTTGAAGACTCTCAACAGCCAAGAAGCAAGACTTCCAACATATACAATATTTTCTAAAGTGTTTTCTCTTTCTTTATTTATAAGCCTCTGAGTTATATCGATTCCCACTGGAAATTTGTTACATAAACCTAGCAACAACTGTTTTTCTTTTATCTGTTTATAATTCACCAAGACATCTTTTGATAAGCATCATTTATCAGAAAAAGGATAAAAATCTTCCTTAGCAATATTTTGAGTCATAACTAGTCACCAAAATAGTATGTATGGCTAATGCTAATATGCTTAGCCGCAACTATTCCTTGAAAAGCCCATATCAACACACAGGTTATGTCTTATTTTTTCCCTAACCATTTCTCTTTCTATTAACCTTGTGCTCAAAAATCTGTTAAAAGTCAGTTTTACAGTTATTAAGTCATATGAATTCTCACTCTCTCTGAAGTTCAACCAACAGTTAACAGTTGTCAAGGGAAGGACAGACATTTCTTTAGTGCTATAGACTCTGGTAAGTTGTTCATGGTTATTTACTTACATATCTCCATGACAATGGATGGAAGTCTAAGTATGTCACCAAACAAGACATGAAATTAGAAGAGGGATGGGTTGGGAAGAGGAAGGATACCAGTGGGAGTGGGCAAGGAAGAAGAGATGGTGATGGGGATGGATATCCTCAAAATGCATTTACACATGTATCAAATAGGTATAGTAAAACATTATTTTTATAATCTATATATACTAATACAAAACAAAAATGAATAAAATGCAGCTCTTCTCTGAGAAGTTGACACAGCATGGTCTTGGGTGTGGTTTTGCTTCTTGAGCACCTTTTGTACTACCTTCAATAAAACCCCAACTCTGTCTCATATGAGTTAGATTTTAAATGCTGTGCTTTGAAGCCACAAATCCTGGAGTTACCTGACTTTTGGTTCCTAAAAATAAGGAAGTCTTTAGGCTGTTGGGCCTGACATCATGGATAGGTGTTTCATGCCTAATCCATGGAGGGGTTGAGTTGCTTGGGGTTTCATGAATGTAATAGTGCTGAATTATAGTGGTAAAATTAGTTTTACATAAATTTATAAAGTGTTGTAAAGTTAATATGTAGTTTAAAACCTTATAATTGCACCTGAAAGCTCTGGAACAGAAAGAAGCTAATGCACCCAAGAGGAGTAGAAGGCAGGAAATCATCAAACTCGGCTGAAATCAACCAAGTAGAAACAAAAAGAGCAATACAAAGAATCAACAAAACAAGAAGCTGGTTCTTTGAGAAAATCAACAAGATAGATAAACCCTTTGCCAGACTATCTCTAGCCAAACTCTGTGCCAGAGGGCACAGAGACAGTATCCAAATTAACAAAATCAGAAATGAAAAGGGAGATATAACAACAGAAACTGAGGAAATTCAAAAATCATCAGATCCTACTGTAAAAGCCTATGCTCAACACAACTGGAGAATCTGGAGGAAAAGGACAATTTTCTAGACAGATACCAAATACCTAAATTAAATCAAGATCAAATAGATCATCTAAACAGTCCCATAACCCCTAAAGGAATAGAAGTGCTCATTGACAGTCCTCCAACAAAAAAAAGCACAAGACCAGATGGTTTTAGTGCAGAATTTTATCAGACTTTCAAATAAGACCTAACACCAATACTCTTCAAACTATTCCACAAAATAGAAACAAAAGGAACACTGCCCAACTCTTTCTATGAAGCCACAATTACGCTGACACCAAAGCCACACAAAGATCCAACAAAGATAGAGAACTTCAGACCAATTTCCCTTATTAATGTCAATGCAAAAATACTCAATAAAGTTCTTGCCAACCAAATCCGAGAACACATCAAAACTATAATACCAGGGATGCAGAGATGTTTCGATAAACGGACATCCATCAATGTAATCCACTACATAAACAAACTCAAAGAAAAAAAACACGCGGTCATTTCATTAGATGCTGAAAAAGCATTTAACAAAATTCAGCATCTTCTCATGCTAAAAGTCTTGGCAAGACCGGGAATCCAAGACCCATATCTAAACATAGTAAAATCAATATACAGCAAACCAGTAGCCAACATTAAACTAAATGGAAAGAAACTTGAAGCATTCCGACTAAAATCAGGGACCAGTCAAGGCTGTCCTCTCTCTCCGTATTTATTCAATATAGTACTTGAAGTCCTAGCTAGAGCAATTAGACAACAAAAGGAGGTCAAAGGGATACAAATAGGAAAGGAGGGAGTCAAGTTATCACTATTTGCAGATGATATGTTAGTATACTTAAGTGACCCAAAAAAGTCCACTAGAAAACTCCTACAGCTGATAATCAACTTCAGCAAAGTGGATGGATATAAAATTAACTCAAGAAAATGAGTAGCCTTCCTATACTCAAAGAATAAACAAGACAAGAAAGAAATTGGGGAAATGACACCCTTCAAAATAGTCACAAACAATATAAAATATCTGGGGGTGACTCTAACCAAACAAGTGATAAATCTGTATGAAATGAACTTTAAGTCTCTGAAGAAAGAATTCGAAGAAGACCTCAGAAATTGGAAAGATCTCCCATGCTCGTGGATTGGCAGGATTAATATAGTAAAAATGTCCATCTTGCCAAAAGCAATATACAGATTCAATGCAATCCCCTTCAAAATCCCAACTCAATTCTTCATAGAACTAGAAAGAGCAATTCAACTGGACTAACAAAAAACCCAGGATAGCTAAAACTATTCTCAAGAGTAAAAGAACTTCTGGGGGAATCAGAATACAGAGCAATAATGTTAAAAACTGCATATTGTTACAGTGACAGGCAGGTAGATCAATGGAATAGAACTGAAGACCCAGAAATGAACCCACACACCTATGGTCACTTGATATTTGACAAAGGAGCTAATTTCATTCATTGGAATAAAGATAGCCTCTTCAACAAATGGTGCTGGCTCAACTGGTGGCTAGCATACAGAAGAATGCAAATAGATTTATTCTTATCCCCCTGAACTAATCTTAAGTCAATGTGGATCAAGGACCTCCACATAAAACCAGACATAATGCAATTCTCAAATTCATCTGGAATAACAAAAAACCCAGGATAGCTAAAACTATTTTCAACAACAAAAGAAATTCTGGGGGAATCAGTATCCCTGACTTCAAGCAACACTACAGAGCAATAGTGTTAAAAACTGCATGGTATTGTCACAGTGACAGACAAGTGGACCAATGGAATAGAATTGAAGATCCAGAAATGAACCCACACACCTGAATTGTTTCGAGCTTCTGGCTACTATAAATAGGGCTGCTATGAACATAGTGGAGCATGTGTCCTAATTGCATGCCAGGGAATCCTCTGGGTATATGCCCAGGAGTGGTATAACAGGGTCCTCAGGAAGTGACATGCCCAGTTTTCTGAGGAACAGCCAGACTGATTTCCAAAGTGGTTGCACCATCTTGCAATCCCACCAGCAGTGGAGGAGTGTTCCTCTTTCTCCACATCCTCGCCAACACCTGCTGTCTCCTGAGTTTTTGACCTTAGCCATTTGACTGGTGTGAGGTGAAATCTCAGGGTTGTTTTGATTTGCATTTCCCTAATGATTAATGATGCTGAACATTTCTTAAGGTGTTTCTCAGCCCTCCAAAATTCTTCATGTGAAAAATCTTTGTTTATCTCGGTACCCCACTTTTTAATGGGGTTATTTTGTTCTCTGGGTTCTATCTTCTTGAGTTCTCTGTTTATATTAGATATTAGCCATCTTTCAGATTTAGGGTTGGTGAAGATCCTTTCCCAATCTGTTGGTTGACGTTTTGTCCTTTTGACAGTGTCCTTTGCCTTACAGAAACTTTGTAATTTTATTAGGTCCCATTTGTCAATTCTTGATCTTAGACCATAAGCTATTGATGTTCTATTCAGGAACTTTTCTCCTGTGCCCATGTCCTCAAGGGTCTTCCCCAGTTTCTTTTCTATTAGTTTCAGTGTGTCAGGTTTTATGTGGCGATCCTTGATCCATTTGGAATTGAGCTTAGTACAAGGAGATAAGAATGGATTGATTCACCTTCTTCTGCATGCTGACCTCCAATTGAACCAGCACCATTTTTTGAAAAGACTATCTTTTTTCCACTGGATGCTTTCAGCTCCTTTGTCAAAGATCAAGTGACCATAGGTGTGTTGGTTCACTTCTGGGTCTTCAATCCTATTCCATTGATCTGCTTGCCTGACATTGTACCAATACCATGCAGTTTTTATCACTATTGCTCTGTAGTAAAGTTTGAGGTCTGGGATATTGAATCCCCCTGAATTTCTTTTACTGTTGAGAATAGTTTTAGCTATCCTGAGTTTTTTGTTATTCCAGATGAATTTGAGAATTGCTCTTTCTAGCTCTATGAAGAACTGGGTTGGGATTTTGATGGAGATTGCATTGAATCTGTAGATTGCCTTTGGCAATATGGCCATTTTAACTATATTAATCCTGCCAATCCATGAGCATGGAAGATTTTTCCATTTTCTGAGATCCTCTTTTATTCTTTATATTTTGATCAGTCATGGGTCTTTGTCATAGTCTGCATGTATTGAAAGAAAGTGCTTCTTTGATGAGGGGTGAGAGCTTCATTTATCTTTAAGCATAAGGATAAGTATTTAGGATATAGTCAGGTATTATATTGGTTTAAGAAGGGGGCAGTAGCTGGTTCTTCTGTAGGGCCTATGTCCTTTCCAACCACTGGTAGTTGGCTAAGCTAACAGTATCAGGCATGGATTCTTTCTTGGTGAGAGAAGGCCTCAAGTCCAACTAAATGGCTGTTGGTTACTCCGAAAATATTTAGCTATTGGTGATGACTTCCTAGGCCTGTCACTGTGGTGGTGTGTAGGCTTTACAATTGAGGAGGATGACTGATTGCCTTTCTTCATTACTAATTTGCACAGCCTGTTCTAATACTGTGAGAGCACATCTCCATGGAGAAAACTTCACAGAGAAATCATCAGTTCAGCTCAATTCCTCCATGGAGAATATGTATTTTTTAAAAGAGAGACAAAATTCCTCTATGGAGAACATTCATATTTTTTAATGAGAGTCAAAATACCAAGTGATTTGTTTAGAAAGACAAGGAATTTCAGTCTGCTTTGATACAAATACATAACATAAATTGGATGTTTTGAGAAGACCTAGGAAGGAAGACACAAAAAGTATGTTTATTGGAGTCAGATCAGATTGATCCCAGTTGTGGCACAGGGTCACTCAAATTTTCTGAGCGAAAACAAAGCATAGTTTATTCCATATTCATTTTTCTATAATCACTGAAGAATCCCGTTAGTGAAACATAGTCCATATTCAGAAAAAAAATTACAAGCAGACACATTCACATGGTTAGATATCAAGGTCTGAGACACTGTCATACCACAGTAAGCCACTCCCTTTTTCTTGTCCTACCAAATCCAGTCATATTTTTCTAACAAAACAAAACAATATGGAGAATATACCCAAATTTCAAGATTATATTTTACTGCCACCAAGTGGTTCCCTTGCTTACTTTCTAAAATAAGTTCTGATATAAAATAAATGACTGCTTCTGTTACTAAATTGTCCTAGGAGGATATCATATATATAGGATCCCATGGGAATGACCATTTCTTCTTTTTTACATGAAAAATAATATTTTATTCTGTTAATCACGTATCTTTTAAAAATTAAAAAGTATTCAAGGAACGTTTCTCATTCAATTTAAAAACTTTATATTTTGCAATCCTGATTCCATTTGTTACGCATTTTTTTATTCGATATATTTTTTTATTTAAATTTCAAATGATTTACCCTTTTCTGGCCTCCCACTCCCCGAAAGTCCCATAAGCCCCTTTCCCTTCCCCTGTTCTTCCACCAACCCCTTCCCACTTCTCTGTTCTGGTTTTGCCCTACACTGCTACACTGAGTGTTTCCAGAACAAGGGGCCACTCCTCTATAATTCTTGTACCTCATTTGATGTGTGGATTATGTTTTGGGTATTCCAGTTTTCTAGGTTAATATCCACTTATTAGTGAGTGCATAACATGATTGATCTTTTGAGACTGGGTTACCTCACTTAGAATGATGTTCTCCAGCTCCATCCATTTGCCTAAGAATTTCATGAATTCATTGTTTCTAATGGCTGAATAGTACTCCATTGTGTATATATATACCACATTTTCTGTATCCATTCTTCTGTTGAGGGATACCTGGGTTTTTTCCAGCTTCTGGCTATTATAAATAGGGCTGCTATGAACATAGTTGAACATGTATCCTTATTACCTGCTGGGGAATCCTCTGGATATATGCCCAGGAGTGGTATAGCAGGATCTTCTCAAGTGAGGTGCCCAGGTTTCTGAGGAACCGCCTGATTGATTTCCCGAGTGGTTGTACCAATTTGCAACCCCACCAGCAGTGGAGGAGTGTTCCTCTTTCTCCACATCCTTGCCAACACCTGCTGTCTCCTAAATTTTTAATCTTAGCCATTCTGACTGGTGTAAGGTAAAAATCTCAGGATTGTTTTGATTTGCATTTCCCTAATGACTAGTGAAGTTGAGCATTTTTTAAGATGCTTCTCAGTCATCCGAAGTTCTTCAGGTGACAATTCTTTGTTTAACTCTGTATCCCATTTTTTAATAGGGTTATTTGGTTTTCTGGAGTCTAACTTCTTGAGTTTGTTGTATTGGATATTAGCCCTCTATCTGATGTAGGGTTGGTGAAGATCTTTTCCCAATTTGTTGGTTGCCGATTTGTCCTTTTGATGGTGTCCTTTGCCTTACAGAAACTTTGTAATTTTATGAGATCCAATTTGTCTATTCTTGAACTTAGATCATACACTATTGGTGTTCTGTTCAGGAACTTTCCCCTTATACTGATGTCCTCAAGGGTCTTCCCCAGTTTCTTTTCTATTAGCTTCAGAGTGTCTGGTTTTATGTGGAGGTCCTTGATCCATTTGGAGTTGATCTTAGTACAAGGAGACAAGGATGGATCAATTTGCATTCTTGACCTCCAGTTGAACCAGCACCATTTGTTGAAAAGGCTATCTTTTTTCCATTGGATGGTTTCAGCCTCTTTGTCGAGGATCAAGTGGCCATAGGTGTGTGGGTTCATTTCTGGATCTTCAATCCTGTTCCATTGATCCTCCTGCCTGTCACTGTACCAATACCATGCAGTTTTTAACACTATTGCTCTGTAGTATTGCTTGAGGTCAGGGATACTGATTCCCCCAGATTTTCTTTTGTTGATGAGAATAGTTTTTAGCTATCCTGGGTTTTTTTGTTATTCCAGATGAATTTGAGAATTGCTCTTTCTAAATCTATGAAGAATTGAGTTGGGATTTTGATGGGTATTGCATTGAATCTGTATATTGCTTTTGGCAAAATTGCCATTTTAAGTATATTAATCCTGCCGATCCATGAGCATAAGAGGTTTTTCCATTTTTTGAGGTCTTCTTCCATTTCCTTCTTCAGAGTCTTGAAGTTCTTGTCATAGAGATCTTTCACATGTTTGGTAAGAGTCACCCCAATGTACTTTATACTGTTTGTGGCTATTGTGAAGGGTGTCATTTCCCTAATTTCTTTCTCAGTCTGCTTATCCTTTGAGTATAGGAAGGCTACTGATTTGCTTGAGTTGATTTTATAACCTGCCACTTTGCTGAAGTTGTTTGTCAGCTGTAGGAGTTCTTTAGTGAGTTTTTTGGGTCACTTAGGTAGACTATCATATCATCTGCAAATAATGATAGTTTGACTTCTTTCTTTCCAATTTGTATCACTTTGACCTCCTTATGTTGTCTAATTGCGGAAGCTAGTACCTCAAGTACAATATTGAAAAGATAAGGAGAAAGTGGGCAGCCCTGTCTAGTCCCTGATTTTAGTGGGATTGCTTCAAGTTTCTCTCCATTTAGTTTGATGTTGGCAACCTGTTTGCTGTATATTGCTTTTACTATGTTTAAGTATGGGCCTTGAATTCCTCTTCTTTCCAAGACTTTAAGCATGAAAGGATGCTGAATTTTGTCAAATGCTTTTTCAGCATCTAATGAAATGACCATGTGTTTTTTTCTCTGAATTTGTTTATGTAGTGGATTGCATTGATGGGTTTCTGTATATTGAATCATCCCTACATCTCTGGGATGAAGCCTACTTGATCAGAGTGAATGATCATTTTTATGTGTTCTTGGATTTGGTTGGCAAGAATTTTGAGTATTTTTGCATTGATGTTCTTAAGGAAAATTGGTCTGAAGTTCTCTTTCTTTGTTGGATCTTTGTGTGGTTTTGGTATCAGCATAATTGTGGTTTTGTAGATGGAATTGGGTAGTGTTCCTTCTGTTTCTATTTTGTGGAATAGTTTGAAGAGTGTTGATTGGTGTTAGGTCTTTGGTGAAGGTCTGAGAGAATTCTGCACAGAAACCATCTGGTCCTGTGTTTTTTTGGTTGGAAGACTTTCTATGACCCCTTCTATTTCTTTGAGGGTTATGGGACTGTTTAGATGCTCTATTTGGTCCTGACTTAATTTGGTATCTGTCTAGGAAATTGTCCATTTCCTCCAGATTCTCCAGTTGTGTTGAGTATAGACTTTTGTAGTAGGATCTGATGATTTTTTGGATATCTTCAGTTTCTGTTGTTATATCCCCATTTTCATTTCTAATTTTGTTAATTTGAATACTTTCTCTGTGCCCTTTGGTCAGTCTGGCTAAGGGTTTATCTATCTTGTTGATTTTCTCAAAGAACCAGCTCCTGGTTTTGTTGATTCTTTGTATGGTTCTCTTTGTTTCCACTTGATTGATTTCAGACCTGAGTTTGATGATTTCCTGTCTTCTACTCCTCCTGGGTAAATTGGCTTCATTTTGTTCCAGGGATTTCAGGTGTGTAGTTAAGCTGCTAGTGTATACTCTCTCCATTTTCTTTTAGGAGGCACTCAGGGATATGAGTTTCCCTTTTAGAACTGCTTTCATTGTGCCCCAAAGATTTGGGTATGTTTTGTCTTCATTTTCATTAAATTCTAAAAAGTCTCTGATTTCTTTCTTTATTTCTTCTTTGGCCAAGGTGTCATTGAGTAGAGTATTGTTCAGCCTCCATGAGTATGTGGGCTTTCTCTTGTTTTTGTTGCTATGGAAAACCAATCTTTCTCCATAGTGATCTGATAGGAGGCATGGGATTAGCTCAATCTTCTTATATTTTTTGAGGTCTGTCTTGTCGATTTTGGAGAAGGTACCATGAGGTGCTGAGAAAAAGGTATATTCTTTTGCTTTAGGGTAAAATGTTCTATAAATATCAGTCAAATCTAATTGTTCCAAAGCTTCAATTAGTTTTACTGTGTCCCTGTTCAGTTTCTGTTTTCCTGTTTGGTCCATTGAGGAAAGTGCAGTGTTGAAGTCACCCACAATTATTGTGTTAGGTGCAATGTGTGCTTTGAGCTTTAGTAAAGTTTCTTTTACGAATGAGGGTGCCCTTGCATTTGGTGCATATATGATCAGGATTGAATGTTCTTCTTGGTGGATTTTTCCTTTGACCAGCAAGAAGTGTCCTTCTGTGTCTCTTTTGATGACTTTAGGTTGAACGTCAATTTTATCTGATATTAGAATGGCTACTCTGGCTCATTTCTCGAGACCATTGGCTTGTAAAATTGTCTTCCAGCCTTTTACTCTAAGATAGCTTTTGTCTTTGACACTGAGGTGTGTTTCCTGTATGCAGCAAAATATAGGGTCCTGTTTCCTTATCCAGTCTGTTAGTCTATGTCTTTTTATTGGGGAATTGAGTCCATTGACATTAAGAGATATTAAGGAATAATGAATATTGCTTCCTGTCATTTTTGATGATATTTTTATATTTAAGTGGTTATCTTCTTTTGGGTTTGATGAAAGAACGGAACTATCTTGCTTTTTCCAGGGTGTAGTTTCCCTCCTTGTATTGGAGTTTTCCTCCTATTATTCTTTGCAGAGCTAGGTTTGTGGAAAGATATTGTGTAAATTTGGTTTTGTCATGGAATATCTTGGTTTCTCCATCTATGGTGATTGAGAGTTTTGCTGGGTATAGTATTCTTGGCTGACATTTGTGTTCTCTTTGGGTCTGCATGAGATCTGCCCAGGATTTTCTAGCTTTCATGGTCTCTGGTGAGAAGTCTGGTGTGATTCTGATAGGTCTTCCTTTATATGTTACTTGGCCTTTTTCTTTTACTGTCCTATGCATTCTTTCTTTGTTTAATGCATTTGGTGTTTTGATTATTATGTGACGGGAGGTATTTCTGTTCTGGTCCAGTCTGTTTGGAGTTCTGTAGGCTTCTTGTATATTCATGGGCATCTCTCTCTTTAGGTTAGGGAAGTTTTCTTCCATAATTTTATTGAAGATATTTGCTGGCCCTTTCAGCTGTAAATCTTCACTCTCATCTATGCCTATAATCCTTAGGTTTGGTCTTCTCATTGTGTCCTGGATTTCCTGGATGTTCTGGGATACAAGCTTTTTGCATTTTGCATTTTCTTTGACTGTTGATTCCATGGTTTCTATGGTATCTTCAGCATCTGAGATTCTTTCTTCCATCTCTTGTATTCTGTTGTTGGTATTTGCATCTATGGCCCCTGATTTCTTCTCAAGGTTTTCTATCTCCAAAGTTGTCTCCCTTTGTGATTTCTTAATTTTTTCTACTTCTGTTTTTAGATCCAGGATGGTTTTGCTCAGTTCCATCATTTGTTTGTTTGTGTTTTCCTTTAATACTTTAAGAGATTTTTGTGTTTCTTCTTTCATGACTTCTGTCTGTTGACTCAAGTTCTCCTGCATTTCTTTAATTTTTTTTGGCGTTTCTTCTTTATTGGCTTCTATCTCTTGAGCCTTATTCCCCTGAATTTCTTTATGTGATTTTTGTGTTTCCATTATATGTTTTTCTATCTTATTCATGTTCCCCTGTATTTCTTTAAGAGATTCATTTATGTCCTTTCTGTGTTCTTCTAGCAGCCTCATGACCAGTGATTTTAAATCCACATCTTTTTTTCTGGTGTGTTGGCATAACCAGGCCTTGCTGATTTTGGAGAGTTTGTTTCAGATACTTGCATACTGCCTAGATTTCTGTTAGTGGCATTCCTGCATTTGCCCTTTGCCATCTTATTCTCTGGCGTTAGTTTTTCTTGTCTCTGGCTGGTGTTTGAGCCTCCTGTGAGGCTCTAGGGCTATTTCTGCAACACTGGATGGCTGGGTTTCCCCTGTCGCAGATTGCTGATGTGCTGTCCTCCTTTTGGGTGCCCTTGGAGCCCTAGTGTGCCTTGCCCCAGATTGTGTCTGTGAACCAGATGGTGCCCGTTTGCTCCTTTAGTGAGTGCTGATGGTGTATGTTGCGGGACCTTTTCTGAGTGATGATCACTCTGCTGGGTAGAAAATCTCCCAACCGGGTTGGTGCACACAAGGCTAGCCTAGCTGCTCAGGCCCCAAGTCTAGGCAAAAGCCTGGCAGGCCAAGGTCTGAGGAAAGTTCCCCTTGGGCTATGAGTGTTAACTGGTTTTGTGAGGTGGCCAGGATGGGAGCATGTGCGCTCCCTGAAAGTGCCAGGAGAGTCTGCTGGGCTAACAACCTCCTGGCCAGGTTGGCACACTGATGGCCCACCGAGCAACCCAGGTCTTGGGGGCAGTCAGGGGCCTGTCGGGCCTAGACCCCCGCTATGTTAGCCTTGGGCTATGATTTTTAGCCGGCTTTGCCTGCTAGAACTCTCTGGAGTCCGGTCGACAAAATGGAGGCATGCACCAGGCCGGGCAAACAACCTCCTGGCTGGGTTGGTACACCGATGGCCACCGAACAGCCCAGGGCTTAGACCCCAGTGATGTTGACCTCTGATTATGTTTGTGTACCTTAGGCTGTCTGATCTCTCTGGTGTCTGAGAAACAAGATGTAGGTGAGTCTCTCCTAACTGACTGGTGGGAGGCAGATCGATTGGGAATGAACATCTCCCAATGATGTTTTTTTTTAATTATTATTCTGAATATTGTGCCATTTTATTTATTTATTTATTTATTTATTTATTTATTTATTTCTTCGTTCATTTGTTCCTAAAGGCATGTTCACAGTGTCAAATTTCTGGGCTCTAGGAATGCTCCTTTCTTAGCCCATTGTTATTTGGGGCAATGGGTTTTACTTTAGTATGGATAGCACTAAACATACATTTTTTTACATTGCCTTCTCCTTTTTTTGTGGAGAGTTAAAGATAACACGTTTCTTCACTGCTTTGAGACATATACAATGACTGTAGGTACAGAATGGCAATGAAGTCTTTTTAGAAATTTTACATACTAAACAGATTTTGTATAGGAAAAATACTTTCACTGTCCATGGTATTTTCTTTCTTAAAAGTTACAAGTGATTTTTTTTCCTTACTACAAATTGAATTCATGACTTTATGCATGCTAGACAAGTGCTCTACCCTGAACTCTGGCTCCACCTACCTTTTTTTTAATCCCAATAAAAGCTTTTTTTTTCATAAAAGACCTAACAGCAAGACTCTTCAAACTATTACACAAAATAGAAACAGAAAGAACTCTACCCAACTCGTTCTACGAAGCCACAATTATGCTGATACCAAAACCACACAAAGATCCAACAAAGAAAGAGAACTTCAGGCCAATTTCCCTTATGAATATTGATGCAAAAATGCTTAATAAAATTCTTGTCAACCAAATCCAAGAACACATCAAAATGATCATCCACCATGATCAAGTGGGCTTCATCACAGGGATGCAGGGATGGTTCAATATAAGGAAATCCATCAATGCAATCTACTACATAAACAAACTCAAAGAAAAAACCACGTGGTCATCTCATTAGATGCAGAAAAAGCATTTGACAGAATTTAGCATCCTTTCATGCTAAAAGTCTTAGAAAGAACAGGAATTCAAGGCCCAACCCTAAACATCCTTAAAGCAATATACAGCAAACCAGTAGCCAACATCAAACTAAACGGAGAGAAACTTGAAGCAATCCCACTAAAATCAGGGACTAGACAAGGCTGCCCTCTCTCTCCATATCTTTTCAATATAGTACTTGAAGTTCTAGCTAGAGCAATTAGACAACATAAGGAGGTCAAAGGGATACAAATTGCAAAGGAAGAAGTCAAACTATCATTATTTGCAGATGACATGATAGTCTACCTAAGTGACCCAAAAAACTCTACCAGAAAACTCCTACAGCTGATAAACAACTTCAGCAAAGTGGCAGGTTATAAAATCAACTCAAGCATATCAGTGGCCTTCCTATACTCAAAGGATAAGCAGGCTGAGAAAGAAATTAGGGAAATGACCCCCTTCACAATAGCCACAAACAATATAAAGTATCATGGTGTGACTCTAACCAAACAAGTGAAAGATCTATATGACAAGAACTTCAAGACTATGAAGAAGGAAATCGAAGAAGACCTCAGAAAATGGAAAAATCTGCCATGCTCGTGGATTGGCTGGATTAATACAGTTAAAATGGCCATCTTGCCAAAAGCAATCTACAGATTCAACTCAATCCCCATCAAAATCCCAACTCAGTTCTTTATATTGTTAGAAAGAGCAATTCTCAAATTCATCTGGAATAACAAAAAACCCAGGATAGCTAAAATATTTTTAACCGAAAAAGAACTTCTGGTAGAATCTGTATCCCGGATCTCAAGCAGTACTAGAGAACAATAGTATTAAAAACTGCATGGCATTGGCACAGTGACAGGCAGGTAGATCAATGCAATAGAATTGAAGACTCAGAAATGAATCCACACACCTATGATCACTTGATCTTCGTCAAATGAGCTAAAACCATCCAGTGGAAAAAAGCCTTTTCAACCAATGGTACTGGTTCAATTGGAGGTCAGCATGCATAAGAAAGCAAATCGATCCATTCTTAGCTCCTTGTACTAAGCTCAATTCCACGTGGATCAAGGACCTCCTCATAAATTCAGACACACTGAAACTAATAGAAAAAAAACTGGGGAAGACCCTTGAGGACGTGGGCACAAAGGAAAGAACGGAACACCAATAGCTTAGGTTCTAAGATCAAGAATTGACAAATGTGATCTCATAAAATTACAAAATTTCTGTAAGGCAAAGGACACTGTCAAAAGGACAAAACAAGCAACCAACAAATTGGGAAAAGATCTTTACCAACCCTACATCTGACAGAGGGCTAATATCCAATATATCCAAAGAACTCAAGAAGTTAGACCCCAGAGAACCAAATGACCCTATTAAAAAATATAACAAGAATTTTCCCCTGAAGAACTTCAAATGGCTCAGAAACACCTTAAGAAATGTTCAGCATCATTAGTCATTAAGGAAATGCAAATCAAAACAACCCTGAGATTTCACCTCACACCAGTCAGAATGGCTAAGATTAAAAACTCAGGAGACAGCAGGTGTTGGCAAGGATATGGAGAAAGGGGAACATTCCTCCACTGCTGGTGGGATTGTAAGCTGGTGCAACCACTCTGGAAATCAGTCTGGTGGTTCCTCAGCAAACTGGACATGACACTTCTGGAGGACCCTGCTATACCTCTCCTGGGCATATACCCAGAGGATTCCCCAGCATGCAATAAGGACACCTGATCCACTATGTTCATAGCAGCCTTATTTATAATAGCCAGGAGCTGGAAAGAACCCAGCTGTCCCTCAATGGAGGAATGGATACAGAAAATGTGGTATATTTATAAAATGGAATACTACTCAGCAATTAAAAACAATGAATTCATGAAATTTATAGGCAAGTGGTTGGAACTGGAAAATATCATCCTAAGTGAGGTAACACAATCACAAAAGAATACACATGGAATACAATCTCTGATAGGTGGACATTAATTAGCCCAGAAGCTCTGAATACCCAAGGCACAATTAGCATAACAAATGACTCCCATGAAGAAGTCAGGAGAGGGTGCTGATCCTGGAAAGGCTGGATCTGGCATTGTAGGGGAGTACCAAGTCAGAGAAAAAAGGAGAGAGGTGATTGGAGAATGGGTGGAGAAAAGAAGGCTTATGGGACATATGGGGAGTGGGGAACTGGGAAAGGGGAAATCATTTGGAATGTAAACCAAGAGGTCAGCCAATCACAAAAGAACACACATGGAATGCAGTCATTGATAAGTGGATATTAGCCCAGAAGCTCTGACTATCCAAGACACAATTCACATATCAAATGATTCCCAAGAAGGAAGGAAGGAAAGGTCCCTGGTCCTGGAAAGGCTTGATGCAGCATTGTAGGGGATTACCAGGATAGATAAATGAGAGGGGGTGATTGGAGAATGGGAAGAGGGAAGAGAGATTAAGGGACTCAAGGTGAAGGGGGAAGCAGGAAAGGGGAAATCATTTGGAATGTAAACAAAGAATATAGAAAATAAAATTAAAAAATGCTTTGAACTGGGTTTCTAAGTGCATTTGTGCAACACAGCCTTTTCTGATGCTCAAACGTTAAATGGGAGCCACTCATACTGATATACCTATTCTTTGCTGGGGAAGATGGTCACCCATGACTGATTAATTACTGAAATTGAGGGACCACTGTGGAATATTACATTATTTTATAACTAACTTCCCTCTTTGGGATAGTATTAACATGCTTTTTCTTGCCTTTAGGTTTTCTTAAGTTAATATAGTTCCTCTCAACACATAGCACCATTGTAAACATGAGTAAGAGGCACTTACAGATCCCCAATGGCTAAGAAGCACCTAAAGAAATGTTCAAAATCCTTAATTATCAGGGAAATGCACGTCACAACAACACTGAAATTTCACCTCATACCAATCAGAATGGCTAAGATCAAAAACTCAAGGAACAGCAGATGCTGGAGAGGATGTAGAGAAAGAGGAACATTCCTCCACTGCTGGTGGGATTGCAAACTGGTACAACCACTCTGGAAATCAGTTTGGCAGTTCCTCAGAAAATTGGACATAGTATTACCTGAAATCCCAACTATACCAGTCTCCCCAAGAGATTCTCCAACATATAACAAGGACACATGCTCCACTATGTTCATAGCAGCCTTATTTATAATAGCCAGAAGCTGGAAAAAATCAGATGTCCCTCAACAAAGGAATGAATTGTGGTACAGAAAATGTGGTACATTTATAAAATGGAGTACTACTGAGTTATTAAAATCAATGAATTTCTGAAAATCTTAGGCAAATGGAAGGAACTAGAAAATATCATCCTTCTTATCACCACAATCACAAAAGAACACACATGGTATGTACTCCCTGATAATTGGATATTATCCCAGAAGCTTGGAATACCCAAGATATACTTCACAGACCACATGAAGCTCAGGAAGAAGGAAGACCAAAGTGTTTATACTTTGGGCCTTCTTAGATAGGGTTCAAAATATCCATGGGAAGAAATACAGAGAAAAGGTGTAGAGCAGAGACTGAAGGAAAGATCATCCAGAAACTTCCCTACCTAGGGATCCACCCCATATACAGTCACCAAACCCAGACACTATTGTGGATACCAACAAGGGCTGGCTGATAAGAGCCTGGTATAGCTGTTTCCAGAGAGGTCCTGCCAGTGCCTGACAACTACAGAGGTGGATGCTTTCAGCCAACCATTGAACTGAACACAGGGTCCCCAATGGAGGAGCTAGAGAAAGGACCCAAGGAGCTAAAGGGGTTTGCAGCCCCATAGGAGAAGCATCAATTTGAACCAACCAGTACTTCCAGAACTCCCAGAGACTTAACCACCAACCAAAGAGAACACATGGAGGGGCCCATGGCTCCAATCACATGGGTATGAGAGAATGGTCTGGTCGGACATCAATGACAGGAGAGGCCCTTGGACCTGTGAAGGCTCATTGCCCTAGGGTAGGGGAATGCCATGTCAGGGAAGTGGGAAGCAGTGGGATAGTGATCAGGGAGACAGGGGATAGGATAGGTTTTTTTTTTTTTCAGGGGAAATGTGGAAAAGAGATAGCATCTGAAATGTAAATAAAGAAAATATCTAATTAAAAAAGAGGCACTTACAATAGTTTATATGTGTCATATGGAAATTATCTGAGGTGCATGAACATTACCTGAAAGTCTATGATTCTAATAAATTGGAAGAATATGCCACTTATCAACTTATCAATTACATAAGATCTTTGTAATTTACCCTGATAGGAGCAGGTTATATTGAGGCTTCAGTACCTGGATGTCTAGAGCAGTTAGCATCCACATGTTACTAACGTTTGGAGTCAACGTGAAATTCATTCCACATAACACTGAGCAAGCTGTAATGTTTTACATAGAAAACGTCAGGTACCTGATAAATGTTCCTTACCAAGTGGAATCAAAAGCAATCTGGTCAGAAAAAGATTGCCCTTGGATCTGGCTGGTTTCTGAAGTCTAAGGAGATTGTTTTTGTGTTTGAGGTCCTGCCACTCTGACTCCAGTTATCCAAAACAAAGTTGGAGAGTCATGAAATAAAAGACACTAAAACCCCACATTTGAATTATAAAAAGTGTAGGCCAAAGAGATAAAATAAAAGCAGCTGTTGGGAATGAAAAATGGCTGTAAGAATTTAGTTACAAGTGTTTCACAAAAACGTTTCATCACATGTAGATAAAGCAATGGTACAATAGAAAGCCAGCTCCTGTCATGACCAAGCAAGTCCTCTCACCATCCAACAAAAATAATTTAGATGCACTTAATTGCATGGAATTGTCATATATCTTTACAATTTGATTCAAAACATAGGAAAAGACATTGGCACATTACTAAGTGATAAATCATCTTTTTCTTCCCCATGTACCGATTCCTACATACTCTGCTGTCCAGTTTTCACTTGAAAAATCAATGTAGCTACTGATTCTATTAGTTTGGTTGCTATACATATAAAATGCATCATGGAGCACAGATAAAATAAAAGTAATGTAGTTTTTACTTGGCTTCTGATATTCATAACACATAGAGAATGGATGGTTGCTAAAAGAAAGAAGAAAGATCTTGTCTGACTGTGCGCAGTGCACAGTGTTGTGAAAAGAATTGTATGAAAATATACCCTTGTATTTTAGGAGTTTCAGTGTACAGGTAATAGTTTAAAATAGTATTCACTGCTTCTCTGTGCCTGTGTTCCAATATATTTACACTTTTAGCAATCTCTTTTTACAACATCAAGGCAAATGGCATGAACTCAAATATAAATTAAGTATATCTAAACTTTGAAACTTCCCCCATTTCCTCCCCAGGTAGAGACATAATGCCCAGCAAACTAGGGGTGAAGATCCAGGATATTTACATTATTTTAATAAACATCTTTGAACAGCAAATATAAAAAAAGAAAAAGAAAATGGTATGTCTTGTTTTGTGTTTCTCTCAGAATTATTGATTTATTCTTTGGTTAATAAAAGACAAGCCTACCTTCTAACTGGCACTTTCTGCTGGGGCAGATTGCCATCTTGTCTGATTCCCTATAGACACTGCACCCTGAAGGCATCGCAAGAGTTTCCCTGCACACAGAGAAACTGGTAAAGGACACTCCTGAAGGTGTGGGATGTGGAACAGTCAGTGGGTAGACCAGGAGGGGGATAAGGTCTGAAGTGTTAAAAAATGAAAGATATATATATCTTTCATTTTTTATATAAAATTTTATATGAAATTTTCATTATATATATATATACAGAGAGGGAGGGAGGGAGGGAGGGAGAGAGGGGGGGAATAAATATAAAGAAAACAGAAAAAAAAGATTTTCGACAAAATAAAATAGAAAAATCCAACAGTATCCTGTAATAAGTGCAGGATTTTTCAAAAATAAAAAATAAAGAGAGAGACAAGCCTATCAACCATATTTATATCAACCATCGCTCCTATTATGGTTTTGTGAAGTTTTTCTGTGTAAGATAATGTATTTATTTGAATTTTCCAAAAATCATTTTTACCTATTTGTTAATACTTTTTTATTTTCTTTATTCTTTTTTTTTATATTTTTTTATTCGATATAATTTATTTACATTTCAAATGATTTCCCCTTTTTTAGCCCCCCCAATCCCCGAAAGTCCCGTAAGCCCCCTTCTCTTCCCCTGTCCTCCCTCCCACCCCTTCCCAGTTCCCCGTTCTGGTTTTGCCAAATACTGTTTCACTGAGTCTTTCCAGAACCAGGGACCACTCCTGCTTTCTTCTTGTATCTCATTTGATGTGTGGATTATGTTTTGGGTATTCCAGTTTTCTAGGTTAATAACCACTTATTAGTGAGTGCATACCATGATTCACCTTTTGAGTCTGGGTTACCTCACTTAGTATGATGTTCTCTAGCTCCATCCATTTGCCTAAGAATTTCATGAATTCATTGTTTCTAATGGCTGAATAGTACTCCATTGTGTAGATATACCACATTTTTTGTATCCACTCTTCTGTAGAGGGATACCTGGGTTCTTTCCAGCATCTGGCAATTATAAATAGGGCTGCTATGAACATAGTAGAGCATGTATCCTTATTACATGGTGGGGAATCCTCTGTGTATATGCCCAGGAGTGGTATAGCAGGATCTTCTGGAAGTGAGGTACCCAGTTTTCGGAGGAACCGCCAGACTGATTTCCAGAGTGGTTGTACCAATTTGCAACCCCACCAGCAGTGGAGGAGTGTTCCTCTTTCTCCGCACCCTCTCCAACACCTGCTGTCTCCTGAATTTTTAATCTTAGCCATTCTGACTGGTGTAAGATGAAATCTTAGGGTTGTTTTGATTTGCATTTCCCTAATGACTAATGAAGTTGAGCATTTTTTAAGATGCTTCTCCGCCATCCGAAGTTCTTCAGGTGAGAATTCTTTGTTTAACTCTGTACCCCATTTTTTAATAGGGTTGTTCGGTTTTCTGGAGTCTAACTTCTTGAGTTCTTTATATATATTGGATATTAGCCCTCTATCTGATGTAGGATTGGTGAAGATCTTTTCCCAATTTGTTGGTTGCCGATCTGTCCTCTTGATGGTGTCCTTTGCCTTACAGAAACTCTGTAACCTTATGAGGTCCCATTTGTCCATTCTTGCTCTTAGAGCATACGCTATTGGTGTTCTGTTCAGAAACTTTCTCCCTGTACCGATGTCCTCAAGAGTCTTCCCCAGTTTCTTTTCTATTAGCTTCAGAGTGTCTGGCTTTATGTGGAGGTCCTTGATCCATTTGGATTTGAGCTTAGTACAAGGAGACAAGGATGGATCAATTCGCATTCTTCTGCATGCTGACCTCCAGTTGAACCAGCACCATTTGTTGAAAAGGCTATCTTTTTTCCATTGGATGTTTTCAGCCTCTTTGTCGAGGATCAAGTGGCCATAGGTGTGTGGGTTCATTTCTGGATCTTCAATCCTGTTCCATTGATCCTCCTGCCTGTCACTGTACCAATACCATGCAGTTTTTAACACTATTGCTCTGTAGTATTGCTTGAGGTCAGGGATACTGATTCCCCCAGAATTTCTTTTGTTGCTGAGAATAGTTTTAGCTATCCTGGGTTTTTTGTTGTTCCAGATGAATTTAATAATTGCTCTTTCTAACTCTGTGAAGAAATGAGTTGGGATTTTGATGGGTATTGCATTGAATCTGTATAGTGCTTTAGGCAAAATGGCCATTTTAACTATATTGATTCTACCGGTCCATGAGCATGGGAGGTTTTCCCATTTTTTGAGGTCTTCTTCCATTTCCTTCTTCAGAGTCTTGAAGTTCTTGTCATATAGATCTTTCACATGTTTGGTAAGAGTCACCCCAAGATACTTTATACTGTTTGTGGCTATTGTGAAGGGGGTCATTTCCCTAATTTCTTTCTCAGCCTGCTTATCCTTTGAGTATAGGAAGGCCACTGATTTGCTTGAGTTGATTTTGTAACCTGCCACTTTGCTGAAGTTGTTTATCAGCTGTAGGAGCTCTCTAGTGGAGTTCTTTGGGTCACTTAGGTAGACGATCATGTCGTCTGCAAATAATGATAGTTTGACTTCCTCCTTTCCAATTTGTATCCCTTTGACCTCCTTATGTTGTCGAATTGCCCGAGCTAGTACCTCAAGTACAATATTGAAAAGATAAGGAGAAAGGGGGCAGCCTTGTCTGGTCCCTGATTTCAGTGGGATTGCTTCAAGTTTCTCTCCGTTTAGTTTGATGCTGGCTACCGGTTTGCTGTATATTGCTTTTACTATGTTTAGGTATGGGCCTTGAATTCCTGTTCTCTCCAAGACTTTAAGCATGAAAGGATGCTGAATTTTGTCAAATGCTTTTTCAGCATCCAATGAAATGACCATGTGGTTTTGTTCTTTGAGTTTGTTTATGTAGTGGATTGTATTGATGGATTTCCGTATATTGAACCAACCCTGCATTCCCGGGATAAAGCCTACTTGATCATGGTGGATGATCGTTTTGATGTGTTCTTGGATTCGGTTGGCAAGAATTTTATTGAGTATTTTTGCATCGATGTTCATAAGGGAAATTGGTCTGAAGTTCTCTTTCTTTGTTGGATCTTTGTGTGGCTTTGGTATCAGCGTAATTGTGGCTTCATAGAAGGAATTGGGTAGTGTTCCTTCTGTTTCTATTTTGTGGAATAGTTTGAAGAGTATTGGTGTTAACTCTTCTTTGAAGGTCTGGTAGAATTCTGCACTGAAACCATCTGGTCCTGTGCTTTTTTTGGTTGGAAGACTTTCTATGACTCCTTCTATTTCTTTAGGCTTTATGGGACTGTTCAGATGGTCTAGTTGGTCCTGATTTAATTTTGGTATTTGGTATCTGTCAAGGAAATTGTCCATTTCCTCCAGATTCTCCAGTTGTGTTGAGTACAGGCTCTTGTAGTAGGATCTGATGATTTTTTGGATTTCCTCAGTTTCCGTTGTTATGTCTCCCTTTTCATTTCTAAGTTTGTTAATTTGGATACTTTCTCTGTGCCCTTTGGTCAGTCTGGCTAAGGGTTTATCTATCTTGTTGATTTTCTCAAAGAACCAGCTCCTGGTTGTGTTGATTTTTTGTATGGTTCTCTTTGTTTCTACTTGATTGATTTCGGCCCTGAGTTTGATGATTTCCTGCCTTCTACTCCTCCTGGGTGAAATAGCTTCTTTTTGTTCTAGGACTTTCAGGTGTGTCATTAAGTTGGTAATGTATGCTCTCTCCATTTTCTTTTTGGAGGCACTCAGGGCTATGAGTTTTCCTCTTAGCACTGCTTTCATTGTGTCCCATAGATTTGGGTATGTTGTGTTTTCATTTTCATTGTGTTCTAAAAAGTCATTAATTTCTTTCTTTATTTCTTCCTTGACCAAGGTATCATTGAGTAGAGTATTGTTCAATTTCCACGTGTATGTGGGTTTTCTTTTGTTTCTGTTGCTATTGAAGACCACTTTTATTCCATAGTGATCAGATAGGAGGCATGGGATTAGTTCTATCTTCTTATATTTGTTGAGGTCTGTCTTGTGACCAATTATATGGTCGATTTTGGAGAAGGTACCATGAGGTGCTGAAAAAAAGGTATATTCTTTTGTTTTAGGATAGAATGTTCTATCTATATCAGTTAAATCTAATTGGTCCAAAGCTTCAATTAGTTTCATTGTGTCCTTGTTTAGTTTCTGTTTTCCTGATCGGTCCACTGAGGAAAGTGCAGTGTTGAAGTCACCCACAATTATTGTGTTAGGTGCAATGTGTGCTTTGAGTTTTAATAAAGTTTCTTTTATGAAAGAGGGTGCCCTTGCATTTGGAGCATAGATGTTCAGGATTGAGAGTTCTTCTTGTTGTATTTTTCCTTTGACCAGCAAGAAGTGTCCCTCAGAGTCTCTTTTGATGACTTTGGGTTGAAAGTCAATTTTATCTGATATTAAAATGGCTACTCCAGCTTGTTTCCTGAGACCATTTGCTTGTAAAATTGTCTTCCAGCCTTTTACTCTAAGGTAGTGTTTGTCTTTGACCCTTAGGTGTGTTTCCTGTAAGCAGCAAAATGTAGGGTCCTGTTTACGTATCCAGTCAGTTAGTCTGTGTCTTTTTATTGGGGCATTGAGTCCATTGATGTTAAGAGATATTAAGGAATAGTGATTGTTACTTCCTATCATTTTTGACGTTATTTTTTAAATTTGATTGTTTAGCTTCTTTTGGGTTTGATGAAAGGTTACTATCTTGCTTTTTTCAGGGTGAAGTTTCCCTCCTTGTATTGGTGTTGTCCTCCTATTATCCTTTTTAGGGCTGGGTTTGTGGATAGATATTGGGTGAACTTGGTTTTGTCGTGAAATATCTTAGTTTCTCCATCTATGGTGATTGAGAGTTTTGCTGGATATAGTAGTTTTGGTTGGCATTTGTGTTCTCTTAGAGTCTGCATGAGATCTGCCCAGGACCTTCTAGCCTTCATAGTCTCAGGTGAAAAGTCTGCTGTGATTCTGATAGGTCTTCCTTTATATGTTACTTGGCCTTTTTCTCTTACTGCCTTTAATATTCTTTCTTTGTTTAGAACATTTGGTGTTTTGATTATTATGTGACGGGAAGTATTTCTGTTCTGGTCCAGTCTGTTTGGAGTTCTGTAGGCTTCTTGTATATTCATGGGCATCTCTCTCTTTAGGTTAGGGAAGTTTTCTTCCATAATTTTATTGAAGATATTTGCTGGCCCTTTAAGTTGTAAATCTTCACTCTCATCTATGCCTATAATCCTTAGGTTTGGTCTTCTCATTGTGTCCTGGATTTCCTGGATATTTTGGGTTACAAGCTTTTTGCATTTTGCATTTTCTTTAACTGTTGAGTCCATGGTTTCTATGGAATCTTCAGCATCTGAGATTCTTTCTTCTATTTCTTGTATTCTGTTGTTGATATTTGCATCTCTGTCCCCTGATTTCTTCCCAAGACTTTCTATATCCAAAGTTGTCTCCTTTTGAGTTTTCTTAGTTGTTTCTACTTCTGTTTTTAGATCCTGGATGGTTTTGCTTAGCTCCTTCACTTGCTTGTTTGTGCTTTCCTGTAATTCTTTAAGATATTTTTGTGTTTTTTCTTTCATGACCTCAGCCTGTTGACCAAAGTTCTCCTGTATTTCTTTAAGAGATTTTTGTGTTTCGTCTTTCATGACCTCAGCCTGTTGACCAAAGTTCTCCTGTATTTCTTTAAGTGTTTTTTGCATTTCCTCCTTGTTGGCTTTTGTATTCTCCTGCATTTCTTTCAATGATTTTTGTGTTTCCCTTGCAAGGGCTTCTAACTTTTGATCCATTTTCTCCTGAATGTCCTTCATGTGTTCCTGTACCAGCGTCATGACCAGTGATTTTAAATCCAAATCTTGTTTTACTGGTGTGATGGGGTATCCAGGACTTGCTGGTAGAGGAGAATTTGGTTCAGATGTTGCCATATTGCCTTGATTTCTGTTAGTGACGTTCCTGCGTTTGCCTTTTGCCATCTAGCTCTCACTGGTGTTACTTGGTCTTGTCAGTGCTGGACTCACCAGTGCAAGCTGCCCCTTCCCCGTTGGCCTCTGGTGCACAGCTTACACTCTGCACTGCCTGTAGACAGGGTGCTGTTGTCCAGGCTGTTCAGATCCCGAAGCAGGCACCTGAAGGCTCCCGCTGGGGCCCGCAGGATTTATTGGAGCACACTGACTTCTCCCAGCTGGCCGCCCGGAAGCCCCCACTAGCCTCTTGAGGGACCTGGAGATGTGGCGGCCACCCAGGCTGATCTGAAGCGGAGAGAGTTGACCTGAGGGCTTCTGCCTGAGGCCTTGCCCCAGATTGTGTCTGTGGGCCAGATGGAGCCCGTGTGCACCCCCAGGGAGCTCCGAAGGTGTATGTTGCTGTGACCTCCCCTGTGTTCCGCTCACTCTGCTGGGCAGCCGATTTCCCCAACCGGGCTGGCACACACTAGGTTAGCCTTGTCGCCCGGGCCCTGAGTCCAGGCAAACGCCTGGGAGGCCAAGGTCCGAGCAAAGTTCCCCTAGGGCTATGACTGTTATTTGGGTCCGCCAGGTGACCCGGATGGCGGGCGTGCGCGTCCGCGCTCCCCGAAAGCACCGGGAGAGTCTGTTGTGCTAATAACCTCCTGGGCGGGTTGACACACAGATGGCCCACCAAGCCGCCCAGTTCTTGGGGTCAGTCCTGTGCCTTTTGGGGCCTAGACCCCCGTTTTGTTAGCCTCAGGCTACGCTTGTTAGCAGTCTCTGCCCTCCCGAGCACTCTGGGTCCTGTAGGCAAAATGGCGGCGCGTGCGCCGGCCAGGGCAAAAAAAAACTCCTGGCTGGGTTGGCGCCCCGATGGCCACTCGAACAGCCCAGGGCCTGGGTGCAGGCCAACGCCCGTCTGGCTCAGACCCCTGCGGTGTTGGGCCTAGGATTATGTTTGTGTACCTCAGTCTGACCGATCTCTGGAGCCTGGGATCAAGATGGAGGTGAGTCTCTCCTGACTGGTGGGAAGCCGAGTTCTGAAGTGGCTTCCGTGCAGCGAAAGGCTCCGCAGAACCGCAGCTGCTTGCCGCCCGGCTGGTCAGCGAAGGTCAGTGGTCGTGGGCGCAGGGCCTAACTGGACCCTGTGTCGCCTTGGTTCCACCGCTGATGGCCCTTCAGCTGGAGCAGCCACTGCTACCGCCACCGCCGCCGCCGCCGCCGCCTCCTTATTTTCTTTATTCTTTGTTTACATTCCAAATGCTTTCCCCCTTCCCAGTTCCTCCGTCCCCAT
Organism: Apodemus sylvaticus; assembly: GCF_947179515.1. Taxonomy (NCBI): domain Eukaryota; kingdom Metazoa; phylum Chordata; class Mammalia; order Rodentia; family Muridae; genus Apodemus; species Apodemus sylvaticus. Next base: position 68,378,811 of record NC_067495.1, on the reverse strand, counting down.
ATGTCCCATAAGCCCTCTTCTCTCCACCCATTCCCCAATCACTCCCTCCCATTTCTCTGTCCTGGTACTCCCCTACAATGCTGGATCAAGCTTTAATTAGCATATCAAATACTTTTCTTTTGACTTCAGAAATTAAGACAGACCAAGAACTAATGAGAATGCTTTATAAATACTCAAGACATTCTGCATTCTAGTACTAAGATATGAAAGACTGACTTAGCATAATACTGACATCAAGATCTTAGACCTCTATGGAGGTAGGCTCCTAGGAATTTGATGCATGCTCTAGTAATTTGAAGAAATGGAGAGGATGCGATTATCCTTGTAAGAGTTTTAACCTGAGTGAAGGAAAGAACTCTGAAGCCTAGAAGGATTTGTAGTAGAAAACAAAGGTGGGCTATTTAAAGTTTTGGGAAATACCCATCTGTAATTTGAATATAATAGACTAACCTTTCCATTAATGATGGCATGATCATTTTACTTTTTAAATTATTTACTCCCCAATATGCAAGAAACCCTCATGTCCATCTTCACTGCCATATGAAACAAAGCTTGTTAGTGTCTATGCATCATACAAACATTTGGAACGTGAAAGCAAGAAGTTGTCAAGTTCCAGGTTATCATTCAGACCAAGTCTGAAGCCAATGTGGGCTTCCTGAGGCCTAGGATCATAAACACTAAAGTATTCCTCATGGTCCACGAATAACACTCTTCATGATCATCAGACCTAGTCCAAAGCCAGGTAATATACTATAACACTATTAAGGCCTCCTTACTATTAACTTGTGATTATCTGTCAGGCTGTTCTGACGATGGCCAGCTTACCTGTGGAGGGAGACCCAGCTAGGTGGGGTGCGTAAGCAGGCCCGTTTTGGTGAGGGCCTGTTTTGGTGTGGGCCAATATACCTGTTGAGGGAGGCGACCTGGTTAGGGAAGTAGAGTCTGGTCTGGCAGCTGGAGACGCTGTGGGGCCTGTTCCATGCTCCAGCATGGTGGGTTTTGATAAGAGACAGCCCATGATTTTTAAAGCTTTTATAGAAAAGCAGGGGCATAGAAAAGCAGGGGCAAAGAAAAGAGATAGAAAAGTAAAGAGGGAAAGAAGAGATCTAGAGGTTAGTGCTGGCCGTCGCCATGTGGAAAGAGAATGGAGAGAGGAGGGAGCAGGGAGCAGGGAGCAAGAGACAAGAAGACAGGAAAAGAGGAAAGGGCAAGAGAGAGGGACAAGAGGTCACATACCCACTTTTATAGTGGGCTGGGCTACCTGGCCGTTGCCAGGTAACTGTGGAGTGGAGCAAACCTGCCTGTATCCAAGTGACTGTGGGGGTGGAGTCCAGATAGAATTCTAGGGGCCTGAGGCACAGCCCTACATGATGATGGCCATAGGGTTATCTACTACAATTTTTCTGTTTATCCAGAAAATACATGTGAAATTTCTTTCAATGCTGTTTTGTATTCTTTACTGTAGAAGTCTAGCAACCTTTCATTAAATTTATTCAACAGAATCTTATTTATCAATGGAAATAGTTTTACTTTTTCTTTTCCAGTATGAATATGCATAATTTTGTCCCCTGGCATAATGGCCAGGCTAGGACCTCCAGTCTAATGTCTTCTTCATCTGGCTCTTACTGGGAAATAATTTTGTTCCTTCCCTGTTAGCTGGGAGTTGTCCATAGGTGTCCTTCAAGTTGTGATTGTTTCTTCCTAACCTTAATAAAACTGTTTAAATCACAAACGAATTTGTAAAATGCTGTTTTGGAAATGGAGAAACCTATGTATATAGTTGTTGTTTTCTAAACTCACATAATTTGCTTGCATACATTTCTTTGTAGAGTTCTAAAAATAAATCTACATGTCTTATATCCTTTGTTAATATGGCACATTACATTGAGCTTTTTTCATATGTGGAAACTACAGTGTTAATAATATTCCTTTTATGTATAAAGGTTTACCCAGTTACTGCAATAAATCAGTCTGTTTTTGCCACTTGCAAAAAATAGTAATATTCCTTTTATTTTTTCGTGTTATAATTACACCATTCTTCCATTCCATTTTCTCCCATCAAACCCTCCCTAAGATATACCCTCCTTACTCTCTTTCAAATTTTCAAGGTATGCATTTCAACATTTAGTGGTCCTTAATAGAGTGGGCAACAAGGCAATAATCCAGGAGGCCAGGGCCACTGATCTGAAAAGTTAGTGACCAGACCTCCTCTGGGTCCCTACTGAGGGTATGAGAAACAGCAACACTGAAATCATTGTCTGAAGGAGATTTTCAGTTTTTAAAATTTATATAATTGACATCTTCATTTCCAGCATCTTTATGGTTTTTTTCCTTAAAAATATTTTTATCTTGCCCAGTTACTGAGCCATCACCAAGGACTCAGCTGCCTCCTCCTCATCCCCCAGTGCTACTGGAAGCTTTGTCTGCTGCACCCCTGGCCCTTGCCTACCTTCTCCCTCAGCCCATTTCCATGGAAGAAAATGAATAGTATCATATATCCACTATCCAGAACCTACACTCTTTAGGCCCCTTTGCTGATGCAAGTAAGGGTGATGACCTGCTTTCTGCTGGCACTGAGGATTATATCCATATAAGAATTCAACAGAGAGCCAGGCGGTGGTGACACACGCCTGTAATCCCAGCACACTGGGAGGCAGAGGCAGGCGGATTTCTGAGTTGTAGGCCAGCCTGGTCTACAGAGTGAGTTCCAGGACAGCCAGGGCTATACAGAGAAACCCTGTCTCGGGGAAAAACCAAATCCAAAAAAAAAAAAAAACAAAAAACAAAAAACAAAAAACAAACAACAGCAACAACAACAAAAAAAGAATTTAACAGAGAAACAGCAAGAAGACCCTTCAAGGGATCGCTGGTGATTACGATAAAAAGAAACTAGTGAAGGCGTTTAAGAAGAAATTTGCCTCAGTGAAACAGTATTTGGCAAAACCAGAACGGGGAACTGGGAAGGGGTGGGAGGGAGGACAGGGGAAGAGAAGGGGGCTTACGGGACTTTCGGGGAGTGGGGGGGGCTAGAAAAGGGGAAATCATTTGAAATGTAAATAAATTATATCAAATAAAAAAAAAGACAAAAAAAAAGGCAAAAAAAAAAAAAAAGAAGATAGCATCCTTCCTTATTCTCTTATTATGCATGTTAAGTATTAATGTATATTAAAGGAAACACTAAAATGTTATAAAATTATTAATTGTCTAAAAAAAAAAAAAAAAAAAAAAAAGAAGAAATTTGCCTGCAATGGTACTGTAATTTAGCATCCAGAATATGGAGAAGTAATTCAGCTCCAGGGTGACCAGCGCAAGAACATATGCCAGTTCCTTATAGAGATTGGACTGGCTAAGGACAATCAACTGAAGGTTCATGGGTTTTAAGTGCTTGTAGCTCTCTGAAGCTTAAGTGAGGATTTTCTTGCAATAAGTAGAATTTCCCTTCTGTCCCTTGTCACAAGTTTAAAAACTTCACAGTTTATTTAATATAATCATTTGGAGTCTGCTTTTAACTTGGACTGGTTAACTAATTCATGCAATAAACTGAAAAGAGCCATACAAATATTTCTGTCTCTTGGCTGAATAACTTCATATTCTGTAAGAAAATTCTAATTACATTTACCATTTATATCCTTTTTGGATCTCATTGAGTTTTTAAGTTGTTTTATTCTTTGACTATTTCTTACATGTAAACAACATATTTTAAAAATTGTATAAATTGAGAATTTTGTACAATTTATTTTGATCTAATTTGTCACCAACTTCTCCTACTAACTCCACCAATATCCACCCCATTTCCTTAATCACCAATAATTTTACATTTTTGTTTTTTAAACAATCAACCCTGCAAATTAGGTGTTTGTGGTATGAAAAATCATCTAATCATCTAGCAAGGTTTACTAATCAGGAGTCACTCTCCTAAAAGAAACAGACTCTCCCCCCGCTAAAATTAGGTCCATAGGTCTGTGATTATAGGTGATGGTTTACAAACCTATTTTCTGCCCCGTGTCAGAATACTGCCTGTTTTGGTCTTATCCAGGTGTCGTTCAACCAGAGACTTTGTGAGCTCTTGAATCCTGTAATGTCTAGAAGACAGTGTTTTGGGTTTTTGTTTGTTTGTTTGTTTGCCAAATCATCCTTACCTCTGGCTCTTAAAATATTTCTTTCTTTTTTCTTTTTTTTTTAATTCGATATATTCTTTATTTACATTTCAAATGATTTCTCCTTTTCTGGCTCCCCACTCCCGAAAGTCCCATAAGCCCTATTCCCTCCCCCTGTTCCCCACCCACCCCTTCCCACTTCCCTGTTCTGGTTTTGCCCTATACTGCTTCACTGAGTCTTTCCAGAACCAGGCCACTCCTCCATTCTTCTTGGACATTATTTAATATGTGGATTATGTCTTATTATTGTCATTGTCCCCGAGCATGTGTGATATAAATGTCCCATTTGTAGCTGAGGACTTCTTTGACATTAATTTTCTGCACTTGGACAAGTTATAAATTTCTGCATTAACCTCTGTCTATTATACAAAGAAACTTCTTTGCTAAGGTCTGAGAGATGCAATAGTCTATAGATAGAGATACACATTTAGGAGCAAGTAAAATATAGTAGAAAGTTTACCTCTGGGGCTTGTGAGCTTCCTACTGTGAGTTCATGCCACATTTATAGTGTCAAGCATGTGCTTTTTCCTATGGAATGGATCTTAAGTAGAAGCAGAAAATGATTGTTTACTCCTAATAAACTCCTACTCATTTGTGTCCATGGATCTACGTTACACCACTCATCATTTCTTTAGTTCAGAGGTCACAGCTGGGTAAGACAGCTGGTGATTTCCCATTCTGCTAGTTTGCATAGCATCTTCCAGTACTATGAAAATTAGCCAACAGGGAGAAAACTTTCTGGTCAGTAACAATGTAATTTTTTTCGTCTTCTGTGACCAACATGTGTAATGTCCTTATCATAACTGTTTCACCATGAAGATGTGGTGGGCAACCAAGAACAATGTCAACACCTTGTATTCTTTCGCTGGGGCTGAGTTTTACTTCTTTTTTTATGTGTTTTATTAGATATTTTCTTCATTTACATTTCAAATGTTATCCCCTTTTCTGGTTTTCCCTCAGGAAATCTCTGTTCCTTCCCCCTCCTCCTGCTCAGAAACCCACCCACTCCTGCTTCCCTGTCCTGGCATTCCCCTACACTGGGGTATTAACCTTTCAAAGGATCAAGGGCCCCTCCTCTCATTGATGTCCAACAAGTCCATCCTCTGCTGTATATGTGCAGCTGGAACCACGGGTCCCTCCATGTGTATGTTTTGGTTAGTGGTTTAGTCCCTGAGAGCTCTGGGGTTACCAACAACTTTAGGGGACATACCTCACAATTAGCTTTGGGCTTTTTTTTTATTTGGCAACATATAGCTTCTGGGAAGAGCACAATCCCCTGTGTACAGTGACCACAATTAAACTCTTTTATGACTATATAGTATATAGTAGTTTTTCATATGGAATTTTTCAGATTTCCTTGGGAATATCCCCTCCCCAGAAATTCCTCAGTCCACTCCATTTCAATTCTTTAGTTATGATTACCTCTTATCGACAAAAACTAACCACCACCACCCAATTTTCATGTCCTTTTCTATGTTTCTAAACCCTAAGTTATCCCAAATCTAGACAAAAGCTCTTGCCAAGATTATTCTTGACCAAAAATAAAACTGAATTTCATTATAAATTGATATGATTTTCTAAAGCAAGGTTACTGTGTACTTTTAAGGTTACTTATGTGAGTGAGGTATATCCCAAGAAGAATGTGAAGTTTCCTAGTAGTGAGGTTATTAGTATCTATTCTAATAAAGTTTTGGTATTTTCTCTTTCCAATTTATCCTAGCAACATGGAATATCCCTTTCCTTATCTATGGAGAAGAGGTGGCAGATGTTCAAATATGTTTTTCTTTGTGTGCTTTTGACTCCGGTCTCCAAATCTCAAACATTTCATCCATTTGCTCATTCCTGTTGCTTTTCCCTGGCCACTCATTTAATATGTAACTACACACCTGTCACCTTCATTCTTTGTGCAAGTGCTTGTTGCACATCTCCATTTAGGCATTTTGAAATATATGACAGATTGTTCATGCCCATGTTGATGTGCAATTTCATCCTATGTTGTCAGGTAACAACTTCTGTAAAAATTTAATTAACAGTAAATTCAAGGAGGTTTAAATGATTCAATACTAGAGAATATTTGATGTTCACATATGCAAAATAATGTGTATTATATTGTTGCTTAGTTATTTCTGCTCTAGATATAGATTTGGTGTACTCACTTACACTGTTCAACATTTCCTTTTCATTCTTTGTGCTTTAATTATTTGTTCTATGTATGTAAAGTTTGAAAACACTACATTATAAGAATTTTTGAACTAGTTTTGGGAGACTCTTATTTGCTTCCTTAATTTTTGTGTTATGTTGTTAGCTATATGGGTTTATGATTTTTATATTTTCAGGATAGAAAAACTCTTCTATTATAGAAAAATCCCCACTCTTATTTAATAACACTTTATGTTGTACATTCAGCTTTATCTGATATTAGAATAGTATTAGTCAGTCCTTATTCAGAGGTTCAATTCCCCCATTTTCTCATCTTTAATCTGTATAAAATTTAATAAAGAGTATCTGCTTTGGGCAATGCATCTTTAAATAATATTTTAAAAACTTCACCTGCTAGTAGATTTTTTGATATTATCATTTATTCCATTTTGACAGAATGGTACAGAATGATTTCTTTTTTTCCTCTTTTCTATTTATTGAAAAGGGAAGTATAACTTCACCCTGGAAAAAGCAAGATAGTAACCTTTCATCAAACCCAAAAGAAGTTAAGCATTCAAATTTAAAAAATAACGTCAAAAATGATAGGAAGTAACAATCACTATTCCTTAATATCTCTTAACATCAATGGACTTAATGCCCCAATAAAAAGACACAGACTAACTAAATGGATACGTAAACAAGACCCTACATTTTGCTGCTTACAGGAAACACACCTCAGGGTCAAAGACAAACACTACCTTAGAGTAAAAGGCTGGAAGACAATTTTACAAGCAAATGGTCTCAGGAAACAAGCTGGAGTAGCCATTTTAATATCAGATAAAATTGACTTTCAACCCAAAGTCATCAAAAGAGACCCTGAGGGACACCTCTTGCTGGTCAAAGGAAAAATACAAAAAGAAGAACTGTCAATCCTGAACATCTATGCCCCAAATGCAAGGGCACCCTCTTTCGTAAAAGAAACTTTATTAAAACTAAAAGCACACATTGCACCTAACACAATAATTGTGGGTGACTTCAACACTGCACTTTCCTCAATGGACCGATCAGGAAAACAGAAACTAAACAGGGACACAATGAAACTAATTGAAGCTTTGGACCAATTAGATTTAACAGATATATATAGAACATACACTCCTAAAACAAAAGAATATACCTTTTTCTCAGCACCTCATGGTACCTTCTCCAAAATCGACCATATAATTGGTCACAAGACAGACCTCAACAAATATAAGAAGATAGAACTAATCCCATGCCTCCTATCTGATCACTATGGAGTAAAAGTGGTCTTCAATAGCAACAGAAACAACAGAAAGCCCACATACACGTGGAAATTGAACAATACTCTACTCAATGATACCTTGGTCAAGGAAGAAATAAAGAAAGAAATTAAAGACTTTTTAGAACACAATGAAAATGAAAACACAACATACCCAAATCTATGGGACACAATGAAAGCAGTGCTAAGAGGAAAACTCATAGCCCTGAGTGCCTCCAAAAAGAAAATGGAGAGAGCATACATTACCAGCTTAATGACACACCTGAAAGCCCTAGAACAAAAAGAAGCTATTTCGCCCAGGAGGAGTAGAAGGCAGGAAATCATCAAACTCAGGGCCGAAATCAATCAAGTAGAAACAAAGAGAACCATACAAAAAATCAACAATACCAGGAGCTGGTTCTTTGAGAAAATCAACAAGATAGATAAACCCTTAGCCAGAATGACCAAAGGGCACAGAGAAAGTATCCAAATTAACAAACTTAGAAATGAAAAGGGAGATATAACAACGGAAACTGAGGAAATCCAAAAAATCATCAGATCCTACTATAAGAGCCTATACTCAACACAACTGGAGAATCTGGAGGAAATGGACAATTTCCTTGACAGATACCAAATACCAAAATTAAATCAGGACCAACTAGACCATCTAAACAGTCCCATAATGCCTAAAGAAATAGAAGGAGTCATAGAAAGTCTTCCAACCAAAAAAAGCACAGGACCAGATGGCTTCAGTGCAGAATTCTACCAGACCTTCAAAGAAGAGTTAACACCAATACTCTTCAAACTATTCCACAAAATAGAAACAGAAGGAACACTACCCAATTCCTTCTACGAAGCCACAATTACGCTGATACCAAAGCCACACAAAGATCCAACAAAGAAAGAGAACTTCAGACCAATTTCCCTTATGAACATCGATGCAAAAATACTCAATAAAATTCTTGCCAACCGAATCCAAGAACACATCAAAACGATCATCCACCATGATCAAGTAGGCTTTATCCCGGGAATGCAGGGTTGGTTCAATATACGGAAATCCATCAATACAATCCACTACATAAACAAACTCAAAGAACAAAACCACATGGTCATTTCATTGGATGCTGAAAAAGCATTTGACAAAATTCAGCATCCCTTCATGCTTAAAGTCTTGGAGAGAACAGGAATTCAAGGCCCATACCTAAACATAGTAAAAGCAATATACAGCAAACCGGTAGCCAGCATCAAACTGAATGGAGAGAAACTTGAAGCAATCCCACTGAAATCAGGGACCAGACAAGGCTGCCCCCTTTCTCCTTATCTTTTCAATATTGTACTTGAGGTACTAGCTCGGGCAATTCGACAACATAAGGAGGTCAAAGGGATACAAATTGGAAAGGAAGAAGTCAAACTATCATTATTTGCAGACGACATGATCGTCTACCTAAGTGACCCAAAGAACTCCACTAGAGAGCTCCTACAGCTGATAAACAACTTCAGCACAGTGGCAGGTTATAAAATCAACTCAAGCAAATCAGTGGCCTTCCTATACTCAAAGGATAAGCAGGCTGAGAAAGAAATTAGGGAAATGACCCCCTTCACAATAGCCACAAACAGTATAAAGTATCTTGGGGTGACTCTTACCAAACATGTGAAAGATCTGTATGACAAGAACTTCAAGACTCTGAAGAAGGAAATGGAAGAAGACCTCAAAAAATGGGAAAACCTCCCATGCTCATGGACCGGTAGAATCAATATAGTTAAAATGGCCATTTTGCCTAAAGCACTATACAGATTCAATGCAATACCCATCAAAATCCCAACTCAATTCTTCACAGAGTTAGAAAGAGCAATTATCAAATTCATCTGGAACAACAAAAAACCCAGGATAGCTAAAACTATTCTCAGCAACAAAAGAAATTCTGGGGGAATCAGTATCCCTGACCTCAAGCAATACTACAGAGCAATAGTGTTAAAAACTGCATGGTATTGGTACAGTGACAGGCAGGAGGATCAATGGAACAGGATTGAAGATCCAGAAATGAACCCACACACCTATGGCCACTTGATCCTCGACAAAGAGGCTGAAAACATCCAATGGAAAAAAGATAGCCTTTTCAACAAATGGTGCTGGTTCAACTGGAGGTCAGCATGCAGAAGAATGCGAATTGATCCATCCTTGTCTCCTTGTACTAAGCTCAAATCCAAATGGATCAAGGACCTCCACATAAAGCCAGACACTCTGAAGCTAATAGAAAAGAAACTGGGGAAGACCCTTGAGGACATCGGTACAGGGAGAAAGTTTCTGAACAGAACACCAATAGCGTATGCTCTAAGAGCAAGAATTGACAAATGGGACCTCATAAAATTACAAAGTTTCTGTAAGGCAAAGGACACCATCAAGAGGACAAATCGGCAACCAACAAATTGGGAAAAGATCTTCACCAATCCTACATCAGATAGAGGGCTAATATCCAATATATATAAAGAACTCAAGAAGTTAGACTCCAGAAAACCAAACAACCCTATTAAAAAATGGGGGTACAGAGTTAAACAAAGAATTCTCACCTGAAGAACTTCGGATGGCGGAGAAGCATCTTAAAAAATGCTCAACTTCATTAGTCATTAGGGAAATGCAAATCAAAACAACCCTAAGATTTCATCTTACACCAGTCAGAATGGCTAAGATTAAAAATTCAGGAGACAGCAGGTGTTGGAGAGGGTGTGGAGAAAGAGGAACACTCCTCCACTGCTGGTGGGGTTGCAAATTGGTACAACCACTCTGGAAATCAGTCTGGCGGTTCCTCCGAAAACTGGGCACCTTACTTCCAGAAGATCCTGCTATACCACTCCTGGGCATATACCCAGAAGACTCCCCACCATGTAATAAGGATACATGTTCTACTATGTTCATAGCAGCCCTATTTGTAATTGCCAGATGCTGGAAAGAACCCAGGTATCCCTCAACAGAAGAGTGGATGCAAAAAATGTGGTATATCTACACAATGGATTACTATTCAGCCATTAGAAACAATGAATTCATGAAATTCTTAGGCAAATGGATGGAGCTAGAGAATATCATACTAAGTGAGGTAACCCAGACTCAAAAGGTGAATCATGGTATGCACTCACTAATAAGTGGATATTAACCTAGAAAACTGGAATACCCAAAGCATAATCCACACATCAAATGAGGTACAAGAAGAAAGGAGGAGTGACCCCTGGTTCTGGAAAGACTCAGTGAAACAGTATTCAGCAAAACCAGAACGGGGAAGTGGGAAGGGGTGGGTGGGAGGACAGGGGAAGAGAAGGGGGCTTGAGGGACTTTCGGGGAGTGGGGGGGCTAGAAAAGGGGAAATCATTTGAAATGTAAATAAATTATGTCGAATAATAAAAAAAAGAAAAAAAAAGAAAAGGGAAGTATCAACACTTTATGATAAAATTAAAGATTTACATGGAATATATTTCAGATAAACCTGTTAAAATGACAATTTTCATGGAAAATTAAAGAGTAAAGTGGTAGACACGTAAAACATTGCTAAATTAATTGAATTATGGGATATAAACATTTTATGATAGAATTGAAGATTTATGTGGAAAAATATTTTTCATAAAATTGTAGAAAAAAGTAGAAAAACATCTTAGAATTTAAAATCATCACAGAAAATTTTATATAGATATAATAATGGTAGGCATAAAAGTATTACTAAGCTGATTGAAAGTGGAATTATAAACATTTACTGATAAACTTGAAGATTTACATGGAAAATATTTCAGGTAAAATTCAAGAAATATATAAAAAACAAGTTAAAATTGACTATTTCATGGCAAATTTTACATATAAAATGGTAGATATAAAAACTCTGTCTAATTTAATTGAAGGTGGACTCAGAAACATTTGTGATAAAATCAAAGATTTACATTGAAAACATTTCTGATAAAATAAAGGAAGTATATAGAAAGACATTAAAATTGAAAATTATCATGAAAAACACTGCAGATAAAATGGTAGACATAAAAAACATTACTAAATTAATTAAAAGGGGAATTACAAATATTTTCTGATAAAATTGAAGATTTACATGAGAAATATTTTGTTAGTCTATGTCATTTTATTGGGGAGTTGAGTCCATTGTTGTTAAGAGATATTAAGGAATAGTAATTGTTGCTTCCTGTTTTTTTATGTTATTTTTATGTTTGTGTAGGTATCTTCTTTTGAGTTTGTTGGAAGATTATTTTCTTGCTTTTTCTAGGGTGTAGTTTCCCTTCTTGTGTTGGTATTTTCCATCAATTATCCTTTGTAGTGCTGGATTTGTGGACAGATATTGTGTAAATTTGGTTTTATCATGGAATATCTTGGTTTCTCCATCTATGATGATTGAGAGTTTTGCTGGGTATAGTAGCCTGGGCTGGCATTTGTGTTCTCTTAAGGTCTGTATGAGGTCTGCCCAGGATCTTCTGGCTTTCACCATCTCTGGTGAGAAGTCTGGTGAAATTCTGATAGGTCTGCCTTTATAAGTTGCTTGCCCTTTTTCTCTTACTGCTTTTAATATTCTTTCTTTGTTTAGTGAATTTGGTGTTTTGATTATTATGTGCCAGGAAGACTTTCTGTTCTGGCCCAGTCTCTGTGGAGTTCTGAAGGCTTCTTGTATATTCATGGGCATCTCTTTCTCTAGGTTAGGGAAGTTTTCTTCTACAATTTTGTTGAAGATATTTACTGGGCCTTTAAGATGTTAATCCTTGCTCTCATCTATACCTATAATCCTTAGGTTTTGTCTTCTCATTGTGTCCTGGAGTTCCTGGATATTTTGGGTTACCAGCTTTATACATTTTTGACTGTTGAGTCAATGTTTTCTATGGTATATTCAGCACCTGAGGTTCTTTCTTCCATCTCTTGTATTCTGTTGTTGATGCTTGAATGCTTTCCAAGGTTTTCTATCTCCAGAGATGTCTCACTTTGTGATTTCTTTATTATTTCTACTTCTGCTTTTAGATCCTGGATGGTTTTGTTCAGTTCCTTCACTTGATTGTTTGTGTTTTCCTGTAATTTTTAAAGGGATTTTTGTGTCTCTTCTTTAAGGGCTTCTGCCTGTTGACCCATGATCTCCTGTATTTCTTTAAGCGATTTTTGTGTTTCCTCTTTAAGGGCTTTTACCTGTTGACCGATGCTCTTCTGTTAAGGAAGTTATTTAAGTCTTTTTTGAAGATCTCCATCAGCATTATGAGATACGATTTTAAATCCAACTCTTGCTTTTCCAGTGTGTTGGGGTATCCATGACTTGCTGTGGTGGGAGAACTCAGTTCTGATGTTGCCATGTGGCCTTAGTTTCTGTTGCTAGGGTTCTTGTGCTTGCCTTTTGACATCTGGTACTAGTTGGTATTGTTGTCTCTGGCTGGAGTTTATTCCTCCTGTGGGCCTGTAAGCCTGTGCTCTTACTCCTCTGAGTTCAAAAGTGAAAGTACTGCTGGGAGATCTCTCTCTCTCCTGGCAGGCTAAGCACAGAAGGCTGTGGAGTTTCCTGGGCTCCCTGATGCAAATGGTGGCAGAAAGTCTTCAGTCCCAGCTGCTCCACTGATCATAGGCCCTGTGTGCTCCTAGCAGGTTCTGTCCAGAGAGAAGGTGGAGATCTCACCTCTGTGCTCAGAAGTGAAAGTGCTGCTGGGAGATCCCAGCTACTCCACTGATACAGAATGCTTTCAACTTTAGTTGACATTTTTTTGTCCTTCTGGGGATGAAAACCAAGGCCTTGCACATACTCTACCCCTCCCACACAATCTTAGATTACTGAAATCTTCAGATTTTGACTACATTCTAGTGAAACGTAAAAAAATTTACTTCAATAATGCTATATTTCCTCTTTCTTTTTATACTATTAATCTTATGCATATTATGTCATATGATATAATGTTGTTTTATTTAATTTTATAATTTTCAAAATGTAAGCTCCTTGATCAAAGACACTCAGTTCTGAGAACTATGAAGAATAAGTTTATAAGGAGGTTTTGTATGTTTTTATATACTAAACAATGGCAGGCATTATGCTATAGAAGCCATTACAAAATAAGATACATGTCATTTCTTTTCATATGAAAAACTTTCTTAGCTTTTATTACATACTGGATCTGATAATATTATTTTCAAAAAAATTGTGTTTATCCAAGAATATTGTTACTGACTTTGGAAATCTTTGCTAGATTCAGTACTCTTGTTTGGTTTTTGTTGATGCAGTTGTCATTTGTATGTTTGACTGACTAATTGGTTATTTCTTCTTTCTTTTATTCATTTTTTCTATATTCTTTGGTTACATTCCATATGATATTTCCTTTTCCGGTTCCCCCCTCACCATAAATCCCATGAGCCCTCTTTCCTTCTCCCATTCCCCAATCAACCCCCTCACATTTCTAGACCCTGGTACTCCCCTACAATGCTGCATCAAGCCTTTCCAGGACCAGGACCCTCTCCTTCCTTCTTCTTGGTAAATATTTGATATGTGAGTTGTGTCATGGGTATTCATAGCTTCAGGGCTAATATCCACTTATTAGTGACTGCATTCCATGTGTGTTGTTTTGTGATTGGATTACCTCACTTAGGATGATATTTCCCATTTCCAACCATTTGTCTAAGAATTTCATGAATTCATTATTTTTAATTGCTGAGTAGTATTCCATTGTGTAAATATACCACATTTTCTGTATCCATTCCTCCATTGAGGGATATCTGGATTCTTTTCAGCTTGTGTATATTATAAATAGGGCTGCTATGAACATAGTGGAGCATGTGTCCTTATTGCATGCTGGGGAATCCTCTGGGTATATGCCCAGGAGTGGTATAGAAGGGTCCTCCAGAAGTGTCATGTCCAGTTTTCTGAGGAACCACCAGACTGATTTCCAGAGTGGTTGTACCAACTTGCAATCCCACCAGCAGTGGAGGAGTGTTTCTCTTTCTCCACATCCTCGCCAACACCTGCTGTCTCCTGAGTTTTGACCTTAACCATTCTGACTGGTGTGAGGTGAAATCTCAGGGTTGTTTTGATTTGCATTTCCCTAATGAGTAATGATGTTCTTAAGGTGCTTCTGAGCCTTTCGAAGTTCTTTAGGGGAAAATTCTTTGTTTATGTCTGTACCCCATTTTTAAATAGAGTTATTTGGCTCTCTGGAGTCTAATTTCTTGAGTTCTTTGTATATATTATATATTAGCCCTCTGTCGGATGTAGGGTTGGTAAAGATCTTTTCCCAATTTTTTGGTTGCCATTTTGTCCTTTTGACAGTGTCCTTTGCCTTACAGATACTTTGCAATTTTAAGAGGTCCCATTTGTCATTTGTTGATCTTAGAGCATAAGGTATTGGTATTCTGTTCAGGAACATTTCCCCTGTGTCCATGTCCTCAAGGGTCTTCCCCTGTTTCTTTTCTATTAGTTTCAGTGTGTCTGGTTTTATGTGGAGGTCCTTGATCCACTTGGAGTTGAGTTTAGTATAAGGAGATAAGAATGGATCAATTCAAATTCTTCTGCATGCTGACCTCCATTTGAACCAGCACCATTTGTTGAAAAGGCTATTTTTTCCCCACTGGATGTTTTCAGCTCCTTTGTTGAAGATCAAGTGACCATAGGTGTGTGGGTTCATTTCTGGATCTTCAATTCTATTCCATTGGTCCACTTGTCTGTCACTGTGCCAATACCATGCAGTTTTTAACACTATTGCTCTGTAGTATTGCTTGAGATCCAGGATACTTATTCCCCCAAAAGTTGTTTTACTGTTGAGAATAGTTTTAGCTATCCTGGGTTTTTTTGTTATTCCAGATGAATTTGAGAATTGGTCTTTCTAACTCTGTGAAGAACTGAGTTGGGATTTTGATGGGGACTGCATTGAATCTGTAGATTGCTTTTAGCAAGATGGCCATTTTTTTTTTTTTTACATTTTTACCATATTAACCCTGCCAATCCATGAGCATGGAAGATTTTTCCATTTTCTGAGGTCTTCTTCAATTTCCTTCTTCAGAGACCTGAAGTTCTTGTCATACAGAACTTTCAGTTGTTTGGATAGTCACTCCAAGATACTTTATATTGTTTGTGGCTATTTTGAAAGGCGTTATTTCTCTAATTTCTTTCTCAGCCTGCTTATCTTTTGAGCATAGGAAGGCTACTGATTTTCTTGAGGTGATTTTATAACCAGTCACTCTGCTGAAGTTGTTTATCAGCTGTAGAAGTTCTCTGGTGGAGTTTTTTGGGTCACTTAAGTAGAGTATCATGTCATCTGCAAATAGTGATAGTTTGACTTCTTCCTTTCCAATTTGTATCCCTTTGACCTCCTTATTTTGTCTAATTGCTCTAGCTAGGACTTCCAGTACTATATTGAAAAGATATGGAGAGAGGAGGCAGCCTTGTCTAGTCCCTGATTTGAGTGGGATTGCTTCAAGTTTCTCTCCGTTTAGTTTGATGTTGGCTACCGGTTTGCTGTATATTGCTTTTACTATGTTTAGGTATGGTCCTTGAATTCTTGTACTTTCCAAAACTTTTAGCATGAAAGGATGCTGAATTTTGTCAAAAGCTTTTTCACCATCTAATTAAATGACCATGTGGCTTTTTTTCTTTGAGTGTGCTTATGTAGTGGATTGCATTGATGGATTCAGTTGACAAGAATTTTATTGAGTATTTTTGCGTCGATATTCATAAGGGAAATTTTCCTGAAGTTCTCTTTCTTTGTCGGATCTTTATGTGGTTTGGTATCAGAGAAATTATGGCATCATAATAAGAGTTGGATAGTGTTCCTCTGTTTCTATTTTGTGGAATAGTTTGAAGAGTATTAGTGTCAGGTCTTCTTTGAAGGTCTGATAGAATTCTGTATTAAAACCTGTGATTTTTTTGGTTGGAACACTTTCTATGACCCCTTCTATTTCTTTAGGGGTTATGAGACTATTTACATAATCTATTTTATCCTGATTTAATTTTGGTATTTGGTATCTGTCTAGGAAATTGTCCATTTCCTCCAGATTTTCCAGTTTTTTTTTTGAGTATAGGTTTTTGTAATAGGATCTGATGATTTTTTGAATTTCCTCAGTGTCAGTTGTTAGATCCCACTTTTCATTTCTAATTTTGTTAATTTGGATACTGTCTCTGTGCCCTTTGGTTCGTCTGGCTAAGGGTTTATCTATCTTGTGGATTTTCTCAAAGAACCAGCTCCTGGTTCTGTTGATTTTTTTGTATGGTTCCCTTTGTTGCTACTTGATTGATTTCAGCCCTGAGTTTGATGATTTCCTGTCTTCTACTCCTCCTGGGTCAATTAGCTTCTTATTGTTCCAGGGCTTTCAGGTGTGTCGTTAAGCTGCTAGTGTATGCTCTCTCCATTTTCTTTTTGGAGGCACTCAGGGCTATGAGTTTTCCTCATAGCACTGCTTTCATTGTGTCCCGTAGATTTGGGTATGTTGTGCCTTCATTTTCATTAAATTCTAAAAAGTCTTTGATTTTTTTTTTTTTTATTTCTTACTTGACCAAGGTATCATTGAGTATTGTTCGCCTTGCAAGTGTATGTTGTTGTTTTTGTTGCTATTGAAGACCACTCTTACTCCATAGTAATCTGATAGGAGGCAAAGGACTAGTTTAAGCTTCTTATTTTTGTTGAGGTCTGTCTTGTGACCAATTGTATAGTCGATTTTGGAGAAGGTAACATGAGGTGCTGAGAAGTTATATTCTTTTCCTTTAGGATGAAATGTTCTCTCTTTATCTCTATCTATCTATCTATCTATCTATCTATCTATCTATCTATCTATCCATCCATGTTAAATCCAATTGGTCCAAAGCTTCAATTTTTACTGTGTCTCTGTTCAGTTTCTGCTTTCCTGATCAGTCCATTGAAGAGAGTAGAGTGTTGCAGTCACCCACAATTATTGTCTTAGGTGCAATGTATGCTTTGAGCTTTAGTCAAGTTTCTTCTATGAATGAGGGTGCCCTTGCATTTGGAGCATAGATGTTCAGAATTGAGAGTTCTTCTTGGTGGATTTTTCTTTTGACCAGTAAGAAGTGTCCTTTTGTGTCTCTTTTGATGACTTTAGGTTGAAATATTAATTTTATCTAATATTAGAATGACTGCTCAGGCTTGTTTCCTGAGACCATTTGCTTTTAAAATTATTTTCCAGCCATTTACTCGGAGGTAGTGTTTGTCTTTGACACTGAGGTATGTTTCCTGTATGCAGCAAAATGTAGGATCCTGTTTACATATGCAGTCTGTTAGTCTATATCTTTTCATTGGGGAAATGAGTCCATTGATGTTAAGCGATATTAAGGAATAGTGATTATTACTTCCTGTTATTTTTGATTTTATTTTTATTTTTTATTTGATATACTCTTTATTTACATTTCAAATGATTTCCCCTGTTCTGGCTCCCCACTCCCCGAAAGTCCCATAATCCTTCTTCCCTCCCCCTGTTCCCCCATCTACCCCTTCCCACTTACCTGTACTGGAATTCCCCTATACTGCTGCACTGAGTCTTTCCAGAACCAGGGCCACTCCTCCGTTCTTCTTGGACATCATTTAATATGTGAATTATGTCTTGGGTGTTCAAAGTTTCTAGGCTAATATCCACTTATTAGTGATTGCATACCATGACTAATCTTTTGAGACTGTGTTACCTCACTTAGCATGCTGTTCTTCAGCTCCATCCATTTGTTTAAGAATTTCATGAATTCATTGTTTCTAATGACTGAATAGTACTCCATTGTGTACATATACCACATTTTTTCTATCCACTCCTCCGTTGAGGGACACCTGCGTTCTTTCCAGCTTCTGGCTACTACGAATAGGGCTGCTATGAACATAGTGGAGCATGTGTCCTTATTGAATGCTGGGGAAACCTCTGGGTATATGCCCAGGAGTGGTATAGCAGGGTCCTCAGGAAGTGTCATGCCCAGATTTCCGAGGAACCGCCAGACTGATTTCCAACATGGTTGCACTATCTTGCAATCCCACCAACAGTTGAGGAGTGTTCCTCTTTCTTCCACATCCTCGCCAACACCTGCTGTCTCCTGACTTTTGACCTTAACCATTCTGACTGGTGTGAGGTGAAATCTCAGGGTTGTTTTGATTTGCATTTCCCTAATAATTAATGATGTTGAACATTTCTTAAGGTGCTTCTCAGACATCTGAAGTTCTGCAGGTGAAAATTCTTTGTTTAGCTCTGTACCCCACTTTTTAATAGGGTTATTTGGTTCTCTGTGTTCTACCTTCTTGTGTTCTTTGTATATATTAGATATTAAGCCCTCTGTTGGATTTAGGGTTGGTGAAAATCCTTTCACAATCTGTTGGTTGACATTTTGTCCTTTTGACAGTGTTCTTTGCCTTACAGAAACTTTGTAGTTTTATGAGGCCCCATTTGTAAATTCTTGATCTTACAGCATAAGCTATTAGTGTTCTGTTCAGGAACTTTTCCCCTGTGCCTATGTCCTCAAGGGTCTTCCCCAGTTTCTTTTCTATTAGTTTCAGTGTATCACGTTTTATGTGGAGGTCCTTGATCCACTTGGAGTTGAGCTTAGTACAAGGAGATAAGAATGGATCGATTCACATCCTTCTGCATGCTGACCTCCAGTTGAACCAGCACCATTTGTTGAAGATGCTATCTTTTTTCCAATTGATGTTTTCAGCCCCTTTGTCGAAGATCAAGAGACCATAGGTGTGTGGGTTCATTTCTGGGTCTTCAGTCCTGTTCCATTGATCTGCTTGCCTGACATTGTACCAATACCATGCAGTTTTTAACACTCTTGCTCTGTAGTATTGTTTGAGGTCTGGGATACTGATTCCACCAGAAGTTGTTTTACTGTTGAGAATAGTTTTAGCTATCCTGGGTTTTTTGTTATTCCAGATGAATTTGAGAATTGTTCTAACTCTATGAAGAACTGAATAGGGATTTTGATGGGGATTGCATTGAATCTGTAGATTGCCTTTGGCAAGATGACCATTTTAACTATATTAATCCTGCCAATCCACAAACATGGAAGATTTTTTTCCATTTTCTGAGGTCTTCTTCAATTTCCCTCTTCAGAGATCTGAAGTTCTTGTCATATAGATATTTAACTTGTTTGGTTAGAGTCACCCCAATATAATTTATGCTGTTTGTGGCTATTGTGAAGGGTGTCATTTCCCTAATTTCTTTCTCTGTCTGCTTATCCTTTGAGTATAGAAAGGCTACTGATTTGATTGAGTTGATTTTGTAACCAGCCACTTTGCTGAAATTGTTTATCAGCTGTAGGAGTTCTCTAGTAGAGTTTTTTTGGGTCACTTTAGTATCATATCATCCGCAAATAGTGATAGTTTGACTTCTTCCTTTCCAATTTGTATCCATTTTGACCTCCTTATGTTTTCTAATTGCTCTAGCTAGGACTTCAAGAACTATATTGAAAAGATATGGAGAGAGGGGACAGCCTTGCCTAGTCCCTAATTTTAGTGGGATTGCTTCAAGTTTCTCTCCGTTTAATTTGATGTTGGCTACTGGTTTGCTGTATATTGCTTTTAGTATGTTTTGATATGGGCCTTGAATTCCTGTCCTGTCCAAGACATTTAGCATGAAAAGATTCTGAATTTTGTCAAATGCCTTTTCAGCATCTAATTAAATGATCATGTGTTTTTTTTCTTTGAGTTTGTTTATTTAGTGGATACCATTGATGGATTTCCATATATTGAACCATCCCTGCATCCCTGGGAAGAAGCTTACTTGACCATGTTGGATGATTGTTTTTATGTGTTCTTGGATTAGGTGGGCAAGATTTTTATTGATTATTTTTGCATTGATATTCATAAGGGAAATTGCCCTAAAATTCTCTTTCTTAGTTGGATGTTTGTGTGGTTTTGCTATCAGCGTAATTATTGCTTCATAGAAGGAGTTGGGTAATGTTCCTTCTGTTTCTATTTGGTGGAATAGTTTGAAGACTATTGGTGATAAGTCTTCTTTGAAGGTCTGATAGAATTCTGCACTAAAACCATCTGGTCCTGTGCATTTTTTGGTCAGAAGGCTTTCAATGACTGCTTCTATTTCTTTATGGGGTTATGGGTCCGTTTAGATGATCTATTTGATCCTGATTTAATTTTGGTGTTTGGTTTCTTTCTAAGAAATTGTCCATTTCCTCCAGATTCTCTAGTTGTGTTGATTTTTTTGTATGGTTCTTTTTGTTCTACTTGATTGCTTTCAGCCCTGTATTTGATGACACTGCTTTCATTGTGTCACGTAGATTTGGGTATGTTGTGCCTTCATTTTTGTTAAATTATAAAAAATCTTTGATTTCCTTCCTTATTTTTTTTTTTTTTGGCCAAGGTATCATTGAGTATAGTATTGTTCGGTTTCCATGTGTATGTGGGCTTTCTGTTGGTGTTTTTTTTGTTATTAAAGACCACTTTTACTCCATAGTGATCTGATAGGAGGCATGGGATTATTTCGATCTTCTAATATTATTTCTTCGTTTAGTACATTTGAAATTTTGATTATTATGTGCCAGGAGGTATTTCTGTTCTGGTCCAGTCTGTTTGGAGTTCTGTAGGCTTCTTGTATATTCATGGGCAATGCTCTCTTTTGGTTAGAGACATTTTCTTCCATAATTTTGCTGAAGATATTTGATGGCCCTTTAAGTTTCAAATCTTCACTCTCATCTATACTTATAATCCTCATGTTTGCTCTTTTCATTGTGTCCTGGATTTCCTGGATGTTTTGGGTTACAAGCTTTTTGCATTTTGCATTTTCTTTGACTGTTGAGTGCATGGTTTCTATGGTATCTTTGGCATCTGAGATTCTTTCTTCTCTCTCTTGTATTCTGTTGTTGATATTTGCATCTATGACCCCTGATTTCCTCCCAAGGTTTTCTATCTCCAAAGTTGTCTCCATTTGTGATTTCTTAGTTGTTTCTACTTCTGTTTTTAGATCCTGGATGGTTTTGTTCAGTTCCCTCACTTGTTTATTTTTGTCTTCCTGTGATTGTTTAAGAGAAGATTTTTTTGTGTTTCCTCTTTCATGACTTCTGCCTGTTGACCCAAGTTCTCCTGTATTTCTTTGGGTGATTTTTGCATGTCCTCTTTATTGTCTTCTATCTGTTAACCCATATTCTCCTGAATTTCTTTAAGTGATTTTTGTGTTTCCCTTGTAAAGACTTCTACCTTTTGATTCATGTTCTCCTGTATTTCTTTAAGAGATTTATTTATGTCCTTCTTGTGTTCCTCTGACAGCATCATGACCAGTGATTTTAAACCCAAATCTTGTTTTTCTGGAGTGTTGGGGTATCCAGGACTTGCTGTTGTTGGAGAATTGGATTCAGATGCTGGTATATTGCCTAGATTTCTGTTAGTAATATTCCTATGTTTGCTTTTTGCCATCAGGTTATCTCTGGTGTTAGTTGGTCCTGTTGTCACTGTCTGGTGCTTGAACCTCCTGTGAGCCTGTAAGGCTATTTCTGCACCACTGGATGACTGGGTTTCCCCTGGCACAAATTGCTGATGTGCTGCCCTACTCTTGGGTACCGTTGGAGCTCTGGTGTGCCTTGCCCCAAGCAATGTTATACTCAGGTTGTCTGTGTGTACCTCATCCTGCCTGTCTGCTCAGTCCACGAGCGAAGATGACAGATGCTGCTGGGAACTTTTCCAAGTGCTGATCACGTCTTCTTTTTTTTAAATTGATATATTTATTTACATTTCAAATGATTTCCCCTTTTCTGGACCCCCACTTCCCGAAAGTCCCATCAGTCCCCTTCCCTCCCCCTGTTTTCCCACCCAACCCTTCCCACTTCCCTGTTCTGATTTTGCTCTATACTGCTTCACTGAGTCTTTTCAGAACAAGGGGCCACTCCTCCGTTCTTCTTGTACCTCATTTGATGTGTGGATTATGTTTTGGGTATTCCAGTTTTCTAGGTTAATATCCACTTATTAGAGAGTGCATACCATGATTCATCTTTTGAGTCTGGGTTACCTCACTTAGTATGATATTCTCCAGCTCCATCCATTTGCCTAAGAATTTCATGAATTCATTGTTTCTAATGGCTGAATAGTACTCCATTGTATATATATGCCACATTTTTTACATCCACTCTTCTGTTGAGGGATACCTGGGTTCTTTCCAACTTCTGGCAATTATAAATAGGGATGCTATGAACATAGTGGAACATGTATCCTTATTACATGCTGGTGAATCTTTTGGGGAGACAACTTTGGAGATAGAAATCCTTGAGAAGAAATCAGGGGCCATAGATGCAAATATAAACAACAGAATTCAAGAGATGGAAGAGAGAATTTCAGATGCCAAAGATACCATAGAAACCATTGACTCAACAGTCAAAGAAAATGCAAAATGCAAAAAGCTTGTATCCCAGAACATCCAGGAAATCCAGGACACAATGAGAAGACCAAACCTAAGGATTATAGGTATAGATGAGAGTGAAGATTTACAACTGAAAGGGCCAGCAAATATCTTCAACAAAATTATGGAAGAAAATTTTCCCAACTTAAAGAGAGAGATGCCTATGAATATACAAGAAGCCAACAGAACTCCAAACACACTGGATCTGAGCAGAAATACCTCTCGCCACATAATAATTAAAACCCCAAATGCACTAAACAAAGAAAGAATATTAAAGGCAGTAAGAGAAGAAGGCCAAGTAACATATAAAGGAAGACCCATCAGAATCACACCAGACTTCTCACCAGAGACCATGAAAGCTAGAAAATCCTGAGCAGATCTCATGCAGACTCTAAGAGAACACAAATGTCAGCCAAGACTACTATACTGATCACTTCTTCAATGGCAAAAGTCCCCTGACTGGGCTGGCACACAGATGGCCTGCAGTGCAACCCAGGCCCTGGGTGCAGGAAGAAGCATGATGGGCTTTGTCCCAAGCGATGTTAGACTCGGGATATCTCTGTGTACCTGGCGCTGCCTATCTGGTCCATTTGATTGGTTATTTCTCTTGGTTTTCATTTAGTACTCATTTCCAGCATTTACTTTTTATGAAAATGAGGAAATTGTAATGTTACTGCAATACTCTATATAATTTTGTGACTTGTCTTTGTAGTATTTGAACATAGTTATAACTGCTTTGGATATATATATATATGCTTAGATTGTCTTTGAATCAATTTTTGTTGACTGCATCTGTTAAGGTTAGTACAGTATTTCTTGTTTCATATCTCAGGTATATGAAAGGAAACAGACATTTATTAAGTATATTGAAACAGGTTTAGAACCTGACATCCCTCCCTTTGTTGTTCACAGTTCTTGCATGCTATTTGTGTCTTTTTGATTTAGTAACCTGTACATTTTCATGGTAGTCTCAAGTCCATCATAGATGGCTTTATTTTTACCTCAGCTCTCTTTGTTTCTTTCCATCATCCCATTAGCATTTTTGTTATTGCATCTGTATTTCATACCATAACCAGCCATGAGACTCCACTAGTTGCTAGTTTATTTCTATACTGCTTTTAGAATTTTCCCTTTTATAAACTGGTCACTATCTCCTTTAACTGACAGTCAGGTTTGTTTGTTTTGCTTTGTTTTGTTTTTCAGTTGAATGGTGATTTTCCATCTTTACACAGAACCTTGTCAGTTAACAGTTTCCTGACTTCTAGCTATTAAAATGCTGTTTCTATGGATTTCTAAAGTAACCCTTCTCTAATTGCATTTGAAAATCATGGAGAAAATGCTCCATGATATAATCCAAATAAGGTAAGGTCTGTTTCAGTGCTTTCCCTGTCTCTGAGAGTATTTTGTTATCCTTTCTCTGGATTCTATTTCTGAAAGTTCAAGATGATTTGTCATATTCCTTGGTGATATTTGTATTGCAGTAGTAACTAATCACTGTCTGCATAGTTTTTAAATTTTGTATATATGTTTTCTCAAGGAAATTAAATAGGTTTTATTTAGGAGCTATGTATTAAATTTAGAAAACAAGGTGAAGTCAAAAGACAAATGCTTTTTGTACATGTTCCCAGAAACACTGAGCATGACAATTATACTTCTTGAAGAACTCAGAAATACATGCTACAAACAGAAAGTTCCTAAGAGAACAAATTTCAAAACTGAAAGAAAGCCATTCTGACTCTCATCTGGAATATCTAAAGATTGGTAATGTTTAAATATTTCCTGGTTGTGTTGAGTATAGGCCTTTGTAGTAGGATATAATAATTTTTTTGAATTTCCTCAGTTTCTTTTGTTATTTCTCCCTTTTCATTTATGATTTTGTTAATTTGGATACTGCCTCTGTGCCCTCTGGTTAGTCTGGCTAAAGGTTTATCTATCTTGTTGATTTTCTCAAAGAAGCAGCTCCTGGTTTTGTTGATTCTTTGTATAATCTTTTTGTTTCTACTTGGTTGATTTCAGCCCTGAGTTTGATCATTTCCCGCCTTCTACTCCTCTTGGATGTATTAGCTTCTTTTTGTTCCAGAGCTTTCAGGTGTGTCATTAAGCTGCTAGCGTATGCTCTCTCCAGCTTCTTTTTGGAGGCACTCAGAGATATGAGTTTTCCTCTTAGCACTGGTTTCATTGTGTCCCATAAATTTTGGTATATTGTGCTTTCATTTTCATTAAACTCTAAAAAGTCTTTGATTTCTTTCCTTATTTGTTCCTTGACCAAAGTATCATTGAGTATTGTTCAGCTTCCACATGTAAGTGGGCTTTCTGTTGTTTTTGTTGCTATTGAAGACCACCCTTACTGTATAGTGGTGTGATAGGAGGCATGGGATTAGTTTGATTTTCTTATATTTGATGAGGTCTGTTTTGTGATCAATTATATGGTCAGTTTTGGAGAAGGTACTGTGAGGTGCTGAGAAGAAGGTATATATTTTTTTGATTTAGGATGAAATGTTCTATGTATATCTATTAAATCCATTTCATCCAAAACTTCTGTTTGTTTCACTTTGTCTCTGTTTAGTTTGTGTTTCCCTGATCTATCAGTTGAGGAGAGTGGGATGTTGAAGTCACCCACAATTATTGTGTGGGATGCAATGTTTGCTTTAAGTTTTAATAAAGTTTCTTTTATGAATGAGGGTGCCCTTGTATTTGTAGCATAGATGTTCCGAATTGAGAGTTCTTCCTGGTAGATTTTTTTCCTTTGATGAGTATAAAGTGTTCTTCCTTGTCTTTTTTGATGACTTTTGGTTGAAAGTCTATTTTATTGGATATTAGAATGGCTACTCCACCTATTTGTTTCCTGGGACCATTTGCTTGGAAAACTGTTTTTCAGTCTTTTACTCTGAAATAGTGTTTGTCTTTGACTCTGAGATACATTTCCTGTATGCAGCAAAATGTTGGGTCCTGTTTACGTAGCCAATCTGTTAGTCTATGTCTTTTTATTGGATAATTGAGTCCACTGATGTTAAGAGATATTAAGGAATAGTGATTGTTTTTTCCTGTTATTTTTGATGTATTTTTTATGTTTGTGTGGTTATCTTCTTTTGGGTTTGTTGAAAGAAAATTAATTTCTTCCTTTTTCTAGTGTGTAATTTCCCTCCTTTTCTTGGTGGTTTCTATTCATTATCCATTGCAGGGCTAGATTTGTGGAAATATACTGTGTAAATTTGGTTTTGTCATGGAATACCTTGCTTTTTCCATCCATGGAAATTGAGAGATTTGCTGAATATAGCAGCCTGGGTTGGCATTTGTGTTCACTTAGGGTCTGTATGACATCTGCCCAGCCTCTTCTGTGTTTCATAATCTCTACTAAGCTCAAAGTTCAAGTGGATCAAGTACCTCCACATAAGACCAGGCATTCTGAAACTAATAGAAAAGAAACCGAGGAAGAGCCTTGAACACATGGCCACAGGGGAAAATTTCCTGAACAGAACACCAATAGCTTATGCTCTAAGATAAAGAATTGACAAATGGGACCTCATAAAATTACAAAGTTTCTGTAAGGCAATGGACACTGTCAAAAGGACAAATCGGCAACCAATAAATTGGGAAAAGATCTTCACCAACCCTACATCAGATAGAGGGCTAATAGCCAATATATACAAAGAACTCAAGAAGTTAGACCCCAGGGAACCAGATAACCCTATTAAAAATGGGGTAAAGAATAAACAAAGAGTTTTCACCTGAGGAAATTCGAATGGCTAAGAAGCACCTAAAGAAATGTTCAACATTTCTTTAAACTTTAAATGTTCAACATTTCTTTAAAAACTCAGGAGAAAACAAGTGCTGGCAAGGATGTGGAGAAAGAGGAACACTCCTCCACTGTTGGTGGGGTTGCATGTTGGTAAAACCACTCTGGGAATCAGTCTGGCAGTTCCTCAGAAAACTGGGCATGATAATACCAGAGACTCTTTTATACTACTCTTGGGCATATACCCAGAAGATTCCCCAGCATGTAATAAGGATGCATGCTCCACTATGTTCATAGTAGCCCTATTTATAATAGCCAGAAGCTGGAAAGAACCCAGATGTCCCTCAATGGAGGAATGGATACAGAAAATGTGGTATATTTACACAATGGAGTACTAGTCAGCAATTAAAAACAACGAATTCATGAAATTCTTAGGCAAATGGTTGGAACTGGAGAATATCATCCTAAGTGAGGTAACCCAATCACAAAGAACACTCATGATATGCACTCACTGATAAGTGGATATTAGCCCAGAAGCTCAGAATACTCAAGACACAATTCACATGTCAAATGATGCCCAAGAAGAAGGAAGGAGAAACCCTTGGTCCTGGAAAGGCTCCGTGAAGCAGTGTAGGGGAATACCAGAACAGGGAAGTGGTTAGGGGTTGATTGGGGAACAGGGGGAGGGAAGAGAGCTTATGGGATTTTCTGGGAGGGGGCAATCCAGGAAAGGGGAAATCATTTGAAATGTAAACAAAGAATATATCAAATAAAAAAATGAAAAAAAACCCCCAAAAACTAAAAAAAAAATGATTGGGAATATTTAAATATTTTATTAAGAATTCTATGCACGCGCGCGTGCTTGTGTGTGTGTGTGTGTATGTGTGTGTGTGTGTGTGTGTGTATTCAAAGTTACAATTGCTGTGATGAAACACCATAAGCCAATGGAAGTTAGGTAGGAAAGAGTTGATTTAGCCTCATATCCTGAGTCACAGTCTATTGAGGGAAGCCAAGGCAGTTACTCAAACGAGGCAGGAACCTGAAGGTAGGAGTTGATACAGAGACCATGGAGGAGTGCTGCTTACTCTCTTGCTTCCCTATCTTCCTTCTCCTGCTTTCTTATAGAACCCAGGACCACCAGCCCAAGGATGGTACCACCCACAATAGACTGGGCCCTACCCTCATTAACCACTAATTAAGAAAATGCCCCACAGGCATGCTTCCAACCTAATTTTATGGTGGTATTTTCTCAATCTAGATTCTCTTCCCTTTGATGACTCTACCTTGTGTCAAGTTAACATTAAACTAGCCAGGACAGTGATTTTACATTATATTAGGGAATATACAAACATTTAGCTTTGTTGGTGTATTAAGAGAGGTGAGTGTTCTAGTAAAGGTTTATTCATAATCACCTTTGAATACAATACAGGATTTCAAGGAGTATCTTCATCTATCCTCATTGGTATATTATTATACAACTCTGAAATATGTATGTGAATATTTAATAAAGTACATAACATGTTAATGGCATGCATACATGCCACTTTGTAAATAATTTTAGAGGTATTGAAGTCCCATAAGAAGGTATCTTATTTAGGGTTTGTATTGCATTGATGAAATACCATGACTAAAAAGCAAGAATGAGAAAGGGTTTATTTGGCTTATACTTCCATAGCACTAATTATCATTGAAGCAAGTCAGGACAGAAACTCAACCAGGGGCAGAACCTGTAGGCCTGAGCTGATGCAGAGGTCAAGAAAGGGTGTTGCTTATTGGCTTGATCATCATGGCTTGCTTAGCATTTCTTGTAGAACCAACTACCACCATCCGAGGGATGGCACCACCCACAATATCCTGAACCCTCCACCGCCAATCACTAAATTAAGAAAATGCCCTACAGGCTTATGCATTTACAGCCTTAGCTTTTGGAGTCATTTTCTCAATTGAGTTTCCTTTCTTAGATGACTATCATCTACATTTTGTGAAAAATCTGACCCAAAGGGAGTCAGCATAATGCATATAATGTGTCTTGATTAAGTCTAATGTCCATTCCCTCTCCTACATTTCCTCCTCTGTCTATCCCTCTCACCACTATTCCCTTCAAATTTCATATGATCCTTTGTAAAATTCACTTATTTTTATTAAAATTTCATATAATTTTGATCAGTTCTCCCTCTCCCAACTCCTCTGAGAGTCCCTCTGGAGAGTCCCTTCATTTTCATCTGACTTAATGCTCTTTCTCTTTCACAAAAACAAAAACAAAAAAAAAAAAACCCTAATAGTAACATAAAAAGGGGAAATTAAACTGAATAAGCAAAAGACTAATAAAACAAACCAAAATGCCCAAATAAAACAAAACAGAAAACTCCACTTAAAAAGTCACTGAGTGTTTCTGCCTCCTCTTCTACAAAGTTACCTGAGCACTGACAGAGGTGTTTGATAAAGATAACTCATTTAGGGCAGAATGCTCTAAAATCTTTCACTCTCTGTATTGTCTAGTTATGGATGTCTGGGTTCATTACTATTTACTATAAGAAAAATCTCCTCTGATTAGGGCTGAACATTGTGTTGATTTGTGGGTATAGAAACTATGCCATTAGAAATTGCTTAATTGCTATGTTTCTTTGCATAATAGTAGTTTAATTTTCTTTAAGACTTGTGACTTACCTAGTCTCAAGTTCTTGGCCACTTTAGCAGTTTTATGTATGGGGTTTCATATCACAGAGTGGATCTTAAATCTAAGCACAAAGTGAATGGTAACTCCCATAACATTTATGCCATTATTGCACCAGTATATATTGCAGGTCATAAAGAATTAAAGGAAAACACATCAAATAGTTGAAGGAAATGAACAAAGCCTTCCAGGATATAAAATGGAACTAGAAACAACAAAAAAATCACAAAGGGAGACAACCCTGGTGATAGAAAACCTAGGAAAGACATCAGAAGTCATAGATGCAAGCATCACCAACAGAATACAAGAGATAGAAGAATCTCAGGTGCAGAAGATACTATAGAAAACATTGACATGCCAGGTAGTGGTGGCACACACCTTTAATTCCAGCACTTGGGAGGCATAGGCAGGTGGATTTCTGAGTTTGAGGCCAGCCTGGTCTACAGAGGTCCAGGACAGCCAGGGCTACACAGAGAAACCCTGTCTCAAACAAAACAAAACAAAACAAAACAAAACAAAACAAAACAAAACAAGAAACATTGACATAATAGTCAAAGAAAATGCAAAAAGCAAAAAGCTCCTAATCCAAAACATCTAGGAAATACAAAACCAAACTAAGGATAATAGGTATTGAAGAGTGTGAAGATTCCCAACTTAACAGGCCAGTAAATATCTTCAACAAAGATATAGAAGAAAACTTCCCTAACCTAAAGAAAGAGATGCCCATGAACATAGGAGGAAACCTACAGAACTCCAAATAGACTGGACCAGAACAGAAATTCCTCCTGTGACATAATAACCAAAATACCAAATGAACTAAACAAAGAATATTAAAAGCAGTAAGAGAAAAAGATCAAGTAACATGTAAAGGAAGACCTATCAGAATTACACCAGACTTCTCACCAGAGACTATGGAAGCTAGAAGATCCTGGGCAGATATACAGACCCTAAGAGAAAACAATTGCCAGCCCAGGCTGCTATACCCAGCAAAACTCTCCATTACCATAAATGGAGAAAAAATGATATTCCATGGCAAAACCAAATTTACACAGTATCTTCCCAAAAATTCAGCTCTACAAAGGATAATAGATAGAAAATACCAGCACAAGGAGGGAAGCTACGCTCTAGGAAAAGCTAGAAAAAATCTTTCAACAAACCCACACAAACGTAATTCCACTTCTACCAACAAAAATAACAGGAAGTAACAATCATGTTCCTTAGAGTCTCTTAATATGGAAACTTATTTATCAACATATCCTAATCTATTTGAATTAAAAAATATGAGGAATTAAAAATTTGTTGGCTGTCACCCAGTGGTGTCTCTAATTTCGTAATTGGAAAAATAGGTCCAATATTGTACAATCCATATACACTTTCTGCTTGTTTGTAGGTGACAGTGTCTTGCTCTGTACCACATAATGGTCTTGAAATCATGCTTCTTCTATCTCAGTCTCTCTATTAGTAGGATTGTTTATTTGATATTTTTATACTATACTATGGTTTTCAGAACTTCTTACATATTTCAAAATTATTTATACAGTCAACAGAAACATAGACAATCAATTTGTGTGGTGACTAATAAGAGAACAGCAAAGAGTGAGACTAAATATTTTGCTTGATATTCATAATTACAGTATCAATTTTGCAAAACGGGCCCTTATAAGTTTCTCTTCTTCTGAGATGAATGCTTTTCAAAATCGTCACAGCCATTGAAACAGAATCTTTTGGGGGGGGGGTGGGTTGAGACAGGGTTTCTCTGTGTAGCCCTGGCTGTCGTAGAACTCACTCTGTAGACCAGGTTGGCCTCGAATTCAGTAATCCGCCTGTCTCTGCCTCCCAAGTGATGGGATTAAAGGCATGCACCACCACTGCCCAGCTGAACCAGAATCTTACCCTCACCTAATGTCTGTGCCACCCTCCAAGCAGAACCATTGTTTATTGAAACAGTTGATGAATGACTTCATGGATAGACCATCTTAATACACACACCATTTCTTAAATGAATGTAACCTGTTCCCTGTGGACTGGGAATGATGACAATCGCTCAAGTCAAATAGATTTGACCATAGCAGGAAATCTGTATCCAAATAATTGTGCCTGCAATTCATTCCTTGGTGCAGCAGAACTGCCAACTCTTAGCTACTATGGAGGTAAACTCCTTTGGTGATACAAGGGGCATTGAAGTACAGCCTTATTACAATGAACTCCAATGTCTGTAAATTATTCTTATTTTGGGTTTCTCCCACAGTAAGAGCCAAGATTTTAAGCTTTACTAAATTAAAACAAGCAAACAAATATCTTTTTATATTCATTTAATAACATGTCCATTACTTAAAAAAAAACAACTGTTGATTCTTGATAGTTGTATGGGTTTATTTCTGGATTTTCTGTTATATTGCACTGATCAATCTATCTGTTTTCCTGCCAATACCATACAGTTTCTATTATACTACTTGAATACAATTTGAAATCAGAGATGTTGATACTTCTAGAAGTTCATTTATTGCAGGGCATTGTTTTAGATATCCTGGATTTTTCTTTTTCCATGTGAAGTGGAGAATTGCTCCTTCAATGTCTTTAAAACTTTTGTTGGAATTTAATGGGAATTGCTTTGAATCAGTAGATTGATGTTGGTAAGATGGCATTTTGTACTACATTAATCCTCTGGATATAGGAGCTTGAGAAATCTTTGCATCTTATAGTGGCTCTTCAATTTATTTCTTCAGAAACTTAGAGTTCTTTGCTATATTTTTAAAGTTTAATTATTTTATGTATGTAAGTACAGTGTGGCTGTCTTCAAAGACACCAGAAGAGGGCATCAGATCACATTATGAATGGTTGTGAATCACCATGTGTTTGCTGGGAGTTGAACTCAGGACCTCTAGAAGAGCAGTCAGTGCTCTTAACCACTGAGCCATCTCTCCAGTCCCAAAGTTCTTTTCATTCAGGTATTTTGCTTGCTTAGATAGAGTTATACCAATAAATTTCATATTATTTTAACTAAAAAAAATGCAGGTCACGTGGTTCTAGCTAAGTGGTATTATTGGTTACTTTTTCTTCCAGGAATGTACAATATGCAATAGAGAGAGGGAAGGGAGAGAAGAGTCAAGGGAGGAATATGATAAGGGAAAACTAATACTAAAGACCATTTGAGTGACCGTATGTGTGTGTATGCATGTGTTTTTTAATATGCCAATGGGTATGAGATTCTATTGGGTACATAATCCCGGAGTGCTGGGATTACAGGTGTGATCCACCACCACCTGGCTCTCAAGTATTTCTTTAAGGGAGTTATTTAAGTCTTTCTTGAAGCCCTCTATTAGCATCATGAGATATGATCTTAAATCCAACTCTTGTTTTTCTGGTGTGTTGGGGTATCTGGGACTTGCTGTGGTGGGAGAACTGGGTTCTGATGTTGCCATGTGGCCTTGGTTTCTGATGGTAGGGTTCTTGTGCTTGCCTTTTGCCATCTGGTACTAGTTGGTATTGTTGTCTCTGGCTGGAGTTTGTTCCTCCTGTGGGTCTGTAAGCCTGTGTCCTTACTCCTCTGAGTTCAAAAGTGAAAGTACTGCTGGGAGATCTCTCTCTCTCTCTCTCTCTCTCTCTCTCTCTCTCTCTCTCTCTCTCTCTCTCTCTCTCTCTCTCTCTCTCGGAAGGCTATGCACAGGTTCCCCACTCCCTGGTGCAAATGGCAGTGGGAAGACTTCTGTCCTAGCTGCTCCACTGATCACAGAAGATTGTGGAGTCTCCTGGCTCCCTGGTACTAATGGCTGTGGGAAGACTTCAGTCCCAGCTGCTCCACTGATCTTAGGCCCTTTGTGCTCCTATCTGGGTCCACTCCAGCGAGAAGGCGGAGTTTTCACCTCTGTGCTCAGAAGTGAAAGCACTGCTGGGAGATCAGTCTCTCCTGGTGGGCTATGCATAGAAGGCTGTGAAGTTTCCAGGCTCCCTGGTGCAAATCTAATTGACGTTTGAACTCCATATATCTTTTAGTTTGCCTTCTATTACAACCATATATATCTTCCAAAACTTGGCATTAACTATAGAGGGTGCATCACACTTTTCTACAGACCATTTCATAGAGGAGTATTTTCAATTTATGTTCCTTCTTTTCAGATGATTCTAGGTTTTGTCACATAAACAATCCAAAACCACCATAGTGAGGCTCTATCACACCTGGTAGATGAGTGTAGCAGCATGGGCCACGTGGTACTAAATAGCCCATAGTACAACTCCCCAACAATGGTGAGCTGCAGCTATGGATGGAAGTACAAGGATCTAGCAGTTGATCAGTCCCATGAGGCAAGCAGGCAAGGAAGAGTGAGTGAGTCAGTTGCTTGCTTTACTGGAGGACTCTAAGCTCTCGCTGCTGTCAGAATCTGAGTCAGAGGAATCAGAAGCTAAGAAAGACTCTGAAGATGAAGATGTCAGGGATGGTTTCTTTTGCTCAGCTTCTGGTTTCTGGGCTACAACGACTTGCGTGTGGTTTTCAGAGCAGTTTTCAGTTCTAGAAGATCATCTGTCAAGCCTCCAAGATCTATGGAAGTGAATTAGTTGATGGCAAATTGGGTATTGTGCAGGTTGTCTCCGGCAACCGTCGTTCAAAGAATGGCAGAAGAGTTTCATCCTTTAACCTCACCTTCAGTTTAGGAAGACCCATGTATTCACACAATTGCTAGAAGAAGATCCTGACAAAAATCCTACTAGATGATGTCACGGTTTCTTCACTCACCTTTATACATTCGGGAACACTCCATGGAAGTGAATCTGTGTATAAAAGGTGAGCAAACATCCTAGCAACATTTCTAAATTTGTTTTTCTCTAAACGTTGGATGGTGCCACACTGCTCCTTGAATATACTTTCAAATGATTCCATGTATTCGGTTTTTTAGGCATACAAAACTGCCCAGCTAACAAGCCAAAATTTTTTCATAGGTCCTTTGTTGGGCACAGCGATCAAGTATCATGTTGCAGAGTTGTTTTGTTGGACTCTCAACAAACTTATTTTCAGCAACTTGTGTTCACATTCTTCAAAATCTAAACTTAACTGAATGGCAAGATATATTGTACGCAGAAATGAGACTAGGTTGATTTCTGTTTGGTCATGAAAAGTTACTTTATTTCCTCCTTCTTTTCCTTCTTCCTCCTCTCCTCATCTTCACTACTTCCAGTGTCTTGGTCTGTGTTTGAATTGCTGTCTCCTTCATCAGGGATATCTTTTTCTAATAGCCTTGTACTTCTCTTCATTCTCCATAAAATGAGGATCCATTTTGATAACGTTAAGAACATCTTCTGGATTGTAGTCATCCTGTAAGGGGAGCATATGTGTAAACTGATCCTCCTCTTCCACTAAATCAAGTCCTTCCAGAATAGCAGGGAGGTCCTTGAATCCATCCTCTGTCTGTAATCCTTCTTTCAGGAGATGGGGATTTCCAGGATATTTTCTAATCATTTGCCTCTCTATCTCCTTCTCTGTGTTTTCCTCAGTCCCTACTTTGTGATTCCATGCTATCATCAGAAGACTGTGCTCTCCTCAAATGCTAATAGCCTGACCAGCCACAATCAGAGTAGCCCCTCTTCTAGGGGTGGTGGGGGACCATTATTGTTCTGCATATCTGTCTTCTAGGGAGGAGATCTGGTGCTATGAATTGTGGCTCTCCCTTCTGTTGTGACCAGAGGATTGTTTCATGTGTGCCACACTGCTTTTCATTTTCTGCTGTCAGCTGACCCAATAAACCAGATGCCTCAGGTTCATTCAAGTGACATGTACTCAATGGTCTGAGTTACTTGACAGTTTTCTTTTTCTGTCTCCACACATCACCTAAAGCTCCACCATCACAACAGAAGTGACAAATGGTGGTGTTCTAAAGCCAGACCCAAAGCAAATAGCTTTGTCAATGGAAAAACAATCATCCTTGGTAGATTGAAAATATACAATGACCTTGAAGAAGTCAAGATCAAGTATTATAAAATGATTATCAAACTGGGATACTAGCTTAGCATGTACACAAGGCCCCAGGTTCAATCCCAAGCACTTCAATAGGAAAACCATGAATTTATAATGGAAACATATTTTTCATATATATGTAGTGAATTTGGTTTTGAGATTTGAAAAAAAAAGGAAAAGTGATAGCTACTGGCTATTTCCATGAACATATTTGTGGCTGATAATGAAAATCAACTATCTAGTATTTCCTTGTCAGTATTAAAACATATTACAATATCAGAAGTGTCACTCCAAGAAGCAGAAGTAAATGGGAATTTTTTCCTACTTAGAATATCAAAGACTTTCTAATGTATTTCTGAGAGTACTTATCTTCTAAGATGTGAGTTAAAAACACAAAGCTGAAACTACAATAACAACAAAAAGAAGGTACCTTCCTCATTCAGTGAAGCTAAAATTCGTTGCAAGAAATGAAAATTGTAGTTACTCTGGAGAATAAGAAAATTAACACATGCAAAGAAAATGTTAAAAGAAAATTGGCCTGTTTAGGGAACCTGGGGATGTTTTGTTGTAAGGTCAGCTATCAACAGGACTTTTACATAGAAATAGTAATCAGTGTTAGAAATGTTCGTTACTATTGTAGACAAACATGCTGTGGCCCAGTCACATCCTGTGTTCAATATATTGTTAATATCAAGGCCTCAAAAGATGTCCTAGAGCTCATTTCTGCAAAGACAGAAGCAGCTGCTTTTAGGGCCCTTATGTTAGGAGTCTTACCAGTTTGTAAGAGAAATGTTATGTGGAAGGTGTAAACAGACAGTGATTGATCAAAATGACTCCACTTAGCCAGATTGTTTATAATCACCTTTGAACAAAATCCTGAAATTTTTAACTGCTGCCCTTTATCCATGAGGTAGTGATGAAATGCCAGGAATGGTGTGTCCATTTAATATTTTATTTTCATCAAATAGCCCAAATTTAAAAAAAAAAGTTTTGTGCTTTGAAGTGTTACCTGTGCCACTCTTTCTAATGGTGTCTTGATTTCTTTTTGAAGTTGTGTTAACCTTGACAGACAGCACTGTGCCATGCCCTTTGCCAAGCTATGCTTTGTAGTGCTCTAACAAAATAGCCAACTAACTTGTGAACCTGCACTTGACATAAAAAAGCCTTTATTAAGAACAGATTTGCCAAGGGGTGGGAGAAGAAAAGAATATTTTTATGCTAATATAATTATGATTTTTCCATTAAATTGTATACTGGGTATATTTTGTTCTTCACTGAAATTTCATTTTGTGTTAACTTGCTGAGTAGTCTATTTTAGCAATCCTGCATCCCATTTCACAGGTACTACCTCTGAAACATATTATCTCCTTAAAACCATATCAGATTGTAATGTGAATTTTTGTAATATTTTTATTTAAACTTTTATAGAGGCAATAAATGATTTCCAACTAACAGATCTCTCTTTTAAAGTTCATTTTTCTTTTTGTTGTGTTTTTCCTCTTAAAAGTGAATTATTTCTTCCCTCAGAGAAGGTTCTGATAAAGAGAGGAATAATAGGGTGTTTAGGGATCAAAAAGGGAGGAGCATAAAGTTCAAGTGATATTTTGTTCTACATCTTATGTTCACATGTATACCGTTCTAATGAGCTTTACATAGATAAGTACAAAGCCAGAAAATGCAAGAATCAATGAGACAGGATCTTGCTTTGTTGTCCTAGACATCTTCAACCTTGAAGCAATCACATGTTTTGTTCTCTCAAATTCTGGAATTATAGGCACTCCAGTATGCCCAGCAAAATGTAATAAATTGTAAGGATACAAACATAAAATGTTATACCTTTAAAAATAATTACTATTTCAAGCTATTAAAAAGCTTTTTCTGTCCATGCCTCCAATGCTTTATGTTGTATCAGTAATTCTATTTAGCTTAATTTGTATAGCTCACAGCTCCAAGTTCATTCATAAAAGAAAAATCCCTCTGTTGTAGGATCATAATATATTTGTATTCAGAACCTTGACTTTTAGTCTGTCCCTAATTACATAGGATCAGAAGGCAGTATATTCAAGTCTTACATTTTATTTCAATCAATAAAATGCTGGGTGTTGAGGAGACTATCTTATATAGTCTCTTCTACATACCTCTGTGGGAAGTTTAGTAGTTGCTATTCATTGGGGGTGGTTTGTGATAATGCAGTCATCCCTAACAAAAGGTAGAGGTGTTTGTCAGACATTCATTCATATGATGGTATTTGCTTAATCAGCTGCATTCTTTACAATATTTGAATGAATAGCCAGGATTCTGACTGTTGGGGGAGTTAGTGATTAAAATTGAGGACACATAAATAAAAACCTTTAAAAAGTCTTGATAGAATCATTAATTTCCTTCTCCGAGGAAAAGGGGAGGAGCAATGGGGGAAGGATTTTTAAGGATCAGACTGGGAAGGAAGAAGAGATGGGGCCTGTGATTTGGATGTAAAGTGAAAAAAATAATAAAATAAATTGGCCCTGGGTAGAGATGGATCCAAAACAATTCAGAAGTTTCATCTACATATAGACTATGACTAGTGCAACTGTCACACTCAAGAGGTAATGTGCTTTTCTTAGGGGCCTTTAGTGTTCTCCTTTCCAAAGAACTACCAGACTCTAGCAGTTCCTCTAGCAGCTAGAGGAATGGGCTAAATGGACTCCTTGCTTTGCACTGAGTGAAGTATTAATGCCATGTAACGTATTTCATCCACTTTTACTGCCCATTATCTATAGGTGTCTTTACATATTTGATTAAATTGCATGAATTAGAATCACTGTAGAAAAGCTACTTCTTTAAAACTTCAATTCACTTTATCAAATGTTGCATTCCAATTTAATGCATGTGCAAATGATGGTAAATTTCTGAAGCAGTTTTTTTTTTAAATGACTTACAGAAATTTGAGTGCAGCTGTTTTGTTGTACTTCATTATGTTTCCTACTGGGTAAATTTTACCCAGTTACTCCTGCTTCTAAAGCAGACTAGCATCCTTTGTTCAAGCATGTCTCATTTCTCACGGGATCTGTATCATTAATTTCTTAAGTGCAGGTTTGGTGCTTGCGTGCTTGCTTCCCATTTTGTCCACAAACCCACACTTTGCAAACCATTTCAAATACTTAGTTCACCCTTATATGAAAAATTATATGACTTCTGTCTCCTCTGATGCAGTGAGCCAGAGGAAAGGGTCACTTGACCTCTTGTAAAGCCTGCTATTTTTCTAAACATAGAAGAGGCTCTGGGCAAATTGAGTATTTTAAGGGGTTCATTCTTATTTAACCTCATAACTTTTGTTCCTTCTATTTTTGGATAATTATCAGATATCTTAATTGGAAAAACAATAACAAAAGGTTAAGAAACCCCAAGTTCATTTGAAATAAACATCGATCTAGTTGAACACAAATGATCTCTAAAAACCCAAAAGGAAAACAAGAGTTCA
Organism: Apodemus sylvaticus; assembly: GCF_947179515.1. Lineage (NCBI taxonomy): Eukaryota > Metazoa > Chordata > Mammalia > Rodentia > Muridae > Apodemus > Apodemus sylvaticus. The sequence goes on along the minus strand of NC_067495.1, from coordinate 68,340,100 downwards.
GTGGAATAAATTTAGAATACCTTAGACCTAAAACATCATTTGATATGTAATCAAAATAGTACTTTCAAATTAATGCTTCAAATTGTCTTGATTTAATTATTGTTTCTCACTTTTCTTTTAATGATGCAAACATTTTTACTAGAAGGTGATAAATTTTTGAATGTAGAAAAAATTTTGATTTTAAATGCTATCCCTCAACCTATCATTTGTCCAAGAAGAACATATATGCTCTGGTATTATCTAACTACAAAAAGCACTACTAAGCATGATGGTTCATAACCTGTAATTTCAGCATTGTAGGCTCGGACAGGAGGATTGTTCTAAGCGTGAGACTGGCCTATTAGACCAGCTAGGCTACAGGGCTTATATTTTTCTCAAGAAATAAAAAGGGAAAGAAAAGAAAAGAAGGAATGAAGGGGTGAAAGAAAAGAAGGAAAGAATAATGAAAGGAAAATCAAAGAAAACAGGCTCTGGCATGGGCAGTGTTGGTATGTCTACTGTTGCAGGAACTTTTTCTGGGGAGATATAAAGAAATATCTACTGATTTCAGATAAGGCACTAATAAAAACCCATAATTATGGCTCTATCCATGTGTACTTTGATGAACCAGTGGATTTGTTGGGATTACTCACAGAATAGTGAATGTCCTTGTTTGCTTTCTGTTGGTGTGATAAACACCATGACAAAATCAGATTGGTGGGGCAGTACTTCATCTTACACCTTAGAGTCTATCATGCAGAATAGGAACTCAAAGCAAGAACCTGGAAGTAGGAACTGAAGCAGACACCAAGAAGGAACTGTTTTACTTTCCACTTCTTGCTGAGCCTCCTTTCTTATACAGCTTAGGACTGTATAAGTATAGGATTAGATTATCCTTATTGGGTTCAGCCCTCCCACATCAACTATCAATCAAGGAAATGTCACACACTCATGTCTGCAGGAAATCTGATGGAAGCAATCCCTCAACTGAGGCTCTCTCTGCTCATATAACTGCAGTTTGTGTTAACAAAAAATAATAACCATCATATGGGAAAGGGATTACTTGCAGGAGTATAAGTCATTGCAAAACAATAGTATTCCTGAAAATTCTTACCCCAATATGGATGATTTTCCCATAGCTTCATAGATGGAGCCCTGACATCAGCTAACATTCCACACTCTCTGTAGTCTATCACTTCCCAGTACCATGGACACCATGTGCATCTGGGACAGAATTGCTCGTAACATGGGGAGGTGTGTAGGAAGAAGTAACTAGAACTTCATGTGAGGACTTGTGCATGCTATAAAATTCTTTAAGCTCCAGTTTCTTAATCTATAAAATAATAACAAATATACATCCTCTGGAAGCCTACAACTCTGATTGTGGGGATAAAAGAAAATGGTTATAAGAAAACTTAAAAAGACACATTGAAATGTAAAAGATTAAAACTATTCTGGACTGGATAGATGGTTCAACAGTTAAGAGCACTGACTGCTCTTCTGGAGGTCCTGAGTTCAAATCCCAGCAACCACATGATGGCTCACAACCATCTGTAATGGGATCCAATGCCCTCTTCTGGTGTTCCTGAAGACAGCAACAGTGTATTCACATAAAATCAATAAATAAATCTTTAAAAAAAACTATTCCAATTAACCTACGCATTCAAAACTGTTAGGCTTTGAGGCCACAAAGAAAGGAATATATTCTCCAGTCTCCTGGAGTTTGTCATAACTTAAAAATTTACATTTAAATACATAAAATTAAATATGAAAACAGCATACAATTGATAAAAGTATGCCATAGACTGAGTGCTAAAAGAACAGTGGGAAACCAGTGGAAGGGAAACACAATATTTTATGTAAAATATAATTTTGAATTGGTTTAGATCCAAATACAACTACTCAGACAATTAAATTTCTGATGTCCACAAAGAGGAGATATGAATTAAACTTATGATTCTCTTCACAGTTTTAAAAGTAGTTTCTAAACATACTAGCTTTCCTTAGGGCCGTAATGCCCATTATATATTCATCGCTTGACTACTTACCTGTTTATAGCTTACATCTATGTTCATATAATTAGTACTTATTGAATTCATATTATCTGACAGCTATAGATCTGGGTGCTAGGTTCTATGATCCCTTTGAATGTTTGATTATGGTTCTTAGTGTAGATGCATACAACGTTAATACTGACAAATATCTTAGTGTTTCTCTGGATCAAATTTTCTAGGGTTGTATCAAGAAAAAAAGTGGTTAAAGAGATGATAATAACATCTTCCCAAGTTCTCCCAGAAAATAGATGGTGAGATTAGAGCCAGATGCTATCCTAGGTTTCTCTTACCCGGTTCCTGTTTTTCCCATTATACTAGATCATTAAATAAGACTTTATTTTACTGAGCAAATAATATTTATCTTTAAAGCAATGGTTCTCAAAGCTAAATGTAATAACAATGGGAAAAAAAGAGACCCTGAATTTGAAAAAAAAACAAGAGGAGAGGTGGGGGGATTGGAGAAAGGAAATGGAAGAGAGAAATGTAATTATATTATAATCACAAAGACAAAATAAATAATTTATGAAATGATTATCCGTGTGTTGTTTAGACATTGAGATGTCATTGGTACAGCTTCCCTGCCACACTAACGATACTATCTTCATGTGTACATATTGATTTTCTGCCTCATAATCTTTCTGCACCTCTTCTGAAATGTCCTCTGAGCTTTACATTTAAGGGAATTTAGATGTATCCAATGGAGATGGACACCACATAGTCAGTTTTTCTGAGCATTTTAATCAGCTGTGGCTTTCTGTCTGTCCTCTGTCTGCTGCAAAAAATGAATCCTTATTTGGTGAAGGTTGAGAGCTACACTTACCTGTGATTATAAGGTAAACATTTATAATGAACATAGAAATTACATTAGTTTAGGGAACTATTAGTTTAGGGAATTGGCAGTAGAAGATTTAACTCTGGGTTCTATGGCTTTCCAACCTGATGGTATACAGTGCATGACATGAATTTCCTATTAAGTGGACCTTAACGATATTAAACAACTGGTTGTTACCACCAAGATATAAGTGCTTTAAAACTATATTAAATGCAACATTTAATTTCTAGAGTTTGAGATCACTGATAGAGCACTTGAATAGCAAAGTATCTATGCTGATCATTTTTGTGGTCCATAGGTATCACAACAAGTACTCTGAAAGCTAGTCTTCAGGGAAGCGTTTCCATGCCATACCTAGCTGGATTACTTTAAGTTCTGTGCAACAAGGCAACAATAAAACCTGTATTAGTCAGGGTTCTCTAGAGTCACAGAACTTATGGATAGTCTCTATATAGTAAGGGAATTTGTGTGATGACTTAAAGTCTGTAGTGGCTATTCCTGGTTGTCAACTTGACGATATTTGGAAAGAACTACAATCAAGAATTGGAAGTCTCACCTATGATCCTAATCTGGAGGTTCAGAGATATAAGTTTCTGACCTGGATCTTGGCATGGAGATCTTGAAGCATAGTGTCTATGAATCCCAGAAGACTAAGACAGGGAGATTTCAGAGTTCAAGGTCATCAGGGATTAAAGGTGCAGTGGCACTCAACTTTAATCTGGGCCACACCCTCTGCTGGAGACTTATATAAGGACATTGGAAAAAGGAAGACTCACTCACTCTTCCTAGCCTGATTGCCTCGTGGGACTGAGCAAATGCTAGATTCTTGGACTTCCATCCACAGCTGCTGCTGCCCATTGTTGGGGAGTTGGACTATAGGCTGTAAATCATCGACAAATTCCCTAACTATATTGAGACTGCCCATACATTCGGTGTCTCTAGAAAACCCAGAGTTGTACACACTCTGTAGTCCAACTCCCCAAGAATGTTCAGTTGTGAATGGAAAGTCCAAGGATCTAGTAGTTTCTCAGTCTCACAAGGCTAGTTGTTTCAGCTGGTCTTCTGTAGGAGTAGATTTCAACAGATATGCTGGCAAGTAAATGCAAGCAGGCAAAGAAGAGACAATCTTCCTTCTTCCTAGTGTCTTTATGTAGATATCCAGCAGAAGGTATGACCCAGATTAATGGTATGTACCACAAAGTCTGGATCTGGGACTTGTTTTGCCCCAGGCTGACCTTGAACTCAGATCTCCTTGCCTTAGTCTCCTGTGATTAAAGGTACTACTTTGCCAGGGCCTAATCTTTTCCTAACCTCTAAGCCTCAAGATCCCATGCCAAGATCCAAGTCAGAAACTTCTGTCTCTCAGAACTCAGGACCTCTGGAAGAGCAGTCAGTTCTCTTAACCTCTGAGCCATCTCTCCAGCCCCATAAAATTATTTTCATTGCTATTTCATAGCTGTAATCTCACTAGTGTCAACTCATAATGCGGATATTTTTTTTTAAAATAGAGACCTGCCAAAGGGGACACTACCCACAGTTTTGAGATCCACTGATCTAGGGGATGAGGCTATGGATCAGATTTAATTTTAGACCTCTAGCACCTACATAAATAGCCAATAAGCCAGATGCAGCAAGTGCCTGTGATCTCAGCTCCAAGGAGGCAAAGATAGGTGGAGCTCTGGAGCTCATTAATCACTTAGCCTAGCGGGATTGATAAGCTCCGTGTTCAATGGATGCTCCTATCTCAGAAAATAGGAATAGTGGTTAACCTGAAATTGTCCTCCGACCTCCACATCTATACACATGCCTGTGCACATGTGGAGCATAGGCTTGCATACATACAAAAGAATAAGATATGATTAGAGACAGAATCTACACACACACACACACACACACTAATGCTTACTAATGGTTATTTCTTTATTTGCTTATTTGGTGGGGGAGGTCTGTTCATTGAGGTTAAATTATGTAAGGAAAAATACCAACTACCATGAAAGAAAAACTATCAAAATAATAGGCTATAAACATATGAGGAGGTCTTATTGAAATAATTTGTATAATGAGTTCTCATGTACACTGAGAAGATATAGCTCCCTTTAAATACAAGCAAAGATGATAGGACCATATTTGGAGTTTGTGTGAGGTATGGTAATAGCCAAGAGTTGAGTTAACAGAAAATATCAACTGGGCAAAATATACATAGTCATTTGGCTGACTGGAATTTGTAAGAAAAATGTTATTTGGTAAACCCACTAAGGATCTCAATTTAACCACACGAGAAAAGGCTACAATATAAAAGTTCTATGGGATGATTATTTATAGTGTTTTGGATTAAATCTGGGGCCTTGTGCATGCATCCTATGCAAGCAGTCTGCTAAGGAACTACACAACTAGCCCAAATGGAATGGCCTTTTAACAGTGATAAACTGTATGCTCTGAGAAGCCTTAGTTGTTATCAGTAATATGTGAATTGGTTACTGTACTGGATGGTTTTGTGTCAACTTGATACTGAATTTACCACAGAGAAAGGTTAAATTGAGGAAATGCTTCCATGAGATCATGCTGTAAGCCATTTTCTCAATTAATGATCAAAGTTGGACGGTCCCTTGTGGGTGGTACCATCTCTGGACTGGTAGTCCTGGGTTCTATAATGAAGCAAGCTGAGCAAGCCAGGGGAAGCAAGTCAGTAACAGACATCCCTCCATGGCCTCCATCAGCTCCTGCTTCCTGACCTGCTTGAGTTCCAATCCTGACCTCCTTTGGTGATCAACAGCAATGTGGAAATGTAAACTGAATAAACCTTTTCCTACCCAACTTGCTTCTTGGTCATGATGTTTTGTCCAAGAATAGAAACCCTGACTAAGACAGTTACCTCTCTGGTGGGGATAAAAAATGTCCTAGTAACGCTTGTGTTGTGTCTTAGAATATATGAATTCTTCTCTGATTATATTTTATATCTAAATATCTGTATATAAAAATTTTTATCTAAATATAAGGCAGGAGACTTAGAGTTTGTTTGACATTAAGGAAGACACTTTTAAATACCTATCTCAACAGGTTATATTACATTTGTACATGGAAGAATTTGTTAGCCAAGTTATCTTGTGTTAAGATAATTGCCTGATGCTTGAACTTAGTGTCTTCTCTACCACATTTCTTTATTATGGGCATCCTGGCTGCCCATACTTTTCTACGAAAAGTAGAAATAATCTCTCAAATACCATCACATATTGTAGTTAGTATTGCCCAGTTCATACATTGTGGATTCTTCTTATTATTCATTCTATTAATCTCATAAAATTTTCTGGTAGACACAGTATTATAGGAAGGAGAACATCAGCCACTGTCAGCGCTTGACAGGGTTCTGAAGATAGAAAAGGCAATCCTGTCAAGCAGGGGAAATATATCAGTAGGACTTGGTTCAATTCCATTGTTGTAAGGATGCCTCAATAAAAATCCCAAGATAATTGTTTTTATGGCCCAAGGCACAGTGGTCAGCTGCATATGGAGTGCTATGTGTTAAAGACCTGTGTAAGCCTCTCTTGGTGAGAAGGTTGGATAAGCAGCCAGTCACTTTCTAAATGTTGGATGGCATGAGATCAAGAGAGGTGATTTCTTTGAAGCAAATAGTGACCGTTATGTATGGTCGAAAGACTTTTGGATCCAAGACTGTCAAATTTTAAAATGATCATTGATCCCTTTTTTAAAAAAATTAAGTAACCTCTGTAAAGGAATAAACTGTCTTCAAAACTCAGAAGTTTCTGAAAGATGTTAGATTTGAATGACTATGATGGGAATGTCAGATGAATCATTACTGTGATATGCTACCTGTGTCCTTTTAGAAAAGTAGATTTTGTTCAAAAGATAGGTAAATACACTTTGTGATTGCAGCACTGCTGTTATACTTCATGGATGGACTGAAAAACTATGAGTAGTACCTTTGTAGCCTGTAATGGTGTGACTCAGGAGTGTTGAAAGGAACTCTGTATATGGGAAGGATCCCCAGGTGGAGCAGTCTCTGGATGGCCTTTCTTTCCAGTTTCTGCTGCACACTTTGTCTCTGTATCTCCTCTCATGGCTCCCAGGGACTAAACCAACAACCAAAGATTACACATGGAGAGACACATGGCTCCAGCTGCATATGTACCAGAGGATGTTCTTATGAAGGCTGGATGCCCCAGTGTAGGGGAATGCCAAGGCAGGGAAGTGGGAGTGGATGGGTTAGTGAGCAGGATGAGGGGGGATGGGATGGGGGTTTTCAGAGGGGAAACCAGGAAAGGAGATAGCATTTGAAATGTAAGTAAATAAAATATCTAATGTAAATAAATAAGTAAATAAAAGGAACACTGAACAGAGCAGGTTAGCGAAAGTTATTAGAACATATTTGTTTCTTGTTAGTTGAAGAGAACCACTAATTTTTTGGAACATTGGTTCTAGGTAGTTAGGCTTTAGGGCACTGACCTATACATACAACCTCCACATACACTACTTTTTTGGTAGTTTGAGATAGGTTTTCTTGTAGCCTAGGCTGACCTAAGACTTTCTATATAACCTAGAAGGTCATTGAGCTCATGCTCCTCCTTTTTCTACTTCCCAGGTTCATGAAATCACAACCTGCCTAAACACTTTTGTCAGTTTTGTTTTGTTTGTTTTGTTTTGTTTTGTTTTTGTGGACATAGGGTCTTATGTGACCAAAGTTGGCCTCAAATTTTCTAAAATGCTTCTTCTTCTATCTCTCAACATAAGGTGATTATACTAAGCTCTTTCTATCTACATTAGTGATTGTGCCTATATTTGCTAAACATTTAAAGATTACTGGAGCAAATGTCTTTAAATGTGATGGGATGCCCACGTGCTATAATTTGATCCTTCCTATAATTAGTCCCATGAACTTTGTGAGTTGGTGCAGTTATAAGCTTATAGCTGTAATGTCTTCAACAGGTTCAAAGACCAGTTAGAACTAAAATTATTTTGTTCAATAACTTCTTAGTTAGACTGTTTGTTTATTTTGAGGTTGAAAATCTTGATGTCTGGCATTGAACTTCTGGCTTTAACTTATCTACATTCAGCCTGCTAAGTAGCTGGCCTTATGGTCAGGCATGATCAAACCCACCTTAGTACATAAATTAGTGTGATCATTTTGAATTTACCATAGCATCTAATTATCAAAAATATCTTTTGTTCAGTTACTTATAAAGTTATACATGATTCATACTATATTTAAGTATAATGACTACATGTTATTTATTTTATGTAGGGGTGTTTATAAATTAAAAAATAACCTAAGGCTTAGATTGTACTTGTTAGACCTAGTATTTGAAATTAATGCTCAGTTCCCTTTCCACTTTGCACATTGTAATGCCCTACAGCAGTGTGGGTAGGAGTGGTTTGATGGTTTGTATATTCTTGGCCCAGGAAGTGGGACTATTAAGAGGTTTGGCCTTGTTGGAGTAAGTGTGACACTGTGGGCATGGACTTTAAGACCCTTGCCCTATCTACCTGGAGGTCAGTCTTCTCCTAGCTGCCTTCAGATAAAGATGAATAATTCTCAGCTCCTCCAGCATCATGTCTGCCTCGAAGCTCCAATGCTCCGGCCTTGGACTGAATCTCTGAACCTGTAAGCCTGACCATATTAAATGTTTTCCTTATAAGAGTTGCCTTGGTCATGGTGTCTGTTCACAGCAGTAAAACCCTAAGACAGGTGGGGTTCAGTAGCTACCTTCTCTGGCAGACATTGCCTTCTGTCCATTGTCAAAATAGTTCTCATCTTGGTCTGGGCAGGCACATTTAGAAGAAGGAGGGCACAATTGGTAAAATCTCCAGCACACTCTGCAGAGCCCAGTGCTGTTGTACAGGAATTTTAAAATTTCTGCATTTTGCTAACCTCAGCAGTCTTCTTAGTGAGTGTGTCAGGGAATCCTCTTGGAAGATGTCATTATTAATGTAATACCATAGCTCTATCCCTGGAGAGAAGGAGGTGTCCTCATGTGAAATAATTGTGTCTGATGCCAAAGTTTCAGACTATACATCATAGACAGGCTAGAAAAGGTGGGCTGGCTCTTTGGAGGTGTAGCAAACTGCAAAAGGAAAACTGTTAAAAGAAGCACTGAACACAGCAGGTTAGGCAAATTTGTAATAGGAAGATATTTACTAGTACAAATGGAGCCACTAATTCTAGTGATACTGGATAGTGGGTACAGACTCCTCCATGCAGGATGCCAATCAGAAGTGGCACTATTTGCTGCATTTATATAGGTAGGTGCACATATAAATGGAGAATTTGTTAGGATAATCAACCTTTATTCAATCTTTTATTAGTTTTAAACCAGTAAACTAAAGAAACATGGCTGAATTTACATTTATTTACATGATTAACTGAAAGATTGTGGGATCTTATTTTATTAAGTCAGTTTATAAGTGGACTATAGACTGTAAGTCATTACAATAAACTCCCTCAATATAGAGACATTCCATAAGTTCTGTGACTCTAGAGAACCCTGACTAAGATACTCTTTTTATAAACAGTTTATAAACTCCCATTAGTTTTCACTCATCTTTGCTTTCCAGAGAATATTTCTCTGCAGTCTATATTAGGACAGTACACTTTACCTAAGATAGGAAGAAATATGTATTCTTTTTTATTGGCATAAAAAAAAAACAGGCTGATCAATAGAGTAGAAGTGAAGAGCCAGAAATAAAGCTACACAGCTATGGGCAATTGATATTTGATAAAGAAGTTAAAATTATACCATGGAAAAAAGAAAGAAATGGTGCTTGTCTAACTGTATGTCTGCATGCAGAAGGATGCAAATAGATCTACATCTATCACCCTGCCCAATAGTTAGGTCAAAGTGGATCAAGGACCTCAACATAAAACCAAATTTATGAAACCTGACAGAAGAGAAAGTGGGAAATAGCTTTGTATGTATTGGCACAGGAGACAACTTTCTGAACAGAACACCAGTCACACAGGCACTAAGATCAACAATTAATAAATGAGACCTCATGAAACAGGAAAGCGTCTGTAAGGCAAAGGACACAGTCAATAGGACAAAACAATGGCCTTCAGAATGTGAAAATTCTTCACCAACCCCACATCTGACAGGCGGCTGACATCCAAAAATCATAAAGAACTCAAGAAACTAAACAACAACAAAGTAAATAATTGAATAAAAAATGGAATATGGAGCTAAACAAAGAATTCTAATCAGAGGAATCTCTAATCTCCTAGAAGCACTTAAAACAATGTTCAACATCCTAAGCCATCGGGGAAATGCAAATAAACAGGACTCTGAGATTCTGTCATGCACCTTTCAGAATGGCTAAGATCCAAACCACAAATGATACCTTATGCTGACAAGGGTGTGAAGCAAAGGGAACACTGCCCAATTGCTGGTGGGAATGAAAGCCTGCATAGCCACTTTAAAATGGATTTGGCAGTTTCTCAGTGAGGGAGTGCAGTGGGAGGGGGTTAGCACACAGAGTGGTACTCCCCCTTCACAAAGAAGGGGAAGGGTGAATGGGGGGAGGATCTGTATGAGAGGTACTGGGAGGAGAGAGAGGCTGATAATGGGGTGTAAAGTGAATAAAAAATACATTTAGTAAGAAAAAGAAATTGGGACTCCATCTTCCTCAAGACCCAGCTATACCACTTCAGGGCATATACCCAAAGGACATTCCACCATAGCACAAGGGTTCTTGCTCAACTCTGATAATACCAGCTTTATTTATAATAGCCAGAAACTAGAAACAACCTAGATGTCCCTTAAACAAAGAATTAATAAAGAAAATGCAGTAATTTTCAGCTATTAAAAACATGGACATCATGAAATTTTCAGACAAATGCATGGAACTAGAAAAGATAACCCTGAGTGAGGTAACCCAGACCCAGAAAGATAAACATGGTGTGCCACAATCCACAGACCAAAAGAAGCTAAGTAACAAGGAGAACTAGAGGGGGTGAATGAATCTCATTGAGAAGGGGAAATAAAATAAGCATCCTGCTTCAACTGGGGGAGGGGATTGGAAGGCATAAGGGTGGAGATGAGAACAATAGAGATTAGGTGAGGAAAAGGGTGGAGGAAGAGAGCAGTGGGAGAGACAACTGGACTGGTGTGGGAAGTCTCTGGGATGAGCTAGAAACCTAGGGCAAAAGGAACTCCCAGGAATCTATGAAGGTGACCCTAGATAAAACTCCTAGCAATAGGGTTTATGGAGCATGAACAGTCTATCTCCTGTAACCAGTTTAGATTTCCAGTGGAGGGGATTGGAACAACAACCTAGTCACAAAACCTTCTACTCAGAAATTTTACTGTCTACAAAAAGGTACAGGGGTAAAGATGGAGCAGAAATTGAAAGAATGGCCAAGTAATGACTGGTCCAGCTTGAGTCCCATGCCATGTGAAGGATCCTCTGATTTTATATATATATATATATATATATATTTTATATATAAACTGACACCGTTAATGATATATAATGCTATATTTGCAGACAGGAGCCTAGCATAATCGTTTATCAGAGAGGCTTCACCCAGCAATTGATGAAAACAGAGGCAGAGATCCACAGCCAAACATTAAGTGGAACTTGGGGAATTCTGTGGAAAGGAGGAAGGAAGGCTTGTAGGAGCCAGAGTGGTCAAGGACAGACATCACATAAAGACCCACAAAATCCAGTAACCTGGGTCCATAGGGACCCACAGATACTGAACACCCAACCATGGAGCCTCCTAATAGTGGGAGCAGGGGGTGTCTCTGACTCTGTTGTCTGCCTTTGGGACCCTTTCCTCCTACTGGGTTGCCTCATCTAAGCTGAATAGGAGAGGATGTGCCTACTCTTACTGCAACTTTGTAAGCCACAGGAGGCCTCCACTTTTCTGAAGAGAAACAGAAGAGGAGTGAATGTCAGGAGGGGAAGAGGCAGGAAGGACTGGGAGGAGAGTAAGGAGGGAAAACTGTGGTCAGGATATAAAATTAATTAATAAAAATGGAATCTGGCCTGGGTTGGGCATGTCTCCTGAAGACATTGTCAGCAGCACTGCCCAATTCTGGGGGCTTTGTGACCTGATACTTAAAAATTGGCAAGTAATCTGGAGGAGCACTGTGTCACCTACATACTGTGTTTGCTCAGTAATTAAAGTTCAAAATTCATCATCTTTCTTTTGCCCATGGACATGAGGCCACTAGAGCAGCAGGATTTTTTCCTTTGTAATTATTTCCTTCAGGTTCACAGGTTCTGTAATTTACTTGTGTGACGCCCCCACCCCCATCCTTCAGTCCTGATTTTTAGCCTCCAATTTGCAGGTTTTCCTTGATCCTCCTGGTTCCTAAGGGGAAAAGCAGGAGCAAGATAGAAGACTCCTGAAGTAGGAGCCTTCCTATGTGACCCTCGCCACCCCCCTCCAAAAAGACAGAATTAAAACAGTATTACCCTCCAACACATTCTTTTAGGGCAAAATTTCTAGAGTAACTTAAGCATCTAGGTGTCTTAAAAGACTATCTCTCCTGAGCCATTTGATGGCTTCAGACATTCAGAGACAGGCCAGCTGCTCACAATGACAAAAGACACCCAAAAGAATGCCTTGATGAGCAAGTATGTGCTGGAGAGTTGGGAAAAAAAGAAACTGGTTTGTACACTATGAAGAGTGGAGGAACTGGAAAGATAAGGGTTGTGAGGAAGAGCCTGAATTTGCCTGTGTTTTCACTTGAGGTAATGGTGAGGTCCTGGCTGGTTCTGCACCTGAGGGCCATTCAGCAATGAATGTTTTCAAGTAAAACTGTATGGGCAAAAGGATACACTGTGTGACACACTATAACACGAGACAGCAAGATATTTTTTAAGTATTTCTCTATGGTGTTTTATTTTCATTTTTGTTTCTTTTGTAGGGAAGTTGCAAGGGTATAGTGCAGATATGAAGGGATGGGGAAATTAATGGAATTGGGGTAAATGATGTGAAATTCACAAAGAAATTAGAGGCATATTTTTTTTCAATCTACCTTTAATAAGGGTTCAACCTCTCCTGTAGTCCACCACCCAGCAAAGATTGTGGAAGAGAAAACTATTAAAATAGGGGGAAGTGGACCTGTTCAGCAATAGTTCTTTGGGGGTGAGCTTGATTGAGCAGCCACAGCCCAGTCCTTTCAGCAAGCAGACACCAGGCAGCTGTAGTTCAATCCTAAAGAAATGGCCGGGTTTGCTAACTGGCCTGAGGAAAGGCCACTGAAGTAGCAATCTACTGCAGAAATTTGAGAGTAGTTCATGGGCTAGATTCTTTCAATATCTAAGTTATCACAAGTTGAGCTCAACCTCAAGGATGCTATATAAGCCTAACTATATATATGCTATAAGCCTATGCTATATATGCTTGTCTTTAGTGAAGAATAGCAAGGCAGAACAAACCAAAGCTCAGTCCTTGTCTCCTACTGTCTGTGGGGTCATAATGATACTCCTTCATCAAGCATCCCTTGGATATATGGATATATTTCTGCTATATCCAAACATCCTTTCACCTGTGTCTGCTTCAGGAAAACACTTTCACTTGTTTGCTTTAGCAAGACACCATTTCACCTGTATGCTCCAGCAAAATATCTCTTGGCATAACTAACTTCTCAAAGAACTAGAAGCTTCTACTTCATATCCCCCTTTTTGTTTAAGAATTGTCCTGAACCATCAACTAAGGGGTACACATGGTTCCAGCCAAAAATGTGGCAGAGGAAGGCCTTGCTGGGCATCAGTGGGAGGAGTGGTCCTTAGACAGGTAACTGCTCAATAGAGGCCCCAACAAAGGGAAACCTTGGGGGGGCGGTGAGGAGGGAGTGTGTCAGGTGGAGGGGCAGGGGGTGGAAGGAGGGGTTGGGGGTGTTTGAGGAGCCGGAGAATCGGGAAAGGTTTTACCACTGGCAAAGTAAATGAAGATGATATGCAATTTTAAAAAAAGAAATGCAGAAAAAAAAGAATTTTCCTTTTCTCTATCATTAGCAATCTACATACAATGGAAATAATTTAAGAACCACCACATTTTCAATAAATGGCATAAGTATAATATAGTCAAATAATATAACAAAACAACCTTAAATTTCTATCAGATATGATACTTCAAAACAATTTTAAATTCCTATCTATATACAATGCAAACAAATTCCTATTACTAAACAATTAAATAGAACCTTAATTTCTATCAATATACTATTAAACAAAACTTTAAATTTCTATTAATATACAATAATTCAAATAAAACCTTAATTTTTATCAATCCTTGATCATAACCAATAATAACCTTCTATTGTAGATTATAACAACTATAACACCTCAAAATATCAAACCTATTCACCCCAGTTTATAGGATTAGGGTGATGATCTTTATAAAATTGCTTCCTGCTGAATTGGGGTGAAGAGTTTCTGTATGGGCCCCAAGGGGGGAAAATGATTAGTTTGAAAAAAACCTAGCAACAATCTTTCAAGTCAATTTTTATTGTAAACATGATTTGGTAACAAAGATAGCACAGGAAGTTCAGGTTGTAAAGGCCTCTTTGGCTGAATTATCTTGTTAACTGCTCTTATTTTTTAATAGGGTATTTATTTACATTTCAAATATCCCCTTTCCCAGTTTCCCCTATGGAAACCCCTTATCTCATCCCCCTCCCCCTGCATCTATGAGGGTGTCCCACACCCACCAACTTCATCTCCCATCCCTAGTATTCCTCTACACTGGGGCATCTAGCCTTCACATGACCAAGAGCCACTCATCCCACTGATGGTCTACAAAGCTACATATATGGCTATTACATATGCAGCTGGAGCCATTGGTCCCTCCATGTGTACTCTTTGGTTGGTGGTTTAGTCCCTGGGAGCTCTGGGGATACTGGTTGGTTCATATTGTTGTTCCTCCTATGGGGCTGCAAACCCCTTCAGCTCCTTCAGTGCTTTCTCTAACTCCTCCACTGGGGACCCCTGGCTCAGTGCAATGGTTGGCTGTGAGCATCTGCCTCTGTGTTTGTGAGGCTCTGGCAGAGCATTTCAGGAGACAGCTATATCAGGTTACTGTCAGCAAGCACTTCTTGGCATCCACAATAGTGTCTGGGTTTGGGGACTGTATATGGGATGGATCCACAAGTAGGGCAGTCTCTGGATGGCCTTTCCTTCAGTCTCTGATGCACACTTTGTCTCTGTATTTCTTCCCATGAGTATTTTGTTCCTCCTTCTAAGAAGGACTTGAAGCTTCCACCCTTTTGTCTTCCTTCTTCTTGACCTTCATGTGGTCTTTGAATTGTATCTTGATTATTCCAAGCTTTTGAGCTAATATCCACTTATCAGTGAGTACATACCATGTGTGTTCTTTTGTGATTGGGTTACCTCACTCAGGATGATATTTCCTAGATACATCCACTTGCCTAAGAATTTCAAGAACTCATTAGTTTTTGTTTTTTTTGTTTTTTTTTTGTTTTTTTTTGTTTTTTTTTACTAAATTTAATTTAATTTAATTTTTATTTATTAAAAAGGGGAGAAAAAACTTTATGATAAAATTAAAGACTTACATGGAAAATATTTCAGATAAACACATTAAAATTGAAAATTTTCATGGAAAATTAAAGAGTGAAGTGGTAAATATGTAAAACATTGCTAAATTAATTGATGTGGAGAAAGAGGAACACTCCTCCACTGCTGGTGGGGTTGCAAATTGGTACAACCATTCTGGAAATCAGTCTGGAGGTTCCTCAGAAAACTGGGCACCTCACTTCCAGAAGATCCTGCTATACCACTCCTGGGCATATACCCAAAAGATTCCCCAGCATGTAATAAGGATACATGTTCTACTATGTTCATAGCAGCCATATTTATAATTGCCAGAAGTTGGAAAGAACCCAGGTATCCCTCAACAAAAGAGTGGATGCAAAAAATGTGGTATATATACACAATGGAGTACTATTCAGCCATTAGAAACAATGAATTCATGAAATTCTTAGGCAAATGGATGGAGCTGGAGAACATCATACTAAGTGAGGTAACCCAGTCTCAAAAGGTGAATCATGGTATGCACTCACTAATAAGTGGATATTAACCTAGAAAACTGGAATACCCAAAACATAATCCACACATCAAATGAGGTACAAGAAGAACAGAGGAGTGGCTCCTTGTTCTGGAAAGACTCAGTGAAGCAGTATAGAACAAAATCATAACAGGGAAGTGGGAAGGGTTGGGTGGGAAAACAGGGGGAGGGAAGGGGACTGATGGGACTTTCGGGGAGTGGGGGTCCAGAAAAGGGGAAATCATTTGACATGTAAATAAATATATCAATAAAAAAATTCAAAAAAATTAATTGAAATATGGGATAGAAACATTTTATGATAGAATTGAAGATTTGCATGGAAAATATTTCTGATAAAATTGTAGAAAAATGTAAAAAAACATGTTAGAATTAAAGATTATCATGGAAAATTTTATATAAATATAATAATGGTAGGCATAAAAGTATTCCTAAGTTGATTGAAAGTGGAATTACAAGCAGTTTCTGATAAACTTGAAGATTTACATGGAAAATATTTCTGATAAAATTGAAGAAATATATAGAAAAACATGTTAAAATTAAAGATTATAATGGAAATTATATGGATAAAATGATAGGCATAAAGATAATTTTAAGTTGATTAAAGGTGGAATTATAAACATTTTCAGATACCACTGAAGATTTACATGGAAAATATTTCTGGTAAAATTCAAGAAATAAACAAACACAATAAAATTGACTATTTCATGGAGAATTTTACATATAAAATGGTAGATATAAAATCTCTTTCTGCTGGGCAGTGATGGCCCATGCTTGTAATCCCAGCACTCTGGGAGGCAGCTTTCTGAGTTCAAGGCCAGCCTGGTCTACAGAGTGAGTTCCAGGACAGCCAGGGCTATACAAAGAAACCCTGTCTCAAAAAAACCAAATCCCAAAAACCAATAATAATAATAATAAAATGAAAATAAAGAAAACAAAACAAAAACAAAAAACCCTCTTTCTAAATTAATTGAAGGTGGAATTAGAAACATTTGTGAGAAAATCACAGACTTACATTGAAAACATTTCTGATAAAATAAAGGAAGTATATAGAAAGACATATTAAAATTAAAGATTATCATGAAAATAAAAAATAATGCAGATAAAATGGTAGACATAAAAACATTACTAAATTAATTAAAAGGGGAATTACAAACATTTTCTGATAAAATTGATGATTTACATGAGAAATATTTTGTTAGTCTATGTCTTTTTATTGGGAAGTTGAGTTCATTGTTGTTAAGAGATATTAGGGAGTAGTGATTATTGTTTCTTATTATTTTTGATGTTATTTTTATGTTTGTGTATGTATCTTCTTTTGGGTTTGTTGGAAAGAGATTATTTTATTGCTTTTTCTAGGGTGTAGTTTCCCTCCTTGTGTTGGCATTTTCCATCAATTATCCTTTGTAGGGCTGGATTTGTGGACAGATATTGTGTAAATTTGCTTTTATCATGGAATATCTTGCTTTCTCCATCTATGATGATTGAGAGTTTTGCTGGGTATAGTAGTCTTGGCTGACATTTGTGTTCTCTTAGGGTCTGTATGAGGTCTGCCCGGGATCTTCTAGCTTTCATTGTCTCTGGTGAGAAGTCTGGTGTGATTCTGATAGGTCTTCCTTTATAAGTTGCTTGCCTTTTCCCCTTACTGCTTTTAATATTCTTTCTTTGTTTAGTACATTTGGTGTTTTGATTATTATGTGCCAGGAGGACTTTCTGTTCTGGTCCAGTCTGTTTGGAGTTCTGAAGGCTTCTTGTATGTTCATGGGCATCTCTTTCTCTAGGTTAGGGAAGTTTTCTTCTACAATTTTGTTGAAGATAGTTACTGGCTCTCGTCTATACCTATAAACCTTAGATTTGGTCTTCTCATTGTGTCCTGGAGTTCCTGGATGTTTTGAGTTGCCAGCTTTATGCATTTTGCATTTTCTTTGACTGTTGAGTCAATGTTTTCTGTGATATCTTCAGCACCCAAGATTCTTTCTTCTATCTCTTCTATTCTGTTGTTGATGCTTGCATTTATGACTCCTGAATTCTTTCCAAGGTTTTTTTTTTTTTTTTTTTTTATCTCCAGAGATGTATTGCTTTGTGATTTCTTTATTATTTCTACTTCCACTTTTAGATCCTGGATGGTTTTGTTCAGTTCTTTCACTTGATTGTTTGTGCTTTCCTGTAATTCTGTAAGGGATTTTTTGTATTTCTTCTTTAATGACTTCTGCCTGTTGACCCATGATCTCTTGTACTTCTTTAAGGGACTTTTGTGTTTCCTCTTTAAGGGTTTTTACCTGTTGACCAATGTTCTCCTGTATTTCTTTAAGGGAGTTATTTAAGTCTTTCTTCAAGCCCTCTATCAGCATCATGAGATAATTTTCAAATCCAACTCTTGCTTTTCCAGTGTGTTGGGGTATCTGGGACTTGCTGTGGTGGGAGAACTGGGTTATGATGCTGCCATGTGGCCTTGGTTTCTGTTGGTAGAGTTCTTGTGCTTGCCTTTAGCCATCTGGTGCTGGTTGGTATTGTTGTCTCTGGCTGGAGTTTGTTCCTCCTGTGGGCCTGTAAGCCTGTGTTCTTACTCCTCTGAGCTCAAAATTGAAAACACTGCTGGGAGATCACTCCCTTCTGGAGGGCTATGCACAGAAGGCTGTGAAGTTTCTTGGCTCCCTGGTGCAAATGGCCACAGGAAGACTTCTGTCCCAGCGGCTCCACTGATCTTATGCCCTGTGTTGAATTCATTGTTTTTAATAGCCGAGGAGTACTTTGTTGTGTAACTGTACCACATTTTCTGTATCTATTCCTCTGTTGAAGGACATCTGGGTTCTTCTTGGTTTCTGGCTAGTATAAATAAGGCTGCTATGAAAATAGTGCATTCCTATCTCCCTGTACAAAGCTCAAGTCCAATTGGATCAATGATCTCTACATAAATCCAGATACACTGAATCTAATAGAAGAGAAAGTGGGGAAGAACCTCAAACACGTGGGCGCAGGGGAAAATTTCCTGAGTAGAAAATGGCTTGTGCTCTAAGATCAAGAATTAACAAATGTGACCTCATAAGGCAAAGGATACTGTCAATAGGACAAAAGAGCAATCAACAAATTGGGAAAAGATCTTTACTGATCCTACATCTGATAAAGGGCTAATTGTAGAGAGCCTTATTGGGGTGCTGTGCTGCCTGGCAGGTGCTTGATGTTGACCAAGGACAGGGGAGTAAGCTCAAGCAGAAATCTGGCTTTAGGGCAGGATAGGGAAGTTAAGCTCCAGCAAGTATCTGACAATAGGCTGTAATAGGGAAGTAGGCTATGGCAGGAATTTTAGTCTTAGGGTGGAACAAAAGAAGCAGGCTTCAGGCAAGATTTTGGGCTTGAACAAGGAGTTGGGGTCAGGTATTTAGGTCATTCTGACAAGCCCTTGGAAACAACTGTCACAGGACTTTGCTTATTGCCTTGACTATTTTGTGTTTACTGTTTTGCTTGATCCTCATTTTAATACTATCGATCTTAATACCTGCATGTAATTAAATTGGTATAAGAGTGGATTAGAAATTATTAAACTGACCTTCAGTCTCAGAATTGACTTGGGTCATGCTGCAATGTTGTCTAATGTCTTTTGTTCTTTTTAGTCCTCGCTCTGTGATGGAGAACCAGATGACTGACTGGGTGGGCTTGGTCACCTAATATTCAATATATACAAATAAATCAAGAAGGTGGACTCCAGAGAACCAAATAACCCTATTCAAAAGGGGGTATAGAACTAAACAAAGAATTCTCAACTGTTGAATATCTAATGGCAGAGAAGCACTTAAAGAAATGTTCAACATCTTTAGTCATCAGGGAAATGCAAATGAAAACAAACCTGAGTTTCTACCTCACACCATGTAGAATGGCTATGATCAAAAACTCAAATGACAGCAGATGCTGGGGAGGATGTGGAGAAAGGAACACTCATCCATTTCTAGTGGGATTGCAAGCTTATACAATCACTCTGGAAATCAGTCTTCTGGTTCCTCCGAAAAATGGACATAGTAGTACCTGAGGACCCAGCTATACCACTTCTGGGCATATACCCAAAAGATGCTTCAACATATAACAAGAACACACGCTTAACTGTTCTTAAATCTGTTATCTTCAATTTACTTGCCTTTTTTCCATTTGTTTTACAACAAATGAGGGGAATTCCATGGCCTGGTAGATTCTTCTATATGCAGAGCCTCCAGCTGTTCTTGTACCAGTTGTTCAAGTGCTTGCAATGTTTCTTTTGTTATGAGCCACTGCTCTTGCCACACAGGTTGGCTTGATAATCATTTTAGGGACAGGGCTGTTGGTATGTGATTGTACTCTATCACCTGTATCAATACCTTCCACTGAACATCTACCATATCACCCCTTATTTCCTTATTTGCTGTCCCTGGAATTGAAGGAATATTAATTTGAGTACCTAATTGTTGTAAAAGATCCCTTCCCCATAAGTTTATAGGTATATCAGCCACATAATGTCTCTCCCAACAGCCCTTGTTTGCCCTTCTGGCCTCACACTGGTAACCCATTGGACACTTTTCTTATTTGTGATAATTTACCAATACCTGTAAATTGTTTGTGAACCTTCTGAAGTGGCCTATCTGGATTCCAAGACTCTTGGGAAAGTATAATAATATCAGCTCCTATATCTACCAACCCTTCTATGTCCACATTATTCATTTGTACCATTAATTTGGGTCTCTGATCATTGACCATTGTTTGCCAGAAGATACAACATTTCCCAATACTCCCAAAAGCCCATGTTTGTTCAACAGCAGTGGCATTGACCTTGATGTAAGGAACTAACAATTGAACAATTCTATCCCCTGCTTCAATTTGCATCTCCTTTTCCACGTTTCCCATGGTTTTTATTTCTTCTTTGCTATCCCCATCTACTACACCTTGATAGACAATGAAAGAATAGAAAATACAGCCTAATTCCAGCCTTCTAAGGAGACCCAAACCCTTCATATTCCAGAGCCTGCTCTTTGTTAGAAACTAGGTAAACGGTCACATTCCAGAGCCCGCCCTTTAAGATCTAGGTAAAAAGGCCTTGAATAGGTGATCCTGGCCCCACAAGGTAGCTGGAAATGAGCTAAGCTTATCTTGCTTCTGTAAACTGCTTACGCCAGCCATTACCTATCCAGGAGTTCATGCAGCTATAGACTCCAAGAAAATAGGAAACTAATTGGTCCACTGAGACCTGGCTCTGATAATTTAAACTGATTGGCCTAAAAACTATGGAGTGGTACAAATCAGTTGGCTTACATTTCTCGGGCTCTCCATGCTAAGGAATGATTGGTTGGTGATTCTCGGGCTTTGTTGTGAACTTATAAAAGCTGTCCCAATTCTGCACTCGGGGTCCACAGTCCTCTAGCCCTGTGCTGTGTATGGCTGTGGAACCCAGAATTCTGGAATAAAGAAATCCTCATGCTATTGCATCAAGACTATTTCTCTCAAGTGATTTGGGTGTTGCCTTCCGAGGCATGGGGTGCTGGGGCACCCGCAGTTTTGGGGGGTCTTACAACAATAAATCCTTGTGAAGTTAATCAACTTCTTCCCAAGATTATTCCCACTCTTCCTGAAAATAAGGGACCATACATTCACCTTTGGGTGATAATGTAAGTGAGGTATCTGTGGCCAGATCCAAAGCTGCACTTTTTTCTGTAGCACGTATAAGATCAGAAATACCTAATTTTCTTGCCTGCTTGCTGTCTCCTGACTGAACAAGGGGAAACTGCTTGTACTGTTTGCTTCAGGGCCTTGAGCTGACAGTTCATTTTCCAATGGTATAAAGTACATCTCTTAGACCAGCAGTCCTTTGACCAACGTTTTCTTTTCCACAGGGACTGCAATAGCGTGGAAGCCTTTGTGACTCATGGTAACCAGAACTTGCTTGTTCTCAACTATGATTACCATATTCTCTAAAGTCAATGTATCTGTTATTTTGAGCCCTGAATTTTTTTTAGCCTTACAATTTCATTGGAAATGACCAAACTGACCACAATTAAAATATCAAGGATGTTGATTTCTGATATTTCTAGCCACAGTTTGCCTTACAATGTTCCTGAGAACCAATACCAGTTTTCTTCCTTATCTGTTTATCTACATGAGCTTCACATGCTTTTGATGGTGTGATTGCTCCCTTACATTTGGTGTTTGCATGCTCAAAGGCTAATATTTCGATCAATTACTGTCTGGTTTCAGGGTCTGATATGGTGTTTTTCACAGCTGAACTCAACTTCTATACGAATTCTGTAGCTAGGCAGTGGTGGCGCATGCCTTTAACCCTAGCACTTGGGAGGTAGAGGCAGAGGCAGGCAGATTTCTATGTTCGAGGCCAGCCTGGTCTACAAAGTGAGTTCCATGACAGCTAGGGCTATACAGAGAAACCCTGTATTGAAAAAACCAAAAAAAAAAAAAAAAAAAAAAAAAAAAAAAAAAAAAAAAAAAAAAAAAAACCAACAACAACAAAAAACACCCCCCTCAAAAAAAAAAAAAAAAAGAATTCTGTAAAAGCATCTCCAGAATCCTCTACTATTTTAGTAAAGGAGGTAGACTTTTTCCAAGGTTCTTCAACCAAATCTCAAGCTCTTAAAGCAGCAACATGATATTGTTCAATTATACCACCATCAGATCTGATTTGTTCTCATAAGTCAGCATAATGCCCTTCACCAAGCAGCTGGTCTTTAGTAAAATTTATTTTCCTTGCTAAATTATATTGTGCTAGTTTTATGGCTTAGTGCCTCCACCACAACAAATATTTTAATTGTGGACCAGCTTCTAGAATAGCTGATATCAATCCCTTCTTATCTTAGGGGATCACCCTACATCATTTCAATTGGATGCCCCAGCAAAACATCATTTGCTATAACTTTCCAAAGAACTAGAAGTTTCTACTTCAAATAATCAGTAATTTTAAAAAAATATTTCTTGTCTTGAGACATTCACCTAACAACCTCCTAGGGCTTCCAGGGTCTCCTCCAGTGGGTGATGGCTTCCATTTGTGGGTCCCACTGTATCCGATGCCAGGCAGCCTCTGCCTCCTCTAGGGAGACCCAGTGGATCTCACCTGATTTACGGGTCAAGCCATGCATCCCTAAAGCACGGAGGGCAGGATCCTTGTACAAGGCCCCTAGGCATCCTGAGAATACTGCAGAGCACAGGGCACTGCACAGCCTTTCCCTCCAGTAATTTCAGGCTCCCTGTGGCAGGGGCGAGGATGAGGAACTTCTGCCTGTATATTGGAAGCACTAAGTCTTTTGACACGGAGGGGGGAAGGGTGTAGGGGGACGAAAAGGCATTGCCACAGTGGCCAGTGAGAGGGTCCTTGTCTCCCTAGTGAATGCGGCTCTCCTATTTTGCCAGGCTGAAAAACCCCAGCCTCACCTAGCCAGCCCATCACCAAACGTGTGCAGTGTGCAGGATGTGAGTCCCTCTCCTGTAATCTGCTAGTTCTTTCACCGGCACATTATCTACCTGACAGCGCCTTACAGAGCTCACCCTTTCCCCTGTGCCTCTCTGGAACAAGCTAGTGCAGCACAGACAGAACCTTGGATTTAACTCTGCTAGCAGCTCTGTTACAAAATGAGTGACACAACATGTGGACACTCTTACTGGGATTTGAACCCTGGAAATTCATGGGTCTTAGCCCTGGCTTGTTAGAGCTCCAGAGTATTTAGTTGTGAATAGTATCCTTACTCTTGCATGGCTTCTGTCTAGTTTATTTATTTTTTTCCACGATAGCCACTGGCTAAGAAAGTCTCCACCAGGAGGGTGACTTTGCATTGTATCACGCTGCAGTGTGCCAGTCAGTCATGACACAAAAGAGGAAGCGCAAAAAAAAAAAAACAGATAGACATACATGTGAAACAATGGAATTTTTTACCTCAA
Source organism: Apodemus sylvaticus (assembly GCF_947179515.1). Classification (NCBI taxonomy): domain Eukaryota; kingdom Metazoa; phylum Chordata; class Mammalia; order Rodentia; family Muridae; genus Apodemus; species Apodemus sylvaticus. Next base: position 68,316,294 of record NC_067495.1, on the reverse strand, counting down.
ATTTTAGAAAAAAAAAAACAGACAGTAGTAAAGTACACATGATCAACTGCTCAACCAGTGGGCAGGAAACAAAACAAAACAACAGTAACACTAAGTAGGCACCAACTACATGGTTTCACACTGTGACTAAGAAGTCCTTCCTTTGGCTTATATGCACAGTGAATGCCAGTCTTAAGGATAGCCAAATAGCTTGTGAGCTGTCCCGAGGAGACATCCTGAGTATGCTGCAGAGCAACAGGGTCTTTGTATAAGGCAGCTATCTGGATGGATAACACCGAAAACCTGGAAGGAAACAGAGAGGTAAAAATTGCATAAGGTTGTTAATGCTCGAGAGAGACCAATTTACGTTTAAAGTGGAAACTACAACAACAACCACAATTACATAACTAATTGTAATTATATAAGTAATGCAATTATAATAATAATTCACTCATTGATGAGTCAGTACCACTTTTAAATATTAGCCCATGGAATTACTTAGCCTTCTACTACTGCAACAGGTAAGTGAAATAATTAACCTAAGAATGTTCATTTTGGCTCACTATTTCAGAGCTTCAAACACGTGGTTGGTTGGTACCTGATATGGGCCTGTGGTGAGGTAACAGTGTAGTATAGCCAGAAGACTGAGAGGTACAATATCCTCTTATGTACATATTCCCAATAACCTAGACCCCTTCAGTTGGCCTCCTGTGTAGGGCCGGCCTAAGTTCTTAACTCTATATAGCTGGAGAGGAGCCTGATCTCTCTTTCCCTCTCTTCCAAAGTGCTGAGGCATGTACTGCTATGCTGAGCTACTTCACAAATTCTTTACAATTACTATTCCTTGTCGAATTTTTAAAGTTTATTTTTTTGTGTACAAACTGGATTTTTTTCTATTAAACAGACCCTGGAAATACCTTTTAAAAAGCACCATGGTGTTAATTTGGGTCAAAATAATGTTTGAATTTGAAGCTTCATTATTAGAGTACAATTCAAACACTCTTATTTTTATGAAATGTAAGTACACTGTAAACACCCCAAAAGAGGGCATCAGATCTCATTACAGATGGTTGTGAGCCACCATGTGGTTGCTGGGATTTGAACTCAGGACCTTTGGAAGAGTACTTTGGAAGAGCTCTTAACACCTGAGCCATCTCTCCAGCCCCAGACACTTGTACTTTTAACCAGGTGAAAAAATAATAGAAAAATTGAAGCTGATTTCTTTAAGAGACACTGAGTAAGTATTTTGTAACCTTCTGGATTCACCTGGAATTTTCTATTTCAGAAGTGGTGTCATTACAAGATATCACCCACTGTTCTATGGAATTCTTGCATGATGTCACTACCTCAGGGCCATTGGTAACAACTCTGCAGTTTTTGTTTATACAAATCCCAAAGATACACCTCTTACTTAGGACAGGTTAAAATATCTTACTACACTTGATGGCTCATGACTCAAACCATACAATCTACAGGAGACAGTCACTTTACAGACAGGAAACAATTCATACCTTTTAGAACTGAGTAGCATCTCTTCAGGCGTGTTGTTAGTTCTAGGAATGGCAAGCTAAAAGTATGATGAGAACATGAAAATCTAGCCTTTGACGTCGACTTTACTCTGCAGTTTAACAGTGGTGTTGAATATCCAGGTCAAAAGCAAACTTCATTTTCCAAATGGAAGACTGCCTGATGCGGTCCCACAGAGGAAAATCCCAACAACAAACTTTAATTATAATTACTTAGTCTTCTATTGTTGCAACATAAATGAAATAATTAACTTAAGTGTTTTGGCACATATTTTCAGAGGTTCAAACCCGTGGCTGGTTTGTCCCTGATTTGTGCCTCTAACAACATAGCATGGAGTGTTCAACTTATAGCCAGTTCAACAGACGAGAAAACAATTACTAACTTATCTCAAAGACAACAACAATGAAAAAACCTTTGAAGTGCTCATAACCACAAAGAATTTTAAAATTCAACATTTGATCGTTTTTCAAGCTCTGGGTTCTTTCAATTGTCTGTGGTGAAACTGATGCCTTCTATTGTCCCAAGCTGTACCTAAAAATGCTAAAGATTTCTGGTGCAGAAAACAGGTATGTCAGAAGCAATACGGCTCATAGTGATGCTATGTTTTCTAGAACTCTTCAGTAAGATTCAGGTCTGCCGAGGCTTTCTTACTTTCTGTCCTTTCATGATAACTGTAGCAAGTCACTCTGAGAGGAGTCCTTACTGAAAGGCAGCAGATCACCCTGTATCCTCATATCTGCTGCCATACACTGAGTTTGCAAGTTCTTCGGCAACTGACCACTGCACGTGATATCTATTTGACAAGCTGCAGCAAAGCTTGTCATCCTTTTGAGAAATGTTTCTCCATGTCCAGTGGTTGCATTTCCTGAGGCTCAGATAAATGTGGTTTTCAGTGGTTTAACATGTCCAATGTATGCATTAGTACCCATAGTCTCCAGTACTAAAGACACAGCAGTTCACATAAACTAAGACACTATTCCACAACTTCTTTAGTGTTCTCTTCATCTGAAGGGCATGGCTGTGGAACAGCAGTGGGGTTTGGTGTTCCCAGACAATTTTCTTTATAGAACTCACGCCTCTGCTTTATTTCCTTTTCCTCTAGACCCGCTACTAATTTGTATACTATGTTTTGTAATTGTGGATCCATCCTCAAGTTAATATGAGGTTTGGCTTCATGCACTATAATGTTGCACTTTGGACATCTGTTGCTATGTTCAAAATGTTTTACGATGCAGCTTTTACAGAAAGTATGAAGACACTCTGTAATGGTAGCCGCATCTATTAAGTAGCCTTTGCAAATAGAACAGGAGATGTATGGGATCATCTCTGAGAGAGGAAGGAGATGCTCTTCCTGTTCAGCTTCCACTGCTGCCTTTTCCTCTGCCTTCCCCTCTTCCCGCCAAAGCTGAGAAGGCTTGGATGCCAGGCATTCCTGAGTTCCCACCTCCCCACTGGAGGACTGGTCCTCCTTGCCAGATGGGGGAGCTGTGGCGCCTGCAGGAGGCAAACCCTGGCGTACAGGCCACAAAGTCTCCTTTGGTCCCTCTGCTCCCTCAGCTCTCTCTGGTTTGGCAGCATCCTGGCTGACTTCTTGGGCCTCTGGGCTGCTCTCCATCACTGGCTCAGCAGGAGACAAACGGGGTAAAGACATGGCCAGATTTTGATGTAAGGCAGAGACCAGAATTGAAGAAGTGAGGCAGAGGTGAGAGATAGGTCGAGATGTGGAGGCAAAGAGATTGAGACCTTTAATTAGGCCCGGACAGGGAAAACCTGTTGGTGAAATGGCGAGGCGAGGTAAGGCAAGGCGAGACCGGACTCTGAGATGAGATGTGCCATCCTGTGTTGAATCAAGGAAGACCAGGAAGCAGGGCAAAATCTGGAGACCAGACGAGACGAGATGAGGTTGCAATCCGAGATGAGACGGGCGAGTTGAGACCAGACCTGGGGTTACTCGAGGCCAGACCAGGAGTCAGGCCAGGCAAGACCGGGGGTCAGGCCAGTTCAGACCCCAGTCTCAGGGTCTGGCAAGAGGAGACCTGGAGTCGGGCGAGACAAGATGAGACTAGATGTTGAGGCAGCGAAACTGGACCTCAGTATCAGGAAGTGAGGTAAAATCAGGAAGCAACGTGAGACTGGGAGGTGCTTAGAGGCTCTAGGTAGCACGGAGGGGCGAGACCAGGAAATTAGGCCAGACTAGAAGGTGAAATTGGATCAGAGAAAAAGACTTCCAGGGAAGGCAAGACTACCCTAGGATGGAAGCCAGATGGCACCACAAGGTTTAGTCAGGGTCACCACACGAAGCGAATGCCTGAAGTAAGACCACGAGGTGGACAATTCAAAGTGAGATGAGGGTAGATGATACCAGCTCAGGCAGGGTGATGCTGAGCCCAGGATAACGCCGCTGAGTACAGAGGTGCAATAGGGCACTGAAGTGGCAATAAGCAAAGAGTGCAGCCAGGCTGAGGCTATAGTGGAGGAAGAAAGGAAGAAGGGGACCAGCAAATAGGAGAGAAGTGAGGCAGGTGAACCAAAGTGGGGGATTTGCGGCGTTGGCTGGGAAACTGGTCATCTAAGACAATGACTCTGGAGCCTGCTAGTAAATCCTCTTCCCCTAACTGGACTACCTGGTTGGGCGCAGTGGGGAGAGGATGCGCTTAGTCTTTGGATATCCCGGGGTGGGTGGTACCCACGGGGTGCTTCCCCTTCTTTAGGGAGAAGGATGGTAGTAGGAGGGCCTTGTAAGAGTGGAATTCCTTGTTAAGAGTGGAGGAAATGGGGCCTCAGGATGTAAAGGGAACAAATAAATTAATTAATGGAGAGGGAAAAAAAAGAAATTGCAGAACTAAAGTAGCCAATGGCAGAGCATGCCTTTAATCTCAGAATTTGTGGGCAGAGGCAGGCAGATCTCTGATTTCCAGGTAAACTAGAGTCGACAGGATGAGTTCCAGGAAAGCCAGGAAACTGTTTCAAAAAATAAATAGATAAACAAAACCAACAAACTAAAATAACACCGCCCCTCCCCTGGAAAAAGAAAAAAAAAAATGCAGTGCTTCTGCAGCCGGCTTTAAAGGAACCTCACTCAATTTTCCTTTTCAAATGCTTCATACACAGCAGCAGTGTTTTAAAACTACTAAAATCCTGTTGCAAACTAACAATATAATTTCTGTATTGTAATGGGCACGTTACATTTATTTATTTATTTATCCATGTATTTAATGTTGTATATATACATATGTATACAGGGAATATGTACCACCGTGGAGGTTACAGAGAAACTTGGGTGTTATTTCTTTCCTTCTACCTTGTGAGTCCAGGTGACAGAACTTAAAAACTTCTAGGCAATCTTTCCAGTTCCCTACTAATTATTCTGTTTATCTACAACACTGTGCTAGATTCCATGTGATGTTGAATTAGGAATAATAAAGTTTTCTCTTTTTTTTTTTTTGTTTTTTGTTTTTGGATTTGTTTTTTTTTCAAGACAGGGTCTCTCTGTATAGCCCTGGCTGTCCTGGAACTCACTCTGTAGACCAGGCTGGCCTCCCGAACTCAGAAATCCACCTGCCTCTGCCTCCCAGAGTGCTGGTATTACAGGCGTGTGCCACCACCGCCCAGTAAAGATTTCTGTTTGAGCACCACATATGCCTTCTTGTAGCAAATTACATTCATTCAATAATTATTTCTGCTGGAAAACAGGAAGTTTCTGTTTTGAAACATACACTGTGAAGAACAATCTATTGGCAAATAAGCAGGAATACAACTGCTTGCTATTTTATCTCCTTCCCTCTCCCTCTTGCTCCCCTTTCTCTCTCTCCCTCTCCCCTTTTTCCTTTATCCCTGCTGTTGGTTGTGGTCTGATGATGATGATGATGATGTATATTTTGTTACATTTTTTGTGGTAATGGAAACTGAATCTACGGTCTTGTACATGCTCAGCAAGCCATCACACATTGAAACATATCCTCATTTTTACCTTTTAATTTTTGAGACTTTAACAGCACACTTTATATTTTTGAAAGCTGCAGGATATCTTGAGTGGGTAAAATGGGGTGAGATGTAGGATGAGACAAATTTTTCTTTCTACCCCACCCCTGTTTGATTAAGCATTCTGCTTCTGAGTCTAAGATGTGATTATAACATGAACCCTCAGGATTAGAATTTTTCTGGAAAATTCTAAGCTGGAGATGTGACTAGGCACCTGCCTATAGGAGCCTTGGCACTAGTGGAATTACTCATCATCCAGGAGTCTTCCAATCAATTCTAATAATTTTGGTTTCCTGATGAATCCATATAATGCATATATCTTTTCTTTCACCTGTTCTATAAATTGTAATGCCTTTATGGATAAGATGGAAAAAGACAGGGGATTAATCTCTTGAATTCTGGCTAGGACTATAAGTAACCCTTCAATGACTCTTGGTTTGCTATAATGTGATCTCTGTTCCCCACTGGATGTGAGAAAGGTAACTGATGACTTGGGATACTATACCCACAGAACCCTTGGAACAGGGCCAGGCCAAGTCTTGTAGAAACTTCACACTGACATTTAGATGGCCACACGCAAGGGGCTCTGAAGTATACTTTCCTCCTACTCAACAGGGTAGGCCCAGCTAGATAGGAAAGCCACATTGATAGTTGTCCCAACACTCATCAGTGCTGACCTGTCCACTGAGCATGCTCACTTGTCAGGCCTCTTCCAAAACACTTGCAGATAAATCAAACCTCACAATTCAGAAGAGCCTTTTAAAACTCAGTTTACCTAGTCAATGTAAAAGGGAGTACCGTCAGGAGGTGAATCTCTGGATCTATGTGATTAACCCAGATTATATTAGTACTTGCAGAAAAGACAGTTTCCAAAATGTGAATTTAGGAATCCATAAAATTCCCAGCATATACAAACAAACAAACAAAATACCAATGGTATGAGCTGCCAAAATGCAAGTCTATGGCAGCACTGAAAATGATGTTTACTAGGAGAAAGGGTCTTGATATTATGATTGGGCCTTGAGATGATAGGGAGAACATTAGAAATGAATATTTATAATAATAATACAACAAACAAATTATATATGATTGTAATAATTATATGATATAAGATGTATAATTATATATATAATGTAATTATATAATTTTGTGTCTTATTCTATATCTTAGAGTTTTCTGGAACATACAGTGGACATGTGATCCAAATAAACCCATTCCTCCTCAACTTACATTTTAGTATTTTGTTTGGTATTTCATTGCAGCAATAGAAACTCCAACTAAGATGCTTTCAGTCCTGAATTTTGTTACTTTTCTTGAGCTTTAGGATATTTACAAATTCTGAATATTTACCTCTTTCAGATACACCATTTTACAAATATTTTCTCCCTTTCTGTAGTTTGTCTTTTCTTATGGTTGTTTCTTTGTGGTATAGAATACTTTTAGTTTGATATAATCTCAATTTTTCTATCTTATATTTTGTTTCCTGTATATTTGGGTCTTTTCTAAAAATCTCATCACCATTGTAATATCCTATAACAACCCTCCCATGCATTCTTCTGCTACTTCTGTCATTCCAGGCCTTACATTTAAATAGCTTTAATCAGTTACAGTATTGTGCATGTGGCTCTCCACTTTCCCTAGCAACATTTCCTATAAAAGACTCTTCACCAATGTATGTTTTTGCTTGTTGGTTCCCTTTTTTCCTTTTTCTTTTCTTTCTTTCTTGTTCATTTGTTTGCTTGTTTTTGTAATATAGGGAATCTGATTAAAGACTTCATGGATATTAATCAAGACCTTTAACAATGAACTATATCTTTGTGTTAAGTAAGAAAATAAAGTAAAAAACCTGACAGCAAATGCCCTTCAGGAGAAAGGGCCTTCAAATCACACACACACACACACACACACACACACACACACACACACACACACACATACACACATGTATGTATGTATGTATGTATGTATGTATGTATGTATGTATGTATGTATATTACAGGACTTTAAAGGGAGAAGCTTCCATTTAAACCCAGGAGAGGACTTTCATTAAGAGAACAACTTAAATTAAGAATAAGATAGGGAGAGAATGAAATGTAACCTTTGTCAGAGTAAGCCAGAGGAGCCATTAGAGGAAAAAATACTTTGAAAACTCTTTAGAAAATGCCCCCAAAACAAAGGAAATACTTGGATTTTATCTTTTTATCTTTCTTTTTCAGGGTCTGATGGTAGTTTTACATCGCATGATTTATTCTGAAATACTAGAAGTGACAAAGAACATGGAGGATCCAGGTACCATAAATTAAGAGCCGTTAGGCAGAGCACGGAACATTCTGTTAACTTCCTGTCCCAGGGAAAGAGTAGAAGTGACTATGGCCTGATTTATTCCAGCTGTGGTAGTGACGAGCTCCTTTTAAGTGCCAGGCCCATGTCTAACAGCCCTTTAATTTTTTGTTTGTTTCTTCATGAGACAGGGACAATGTAATAAACACAGCTCTCTCATTAAGATGGTAAAAGATAGTTTACTATGGAGAGTAATATGAGTCACCATGTCCCAGAAACACAGATTCTGGCTTCCCTGGATATCATTTTTCTAATATGGGAGCAGTTTCATAATGTTTTATAGTAATAGAACAAAGAAAGCCATAAAAGATAAAGATAGACTGAGATAAATTATTGGTAGGCTATAGGTGGACTTGCAACATTCCAACCTCTCCACAATCATTGACATTCTAATCAGTTAATCAGCTTAAAAGAAGCTTTGATATAAGGTATGGCTTCTTTCCAGGGAAATTTCATTGGCTCTTCCCCAGTCCCGACCAATCATATTTTGTGCTTATGGAAGCTAAATATTCTTTCAAAAATACGTCCAGGTTGCTGTGAAGGCTAATTCCAATGATGTAATATAAATGAGGCTATGCAACAGGCAGGAAAGAAGTCAGCAGAGGAGAGGAATAGTTGGTTGTTCCAGTTTGCTTCTCTGTTTTGATTAAACACTAATCAAAATCAATTTTATGGGAGGAAAAGTTTTGATTTTGGTTGTAGTTCATTGAGGGAGTCCAAAGCAAGAAGTCAAGCACAACAGGAATCTGGAGACAGGAACTGAAGCAGAGGCCATGGAAGAATGCTGCTCACTGACTCACTCCTGACTGACACTCAGCCATTTTTTTTTATACAACCAGGCCCACCTCCCATTTTAAATTAATTAGAAATCAAGAAAATGCCACATAGACATTTATAGTCCATCTGATGGAAGCAAATCAAGTGTGGTTCCTTCTCAGGTCTGTCACACTAACAGCCAAAATTAACAATCACACCAGTAAAACAAAGAATAAACTCCCAAATCATGACATCAAGATCTACTAACCATTTTGATCTAGGCTTGATTTTTTAAATTAGATATTTGCTTTATTTACATTTCAAATATTAACTCCTTTCCACATTACCCCTCCAAAAGCCCCCATCCTATCCTCCTCCCCTTGCTCAATCCCCCACCCCAATTTCCTGACTCACATTATTCCCCTATTCTGGGGAATCTAGCCTTTACAGGTCCAATGGCCTCTCCTCTCATTGATGTCTTAAATGGTCATACTCTGCTAAATATGCAGCTGGAGCCATGGGTCTCTCCATGTGTACTCTTTGGTTGGTGGTTTAGTCCCTGGGAGCTCTGGGGGTACTGGTTGGTACATATTATTGTTCTTCCTGCAGGACTGAAAACCTCTTTGGTTCCTTGGGTTCTTTCTCTAGCTGCTCCATTGAGGACCCTACTATTCTCAGTCTATTGGTTGGCTGTGAGCCATAGGTGTTTTTATCCACTTTCTAAAAAGGATCAAACTATCCACACTTTGGTCTTCCTTCATCTTGAGCTTCATGTGCTCTGTGAATTGTAACATGTTTATTTTTAGCTTTGGGGCTAATATCCGCTTATCAGTGAGTGCATACCATGTGTGTTCTTTTGTGATTTGGTTACCTCACTCAGGATGATAGTTTCTAGGTCCATCCATTTGCCTAAGAATTTCATGAATTCATTTTTTTTAATAGCTGATAGTACTTCGTTTTTTGTATCTATTCCTCTGTTGAAGGACATCTCCACTGATCTTATGCCCTGTGTTAAATTCATTGTTTTTAATAACTGAGTAGTACTACATTGTGTACATGTACCACATTTTCTGTATCCATTCCTCTGTTAGTTCTCTTTGAGAGTTATTTTAGTAACTCGCATCATAGATTCATTTTACAATGAATGATATATACCTAGAATAATATAGAAAATGTTTCTGTAACATCTGAGTTCTTTTACTAAATGTGATGTCTATGAAATAAATCTATGTTGTAGTATATATAATTAGTTCTTTATTATATTAACATTTGTGATCATGGCATAAATCTTTTGCTAAACAGTTTTTGATTCAAAACATCCCTTCAACATGTAAATGATCTCACTAAAAAATAAAAAAACTCGAATTTTTATCATGCACTGCTTACTCTACTATTGTTTGTTTATTTATTTTTTCTTTTTTAAGAGACTATTTTCATTTTATTTAGTTTTTATGATAAAATTAAAGATTTACATGAAAAATATTTCAGATAAACACGTTGGAATTGACAATTTTCATGGAAAATTAAAGAGTAAAGTGATAGACATGTAAAACATTGCTAAATTAATTGAAATATAGGATAGAAACATTTTATAATAGAATTGAAGATTTACATGGAAAATATTTCTGATAAAATTGTTGGAAAATGTAGAAAAATAATAGAATTGAAGATTATCATGGAAATTTTTATATAGATATAATAATGGTAGGTATAAAAGTATTCCTAAGTTGACTGAAAGTGGAATTATAAACAATTTCTGATAAACTTGAAGATTTATATGGAAAATATTTCTGATAAAATTGAAGAAATATATAGAAAAACATGTTAAAATTAAAGATTATCATAGAAATTATATAGATAAAATGATAGGCATAAATATAATTCTAAGTTGAAGGTGGAATTATAAACATTTTCAGAACATTGAAGATTTACATGGAAAATATTTCTGGTAAAATTCAAGAAATAATTAGACAAACACGATATAATTGACTATTTCATGGAGAATTTTACATATAAAATGGAAGATATAAAAATTCTTTCTAAATTAATTGAAGGTGGAATTAGAAACATTTGTGATAAAATCAAAGATTTACATTGAAAACATTTCTGATAAAATAGAGGAAGTATATATAAAGACATATTAAAATTGAAAATTATCATGAAAAATAATGTAGATAAAACGGTAGACATAAAAAATTACTAAATTAATTAAAAGGGGAATTACAAATATTTTCTGATAAAATTAAAGATTTACATGAGAAATATTTTGTTAGTCTATGTCTTTTTATTGGGGAGTCTAGTCCATTGATGTTAAGAGATATTAGGGAATAGTGATTGTTGCTTCCTGTTATTTTTGATGTTATTTTTATCTTTGTGTGGGTATCTTCTTTTGGACTTTTTGGAAGAAGATTACTTTTCTGCTTTTTCTAGGGTGTAGTTTCCTTCCTTGTATTGGCATTTTCCATCAATTGTCCTTTCTAGGGCTGGATTTGTGGACAGATATTGTGTAAATTTGGTTTTATCATGGAATATCTTGGTTTCTCCATCTATGATGATTGAGAGTTTTGCTGGGTATAGTAGCCTAGGCTGGCATTTGTGTTCTCTTAGGGTCTGCATGAGCTCTGCCCGGGATCTTCTAGCTTTCATGGTCTCTGATGAGAAGTCTGGTGTAATTCTGATAGGTCTGCCTTTATAAGTTACTTGCCCTTTTTCCCTTACTGCTTTTAATATTCTTTCTTTGTTTAGTGAATTTGGTATTTTGATTATTATGTGCCAGGAGGACTTTCTGTTCTGGTCCAGTCTGTTTGGAGTTCTGAAGGCTTCTTGTATGTTCATGGGCCTCTCTTTCTCTAGGTTAGGGAAGTTTTCTTCTACAATTTTGTTGAAGATAGTTACTGGCCCTTTAAGATGTAAATCCTTGCTCTCATCTATACCTATAATCCTTAGGTTTGGTCTCATTGTGTCCTGGAGTTCCTAGATGTTTTGGGTTACAAGCTTTATGCATTTTGCATTTTCTTTGACTGTTGAGTCAATGTTTTCTATGGTATCTTCAGCACCTGAGGTTCTTTCTTCCATCTCTTGTATTCTGTTGTTGATGCTTGCATCTATGACTCCTGAATTCTTTCCAAGGTTTTCTATCTCCAGAAATGTCTCGCTTTGTGATTTCTTTATTGTTTCTATTTCCACTTTTAGATCCTGGGTGGTTTTGTTCAGTTCCTTCACTTGATAGTTTGTGTTTTCCTCTAATTCTTTATGGATTTTTGTGTTTCTTCTTGAAGGGCTTCTGCCTGTTGACCCATGATCTCCTGTATTTCTTTAAGGGATTTTTGTGTTTCCTCTTTAAGGGCTTTTACCTGTTGACTGATGTTCTCCTGTATTTTTTCTTCTTCTTCTTCTTTTTTTTTTTTTTCTCGATTTTTGGATTTGTTTTTTTTTTTTTTTTTTCTGAGACAGGGTTTCTCTGTATAACCCTGGCTGTCCTGGAACTCACTCTGTAGACGAGGCTGGCCTGGAACTCAGACATCTGCCTGCCTCTGCCTCCCGGAATGCTGGGATTACAGGTGTGATCCACCACAGCCTGGCTCTCATGTATTTCTTTAAGGGAGTTATTTAAGTCTTTCTTGAAGCCCTCTATCAGCATCATGAGATATGATTTTAAATCCAACTCTTGCTTTTCTGGTGTGTTTGGATTTCATGATTTTTTTTAGGTGAATGTTGCCAAGAAAGAGTTAATAATTTACTATTTTTTTTCAGTGAATCGGGAATCCAATTGGAAAAAGAGAAGTTGAGGGTTCTGATGTTGCCATGTGGCCTTGGTTTCTGTTGGTAGGGTTCTTGTGCTTGCCTTTTGCCATCTGGTTTTAGTTGGTATTGTTGTCTCTGGCTGGAGTTTGTTCCTCCTGTGGGCCTGCAAGCCTGTGTCCTTACTCCTCTGAGCTCAGAAGTGAAAGCCCTGCTGGGAGATCTCTCTCTCCAGGTGGGCTATTCATAGAAGGCTGTGGAGTTTTCCTGTTCCCTGGTGCAAATGGAGGTGGGAAGACTTCCGTCCCAGCTGCCCCACTGATCTTAGGCCCTGTTTGCTCCTAGCTGAACTCCTCCAGAGAGAAGGTGGAGATCTCACCTCTCAGCTTAGAAGTGAAAGTGCTGCTGGGAGATCACTCTCTCCTGGTGGGCTATCCACAGAAGGCTGTGGTGTCTCCAGGCTCCCTGGTGCCAGTGGCGGCAGGACTTACTCCACTATTTTAACACTCTATTATTATGACACAATTTAAACTTTCTCTAAAAGAGATGTCTGTTCTATGAATATACCAGATAGCCAATTCTTTTCTAACTCAAAGGAGCAAAGTATTTTAAAAATTGTTTCAGTCACAGAATGACATTATTAATAAATATTAATTAGTATTGATAAGATTACTGAAATTCGTATATCAACTTCTCTTTTTCCAATTGGATTCCCGATTCACTGAAAAAAAATAGTAAATTATTAACTCTTTCTTGGCAACATTCACCTAAAAAAAATCATGAAATCCAAACATAATTTCATTTCTGTGTTACTGGAAAGTATTATCTAGTAAAGGAAAGATCTGGGACTGAAAATTCCATAGTATTTGTCTATCAAAGTTATGTTGTATTTGCTGTATCTCAGAATTAGAAGCATTCATACTTATATCACCAATAGACTATTTGGGGGTGAACATAATGAATTCATGAAATTCTTAGGCAAATGGATGGAGCTAGAGAATATCATACAAAGTGAGGTAACCCAGACTCAAAAGGTGACTCATGGTATGCACTCACTAATAAGTGGATATTAACCTAGAAAACTGGAATACCCAAAACATAATCTACACATCAAATGATGTACAAGAAGAACAGAGGAGTGGCCCCTGGTTCTGGAAAGACTCAGTGAAGCAGTATAGAGCAAAATCAGAACAGGGAAGTGGGAAGGGGTGGGTGGGAGGACAGGGGGAGAGAAGGGGGCTTATGGGACTTTCTGGGAGTGGGGGGCTAGAAAAGGGGAAATCATTTGAAATGTAAATATAAAAAATATATTGAATAAAAAAAAAAAAAGAAAAATGAGTACATTCCTAAAGCAAAAGTGGCTTTTCACCTGGAGAAGAGAAGGGAAATTTCTAGATAAATAAATTTTTTCCTGATATTAAAAAAAATGTGGGTAGTGGTAAAGCTTGTTATCAGGTTTCTTTCACAATAGACATATTTTCCCTAATATATCGAATATATAAGCATCTTAAACATGAAATTTTTTACTTTTTTATTGGTTATAATGTTTTTTATTAGACATTTGCTTTATTTACATTTTAAATGTTAACCCCTTTCCATGTTAGCCATCGGAAAACCCCCTATCCCATCCCTCTTCCCCCTGCTTAACCCCCTCCCAATTTCCTGACTTGTATTTCCCCTATTCTGGGGAATTGAGCCTTCACAGGACCAATGGCCTCTCCTCTCACTGATGTCTGAAATGTTCATCTTCTGCTACATATGTAGCCGGACTAGGCTTGATTTTTTTAAATCCTCTATATTTGACCTAATATTTGTGTGTCACATTTAATATGAGTACTTCATGTTAACTTAAGATACTTAAGAACAGTCTGGGCATGGAGATACAACACAGTAGTTACAGGCACTTATGCTCTTTCAGAAGACCTAGACTCAATTCCCAGAACCCCCATCAGGCAGGGCAGAACTCCCTGTAACTACAGTTCCAGAGCATTGATAACATCTTCAATCCCTGTGGATAACTGCGTCACATAGTGCACATATATCTACTCATATGCACACATAAAATTAAAATAAATCTTTTAGGAACACAGTCTAGACTAAGAAAGTGAAGAGTGGCTCTCTAACCAACAAAAGTGCTTCTACATGTGTTATCATACTTCTTCTCCATATAGGTTTCCTGCCCATGTGGATGCTCATTTGTATTGCATGAGATATTGTATTTTATAATTGGAGTTGCTAAGATAATCTAATATTGTGCAGTTTTATCTTTTCTTTTGGCCAGTTTGATGTTATATCTGAAACCTCATGCAGAATGGCTAGCTCTGCATGTTTAGGAAATATTCTTCTTTCATAGCCAAATTATTATTATTAGTGTGTATCCTCTAAACACGTATTTGTGGATAGTACCTTGATTGTGTCACCTTGGTATTGCGCAATATTTTAGTTGAGGGAAGTAAATGCATAATTGCATTATAGAAGAGTTCAGATAAAAATATGGTATTTTAAAAACCAAATTGTTATTTTCCACATGCCAAAATATTAAACAGGGATAGAAACAAGAGGCTAGACTGGTGAGAATTCAGGACTCCTGGGCTTTGTAACCACAACTGAATCTTATTTCTCATTTTAAATCTAGAGAATGATATAGGATTTTACTAACACTTGTTTTGTAATATTCCTCATCTGCTTCCCATTGGCAGAATCTGGATATTGTTAAGTATTTTTCTACTCCTGCTTGACTTTACTACAGGATACTATAAATTATCAATAAAAATCAGTTCTTAGTTATAAAATATCACAAATATTGTTATCATTAGAGGATGAAATCTTGTATGATTTTGATAAGAAGTATTAACTCAAATATTTCTTTATCTCTAATAAGCAAATGGGGATAAATATATGTTAAGATTGAAGTGTGGTTTTTTTTGAAAATTTTTATTCTCACAAAGTCGCTCAGAGTAGCTTTGAATTTGTGATTCTTCTAATTCAGTGTTCAGAATAGCTGTGATTACAGGCCTGTTCTGTGAGACCCTGTTAGTGACTGTTTTTAATGCCTGTGTTGAAAGTCAGTTGGTTGTAGATGTAGAGGTTTATTTCTAGACATTTCTATTCCATTGGTCTATGGTAGCATTTTCATGCTAAAACCAAACTGTTTACTAGAGTTTTAGTAATAAATTTTAAAATTATGTAGTATAATGCCCACAGTTTTGCTCTTTTTGTTCAATATTTCTTTGTTTTGTTATTTAATTGAATCTTTTTTTTTTTTTTGCTTTTTGCATTTTTCTTTTTTCCCACTGCACTGTACCTTCCCTTCCCTCCTCCCAGTTCCCCCACCTCACCTCCCCTCTTCCTCAGGTCTACTCCTCCTCTGTTTCCCTTCAGAGAAGAGCAAAATTTTTTCAAAGTCCATAAAAAACATTGCTGACCTTTTAGTCTAGATTTCATTGAGTCTTTAGAACACTTTGGCAGTGATGACTGGATGTCTTTCCACTTTTCTGTTCCTTTACATATCTTTTATAGTTTACATTATAGATGTTTTCATTTCTGGTTATATTTATTCTTAGATATTTTGCACAGATACTGTAAATGAGGTTGTGCTCTTGAATCTTATTTTGGATAACTCCCTATTGTCATTTGGCAATTCAAGTCAGTTTTGTGTGTTGTTTTGTGCTGTAGACCATAAACGTGCTCAGTTGGTTTATTATTTCTAATAGTTTTTAGTTTCACTTTGTTTTGTAGACACACATCCAATAGTATTTTTTTTGATGTAACCTGTACACAGAATCATACCCTCTTCAAACATATTTAACTTCCATTTTTATAAGCTTAATGTATTTTATGTCTTTCTCTTGCTGGATCACACTTTTATATTTGTTATTATTGTATTCTTTATTAATTTCTGCTCTGATCTTTACTTTTTCTTTCATTGTACCAACTTTGTTGTCTGTTCTTATTTTCTTCTTCTTTCACATGTAGCAATAATGTTATTTCAATTCAGAAGGACTTCAGTTTAAAGACCAATTTAAAGCTGGGTGTGGTGGCACATTCCTGTAACAGAAGGTAGAAAGAGGAGGATCTGAGTTCAAGGCCTGACTGGGCTACATCAAACACTCAAAAACAAATAAACGAACAAACAACCATATAAATTAATAACAGGGCTAATAAGATGGCTCACCTTTTAAAGGGGTCTGCCACCAAACCTGAGGAACTGAGTTGTATACCTGGAATATACATGTTGGAAGGAGAAAATTTAAATTCACAAGTTGTCCTCTGACCTTCGTGAACAAGCCGATGCCACAGCATGCCAACACATACATATACATATGCTAACATTCTCAAATGTCTGACTGACTGACTGACTGAATATATATATATATATATATAATTTGGGGCTGGAGAGATGGCTTAAGGGTTAAGCAAAGGGCATTCATGTAAGGATCTAACAAGTTCCTGGGACTCAAGCTCCAAAGAGTCTAGTGGCTCTTGTTTTCAAACAAGTCTTCAAAAATGGAGAAGATCATGAATTTATAAAAAAGAGTGGTTCAAATGTGACTACTGCCCTTGACTTTCCTGTGGTCTAGATGTTTTCGTTCATAAATAGATTCAGATATTCAATGCTAATACCTATTTGAATGGATTTTCTACTGGGTTGGCATTCTCCTGTCCCTCTTGCTTACTCAACCTCAATTTAGCTTTATTAATGCTGTCCTAAAGCATCTTTACTCATTCCTCTTCTTTGTACTTCCCCAGAGTATTTAACAGTAACCTCTCTGCAGTCTCACTGATATGTTTTCTCTATATTATCATCTTTCCTACTGATACTTTTGATTACATTATCAAGTCCTCTCCAGTGTGTATTTCAGGTCAAGGCTTCTGCTCCCCCTTCCCTCCCTCCTTCCTTCTCTCCATCCCTCCCTCAATCCATTCTTCCCTCTCTTTTTCTCTCTCTTCCCCCTCCCCTTCCCTCTCTCCTCTCCCTCCCTCTGTGTGTGTGTGTTCCTGTGTGTCTGTGTGTCTGCTATTTCTATCTCAGTCTCTCTCTCTCTCTCTCTCTCTCTCTCTCTCTCTCTCTCTCTCTCTCTCTCTCTCTCTCTCTCATACAGCCCATGTTTCCTCAATCTCAGTATATAGGCAAAACTGGCCTTGAACTCCAGTACTCATATCTCCATCAGGTAGAATTATTTTTTTAATTTCTTTTGCATGGTAGAATTATTGATGTGTACCACCAGGCCTTTTGTTTAATTTCTTAAATTATTTCCATCTCTCTCTCTCTTAAATGTTTTTATTACATAACTGAATAATTTCTCTATTTTGTTGAAGTTTATTAAGTTTCCTTGAAACAGCTTCTTTAAATTCCTTACATGATAATTTGTCCACAGGATTACTTTCAGAGCTGTTTCTTTTTCCTCCTTTTGACCATCAGATGAAGATGTTAGGGTGTTCTGAATGTTCTTGACGCTAGTTGATGGGAGACACTAAAAGATTAAATATTCTCCTCTTAAAAATCTGGCTTTTTATTATGACTATCCTCTAAGCAGACCTCCTATTTTCTCTGTGTCTGTAATCACATCATCCATTTGAGTACTGAGTTGGTCCCTAAGGGTATGGTGGCTATGAGTAGGCTATTGGTGCTTTTACACTAGAGCGTGATTCAGATATAGGTTGGTCCCATGTTTACGGTTGATGTGCTATATACCATAACCTGGAGGATACCTTGAAAAGAGAAAAACATGATTCCAAAAATCTACCTGAAGTTGAGACGGTAGCATATCCCAGGCAACCACTTGTCTGAGATAGATCACTACCCAAGGCAGTGTGGGATTTTTATTGTCCAGGTAGAATCTCTTGTAGAAACCAGCTTCACACTCCTATCCAGGTTTATAGTCTCAAACACTTCAATGCTGTATCACATACTCTGAGCCCACAGCCACTGTGACCTACCCAGATCTGGGTTAGGCAAAGGCTGTCATTGCTAAGGGCTGCTATTCAGATGTGCTTAGGATACAAGTGTGGAACACTGTAACCAACTATGGTTGTTTCTAACCACAATACATGTTTGATATACTGGTGCCACATGTTCTTACCTGGTAAGGAGACAGGGTTCCATCTATAGGCAGTAGGCTGGGTCTGGGGCCATTGGGTCTGTACAGTGCTAGGCTTCATCAGGCTGCCACTAATTTCCAAGACAACCAACATCTTGCTCTTACTGCCCACTCTCAACCGCAGAGGGATGCTTGGTATGTCTGAACTGTGTTGTCTGAGGTGGTAATGCTGTTGATGAAAGCAGTTACTTGGCCACTTAGGCTCACACGAAATTAGGTCATGCCTAGGCCTTAGAGATGTGTAGATCTCACTGTGAGGGGTGTACTGAGTACTACATAGTTTTTGTCTTATGGGATGTGGTCTCTGTTTGGTCCCGAGAAAGGTTCCACCTGAGTGCAGTGATCTGAGGAAAGTTGTGTGTCCTAAGGTTGCAGAAGAATGCTGGAGAAAATGCCTGGCTGCCAATCAAGTCGTGCTGTAGCCTCCACAGGCCTAGTGACCTGAGAAATGTTCATTGTTCATGTATTATAGAGACCAGGCATATATGTGCCCAGGTCCACCGAAAGACTAGCAGACCTAAATTCCAGGCAGGGTTAGAATCTCCCTCTGATATTTGGCACATTTCCCTTGCTGCTGCTGCATCTCTTGCCAAGGTGGCACTAGGTTTCAAGGCAAAATCCTATCTTATGTGTCCTGCTACCTTGTGGATAGAGCCTTACTCTCCCTTTGCTTCCTGAGCTATGGGGCGTGGGATAGAGGAAGTCCTTTGACCTCTGGGCCAGAGCAGTGGGAATAGTTTGGAGCAGCAGATCCAGAGCCTGAATTTGTTTCCTTCTTTCCCCAAGTGGGAGGAGTCTCTCTTCATGTTGCTTGGAATTGGAGGAAGGGAGATTAACAGGAGACTTTTCTTCTTGTCTTCTTTAATGAGGCTTTTTTTCTTAAATCACTGTGCCTTTTATTGTAATATTACATTGGTTTTTAACTTCCAATGGTGTGCTAAACACACATGGCGAGAGAAGATACTGTTGTCTTAATCTTAAGGCAAAACACTTAGAATTTCATCCTTAAGTATATTGTTTGCTGTTTGTTTTCCATTCTTCCTAGTTAAGTGAGAGTTCTCTCCTCTTGAAAACCATGTTAAACTTGCCAAAATTTTGCCTGAATTGAAATGATGACTTGTTTTTCTTTATTATTTTCTGTTTTAAGACAGGGTCTCACTATATAACTCTGGCTGGCCTAGAACTCACTATATAGACCAGGTCGACCTTAACCTCAGAGGTTTGCCTGCCTCCTGAGTTTTGGGACAAAAGTCATGCATCCCTGCAGCTTAGTCATGAACCTGTGGAGGATTTTGTTCAGATTGGTGCCTAATAGGAAGAGACTCTCAGGAACATCTTTCTGAATCACAGCTTACTCTACAGTCTAAACATGCTTCTAAAAGAGTTAATTTATACACTAACTGGACACTTTACCTAATATTCTCCCAGCAGATTGTTTCCTTTGAGTTCTCTGAATCTAGGCCTTGATTCCTTTTATAGTTACAACTAATTGAAGGAATTTCCCTTTATATAAGCTTTGTGCAAACTTTTATAGAAAAATATTGTCCATGATTAAGTTGAACAAAATTTAAGGATTTGTGGCCTTCACTGTCTTACTAAATCATCTTCAGCTGGTATTAAAATAAAAAGAACTGTTCCTTACTCGGACAGGCAAGTCACAAATCAGTATTTGTGACTTTCCCAGTATGTAATGGTAATATCCAAGCTAATTTTTTGAGGCAGAGTTTCTCAGTGTATCTATAGCTGTTCTGGAGTTCACCCTATAGACCAAGCTGGCCTTGACCTCAGAGATCTGCCTGCCTCTGCCTCTTGAGTGCTATGATTAAATCTTGCACATTCACTGCCCAGAGGAAATATCTTGCACTATTCATAGTGCTACAATTGGAAAATGTTCTATTTATTTTCTTTAGAAAATAAGTCTCTTCCCCCACACTATGAGAAAAGAAAATTGCAAAATTGGCAGTTGACTTGTGTGTCAGCTCAGATATTTTCACTATATATCTCTTGGTGAGATGGAGTCATCAAAAATTTGGACAAAAGCTTGAGGTGCATAGTTGTCTTGCTTGAATGCCCTAATAAATGTCTACCTTAAATTATACCATCTCATAAAGTTCTTCCATTTTTGACAGAAATTAAGGTGGTTTTATTCCTAGAGCTCAAGCTGCTTGCTTCTTCACAGTCTTCCTTTCCTTGCCCTACCAACTCTCCCTGTGATAGGCAGCTACACTATGTTTATTCCTTAACTGAACATCCTTTGGTTAATCTTAGCTATGGCCAACTACAGGCCAAAGAAGGAAGCTTTCCAATCTACTTCCTACATTTCTTCCTGTGAATCCTATAAGAAGGGACTATCACTCTACCATGCTGGCCTGATCTCTTCCTGCCTTGATGTTGTCAGTCTGTCTGTCTGTGCTATTAGTATCTCATATTTCATGAATGTCTTATAGAAAACTCTCAGTGTTCCCCTTCTTCCAAACACAAAAGCTCCTAAGTTTTGTTCCAACCGAAGCAGGTACTAGGATCTTTGAGTTTAGTCCCTAATTTTCTTCTTTTCTACCCTGCTGTACCCATTCAAGGAGGAAAAAGGAAAGATAAAAAGAAGGAAAGGTTTAAGAAGGAGACAAGCTAGGAGCAATGATTTTTAATTCCAGCCCTCAGGAAGAGAGGCAGATATCTTTTGAGTTTGGGGCCAGTGTAGTCTATAATGGTGAGTTCTAAGCCAGTTGGAGCTACATAATGAGACCTTGTCTCAAATGAATAGATTAATAAGTAAACAAGGAAACAAACAATCAAATAAAAACAGGAATCTTTTGGGAGAATAGGGAAAAGAGAAAGAGAAAAAAGACAGAAATAAATAGCCAAAGAATCCTGAAGGCCATGCTTGGAGGCTCCAGCCTGTATTTGCAGCACATAGAAGGAGGATCAGATGTCCGAGGTCATCATTGGCTTAATATTGAATTCTGGACCAGCCCATTTTCAAAAGACTGGTTAAAAAAAGAAACACAAACAAACGAACAATTAGATAAAACCCCTCCAAAGAAGGAAATAATACAAAGAATAATGAAAAAACATAGCAGCAATAAACATCCAGGAGAAAATGCTTGGGTCTTGCTTGTGGGTCCTCTAGTAATTGGGATCTGCCAGATATGAAGGTGGTTGTGGGTTATGGCTGAGATCTGTTTTAGTTTTTATATTTTCAATCTATCTGACTGGTGCTTTAAGCAAATTTTGAGCTATTGATTCTGTAAGTGTAAGTAAGAGCTCTGAGTGGAAAAGCTTTCCCCAGTGTCACAGCTCTGAAGGGAAAGGCTTCCCCACTTCAAGCATTAACAGCTTTGCTCAGCCTGGGGTGGTTGTAGGGAGTTGGGGTTTGTCACAAAGTGTTACAGCTCTGCTCTTGTGGAGGATCGTTTTCTTACTGAAGCTATTTCAGTTCTATTCCTGTGGGGCGGGGATAGGGTTCCCCCAAAGGGTTACAGCTCTAAAGGGAAAGCTATCCTGGCAGTCAGGAGTTAAGGAATGCCACAGAATTACACTGTACAACAAACCTCATATAAGAGATTTAGTTGCAGGGTACTGGGAGGGAAGAACCCAGCAAGATGGCTGCTTCTACTCAGTGAGAAGCAGCAGGGAACTGAGCACAAGATAGGATTTATGTAGGGGAAAGTTCTGGGGGCAGAACTTTCCAGGGTGGATCTTTCCAGGGTGGCTATTAGTGGGGTTTCAAGTCCTGAACTTGGCTCTTTTTTTTTTTACTCTATAGGGCTGGAGACCTTAAGGTAGTTGGAGAGTTTTGTGGTCAAAGGTGCTAGGGGTGGGGCCAGGCCACTTGAGTACTTCAAAATGGCTTACAAAGAAATCTTGTCAGTCATGGGGCCACTTTTTTTTTGCAGAAGTTTCTGGGTTTTGCCTTATCAGAGCTGTTTCTGGCTCCCTAGAACTTCCTTGAGTGTAGATATGGGAGATCTTGAATGGTTCCAAAGGGGCACTAATCTGCATACCTTTTTGTGTGGGAAACAGTAAACCAGGAATAGCCTAGAATGTGCTTAGGAGTTGATGAAGTAGATCAATTAATTGGGCACTAGATGAGGTGATCCCAGGACCTAAACAGCTGACCTGCCTCATTCTCCATCTTGTCAGACCTAGCTTTCTCTAGAAAGCCCAGAACACAAATTGTGCTTCTCCCATATGTAACTGGGCCCCAGAACTTAGCAGGTTCCCAGACCTTAGTACAACTGACTCCATGATGTTATTCAAGCTATAAAATTCAGCAAGTAGACAGCACTACCTGCCAAAACCAAAACAAAGACCCAATTCATCAACATCTATAGTTCTGGAGAGTCTCTAAATGTATTAAATTTGCTTTTTGGCTTTTATAGTTCTGCTTCTTGATAACTGTTCTTGTGAACTGAAGTATGTCAAATCAGGACATGGTTTTAGTGCTGACTCATCCTGAGAAAGCCTCAGTACTACGCTGGGATCTTGAAGACCCACTGTAGTTGCTGGCCAGCTAATGAAATCTTTCTACTGGCTTATACCCAGGTCTGAGTAGTTTTCTCTGGTGGATACACCACAATATCACCGAGACATGAAATGACACAGAATTGGCTCCAGCTCTGACGATTGCTACAGCCACAGCTTGCTGATATCTTCCAACTTATCTGTACTGGCTGGTTTTGTGTGTCAACTTGACAAGCTGGAGTTATCACAGAGAAAAGAGCCTCCCTTAAGAAAATGCCTTCATGAGATCCAGCTGTAAGGCATTTTCTCAATTAGTGATCAAGGGTGGGAGGGCCCATCATGGGTGTCCCAGCCCTGGGCTGGTAGTCTTGCGTTCTATGAGAGAGCAGGCTGAGCAAGCCAGGGGAAGCAAGCCAGTAAGGAACATCCCCTCCATGGCCTCTGCATCAGCTCCTGCCTCCTGGTTCCTGCCCTGTGTGAGATCCAGTCCTGACTTCCTTTGGTGATGAACAGTAATGTAGAAGTAGAAGCTGAATAAACACTTTCTTCTCCAACTTGCTTTTTGATCATGGTGTTTTGTGCAGGAATAGAAACCCTGACTAAGACATCATCTGTTCTGTGTTGGATACTGTCCCTCTCCATGAAATGTCTCCTTTTCCACATTCCTCACTCAGACAAGCTGATAAGGTGTCTTTTTTTTTTAATGTTTTTTTTTCTATATCCCTTGTTTACATTATGAATGCTTTCCCCTCCCGATTCCCCCCTCCCCATCGGTCTCATAAGCCTTCTTCCCTCTGCCCATTTCCCAATCACCCCTTCCCATTTCTCTGTCCTGGTACTCCCCTACAATACTGGACCAAGTCTTTTCAGAACCAGGGCTCTCTCTTTCCCTTTTCATTTGATAAGCTAACTGTGTCTTGGATATTCAGAGCTTCTGGGCTAGTTAACATCCACTATCAGTGACTGCATCCCATGTGTGCTCTAATGAATGCTGAGCAGCAGTTGCTCTGTGTTTACAGGTTTCTAGGATCAGCCTAGATAATGGGCCATCTCTCCAGGTGCTTCCTGCCTATAGCAGCGTCCTTTTTTTCTAGATTTTGTTGTCTACTACAGCTATGAACTTGGATTTTCTGTCCACATTAACTTCCTGCTTCCTTTCTTTCTTGTGTAGGTGGGCTTTATCTTGTTTGTCAGCAGTGGTTTTAATTTTGACTCTAATCTGGAAATGAAGTGAGCACTTTCCTAGGATCCACGAAGCAGGAAGCAGTATAGGTTTCCTACAGGTGAGGAATGGCAGGATTCTGAGGAGCAGTCAAAAAGTCAGGGAATACTTCTTTCTTGTTGAAATCCCTCAATTGTGTGGCTTTCTCTTTTAAATAGAATGACTCTGAACATGTGGGAAGTGGTTGGCTGTAGTGTGCTTCCATGGAGTACAGCTGGTTCCTTTGTGCCTCTAACCCAATTCCTGGTCTGTCAAACTTTTGTTTGTTTGTTTTTGCTGTTGTCACTGATTTTATTGTGGTATTTTGAGACAGTGTCTCCCTACATACTCCAGGCTGACCTGGAACTTACTATATAGATCAAGCTGACCTTGAATATACAATATTTTCTGCCAAAAATTTTTTGGCTTTCTGTGTGAAAAGTTCTGCCGAGATTTCTGTAAAGTAAAACTCAAAATTTCCACGTGGAACTTCCTTTTATTTTATTTTTTATTTTAAAAATTTATTTATTCACTTTACAATACAATATCAGCCCTTCCTTTTCTCCCAGTACCCCCTCACAGAAATCCTCTCCCCATTCTTATTTCCTCTTTTCTTTTGAGGGAAGCCCTACTCTGGGTGTCCTGCTCCCCCACTAATTCTCCCCCCACCTCCTGCACATCAAATCGCTGCAGGAGTAGGCACATACTCTCACACTGAGGTCAGACAAGGTGGTCCATTTTTGGGCAT
This sequence comes from Apodemus sylvaticus, assembly GCF_947179515.1. NCBI lineage: Eukaryota > Metazoa > Chordata > Mammalia > Rodentia > Muridae > Apodemus > Apodemus sylvaticus. The sequence goes on along the minus strand of NC_067495.1, from coordinate 68,291,459 downwards.
GGGGTCCGTAGACAGACAAGCAACTGGTTCAGTGACAACCCCTGTTCCATTTGTTGAGGGACCCACATAAAGATCAAGGTACTCATCTGCTACATGTGTGCAAGGGGCCTTGATCCAGCCTGTGTTGGCTCTTTGGTTGGTGGTTTGTTCTCTGGGAGCCTCCAAGGGTTCAGGTTAGTTGATTCTGTTGCTCTTTCTATGGAGTCCGTGTCCTTTTCATGCCCCTCAATCCTTTTCTCAATTCTTCTATATGACTCCCATCTATAAGCTCCATCTAATGTTTGGTTGTGAATCTCTGTATCTCTTTCCATTGGCTGCTGGGAGGAGACCCTCAGAGGACATTTATGCTATGCTCCTGTCAGCAAGCATAACAGAGTATCATTAATAGTGTCAGGGGTTGGTTCTTGCCTATAGGATGGGTCTCCATTTGAGGCAATCATTGTTTGGCCATTCCCTCAGTCTCTGCTCTATCTTTGTCCCCGCACAACTTGTAGGCAGAACATATTTACATATTTTGGTTCAAAGTTTTTGTGGGTGAGTTACTGTCCTTATCCCTCTACTGGGAGTTCTGCCTGGCTACAGGAGATGGCCACTTTAAGATCTACATCCCCCACTTCTAGGAGTATCAGAGTTGCCCCAGTATATGCTCTGTGGCTTTCTCCCAGGTCTCTGACATCCTAGCGATTGCCCTCACCCAATCACTAATCTCACTTTTCTCTCCCCTGCTCTCTCTGTATAGGATCTCTGCTCCCCTCCCTACCCTCATCCACTCAGTTTCCTCCTTTGATCAAACTCTGATATCTATTTGGTTTCCCCTTCTGAGAGAGACTCAGCCATCTTCCCTTGGGCCGTCTTTGTTATTTGGCTTCTTTGGGTCTGTTGATTACAGTGTGGGTATCTTGTACTTTATATCCATTTATAAGAGAGTACATGCCATAAGAGAGTACATGCCATGCATGTCCTTTTGGTCTGGGTTACGTCACTCGGGATGATATTTTCTAGTTCCATCCATTGGCCTGTGAAATTCATGATGTCCTTTTTTTTTTTTTTTTTTTAACATCAGAGTAGTAGTCCTTTGTGTAAATGAACTACATTTTTTTATCCATTCTTCAGTTGATAGACCAAGAATTGTCACCATCTGACCAGCATTCCTTGCTTCTCTCTTCTGCCCCTTCTGCCTTCTTGCTATTAAATCTGATGGAATTCTCTAAGGGCAAGCTTTCATTCACCCAGAGTATACAACTCAAACATAGATAATACTGAACCTGAACTCATAGACATTCTCTACACTGGGTCTGTGTCCATATACTAGGTTGGCCTCTAGTAAGGGCAGATGTTTGACCTCCCTTCCAAGCTCCTTCCAGGGTCTGCAGAAAATTGCTGAGAAGTAGGGTACATATTTGTCACAGCTTCAGGCTGAACGGACCTGACATATGTCAGATGATCAAAGTTTCCATTGCCTACAAGGGAAGAACTTTGTCATGTGCCTCTGCTGTGGTACACAGAGTGCAGAACTTCCCTTCTGTGCCATTTCCCTTCTGTGAACTGTCTGGGGACCCCTATTGTCCATGGAAGTGCTTCTCTCAGGGTTTAGCTTGTGTGTGTGTGTTTCTGTGCCTCCTCAGAAGCAAGAGCACTGGTGGTCTATGGAGGAAGATGGTTTGGTTTGAGATAGGCCTTCACCATGTAGTTCAGGATTAACTTGAACTAGAGTCCTCCTGCATCAGGCCTACTAGTACCTTGATTGCCAGTATGTGCCACCACGAGGAGCTCTAGCACCAGTCTTAATTAACTTTGTTTTTTAGATGTCATAAATGCTGTTCTATTTTTCATTCAAGGTCATTGGAAAGATGCCCATCTGCACACTGGTGTCCCTGGGGATGTCTGTGCCTTCACTCACTTTCTATATGGTGTTTCTTTCTCTGATGGTGGTGCCTCTTGAGGCTTGTGATCCTATGTTCCTTGGGTGTCACCTTTTTTCTAAGAATTTGTTACAGTTCATTTTCAGTATAAAGTATACTTACAGTTCATTGAAGCCTTAGAGATGAGCAAGGGGCACTAGGCCTGTTTCTCCCTTGACTGATTTCTGGCACCTATTTGTCTTAGAACTCTAAGAGTTCTGTCTTATAGAGATCTGCCCACATTAGAACAGGGGACAGTTTCAAGCTGACAAGTATTCATTCAATAATGTTTTGCATCCTAAAACTGTAGGACAGGGAATTCCGGAAGGGAGCTAAGCTACATTGTGAATGTCTAAAGTCTAGACTTAGGAGAAATAAACAGGATAGAAATTTTAGCCATCAGGGACTTTAAAAAGTAATGTTTTATGCCAAATCAGCATGATAACCTTCTTCTCCTTTTCCTCCTTCATTCATTCCTTTCTTCTTTTCTTTATTCCTTCATTTCCTCCTTCTTTCAACACATTTCCCTATGCTGATGTCCCTTTCTGCAAAATCAATTTAAAAACACTTGAATTTCATTAGTCTCTTAAATTTGTTCTTATAGAGTGAGGATTGTATTTCTTAACCACTTAAGTTAGGGGAGAGGCAATGGCTGGGCTGCAGTGACCAGGAAGGACACCAGTGGGTCTGGACTATCACCATTGGAGCTATGGCTCTGGCTCAGGCTCTGGTAGTCACTGAAGTGCCTGCACTGCTCTTGGTCTACTTCAGCCTTTATTGTGCTTCTGCATGTTTTAAGCAGAGACAAATGTCTTAGTGCACAGGACAGATTCCTGCTCCTCCCTTGACTCCTCACTCGACTGTGATTTGACTTCAAGGTTTGTAGAACGCTAAGTGCTTTCTCTTCTGACAAGCCAGAGGGCCATATCCAATCTCTAGGATTTTTCTGGTACTGGAAACATACATAACTTTTGAAATACCCTTTGTCACATCCCCCTAAATGACTTTTAGAGCCTGGTAGTCAAACATATGGATTACTGCTACATTAAGATACTAGGAATCCTAGGGATCACCTTAGACTGGAAAATGTGTAGAATGCATATAATCCAAAAAGTGCAGGACTTCAGACATGCAGACAAGAGGAGCTAGAGTTCAACATCATTGTTGGATTAATATGGCCACAGCAAAAACAATTTTGACAACTGTTTATAAAAATTTGTTGCATGAGTATCATATTTCATAATTTCCACTCTTTACCTCCTTAGAGGCTTTCTATGTCCTTCTTATTCCCTCTCAAATTCATAACCTCTTCGTTATTAATATTACATACATACATAACATACTCTTACTATATATACTACATACTCTCTTAGTGAGTTACTTATATCTACAGGTATTTAAAACTGAGTCAGAGAGATGACCCCTGGATAAGACTAATTCATCCTCTCATAGCAGCCATTAATTGTCTGTAGCAATTCATCTAGGTGTGGAGATTTGTGAGGCTTCCTGCATCCATGTCATTGTGCCAGTCTTGTTCAGATAGCAGTATTTTTGATATGTCATGGCTGCAGTTTCCCTTTCATATATATTGCAACAGACACCCTGGTCTTTTGGCTATTTACATCTTGCTGCCCCCTCTTCCATGATATACTTGAACATTTGGTACAGGGATCACATTACGGGTGTATCAAATAGAGTTAGGCATCCCATCATCAGTTTTCTGCATTTTGACCAGTTGAAGCTGTCTGCAGTTTCTATGAGTTGCAAAAAGAAACTGCTTGGACAAATGATGGGAACTACTTTGTTCCATTGGTATAAGGATATGTATACTGCAGTTAGAAATTGTACTAGTTTTGACAGTAGTAGATTTTCTTCTGTGGTCCATAGCCTTACCAGCTGTGGGTAATTGCCTAGGATTATAGTACCAGACACGATTTCCCTTCTACTGAGCACACCTTAAGCCCAGTCAGCTGTTGGTTACCCATAAGATGTAAATGCCAGTATTGTACTGTTGGGTTCATCTTGTTGGGCCAATCATTGTTATAGTTCATAGATATGTATGACTATTTATTTTTCTTTCTTGGTAGCCTGTATAGTATCTCTGATATTATGAAAGTTACTCTGTGGCAAGGACACTTCCAGATATTGTAATTTCCTCTAAGTTCTCTGTCTAAAGTGAATGGTTTCTTCAATAATGAGGAGTTACCTTCAAATTCTTGGAGGCAACCAGGGACAATGGCAGTAGCTTATATTGTTTAGGAATGTTCTTCATCTCCCCCAGCCAAGAATTCAAACAGAGGTTTCCTATGCTTGGCACCAGAATTTTTGTTAGACAGATTATGAATCTTGAAGGGAACCTCTTGTGGTAGAACTCAATCTAAACTACACACAAAAACATACACACCCTTAGACACACATGCATGCACATGCACACACACACATACACACACTATATTATTATTTTATTTTAAATTAAGTTTAAAATAAGTTTCACTGTATGGCTTTTAAAAGCATCCTTAGCTTTATTTTTCCATCCACCCTTGCTCCTCCTTTGCTACTTCTTACCTCCCCATTTAATGTGATATGTGTCTTCTAGAAATCATAATTGGGGTTTTAAATTGATTTTGAGTGTTTTGTCTGTATGTATATGTACATACCAGAAGGGACTATGGTTTGACATGGTTGTGAACTACCATGTGGGTCCTGAGAATTGAACAGAGGACCTCTGGAAGAGCAGCCTGCGCTTTAACCATTGAGCAGTCTCTGTAGCACTTGGTTTAATAATTTAAAAGCTAGTAGTGGTATAAAGCCTTTCTTTAATAACTGCAAACAATGACCAGCTTAGCAAGATATCCCTAAGGTTTATGCAACATTTGCATTCATGTCTTGATGGTAACATAATGATCTCTTCTTCTATCTACTGTCCAGCAAATGTCAGGGTTTCACTTCCATTTCTGGCTAAATAAAATTCCATTATGTATATGTGCAACATTTATCTATGTAGTTTAATAGAGTAATTTTGCTTTCTACCTATTACAAATAGTGTAATAGTAAACACAGGTATGACAATATCTCTGATATGTTGGATTAGATTCTGTCAGGTATGTATCAAAGAAAGGTATAGCTGGGTTATATGATAGCTGTATTTTTAGTTTTAATATTTTTATACATTCTTCCATACTGTCTATACCAGTTTACATTCCTATCTGCAATGTATAAGGCTTACTATTTTCTATATATCCATCACTATTTGTTGTCATTTGTTAACTTGATGGTGTCTATTCTGACTGGTGGAGATATAATCTCAAAACTGTCTTAGCTAGCATTTCACTGATAGGTAAAATATATGATTTATAACAATTTTTTGTGTAGAATAGAGTTTATTTAGGGCATGGGATGGGGAGTTGAGTAGGGAGTAGGGGCTGAAAAGGACAGAAAGAGAGAAAAAGAAGGGAGACATGGCCAGGAACACGTGGAGAGAGGGGCAAGGGGGAACAAGAGAGGGAGAAAGGGTGTAACAGTTCTTTATTGAAATTTTTATTGGCTCATTTGAAAAAATTCTACTCAATTCATCAACTCACAGTGATTGAATTATTTGTGCTTTTCCCTTGAATTTCTGCATCATTTATGTATTCTGAAGAGAAGCTTTATATCTGATATATAGTTAGTAGAGATTTTTTTCCCATTCCATACACTGTATTTTCTTTCTGCTGATAGCTTACTTTGCCATGCAGAAACTTTGTAATTTAATCCAATCCATTTTTTCTAATTCTTGGTATTATTTCCTATGCTAGTACAGGTAATTACAGTTGCTGTGATTTTGAGCATATGCACACTGCTATGGTGTTTATGGAAGGCAGTAGTATATAGCACTCCATATAAAAGATAAGTATGCTTTAAAATTTCTGTGAATTTATTTGAATATTTTAAATCATAGGCAAATCAGTTAGCTACTTTAAGCATCAGTCAACTACATTTTAACATTTTCTCATTTTTTATTGAAGATTAATTTTATCAATAAAATTTTAATCATTTTAAATTTAGGATAATAACAGTGTGGGGAATGTTCTCCTTTACATAGAGATTTTGCTGCAATAAGTTGTAATATGATTCAATATGTTTTAGAACATATGCATATTAATTTTTAATTATTTTCCAATAAAACACCGAGTTTATCAAAACTGGCATAAGTAAGGTGATTATAGTTTCCTTTTACATCAGTCTCTATTCCATAAATATATTAATGACTAATTAATAGCATCCAAATATAGCACTTACACATAAAGAATGAAAAAACAGCTTTCATGCTCCTAACCTGTAACAAATCATTTTACACTAGATAACGAAATCTAGTGAGCCCCAGAAACACCCTTGAGAGCCTGTTCTAGAAATAGAATCCTCTTAAGAGCTTTTGTCACTATTCTGAATCAGCTTACTCTGTTCACAGAAAAATCCTCAGTGTTACTGTCACACAGGAAAACTGTGGACACAACAGGGTGGTTTTCAGCTAGAGAAACTCATTGAGAATGAAGGCTTTCCAAAATGTGGAAGGTAGTACAATAACAATTTCAAGAATATAAGACTTAAACCCAAGAGGTTTTTCCACTATTTGAACTTGAGCAATTATTACCTACTGCACACTGAGTTCCTGTGATGATGGGGCAGGTAAACCCGGAAAATATCTTAAATATCTGTCTATATAAATGGGTAGAATGGCTGAAGGAGGCTTGAAACCCAGAGTGGCTCAGATTGAGACATGAACACGTACTTGCCACATGAACTTAAATGGGTTGCTTATCTGCTCTGTGTCTTCATATTATTAAACACAAAGTCACACAATACTTAAGTCACATTTATTTTACAAGTTAGAAATTATAATGAATATATAAAGTACTAGATTAGCCGGGTAGTGGTGGTGCACTCCTTTAATCCCAGCACTTGGGAGGCAGAGGCAGGCTGATTTCTAAATTCAAGGCCAGCCTGGTCTACAGAGTGAGTTCCAGGACAACTAGGAAATAGAGAGAAACCCTGTCACACACACACACACACACACACACACACACAAAACAAAAAAAAAAACCAAAAAAAATAAAATTTAAAGTGCTAGATGGAGTCAATTGGACATCATAATCTCTCAATGAATGTTAGCTTTTATTATCATGTCTAACATTGTTGGGATTATCATTGTACTATCTTCTGCTTTTTGGAAAACTTATTAGGTGTAGATTTTACAGAGACATCCTAGAACATAGAGACACACAATATTTTTGTAAAGAAGGAAACAAGCACACTGACTCATTCCATTTCTCAAGAAAGCACCCAGTGCTTCCTTTATGGCTATGGGTGTGGAACTATCCACTGGATTGTGAATAACTTTTGAGTGTCTATATCACTAACAATAATGAGTTCTCTCCTTCAGCATAATGGGACTCCTATGTTTTCCATTTATTTCATTTTTTTTAGAATTTAATATAAGTACTATATTTTCACACCCTAACTCCCTGCTTCATTCACCTCACTCCGTCTCAAAGTCATGACCTTTGTAAGCATTGTTTCTTATATATGTGTATTTATATAAATACAACTTCCTGAACTAATTTGGTGTTGCCAGTGTGTACACGTTTTTAGAGATGACCATTTGTGATTGTATAACCTATTAAGGACCTTGTCCCTGGAGAAAACTTATTCTTCCTCTCTCAACAGCAAATAATCGCCTGCAGGGCTTCATCTGGGTCAGTGGTTCTCAACCTGCAAGTTGTGACCCCCTTAGGGGGTCAAATGTAACTTTCACAGTGGTCACATATCAGATATATTGCATAACAGATATTTACATTATAATTAATAACAGAAAAATTATAATTATTAAGTAGTAATGTTATGGATTGTGGTCACCACAACATGAGGAAAGGTATTAAAGGGCCACAGCATTAGGAACTTGAGAACCAATTATCTATGTAGTAGGACCTTTTGAAACTTCTCTCATCAATTTGGCATGGTAACTAGTGTTATTGTTGTTAAGTCTTATTTAGGCAACCATAATTGTTGAGATTGAATGGATGCAGCTTCTCTGTCATGTCTACAAAATACTAGTTAGCATCAGAGCGCTTTGTCTCTCTGGCTTTTTATAATGTCTGGTCTGGCAAGATAGCTCCAATGTTGCAATAGTGCTACCTTTATCTTAGGTTAAGCAACAGCTATCTAATTGGATTTAAGTTATATTTATAGATCCTGGAGGAGAAACAACTACTGTCACTATCCTAAATTAACATATATAATTTCTCTGTATTCTAAGTGTGTATCCTTATAACCAGAGATAAGTGTAGCTCTTACCACCTTACCTTGGTAAATTTCTTGAAAGCCATGGCTTTGTTATAAAGCTGTGCTTCTCAGCCCTCTTCTCCACTGTCCCACTCTTGCCTTCTTTTCATCCCCCTTTCTGTGATATTCTTGGATCTTTGGAGAGAGAGAGAGAGAGAGAGAGAGAGAGAGAGAGAGAGAGAGAGATGGGTGGGTGTCTTATGTGAGGCTAAGCACTTAACAGTCACTTTCCCGGTCTTTAGCTTTTACATTAACCATGATTCTCTACAAAGAGAAGCTACTTTCATCAAAGCTAAGAACATCTCTAGTCTATAGTTTTTTGTTTTTGTTGTGTTTTGTTTTTGTTTGTTTTTGTTTTTTGTTTGTTTGTTTGTTTTTCAAGGCAGGGTTTCTCTGTGTAGCCCTGACTGTCCTGGAACTCATTCTGTAGACCAGGCTGGCCTTGAACTCAGAAATCTGCCTGCCTCTGCCTCCCAAGTGCTCCCACCACCTGGTGCATCCGTAGTCTATGATTATAAACATAAATATTTGGGAGGCAAATTGACATATTTCCATTTAGCAAAAGTAGTAGATTAACCCTCCCTCATATCTGTGACCTCTGCAGTTAAGGACCTTTGGCAAGGTCCATAATACCAGGTATGAACTCCCTCCTGTGAAGCAGGCCTCAGATCCAATCGGAAATCAGTTGGTTACCCCCATAATAGTTATGTCATTATTGTACCATTAGGTACATTTGGCTTAGTATCTTAGTTAAAGTTTCTATTGCTATGATGAAACACCATGACTAAAAGACAGTTGGGGAAGAAAGGGTTTATTGGGTTTACACTTCCACATTGAAGGAAGCCAGGAGCTGATGCAGAAGCCATGCATGAGTGCTGCTTGCTAGCTTGTTCCCCATGGTTTGCTTAGCCTGTTCTTTTATAGAACCCAGGACTATCTGCCAGGGATGGAACTACCCGAAATAGACTCGGCCCTCCCTATCAATAACTAATTAGGAAAATACCTTACAGTTAGATTCTTTGTCATTTTCTCAATTAAGGTTTTCTCCTTTAAGATAACTCTAGTTTGTTAAGTTCACATATGACTAGTCAGCACACCTAGCAAGTTAGTATTTTAGTACACAAATTCAAAAACTGTGAAAGACTACTGCTATTTTTTCCCTCTTTATCGTCTTATATGGCAACTCCCAGCATTATAAAAGCTAGTCTGCATGGAAGAAGCTTCCAGCTCCATTCCAGTATGTTTTCTCTGTATTCTGTAATCAAGGCATATGAGGCCTTCAGCAATAGCATCTACACTATCCAGTTCTGGTGGACAACCAAAGGCAGTGAAGTGAAAAATCATTTGGAAGCTTTTGAGACCTTTGGTGTCTTCCTGGCCAACAACTTCTAAGAAGATATCTTACCTTTATTGCCAAGATTTACATTTAATAACTCGTGGCCTCTTGGATTGACATTAACTACTATGCATTGTACTTTGGTTCAAGCTCTTGTTTAAATGTCTTGTTTATGATTTTTGGTAAGCTTATAAAGTTAGCACACTGATGCATTTGCTTCATTTGTCTTTAGTTTTGACTAAGACTCCTCACACACTTCCTCTTGTCCTCCATCCTCTCTGCCTTCTCATTAAACCTTGCCAACTTCAATGGCCCCTCCTCTGTCTTCATAGCCTATGTGTACTATTTTACCCACCTGAAAGACATTTTATTTCCCCTTCTAAGTTTTGTTTCGTTTTTTTTTTTGCTTCTGAATATTTCCATACATTATAATCTAAGCAAAAATCTGAAATACTGGAGCTATGTGACACATATGAGAGAGGATGTGTGACATTTATTTGATTTTTTGTTTCTGAATGACCTTAATTAATAACATTTTCCAGTTACATATATTGTTCTGTGAATTTCATTAATTTTATTTTTATTAAAGCCAAATAAAATTTCATTGCATTTCTATTATTCACATATCAGTTAATGGACATTCAACAAAATTAAAGCTACGTTGAGATCCTATCTCATTCTAGGTAGATTGGTAAGCATCCAAGAATACACATGACAACAAATGTCGTCCTGAATGTAGCATGTGAGGAGCCACTATTTATAAATGTTGGGAGTATAAACTTGTGCCTACACTTTGGAAATCAGTCTGAAGGATTTTCAAGAAACTAGAAATAAAACTATCTTTCCAGCAAGCTATAGCGCTCTCGGCGTATATTAAAAGAATGATGTACCCTGTAACAGGGATACTTGCACACCCATGTCTATTGCTCTTCTGTTTGCAATAGCTAGGAAGTGGAATCAGCCTAGATGGGCACAAATGAGTGAAGTTCAATCATGTTTCTTAGGATTTTTTTTTTTTTTAGTAATCTTGTTAAAAACAACTAATATTCATATTTAGAATGTATTTGTCTGTCAACTGAAACCATATTTGGTCTGTATATGTAAATAGACATTTGCAAAAGTCATTAAATTTGTTTGATGAGAAACAATTGCCTGTGTCAGGGTATAATAAAAAGTATTTAATTTTTTAAAAGAAGAAAATATGGTATATATGCAGAACAATTTTTGTCTGCATAATGAGAAATGAAATCAGTGTATTTGCAGGAAAATGAGTAGGAATAGAAATGATGTTATTAAATAATCCAGACACAGAAATACAAATCATACATGTTTCACTTATGAGGACTCTGCATTTAAATTGTGTGTGTATGTGTGTGTGTGCATGTGCAGGTATGATATGTGCATGTCATGAAAATATAGAAGGGATGGTGAGAAGGAAGGATGATCTAAAGTAGGGAAAAATCTATGATAGTGGAATACATGTGAGGTGAAATTAGGAGAGGTGGCATTAGGTAGTGTAGTCACAGGAGATAAGGACATGAGGGAAGGTTATGATAGAGGGCATTGGAAGAGAAAAGCGTATAATGACACATGTATTCAAATGTATGGTGAAGTCCATTACGTTGTATATTAACCTTTAAAACTAAAAGAGTATTCTAAGACAGAGGTTACATAGAGTATTCTATGTCAGCCCAATTTATGGAAGAAGGCCCTGTCTCAAAAAAAAGTCTGAAATTTAAAATCCCCCCATTTCATAAAATTATTTGTTTTTAAAACTTTACAATTTCTTTACAATTTGTAAATTTTTTAAATTTACAAATACAGTACAATACTGTATTTGTACACTTCCTGAAAATATTTATTTTACTGTAACTAACATGGAATAAAATTAGTTAAAAATAAAATCAGTTACAAAATTTTCTGCCAATCTGACAGGTAAAATATACCTTATTGTTAAAGGTAAAAAATGCTTTGATTATTAATGATGATAAATGCTACGTTAAGGGGACATTTTTCTCTACTGGGGAATTTATTATTTACTGACTTATAAATAATGTATTAAAATTCAGCTCCCATAGAAAACTATATTAAACATTTTATTTGAATGTCATTATATTTCATACAGCAGTTTTCCTGCTGTAAGTAGGTGGACCAAAAATGTCAGTGTCAACCTTGACATTGAAACAGTGACAGAAGTTTTCTAACTTCTGTTTTTGTTGACTTGTTCAATTCTAAACAGAAATATGTCTCAGACACCAAAGGCATTCCATTCCACTGAAGTTTGTAAGAGTTGGCATGGTTTCCTGCAAGTGACTATGTAAGGTAATACAAGTATTATGAAAACTCAAACTTTTAGCTCTTTGATAATAGACTCAAGGAAATGAGCTCATTATAAATATTGAGTCATTCTTTTAAGCAAGTTCTTAATATGTATCTTATTTATGTAAGTTAGTAACTTCTGGAAATGGTACATGACTATGCCAATTTATTAGGTTCTGTGGAGGAAGCTTGATTTAGATCAGTGAGCTTAGGTTATAGATAAGGTCATTTTTAAGAAAAAAATTAAACTGTTTCATTTATTTGCATTCCAAATGTTTGCCCATTCTATTCATCTATTAAATTGTTTTTTAGAAATTAATATACAATATAATGGATTTCATTATGAAATTTTCAGATATAACTTGTCTTTGTTGACCCTTTCCCCCACATTTCCCTTCCCTGACAGTCTACCTCAGGTTGGTTCTCTTCCTGTCACGCTAGGCCTCCCTTTGCTTTCACGCCATAGCTTTTTAGTAGTCTTTTTTTCAGTCTTTTTCTTCCTCTTTGGCAACCTTTTCCTTTTCACTTCTTATGGTCTTCTGAATAGAGTGAGATGGGATCTGAAGCAGATTTAACTTGCATAGTTTCTGTTGGATAAGAATGTTGAAAACTTTTTTGGTAGGGTGTTTGTTATAAGGTGATTTATGACTATTGTATTTTTTCTATCATTTGTGGATATTAGCATTGAATCTTTAGACATGTGTGTTTTATTTGAATATGCATGGATATCAGGAAATTACTAAAGGATGAGTGCTAGAATGAACAGTTGTGTAAAAGAGGAGTTGTGGAACAGGAAGGGCTGAAGGGAGAGCAGTGTATAAGAGGGAAACTGGGTAAGACAAATGTGACTAATATGGAAACCTAGTACTATAGTTTATACACACACACACACACATGGGGGGGAGAGAGAGGGAGAGGGAGAGGGAGAGGGAAAGAGAGAGAGAGAGAGAGAGAGAGAGAGAGAGAGAGAGAGAGAGAGAGAGAGAGATCAAAATAATGGAGTTATTGTATAAAAGGGCAACAGTGCCTGCACTAGATACCATAGCATGACAAATGAAAAACCTAGTCACAGGAATGGGTTATTTCTTTTAGAGTTGTGGGCCAATGAGGTTCCCAAGACTCCAACATTATAGCCTATTTCCAGTGCTCTCAGTTACTCTTTAGGACTTATCTATAAGACTGCATTGCTAAAGAAACTACATACTTGAGTCATAGAACATGGAGAAATGCTCAGACCAGCACAGCTGTGGGGATTACAGGGACGAGGAAAGGAGGATTATGTCAGAGACAAGAAGACTCTGGTTTCATATCAAGAGTGAAGAGATTTTTTTTCCCCACTGCTGTTTATATATTGTTAAGCTAGTAAATGATAACACAGGAAGCAGAGCCTGATTACCCACTTTTCTGAATTCACTTATCTTTCTTCCCTGGTGTCATTGTCTTCTTTTGCCACAGAGGGTATTCCTCCTAGGCTTTATCTGTAGTTTTCTACAGCGAGCCATAGGGCTACATGGGATCAGTGTGCCTGGGAAAGAAATGCAGACATATGGACCCTAATACTGCCCCATTTTCTGATTTTGTAATATCACGATGACATAAACACCTCTTTCTTGGACATTCAGTCTTCTCCATCTAATCTTTGGATGCAGAGACAGCCAGACTATTGTCTTATTATACCAATTCACAGTATGACTTTATCAACCCTTATGGATTCCAGAAAAGGCCTGTGGCAGAGAGCACAGATGTGGAGCCTAGACTCCAAGTTATAAAGGGAACTGGATTCAAATCTTGGCTATGTCTTTAAAAAAATAAAACATGAGTTTGAATCAAAGTTTCTTGGTTCATGTGATTTTTTTTCTGCAGTTGTCAGGATAAAATTGAGAGAAACACTTTTTAAGTTTAAAGGATAAGTTTCTTTGGCAAGTTGCACTTGAACAGTTTAATTCTTTATTCCTCTTTTTTTGCTTATGTATTTGAGTTTTTGGTAACAAATGAGCTTATTATGACTTCTCCTTGTGGGCTATAAGGAATGTCATGAGAGACATGGTAGTTTTTAAAGTTGACAAAAAGAGATGAAAGTTTTAGATACATTAGTAGGATCATGGTCTGTTTTACTCTGTATTGAAACCTTCCTCATTGACCAGTTAATATGTACTGCAAGCAGTTTGAACAGAATCATATATTTTGAGCATTAACTAATATAAAGCCTGAAAAGTTATCTACATAAACATGAACAATTTTAAAACAACCAAAATGTAATTTATAGTTTTTGAGCCAGTGTCTTTGAACATTTAAATTTTTTTTTGAGAAAGATTTAGTAGCCAGTATTTATAACTGATATCCAAGGCAAGGTTAGATTAATAATTTGTGAGAACTTTATTAAAGTAGAGTAAGCTTAACATGAATATGATAAACTTTGAACTTTGACATTTTAATGTCATATGTATCGTGTTTAAGTCTCATATTTTACATACCTTAAATAACTAACTAACATCCTTAAAACTTGTGAAAACATTCTCTTTGTTTCTTCAATTCTGGAAATATGTATCCATCTTGATTACAACTTGCATAAACTTTTTAACTTTTATTTCTGTTTGGAAACATCCAATCATTTTAACCTTTGGTACAACTTATGTAAATTGTTTTCTTTTCCACCAAGAAATATCCATTCATTTTAATTATATATATATATATATATATAAATGAGGGTTCACATAGACTCAACCACCAATATGTATACTTATTATTTAAATGCTTCTTTTTCCATAATTTATATTTTATTAACTTTACATCCCAATCACAGACCCTCCCTCCTCTCCTCCTACTCTTGTCCTTACAAATTCCTATCTCCATTACCCACTCCCCTTCTCCTCAGAAGTGGGGAATCCCCCCTTTGATAGTATGCTACACTGGTAGATCTATTCCCAGCAGAACTAAGCACATCACCTCCCATTTAGGCCCAACCAGGCAGTCCAAGTAAAAGAAGGGGATCCAATATCAAGCAACAGAGTCAGAGATCAATCATACTCTGCTATGGAAATCATATCGGAGTATCTCTGGGACTAGCAGGAGACAAGTTGCACATGAAGACTAAGTTGCACATCTGCTATAAATGTGTAGGGGGCTTAGGTTTATCTCCTGCATGCCATTTGGTTGGTGGTTGAGTCTATGTGAGCCCTCATGGGCCCAGGTTATTTGACTCTGTAGGCCTTCCTAATGTGTCCTTGAAACCTGTCTCACATATTTTTATCTGCCAGTCTTACATAAGACTCCTTGAACTCCACTTAAGTTTTGGCTGTGGGTGTCTGCATCTGTTTCCATCCACTATTAGATGAAGACTCTCAGGAAACAGTTATGCTAAGTTCCTGTCTGTAAGCATAACAGAATATCATTAATAGTGTCAGGGGTTGGTTCTCTCCCAGGGATGTGTCTCAAACTGAGACAGTCATTTGTTGGCCTTAGTTTTGGTTCCATATTTATCCCTGCACATCTTGTAGGTGGGACAAATTTTGGGTTGAAGGTTTTGTGGATGGGTCTATGCCCCCCCTTCCACTGGAAGACCTGCCTGGCTACAGGTGGTAGCCATGTCAGTCTCTATGTCCCCCACTGGTAAGAATATTAACTAGGGTCACCCCCAGAGATTCCCCGTGGCCTCCCCTATTGCAGGTCTCCTGCTAGTCCCAGAGATACCTCCCCACATGATTTTCATTCTCATGCCCAGGCCTCTCTTATCACCTTCTACCCATACCTGATCAATATCCCAATAACCCTTCTTGCCCCCTCTCTCACCCAGTTCTCTATCCCCATCCACCTCTAATGACTATTTTCTTCCCCTTCTGGGTGAGATTCACACATCCTCCCTTGGGCTTCCTTATTTACCAGTTTCTTTGAGTCTGTGGATTATAGCATGGATATCTTGTACTATACCAGTAATGTCCGTTTGTGAATACATACCCTACCATATGTGTTTTTTCTGGGTTACCTCACTCAGGTTGTTATTTTCTAGTTCCATCCATTTGCCTGCAAAATTCATGATTATAGATGTCCCTTAGATCTAATTGATTTATATTATCTCTTATTTATTTATCTGTTTATTTTTTGCCTGGGTGATTGGTAAAAATGGGATGTTGAAGTCTGTCACTACTAATGTGTGAGGTTTGATATGTGAATTAATCTTTGGCAATGTTTCTTTTACAAATATAGGTGCCCTTGTGTTTGGGGCATAGATGTTCAGAATTGAGATATCATCTTGGTAGATTTTTCCTTTGAGTATGAAATGTCCTTTGCTGTCTCTTTTAATTAATTTTAGTTGAAAGTGTATTTTATTTGGTATTAGAATGGCTAGTCCAGCTTTCTTCTTGGGTCTATTTGCTTGGAAACCTTTTATCCAGCCATTAACTCTGAGGTAATGTCTACCTTTATGGTTGAGGTGAGTTTCTTGTATGCTTGTTTCTTGTATTTTGTTTTCTCATACATTCTGTTAACCTGTGTCTTTTTATTGGGGAATTGAGTCCATTAAGATTGAGAGATATTGATGATTAGTGGATCAGTGATTGTTATTTGTGTTATTTTGATGTTGGAAGGAGAGGGAGGGAAGGAGGAAAGAAGGGAGGGAGGGAGAGAGAGAGAGAGAGGGAGAGGGAGAGAGAGAGAGAGAGAGAGAGAGAGAGAGAGAGAGAGAGAGAGAGAGAGAGAGAGAATGAATGTGCCTCCCTTCTTTTAGCTGGTTTGGAATTACTTATTTTCTGTACTTTCTTGGATGTAGTTGTTTTCCTTGGGTTAATGTTTTCCTTCTAGTATTTTCTCTAGGCCTGGATTTGTGGAAAGACTTTGTTTAAATTTGGATGTTTTTGAAATATTTTGATTTCTCCATCTATGGATATTGAGAGTTTTGCTGAGTATAGTAGCCTAGGTTGGAATCTGTGACTTTTTAAAGATTGCAGGAATATCTGTTCAGACTCTTCTAGCTTCTGGAGTCTCTGTTGTGAGTTCAGGTATACTTCTGATAGGTCTTTTGTATGCTGCCTGGCCTTTTTTTTTCTTGCTGCTTTTCATATGCTTTATTTGTTCCTTAGATTTTGTGTTTTGATTATTATGTGCTAGTGTGCCTTCCCCTCCCAGCCTTTGAGCAGGAATTCCTGTGTTAGCCATAATCCCTTCCACCTAGGGAGGAGCTCTCAGACCAAGTTCCTCTTTCTTCCAGATCTATAAACTTTTGAATTAAGCAGGTGTCCTGTCGAGCTGCCTAAGCAGTGGAGCCAATGCCCAGTAAACAGTCAGACCAGTTCTCCTGAACACACCCTGGAATTTGGGGGAAGGATCTTGCCTGAAACCTTAAATTCTGAGTCCTCCATTAAACCTTGAGACTTTGTTTTTTTTTGTATATATATATATATATATATATATATATAATTTTCTATATTCTTTGTTTACTTTCCAAATGCTTTCCACTTTTCCAGTTCCCCCCTCCCCATATGTCCCATAAGTCCTCTTCTCTCCATCCATTCTCCTATCATTCCCCCTCCCTTTTCTCTGTCCTGATACTCCACTACAATGCTGGATCAAGCCTTTCCAGGATCAGGGCCCTCTTCTTCCTTCTTCATGGGAATCATTTGATATGCTAATTGTATCTTCAGTATTCAGAGCTTCTGGACTAATTAATATCCACTTATCAATGATTGCATTCCATGTGTATTCTTTTGTGATTGGGTTACCTCACTTAGGATGATATTTTCCAGTTCCAAACATTTGCCTTAAAAATTCATGAATTCATTGTTTCTAATTGCTGAGTAGTATTCCATTGTGAATATATACCACATTTTCTGTATCCATTCCTCCTTTGAGGGACATCTGGGTTCTTTCCAGCTTCTGGCTATTATAAATAAGGCTGCTATGAACATAGTGGAGCATGTGTCCTTATTGCATGCCAGTGAATCCTCTAGGTTTATGCCCAGGAGTGGTATAGCAAGGTCCTCAGGAAGTGTCGTGTCCAGTTTTCTGAGGAACCTCCAGACTGATTTCCAAAGTGGTTGCACCATCTTGCAATCCCACCAGCAGTGGAGGAGTGTTCCTCTTTCTCCACATCCTTGCCAACACCTGCTGTCTCCTGTTTTTTTTTTTTTTTTTAAACTTAGCCATTCTGAGTGGTGTGAGTTGAAACCTCAGGGTTGTTTTGATTTGCATTTCCCATTACACCCTAAAGCAAAAGAATATACCTTTTTCTCAGCACCTCATGGTACCTTCTCCAAAAATCGACCATTTAATTGGTCACAAGACAGACCTCAACAAATATAAGAAGATCGAAATAATCCCATGCCTCCTATCAGATCACTATGGAGTAAAAGTGGCCTTCAATAGCAACAAAAGCAACAGAAAGCCCACATACACATGGAAAATGAACAATACTCTACTCAATGATTTCTTCCTTGGTCAAGGAAAAAATAGAGAAAGAAATCAGAGACTTTTTAGAACTTAATGAAAATGAAAACACAACATACCCAAATCTATGGGACACAATGAAAGCAGTGCTAAGAGGAAAACTCATAGGCCTGGGTGCCTCCAAAAAGAAAATGGAGAGAGCATACACTAGCAGCTTAATGACACACCTGAAAGACCTGGAACAAAAAGAAGCTAATTCACCCAGGAGGAGTAAAAGGCAGGAAATCATCAAACTCAGGGCTGAAATCAATCAAGTAGAAACAAAGAGAACCATACAAAGAATCAACAAAACAAGGAGCTGGTTCTTTGAGAAAATCAACAAGATATATAAACCCTTAGCCAGACTAACCCATAGGCACAGAGAAAGTATCCAAATTAACAAAATTAGAAATGAAAAGAGGGATATAACAACAGAAACTGAGGAAATTCAAAAAATCATCAGATCCTACTACAAAAGCCTGTACTCAACACAACTGGAGAATCCGGAGGAAATGGACAGTTTCCTAGACTGATATCAAACCTTGAGACTTTTAACAGCAGCTGTTGTCTTGGTCTCATTCTCTTCTCACCGCCTTTCTATACATCCCCAGCTTCCCTTCCAGGTAACCTATTGTTACCTTGTGGGCAGTGACATGCTAGGTGGATTTTCTTTTCTGGTCCAGTCTAATTGGTGTTCTGTAAGCTTCTTGTATGTTTTTAGGTATCTCTTTATTTAGGTTGGGAAAAATTTCTTCTATGATTTTGCTGAAAATATTTTCTGGGCCTCAGTGCTGGGACTCTTCACCTATTTCTATTCCTATTATTCTTAGGTTATGTCTTTTCATGGTATCCCAGACTTCCTTGCTGTTTTGTGTCAGGAAATTTTTAGTTTTACATTTTCTTTGATGGATGTTTCAATTTCTTCTGTTCTATCTTCTAAGCCTGAGATTCTCTCTTCCATCTCTAATATTCTGTTGGTGATGTTTGCATCTGTTGTTCCTGTTCTTTTTCCTAGGTTTTCCATCTCCAGGATTCCCTCAGTTTGTATTTTCTTTATTGTTTCTAT
Source organism: Apodemus sylvaticus (assembly GCF_947179515.1). Classification (NCBI taxonomy): domain Eukaryota; kingdom Metazoa; phylum Chordata; class Mammalia; order Rodentia; family Muridae; genus Apodemus; species Apodemus sylvaticus. Next base: position 68,272,102 of record NC_067495.1, on the reverse strand, counting down.
TTCCACTTTGACATCTTGCACAGGTTTATTTATTTCCTTCACCTGTTGAATTGTATTTTCCTATATATCTTAAGGGAATTTATTTGTTTCCACTGTAAATACCTCTACATGTTGGGTTGTATTTTTCTATAATTCTTTAAGGAATTTCTTCATTTTTGCTTTAAATTTCTTCATCATCTTTTTAAGATTGGATTTAACATCATTTTCTTTTCTTCAGTTGTGTTAGGATGTCCAAGGCTTGTTGTTATAGGGTAGCAGTGGTCTGAAAGAGTCATATTTCCCTGTATTTTGTTTATTGTGGTTTTTTTTTGGGGGGTAGCTATCTGGATGGATTTTGTCCTTAGATGTTTCTGTGGTAGGAAGTATTGAAACAGGAGTTAACCTTAATGATCTTGGTGTGGCAGGTCTCTGAATGGGTATTCTTGGGATGTATCTGCAGGCCTGTATTGTGTAGGATCCACAGGTCTTTTTGTTCAGTATCTTCATGCAGTTTTAGTGCAGGTGGGCTGAGAGATGGTGGGAGAATGGGCTAATAGGCAGCTCAGTGCAGCTTGACTTACCACAGAAGACTCAGCAAGCAGGGAAAATGGGTGATGGAAAGGATGCTAACATGTATGGTTCAGAATCTGCAGGTCTTATGAAGGCACCAGAGGGGTAGGGGAGAATGTATGAAAAGCAGCTATATCAGATTGCTCAGGGTAGCTTGGCTTATCCCAGAGTGCTCAGTGAGCAGGAAGATGGGTGGGGTGAGAAAGCTAATCTGTATATTTCAGGATTCTCAGGTCTGATGACGGAGGGTGGAAAGGTGAGTGCTAGGAAATGAAGATTTAGAGGGTATTGCAGGCAATTTAGGCCATTTTGGCATGCGCCAGAGGACTCAGTCAGCAGGGAAGATGGGAGTAGGTAGGGACTCTAACCTGAATGGCCAAGGCTGCACAATTTTGATGAAACAGCATAGAGAGGCTGGAGGCAAATTGAGGTCCAGAGGAGAAAGCAGGCTGCTTAGGGCATCTTGGCATACTCCAAGGCAGTATATCTTGTTTTATATTGAAGTATCTGATCTACTTTGACTTGTATATTGTGCAGGTAGATTTGTTTCTATGTGTATTCATCTACATGCAGACATTCAGTTAGACCATCACCATTTGTTGATGATACTTTCTTTTTCCATTGTGTAGTTTTGGCTTCTTTGTCAAATAGCAAGTGTTCATAGGTATGTGGCTTTATTTCTGAAACTTCTATTCCATTCTATTGATCAACTTAACTGTACTTATGCCAATACCAGGCATTTTGATTATCATTGCTCTGTGGTATATCTTGAAATCTGGGATGGTAATACCTCTAGGAGTTTTTTTTTTTTTTTTTTTATTGTACAGGATTGGTTTTGCTATCATGAGTTTTTTGTTTGTTTGTTTGTTTGTTAGTTTTTCCACATGAAGTTGAGAATTGCTCTTTCAAGGTTTGTAAAGAATTGTGTTGGAATTTTTATGGGAATTGCATTGAATCTGTAAATTGTTTTTTGTAAGAGAGCCATTTTTAAAATGTTAATCCTACTAATCCATGAGCATGGCAGATCTTTCCATCTTTTGATATCTTCTTCAATTTCCTTCTTCAGAGACTTGAAGTTCATATCATACAAGTTTTTCACTTGCTTGGTTAGAGTTACAGCAAGATATTTTATATTATTTGTGGCTACTGTGAAGGGTGTTGTTTCCTAATTTCTCTCTCACCCCATTTATCATTAGTATGAAAAAGAGCTACTGATTTCTTTGAGTTAATTTTGTATCCAGCTACTTTGCTGAAGTTGTTTATCAGCTGTAGGAGGTCTTTGGTAGAATTTTGAGGATTACTCATATATATTATCACATCATCTGCAATAGTGGTACTTGGGCTTCTTCCTTTCCAATATATATACCCTTGACCTCCTTTCATTGTCTTATTGCTCTAACTAGAACTTCAAAAACTACATTTAATACATAGAGAGAGAGTGGGCAGTCTTTTCCTGTCCATGATTTTAGTGGAATTGCTGTAAGTTTCTCTCTGTTTAGTTTGATATTGGCTATTGGTTTGCTATATATTGCTTTGAGTATGTTTAGGTATGTGCCATGTATTCATGATCTCTGAGACTTTTAATATGAAGGGGTGTTGGATTTTGTCAAAGGGTTTTTCAGCATCTAATAAGATGATCATGTGATTATTTTTCCATTCAGTTTGTTTATATGGTAGATTAAGTTGATAGATGGTATTATATTGAAACATCCCTGCATCACTGGGAAGAATCTTACTGGACCATGGTGAACAATCACTTTGGCATGGCCTTGGATTCAGTTTGTGAATATTTTATTGAGTATTTTTGTATGATGTTCATAAGGGAAACTTGTCTGAAAATATTATTCTTTGTTGAGTCTTTATGTGTTTTTGGTATCCAGGTAACTGTGGCCTCATAGAATGAGTATGTTACTTCTGTTTCTAGTTTATGGAACTCCTCTTACTTTGAGGAGTATTGGTATTAGATTTTCATTGAAAATCTGGTAGAATTATGAGTTAAAACCTTCTAGTAATTGGCTTTTTTTGTTTTGTTTTGGTTGGGAGACTTTTAGTTTCCTTAGGGTTATAGGACTATTTAAACATTATACCTGATCCTTATTTAGCTTTGATAAGTGGTATCTATCTAGAAAATCACCCATTCCTTTTAGGGTTTTCAATTTTGTGGAGTACAGGCTTTTGAAGTAAGAGCTAGTGATTCTTTATATTTCCTCAGTGTCTGTTGTTCTGTCTCCATTTTTATTTATAATTTTGTTCATTTGGGTACTGTTTCTCTGTTTTTTAGTTAGTTTACTAAGGATTTGTCTATCTTGTTGATTTTCTCAAAGAACCAGTTTTGGTTATATTGATTCTTTGTGTTATTCTCTTTGATTATAATAGATTGATTTCAGCCCTGAGTTTGATTATTTCTTGGCATCTACTCCACTTGGGGTGTGTTTGTGTCTTTTTGTTCTAGTGCTTTCAGGTGTGAAGTTGCTAGTATAGGATCTCTTCAATTTCTCCATGTAAACCTGTAGCACTATAAATTTGTCTCTTAGCACTGCTCTCATTGTGCTCCATAAGACTGGGTATTGTCACGGTTTGAATATTCTTGGCCCAGGGAGTGGCACTATTTGGAGGTGTGGCCTTGTTGGAGGTGTGTCACTTTGGGCATGGGCTTTTAGACTCTCCCCCTAGCTGCCTGGAAGTGAGTATTCTGCTATCGGCCTTCAGATGAATATATAGAAGTCTCAGCTCTGCCTACAACATGCCTACCTGGATGCCATCATGTTCCCACCTTGATGATAATGGACTGAAACTGAATCTGCAAGCCAGACACAAATACATGTTTTTCTTTATAAGACTTACCTTGATCAGGCTGCCCTCTTTCTCCATATCTTTTCAATACAGTACTTGAAGTCCTAGTTAGAGCAATTAGACAACATAAGGAGGTCAAAGGGATACAAATTGGAAAGCAAGAAGTAAAATTATCACTATTTGCAGATGACATGATAGTATACTTAAGTGACCCAAAAAACTCCACCAGAGAACTCCTACAGCTGATAAACAACTTCAACAAAGTGGCTGGTTATAAAATCAACTCAAGCAAATCAGTTGCCTTCCTATACTCAAAGGATAAGCAGGCTGAGAAAGAAGTTAGGGAAATGACACCCTTCACAATAGCCACAAACAATATAAAGTATCTTGGGGTGACTCTTACCAAACAAGTGAAAGATCTTTACGACAAGAACTTCAGGTCTCTGAAGAAGGAAATTGAATAAGACCTCAGAAAATGGAAAAATCTGCCATGCTCGTGGATTGGCAGGATTAATATAATTAAAATGGCCATCTTGCCAAAAGCAGTATACAGATTCAATGCAATCCCCATCAAAATCCCAACTCAGTTCTTCACAGAGTTGGAAAAAGCAATTCTCAGATGTATCTGGAATAACAAAAAAGCCAGGATAGTTAAAACTCTTCTTAACAGTAAAAGAACTTCTGGGGGCATTAGCATCCCAGACCTCAAGCAATACTATAGAACAATAGTGTTAAAAACTGCATGGTATTGGCACAGTGACAGGCAAGTGGACCAATGGAATAGAATTGAAGACCCAGAAATTAATCCACACACCTATGGTCACTTGATCTTCGACAAAGGAGCAGAAAACATCCAGTGGAAAAAAAGATAGCCTTTTCAACAAATGGAGATGGCTCAATTGGAGATCAGCATGCAGGAGAATTCGAATTGATCCATTCTTTTCTCCTTGTACTAAGCTCAACTCCAAGTGGATCAAGGACCTTCACATAAAACCAGTGAAACTAATAGAAAAGAAACTGGGGAAAACCATTGAGGACATATGCACAGGGGAAAAGTTCCTGAACAGAACACCAATAGCTTATACTCTAAGATCAAAAATTGACAAATGGAATCTCATAAAATTACAAAGTTTCTGTAAGGCAAAGGACACCGTCAAAAGGACAAAATGGCAACCTACAAATTGGGAAAAGATCTTCACCAACCCTACATCCGATAGAGGCCTAATATCAAATATATACAAAGAATTCAAGAAGTCAGAGCCCAGGGAACCAAATAACCTTATTACAAAATGGGGTACAGATCTAAACAAAGAATTTTCACCTGAAGAACTTCGGATAGCCGAGAAGCACCTTAAGTAATGCTCAAAATCATTAGCCATTAGGGAAATGCAGATCAAAACAACCCTGAGATTTCACCTCACACCAGTTAGAATGGCTAAGGTTAAAAACTCAGGAGATAGCAGGTGTTGGTGAGGATGTGGAGAAAGAGGAACACTCCTTCACTGCTGGTGGGATTGTAAGATGGTACAACCACTCTCGAAATTAGTCTGGTGGTTCCTCAGAAAACTGGACATGACACTTCCGGAGGATCCTGCTATACTTCTCCTGGGCATATACCCAGAGGATTCCCCAGCATGCAATAAGGACACATGCTCTACTATGTTCATAGCAGCCTTATTTATAATAGCCAGAAGCTGGAAAGAACCCAGATATCCCTCAATGGAGGAATGGATACAGAAAATGTGGTATATATACACAATGGAGTACTATTCAGCAATTAAAAACAATGAATTCATGAATTTTTTAGGCAAATGGATGGAAATGGAAAATACATTCCTAAGCAAGGTAACACAATCACAAAAGAATACACATGGAATGAAATCATTGATAAGTGGATATCAATTAGCCCAGAAGCTCTGAACACTGAAGATACAATTAGCAAATCAAATGATTCCCATGAAGAAGAAAGAAGAGGACCCTAATCCTGGAAAGGCTTGATCCAGCATTGTAGGGGAGTACCAGGACAGAGAAAATGGCGGGGGGAAGATAGGAGAATGGATGGAGAGGACTTATGGAACATTTGGGGGGGGTACTGGAAAAGGGGAAGGTTTTTAGAATGTAAACAAAGAATATAGAAAATAAATTTAAAAAATTTAAAAAATATATAGTGTAAAAGGTTGGTTCTTGCCCATGGGATGGGTTTCAATTTGGGGCAGTTATTGATTGGCTATTCTCTTAGTCTCTGTTCTACCGTTGTCCCTGCTCATCTTGTAGGCAGGACACATTTCTGGTTCTAAGGTTTGTGGATGGGTTGCTGTCCCATTTATCCTTCCACTGGAAGTCCTAGGTGACTTCAGGAAGTTGCCACTCAGGATCCATATCTCCCACTGTTAGGAGTCTCAGCTAGAGTCTTCTCCATAGACCCTCTGGGGTCTTTCCCTATCCCAGGTAGCTGGCTCATCCTAGAAATTGCCCATGCCTGCCAGCTGATATCCCTTTTCTCTTGTCTGCTCTCCCTACATATAATCTTCTCCCTTGCTCCCTTCTTCTACCCAGCTCCCTCCTTCCAAAGACCACTTTGTCCCCACTTCTGAGAAATAGTCAAACATCCTTGTGGTCCTTTGTTATTCGACTTCTTTTGGTCTGTTGATCATAGCATAGTTATCCTGGCCTTTATAGATAGAACTAGAGAACATTCTGAGTGACGTATTCCAGACCTAAAAAGAATATAGATGTTATATATGCACTTTTAAATAGGTATTAGACATAAAGTTCAAAAGTTACTTCTACACAACTTGTACAGAATCTAATTAGTCAAAAATTCCAGCGTGGATATAGGAGGAACTCGGGAAGTCTAAGTCTCATTTGAAAAATGGCACTCAGTTGCTGGATGCTGTGAAAAGGTTCCATCACTCATTGGAGAACATGCCCACTGGTATGTTGCTCATGCTATTGTTGAATATTCCACACTGCTTTGCCTACTGGCAGCACAAATTGGATTTATTCCATACTCCTTTGCATATGAAAAGCATTAATTGCATTAAAATTGTTATGAATCATATTTTAGAAAAAGAGTAACTAAAATTTGGAAAATGACAGGGAGTTGGAGGATGATGTTTTTGAATGGATATCATCAAAGTTCATTGTATACCCATGAAAGTTTCAAATAAACTATATGTAAAAAAAGACTTGCCTTGGTCATGGTGTCTGTTCACAGGAGAAAAATCCTAAGACAGGTATGTTGCCCCTTAATTTTCATTGAATACTAGAATGTCTTTGATTTCTTTCCTTATTTCTTTCTGACCCCTATAGCTGAGAAGAAAGATGTTCAACTTCCATGACTTTGTAGGGATTTTTTGTTGTTGTTGTTTTTCATGCTGTTGAAATCCAAAGTTCAGCTTTGATCCATGGTAGACTGATAAGACATGAGGAGTCATTTTAGTCTTCTTTATATATTGAGGCCTACTTTGTGATTGACTATATGTTCAATTTTGGAGAAGAAAAGTACTCAACCATACAATAATAATGGGAGACTTCAATACTGGTCTCTCACCAATGAACAGGGCATTGATACAGAAACTAAATAGAGAAATAAAGAAATAGATGTTATGAATCAAATGGACAGATATCTATAGAACATTTCACCGGAACACAAAAGAATATACTTTCTTCTCAGAACCTCATGGAACCTTCTCCAAAATTGAACAGATAGTCAGTCACAAAGTAGGCCTCAATATATAAAGAAGAAACTCCAATGGCCAAGAAGCACTTAAGAGAAATGTTCAATGTCCTCAGCCATCAGGGAAATGCAAATCAAAACAACCCTAGGAGATTTCACCTTATCAATCAGAATGGCTAAGATCAAACACTCAAGTGACAGTAGATGCTGGCAAGATTTGGAGAAAGAGGAACACTTCTCCATTGCTGGGGGGCGGGATTGCAAACTGATACAAACACTCTGGAAAACAACCTGGCAGTTCCTCAGAAAATTGGAAATAATTCTACCTGAAGACCTGGCTATATTGCTCCTGGGTATATACCCAGAAGATGTTCCACCATAACACAAGGACATGTGCACAACTATGTTCATACCATCCTTACTAGTAATAGACAGAAGCTGGAATCAACCCAGATGGCCCTCAACTGCAGACTGGATACAGAAAATATGTTTTGTTTACACAAGGAAATACTATTCAGCCATTAAAAATGAGGAAATAATGAATTTTGCCAGCAAATGGATGGGACTAGAAACTATCATCCTGAGTGAGGTAATCCAGACCAAGATAATACAACATGCATGGTATATGCTCACTGATATGTGGATATTAGCCAAAAAGTACAGAATACCTATGATATAACCTCCAGACACTAAGACATGTAATAAGCAGAAATGCCCAACTAAGGAGGCTTTAATCCCACTTAGAAGGGGGAAGGAAATAATCATGGGAGGCAGAGGGATGGAGGTACCTGAATGGAAGATGGTCAACTGTTAGCATCCCTTCTATGCTCCATCTCACAGTTACCTGGCAACAGTCAGGTATGCCCGACTCTCTATAAAAGGAGCTGTTTGCCCCCTCCTCACTCTCTTACTCTCTTGTGCTCTTATTCTCTTCCCTCTATCCATTCTCTCCCCATTCTTTGTTACTGACCCCCTCTCCTCTTCTCTCTCTCCCTCTCCCATCCTCTCTTCATCCCTCCCTCCCTCCCCTCCTCTATCTTCCTTTCTCTTACTCTACTCCCTCAACTCCCATTCCCCTGCCTGAATAAACTTTATTTCCCTGAGGCTGGTACCTCAGGGGAAAAGAGTGCCTTAGCATGGGCCTGCAGAAGCACCCCATTCCACCTCACCATACTGCACCTCTAACAAACATATTCCTGGATCTTTCTTTCTTTTTACAAAACTCAACATTGTTGTCATAACATGGGTTTAGAAACTTGCAGATTCATCTCTCCTGCTGCTACAAGGAATTATAGCCAATTGGAGCTCTTGCTAGACCTATCTACTCAAACACCAGCGAATTGGTAAGTTCTCTTCCTCTCACTGGTCAGCTTAAACATCCCCTGTTCACAAGGGAGGGTTGTTGATCTTGCAGCCACCCTGTGGTGTCCTTGAGGACAGAAGCGGTCAGTCTTTATGACTGGTCATCTCACTGAACCTTTGTTCTAGGATCTCTACCCCTGGGTGACCTCTTCCCTCTAGGTCTCCAGGAAGCAGTTCTCTAATTCAGCTGAAAACAAAAAAACAAACAAACAAACAAAAAACCTAGACTGGATCTACATAAACTGTTCTCCTGCTGTTGCTCAGGGCACTGCCCCAGATCTCAGCCCCCAGTTCAATATGTGGTGACCTGCTGATCTGGTCTGGCTGCCTGCAGACTTTGCTTGGCATTTGTCTTCCTGAAGCCAAAATGGACAAATCTCTAGCTCCTCCAACTCTCTCCCAGAGGGAATGTTTTCACAGCATACCTCCCACCCTGATTCACAAGCTAAATTTGGCTCTATTATCTACAAAGCAATATCTCTACATAGCCACCTAACTGGTAGTTTAAAAACAAACTTTTACAACTCTCTTGCTAGTGACTCATACCCCTCCCCCCTTATTCTCTTGCTGCTTGCTCTCTGCTCTGATTCCCTGGCCCCTAGCTCTAGCCTCACCTCTCTTCCTTTTGCTTCATCCTGCTCAATTGTGCCCAGCTCACACCTAGCAGCTGCAGCATTCCTACAGCCATCCCCAACCCCCCCCCTACTGTTGCAGCCCCTGCTTGCTTAGCCCTGCCACTCAGCAGTCCCTGCCTAGTGCTTGCTTTCTTGCTCAGTACTGCACTGAGCACCCAAAGCACCCTTGATCTCTTGCCTGAGCAGAGGTGCTAGGGGACAGAAAGAAAGCTGCTTTAGGCACTGCTCTCTGTCCCACCTCTCCCTGCCCCACTTCCAGTACTCTCCTTAGCCCAGTAGGTGCACTCTGTGGCTATTGCCCACTGCTAAGCTAAGCCTAACTCCCCTCACACTGAGATGCTTAGATTCTTCTGAATGTCTGTCTTTGCTATGCTTCTGTTGTTCCTTTTTTTGGGGGGGAGTGGATTTGGTTTTTTCGAGACAAGGTTTCTCTGTGTAGTCCTGGCTGTCCTGGAACTCACTCTGTAGACCAGCCTGGCCTCTAACGCAGAAATGTGCCTGCCTATGCCTCCCAAGTACTGGGATTAAAGGCATGTGCCACCACCACTCGTCTCTGTTGTTCCTCTTTAAGATATCCAGCCAACTTCATTCTAAGGTACAACACATGACTTTTCTCCAGGCAGAGCTGTAGCTTCATCTACATCTTAGCTAAGAGCCATCAAGTGGTGGGCTGCTGCTTCAGAGCCATCTTAACTAAGGGCAATCACATGGCTATGCTGTAGCTTCAGAGCAATCTTTGTTATGGGCAGTCCCCCATTGCTGCCTTTAGGAGTACAGACTGTTAAAGTCATTTAACAATTAAGATAAGGTTTTAGTTCTACCCTGCCTTGGTAAATAATGATTCTAAAGAGTAAAAAGTTAAAGATTACTGCCTTAAATATATGTTTAGCCATTTTTACTGTCATTAAGTCACAGTGTGCTCTATTTGCTAGATACATTCTCAAACAGGTAATTAAACAAACACAGACTGTCTGACTCAAATAGTCTTACTAGATACTGCTCTCAATCTTGTCAGACCTCTGCTAAATGTAACCTTAAATGTTTAAGCTTATGACAGGGTTACTAATCCATAGTCAAATTTCCTGACCCAGAAATTGTTCCTGTATAAAAGGACTACATGGAGAAAAATGGAGAAGAGACTGAAGGTGAGGAGGTCCAAAGACCTGCCCAAATTGGGCTCCATCTCATGGGGGTCAGGAGGGTCTGACACTACTATGCTATGATGTGCTTCCAGATGGGAGCCTGGCATGGCTGTCCTCACAAAAGCCCAACCAGCAGCTTACTGAGACAGATACACATACTTATACCCAACCGTTGGACTGAGCCCAGGAACTCCTATGGTTCAATTAGGAAAGGATTTAAGAAGCTAAAGGCGAGGGAGACCCCATAGGAATATCAGCAGTCTTAAGTAAACCTGACTCCAGGGAAGCCTCAGAGATTGAGCCACCAACCAGGGGCCTTGGACTAGCCTATGTATGCCCCTGGTCCAAGGCCCCTTGCATATATGTAGCAGAGGGCTTTCTGATCTGGCCTCAGTGGGAGATGGGCTTAATCCTACAGAGACTTGAGGCCCCAGGGAAGGGGAAGGCCTGGAGGGGAGCAATTTTTTGTGTCAAGGGGGCAGGGGAGGAATGGGATGAGTAAAAATGTAATAGATTTCTTCTTTTGAATCTTGGTTACTTTCTTTTTCAAAATTATTTTATTTATTTACATTCCAGTCATTGCCCCTCCTCCTGGTGCTCCTTCCCACAGTTACTCATCCCATTCCTCCCCACCCTTTCCTGAGAGAGGGTGCTACCTCTTCAGTCTCTTCTCCATTTTCTTCTCTGCATTTCTTTTGCTCAGGAACAATTCTGGTTCAGAATTTTTGACTATGCCCTGATATCTCAGTCCCTCCACTTGGGGTCCTGTCTATCTACTGAAGATGGGCTCTTTGAGTTCCCTCTTCCCACTGTTGGGCATTTTAGCTAAAGTAACCCCCACTGAGTCCTGAGGGCCTCTTACCTCCTAGGTCTTTGGTACATTCTAGAAGGCCCTGCCACTTCTCACCCCCAAGACTCCATATCTCCATTCATTCTCCTGGCCCTCTGGACTTCTCTCCTGTTCCTCCTTTCCCCTCCTTCTCCCCTCTCCCACCCATGTCCCTTCTTCCCTCTGCCTCTTATGATTATTTCCTACCCCCTTTTCCCGCCTTCCTGCTTATTACACTTCTTAAGGTCTCTGGGTTGTATCCTAGGTATTCACTACATTTTGGCTAATATCCATTTATCAGTGAGTACATACTATGCATATCCTTTTGGGTCTGGGTGGTCTTACTCAAGATAATATTTTCTAGCTCCATCCATTTGCCAGCAAAATTCACAATTTCCTCGTTTTTAATAGATGAATAGTATTCCCTTATGTAAATGAACAACATTTTCTGTATCCATTCTGCAGTTGAGGGACACCTGGGTTGTTTCCAGCTTCTGTCTATTACTAGTGAGGATGGTATGAACATAGTTGTGCACATGTCCTTGTGGTATGATGGAGCATCTTTTGGGTATATGCCCAGAAGCAATATAGCTGGGTCTTCAGGTAGACCTATTTCCAATTTTCTGAGGAACTTCCAGATTGTTTTCTAGAGTGGTTGTATCAGTTTGCAATACCCCCCAGCAATGGCGGAGTGTTACTTTCTCCACATCTTGGCAGCATCTGCTGTCACTTGAGTATTTGATCTTAGCCATTCTGATTGGTGTAAGGTGAAATCACCTAGGGTTGTTTTGATTTGCATTTCTCTGATGGCTAAGGACATTGAACATTTCTTTTAAGTGCTTCTTGGCTATTGGAGATTCTTCTGTTTTGAATTTTTGTTTAGCTCTATATCCCATTTTTCAATTGTGTTATCTGGATTTTTGGAGGTTACCTTCTTGAGTTCTTTATATATTCCGAATATTTGCCCTCTGTCAATTGAAGGGTTAGTAAAGATATTTTCCCAATCTGTAGGTTGCTGTTTTGTCATATGACAGTGTCTTTCACTTTTCAGAGGCTTTTCAGTTTTATGAGGTCCCATTTGTCATTTTTTTTTTTATCTTAGAGCCTGAGCCATTGGTGTTCTATTTAAGAAATGTCTTCCCTGTGCCAATGAGTTCCAGGCACTTTCCCAGTTCCTCTTCTATTAAATTCAGTGTATCTGATTTTATGTTGAGGTCCTTGTCCCCCTTGGACTTGAGCTTTGTCCAAGGAGATGGATCTATTTTCATTCTTCTACATATAGACCACCAGTTAGACCAGCACCATTTATTGAAGATGCTTACTTTTTTTTGACTGTATCTTATGGGTTCTTTGCCAAAGATCAAGTGTCCATAGGTGTATGGGATTATTTCTGGGTCTTCAATCCTATTCTATTGATTGATCTGTCTGTCTTTTTGCAAATATTATACAGTTTTTATCACTATTGTTTTGTAGTACAGCTTAAGGTCAGGGATGGTGAGTCCCCCAGAAGGTCTTTTATATTGATAATTGTTTTTGCTGTTCTGGATTTTTTTTTTTGTTGTTTTTCCATATGCAGTTAGAGAATTCCTCTTTTCATGCCTGTGAATAATTTTGTTGAAGTTTTGATGGGGATTGTATTAAATATGTAGATTGAATTTGGTAAAATGGCCATTTTCCCTGTGTTAATTCTACCAATCCCTGAGCATGGGAGATCTTTTCGTCTTCTGAGATCTTTGATTTCTTTCTTTAGGGATTTAAAGTTCTCGTGATACAGATCTTTAACTTGCTTGGTAAGTTATACTCATATATTTTATACTATTTGTGGCTATTATGAAGGGTGTTGTTTCCCTATTTTCTTTCTCAGCCTTGTTATCATTTATATAGCAGAAGGCTACTGATTTGAGTTAATTTTTATCTAGTCAATTTGTTGCAGATTTTTTTTTTTATCAGCTGTAGGAGTTCTCTGGTAGATTTTTTTTTGGTTGCTTATGTATATTATCATATTCACAAATAGTGATACTTTGACTTCTTCCTTTCAAATTTATATCCTCTTGATCTTCTTTTGTTATCTAATTGCTCTGGTTAGAACTTCAAATACTATATTGAATAGATAGGGAAAGAGTGGGCAGCCTTGTCCCTGATTTTAGTGGGATTATTTATAGCTTCTTTGATGGTTTTGATGTGTTGTTTGATTTAGTTTGTGAGAATTTTATTTTTGCATTGATATTCATAAGTGAAATTGGCCTCAAGTTCTATTCCTGTGTTGGTTCTTTGTGGTGTTTATGTATCAAAGTAACTATGGCTTCATAGAATTTGAGGAGTAATGTTTGATTTCAGCCCTGAGTTTGAGTATTTCCTACTAGCTCTTCCTCTTGGGTGTTGTTCCTCTTAGTCAGGGTTTCTATTCCTACACAAAGCATCATGACCAAGAAGCACGTTGGGGAGGAAAGGGTTTATTCAGCTTACACTTCCACACTGCTGTCCATCACAAAAGAAAGTCAGGACTGGAACTCAAGCAGGTCAGGAAGCAGGAGCTGATGCAGAGACCATGGGGGGATGCTACTTATTGGCTTGCTTCCTCTGCCTTGCTTAGCTTGCTTTCTTATAGAACCCAAGACTACCAGCCAAGAAATGGCACCACCCACAATGGGCCCTCCCACCCTTGATCACTAGTTGAGAAAATTCCTTACAGCTGGATCTTATGGAGGCATTTCCTCACCTGAAGCTCCTTTCTCTGTGGTAACTTCAGTTTGTGTCTATTTGACACACAAAACCAGCCAGTACTGTACCAGTACTTTCAGGTTTGCTGTTAAGTTGCTAGTATGGGTATTTCTTTTATGTGAACTACAGGCTTTATATTCTAGTCCTCTAAGAGGACAATGTATTTAATTTTTTCCCAGCACTTCTAGATAATGACTTAGATATATCTTCTCTATCTGTAAAGCAATAGCAACAGCAATACACTACCTAAGAATTTTATAGGTATTGCTTTACCTTACTCAGTTTGCTGTTTTACAGTTTTTCCTATATTCTGCAAATCCTCAGGATATAATGCCCCCCCTCATGGAAACCATGGATTATGCTCAATAGTAGAATCTAATCATCCTGATTAATTTTAATTCCTCTTAACTTCAACATATAATTAAGTGAAGAGACATAATTTTCTTGAACACTTTCTGGATTTCCCATGTTCTTGGTTCTTACTGGTTGTGAGTGTTTTCTCTAAGTTTACAAATTACTTGGTCTAAACCTAAATTGCTTGATCTCTGAGCAAATTAGATAGGCTTCTGTCAGGCTCTATGTTAGGTACCACTTACTGTGGCAGTCACAGGGACCTAAAAAGAGGGTAATGGTACACAGAAACACAAGATTCTGGGTTCATTTCAAGAATGAGCAATTTTTTCTCACTGCTAATATATCGTTTAGCTAGCTACTAGAGAACACAGAAAACAGAGCTTGATCGAAGAGAACTTTTCATGTATTTAACTTAGTTCTTCCTTCTGAACTTCCCTTCTGTCATGACCTTCTTTTGGCTCAGAGAACATTCCTCCTAGTGTTTATCTTGTGCATTGGTTTTCTCCAGTCAGGCAGGGGTCTACATCTCTGTCAGGATTTGTGCTGAAGTAAAAAACAAAACAAAACAAAACAAAACAAAACAAAACAAAACAAAACAAAACAAAACAAAACAAAATAAAGCAACTTTCAGACCCTCTGGATCCCGAGAGGGAAATTAAGTTGGGACTGGCCTGAAAAACTTCATGCCTACTATGTAGCCTTCATAGTTCTGGAAAAGAAGAGTAATAATTGCTCATATCCACCTGGGAAGCCTGTGACTAATGATAACATCAGGCCCGGGGAAGTATATGCCATCTTATGCAACACTGACACAAACATCTTGAACCAGGCAATCAACTACTTTCTGATTGCATTTATGTTCTGCTTTATAAGATTAAAACCATACCTGGCACCGTTATTAGGCCATGAATCTATGGCTAGACCTGTCATGGGCCCTAACGTAGAGCCTAATATTTCAATGATGCTGAATGGAAAGGGTATTAAACCAACCTTATATTTATATATGAAGATATCTATCAATGTTCATCAGAAAAGCTTCTGTTTTGTAATAGGAGATAATTATCACAGGGACCCACAATTGGCTAGGTAAAGAAAATGAGAGACTACAGAATGTCCTGCCCTACTTGTAATGTTTATGTCATTCCTTTTCATCCCAAGACTCGGGGATCATTGTAAAAGAAGGAGCAGCAAGAATTTAAGTCACAAGAGCAGAGAATGACTGCAAGAAAATAGTGTTCTCTAGACAGCAGGGCAGTTGCACATAATGAGCTCACAGGAGGTGTGACACCAAGCACAAGATTTGTCAACTTCTCAACCAGATAAATCTCAATATGGAGAGGGGGACAGGGCATGAAGTTCTATGCTTAGGTAAAGCACTATTGTTAAACCTTAATTCTTTTTTTTTTCTTTCTTCCTTTTTTTTAAAATTGAATATCTTCTTCATTTACATTGCCAATGGCAAAACCTTTACAGATTTCCCCCTCCCAAGAGACTCCCAACCCCTCCTCCCAACCCCTGCCTCCACATATATGCCCCTCCACCTGACCCATTCCCACATTCCCCCTTGCTTTTCCTTTTTTGGGGGCATCTATTGAGCCTTTTTCTGACCAAGGACCACTCCTCCCACTGATGCCCAACAAGGCATCCTCTGCCATATTTTTGTCTGGAAACTTGTGTACTACTTGGTTGATGGTTTAGTCCCTGGGAGTTCTGGGGCATCTGGGTGGCTGAAATCATTGTTCTTCCCATGGGGCTGTAACCCCTTCAGCTCCTCCTGACCACCCTCCAGATCCTCCATTGGGGAACCCATGCCCAGTCCAATGGTTGGATGCTAGCATCTGCCTCTGTATTTGTAAGGCTCTGGCTGGGCCCCTCCAGAGACAACCATGGCATGCTCTTTTTGGTATATACTTCTTGTCAACCATAGTAGTGTCCAGGTTTGGTGACTGTTTATAGAGTGAATCTCCAGGTAGGGCAGTCTCTGTGTGGCCTTTACTTCAGTCTCTGCTCCAAATATTGTCTCCCTTATTGCTCCTGTCAGTATTTTGCTCCCTTTCTCAGAGGACCCAAATCACCCTCACTTAAGTCCTCCATCCTTCCTGTGCTGGGTAAATTGCAACTTGTTTATTTTGAACTTTTGGGCTAACATCCACTTATTAGTGAGTGCATACCATGTGCGTTCCTTTGTGATTGGGTTACCTCACTCAGGATGACACTTTGTAGTTCTTAAACCTTAATTCTTATCTGCTGGTAGAGGAAGGGTCTGTATTCTCTAAATTTATACCCCTGATAAGTAGACCAAACTCCAGTGTATGGCCGTAAATCCAAGAATATTTCTTCAGTACTAATTAGCCTTGATGCAAAAAAAGGGGGGGGGGGAAGAAGGACCCAGAGCTGGGTAGGGAGGTAAGAGGAGGTTTAGATCCTTGGAAGCATTGGCAGAGGGAGGTTGAAAATGATGAAATCACATATGGAATGCTCAGGAAACTAATAAAAAGATTGTTTATTAGTGCATATGTTTATTTCTACAGTTATACATTTTAGTGTTTGTTTGCACCTCTCTGAAAAATCAAATCAATGAGGGTGAAGGAAACACGCCTCTTTAATCTAAATAATCATGAAAGAATTATAGTTCTTTGGTAAGAGTCAGCCCTCCTATGTTTTCAATATTGTTACTGCTAATCCCTTATAAGAAGGTGTCTCATCTACCAATTATATTTCTATCTCAAGCCTGAAAATAATTTCTTATATTCTGTGTTAAAATTTCTGAAACTATTGTGATATTTTGAACAGGCAAATCAATAAGTACTGTACTTATTTCACATTTGATGGGTTTTATGTCATTCTCTTATATTATTAGAGATAATCAACAGTACTTAGTGTCACAGAATGAAAGGTATTATGAGTTATCCAATTCAAGGAGTTGTCACATTTCCTTCTTTCATTTGAAGAGAATCAATTTTTAGCACTTACCTTACTATAATGATCCTATGCCAAATCCACCTTTGTGCACAGGATATGACATTTATGTATTGCGTGGGATACAAAAAAAATATTACTCATCTCTCAATAAGCAGGTGGAATCAGCATCAGTGTCACATGTCATCAGAATTGTTGCAATCCTCTATTTATCCCTACATTTCTTTCTTATTTTTCAGTGACAATCTCACTTTTTATTTTGTTTTTTGTTTTTTTGGTTTTTTGGTTTTTTTTGGATTTGATTTTTTGGAGACAGGGTTTCTCTGTGTAGCCCTGGCTGTCCTGGAGCTCACTCTGTAGACCAGGCTGGCCTTGAACTCAGAAATCTGCCTGCCTCTGCCTCCCAGAGTGCTTGGATTACAGGCCTGCACCACCACTGCCTGGCTGACAATCTCACTTTCAACATTTCATTTCTTCTTTGAATTAAGCAGTCCCTCTTGAAATGTCATTTTTAACCTTATTTACCAACTTAGAATTTGTATACACACACACACACACATACACACACACACACATCATGGTCAAAGGTTGGCAAAAGCCAGAGGGCAGTTTCTTCTTTTTCACCATCTAGGTTCAGGTATCAAACTCAAGTCATCAGCTTGGTGAAAAATGCCTTTGAAACATTTTATAGGCTGCGAAATAACTTTTTACGCCTACTTATTAAAATATAGTGCTTCTATTTTCCATATTTTGATATCATGAAATCAGAAAATAATTTTTATATACCACTCAACTCTTATTTAGTGAAAAGTACAGCCCCAGGATGTGGGACCATGAATGGCATCCTGTTTCTTCTGGTCATGCTAAGTTTAAACCCCAGAGACCAATCAGATAATTTTGGAAGGGATGGAAGGTCAGTTTGCCATGTTCTCAGACACCAGGCTCCTGAGACCCAGCCCTGTACTAATAATTACTCTTACTCACATTGTAGACTCAGCATAAATAGTGATACCTTGTAATTATCATCATGTTCTATGTATTTATTATATTTTGGCTCATAATATTGAAAATATAGTCTCATATTTTCTAATTTTACGATTATCTATTTTAGTAGTTAGTGCAAGCAAAGGTTTGTTAATAATGTTTGCATTTTTAAAATTATTGCTTTTACTGAGTTTATAGTTTGTATTCCATTTTGCTTGTTTCTGTTAAAAGTTTTGTTTCATTGACATTGAGTTTAATTGTTCTTTTTGTTGAAATGTGGAATAAAGTGTAAGATTGAGATCTTTCTTACTAAAGTAACACTTATTTTTATAAACTACTCTCAATATAGCTTTTGATGGATACCAAAATGATGTTTTACTTTAACTTTCATTTATCTCAAAATATTTTCTTTTACCAGTAGTCTCAACTTAACCAGACACTAGGAAGCTCCCAGAGACAGAGCCATCAACCAAGAGTATACACGGGCAAGTCTGAGGATCCTGGACATGTATAGGAGAGTTCTGCCAGGTCTGGCCTCGGTGGGAGAAGTTGTTCTTAATCCCAGAGAGTCTTGAGGCCCCAGGGAAGGGGGAGGCCTGATGGGGTGGGGAGAGAGCATCCTCTTAGTGGCAAAAGGAAGGGGGAGTGGGTTGAAGAAGTACGGGAGAGGGACCCAGAGGGGAGCGATGACTGGAATATAAATAAATAAAAATAGTTTTAAAATCTTATTTTTGGTCATTAAAATGAGAAATTTCCCGAAATAGGCCACCATACCTCCCCTTGATCCTATGCCTCCCCAACATGGCAGAACTTATCCTTCTAGAACTATAAATCAAAATAAACTCCTCTTTCTATAACTTATTTTAATCATGGTATTTCATCATAGCAACAGAAAAATAACTAATGCTTTATTGTTTGAGAAACTAATATATGATTATTATGTATTTTGGTCAAATCCATCCTTATTCCTTCCTTACCCCAATTCCTCCAGTGCTTTTCTATCACTTTTCACTCACAACTTCAAAATGCTATTTTTCTTTTTTAAATATATTTATTTTTTATTTTATTTCTATTTTATGAGATATTTGATTTATTGACATTTCAAATGGTATTCCCTTTCCTCATTACCCCTCCAAAAAACCCCTATCCCATCCTCCCTCCCCCTGCTTACCAACCCCCTCTCTCATTTTCCTTACCTGGCATTCCCCTACACTGGGGCATTGAGCCTTCACAGGACCAATGGCCTCTCCTCTCATTGATGTCTGAAAAGGCCATTCTCTGCTATACATGAAGCTGGAGACATGGGTCCCTCCATGTTGTACTCTTTGGTTGGTGGTTTAGTTCTTGGGAAATCTGGGGGTGCTGGTTGGTACATATTATTGTTCCTCCTATGGGGCTACAAACCTCTTCAGCTCCTTGGGTCCTTTCTCTAGTTGCTCCACTGGGGACCCTATGCTCAGTCTATTGGTTGGATGTGAGCCATGGGTATTTTGATCCTCCTTCTAAGAAGGATCAAAGTATCCACACTTTGGTCTTCCTTCTTCTTGAGCTTCATGTAGTCTGTGAGTTGTATATTGGGTATTCTGAGTTTTGGGGCTAATATCTGCTTATCAGCAAGCGCATACTGTGTGTTTTTTTGGGTTACCTTATTCGGGATGATATTTTCTAGTTCCAACCATTTGCCTAAGAATTTTCAACTGAGGAGTACCAGAGGGTTGAGAAACACCTAAAGAAATGTTCAACATCCTTAATCATCAGGGAAATGCAAATCAAAACAATCCCCCATTGCTGGTGGAATTGCAAGCTGGTAAAGTCACTCTGGAAATCAGTCTTGTGGTTCCTCAGAATATTAGACATAGTACTATCTGAGGACCCAGCTATACCACTCCTGGGCATACACCCAGAAGATGCTCCAACATGTAATAATAATAATACATCCTCCACGTTCCATGTTAATAGCCTTATTTATAATAGCCAGAAGCTGGAAAGGACCCAGATGCCCCTCAACAGAGGAATGGATACAGAAAATGTGGTACATTTACACAATGGAGTACTACTCAGCAATTAGAAACAATGAATTTATGAAATTCTTAGGTAAATGCTGTTTTCCAAACCCACTGCATCCACTTAATGTTTCCAGTATGCACTCAAGTATAGGGTTAGTCACTAAAGCATGGAAAACATTTTAGGAACTACATTAAAAAAAAAACTCATCCTTCCCCACCAAGGATCAACTGCCAATAGTTCCTGAAATAGGGATGGGATTCCACTGATTTTTGGCCTTGTGTAGGCAGTCACAGCTAATGTCAATTCATGTATGCAAAGGCCCTGCCATGCCTCAGAGACACTGTTCTGCAGCAGTTTTCCACTGCTTCTTGTCTTCAGTTGTTTTGTTCCCCACTTTCACAAAAATTCCAAGCCTTTAGGTGTGATATAAATTTACCACTTACAGATAAGCACTTCACATCATCCTGTTATCTGCATATTGATCATTTGTGAGTCTCTGTATTAATAATCACTGACTATACAAGACAGTTTGTCTTATGAGAGCTGAGATGTATACTACTTACTGCTATAAAGATAAGTATTTGGGAGTAGTTAATTCTGTGTGCATTTAGGAGAATATTAGTATTGTGTTCTCCTCTAGGGCCTACAACTTACTTGGCCACAATTTCTTGACACAGTTGACAATACCAGGCATGCATTTCGCTTTGTGGAGAGGACCTTAAATCCAAATGAAAAGCACATGTTATTCCTCCAAATAATGGTACCAGTATTGTGCTAATGTCAAGCTAGTCATTGTAGCACATGGGTGGATAAGACTGTTGATTACTATTCTCTTCTGTAGCATGCATACCATGGTCTAGAAAAATGAAATCAGGCCAGTAAAATGGAGCAAGTTGATTTATTCATTTCACATGACAAAAGTATATGTTATATTCAGTATCAAGGGTTGTATTTCTTTTATTCTTCTCTCATACATTGCATCCTAACCACAGTTACTCCTCCCTCCACACTTCCCCATCCAGCCCTCCACTTCATTTTTCTCTCAAATCTTCTCCATTTCCCTTTAATAAAAGAAAAAAAAGCCTCCCAGGGATTCCAATCAAACATGACATAGCAAGTTATAATAAAAGCCTTCATATCAAGGTGGCAAGACAGCCAAATAGATGGAAAAGGGTCCCAAAGGCAGGCAAAAGAATCAGAGACAGTCCCACTCCTACCCTCACAACACTCAGCTACACAGCTGAGAATCTATTTCAGACCCATAAAGGGTTTGTGATTTATTTCAATTTCTGTGAGCCCATATGATCCCTGCTTAATTGATTATGTGGGCTGTGTTCTCGGCTCCTGCAATCATTTGCCCCTCTTCTGCGGGGTACCCCTGGCTCTGCCTAGTCTTTTTTCTGTGGGTCTCTGCATTTGCACCCTATCAGCTGCTGGGTGGCACCTGTCTGGTGACACTTGGACTAGGTACCAATCTGTGAGTGCAGCAGAATATAGTTATTAATCATTTCATTGATTTTTTTGAAAGTCATGTTTGATTCAATCCTTTGTCTTGGGACTGTCCAGTGTCTGGTACCTGACAATTCAAGCAGTTTCAGGTTTGGGCTTCCTCTAGTGGCATAGGCCTCAACTTGAACCAGTCACAATTTCTCTGCCACTATTATCCCAGTATATCTTTCAGGCAGGACAAATTTTAAGTCAAAAATTTTGTGACTGGATTGATGTCGTAGTTCCTGTGCTTGCCTGTTAGTAGAGGGTGTCCTGTTCAGCGCTCTGTATCCCCCATTACTAGGAGTCTTAGCTATAGTCACCCATAGGTTCCAGGAGGTTCCCACTGTGTTGAGTTTATACATTGGCCCTTAAATGCCCACCCATTCCAGTTGTCTCTCTCCTTACTTTCTCACACTGTCCCTCCTAAGCCAACCTGATTGATCTCTTCAGTTCCCATCCTTATCTGCCTCCAATCCATTTGAGAAATCTTTTCTATTTACTCTTCCCAGGGAGATCCATGTGTTCCATCTAGAGTCCTCCTTGTTGTTTAGTCTTGATGGGTCAGTGAATTGTAACATGATTATCATTTACTCAAAAGCTAATATCTGCTGGGCAGTTGTGGCACACGCCTTTAATCCCAGCATTTGGGAGACAGAGGCAGGCAGATCTCTGAGTTAGAGGTCAGCCTGGTCTACAGAGTGAGTTCCAGGACAAACAGGGCTAAACAGAGAAACCCTGTCTCAATAAAAACAAAAAACAAAAAACAAAAAACAAAAAGCAAAAGGCTAATATCTGCTTATGAGAGAGTACATACCACGTTTGTCTTTCTGGGTCTGGGTTATGTCACTAAGGATGATATTTTTCTAGTTCCATTCTTTTGTCAACAAATTTCATAGTATCATTGTTTTTAACAGCTGAATAACACTCCAATGTATAAATGTACCAATTTTTCATTCTTCAGTTGAGGTAACTCCCACAGCTACTAATTTGTTTGAGCTAATTTTATATGCAGCCACTTTGTCGAAGTTGTTTATTAGTTGAATAGATATGGAGAGAATGGGCAGCCTTGAATTGTTCTTGATTTGTTTCACTCCATTTAATTTAGGCTTGCTGTAAATTGTGTTTCTTATTGTGTGTGTTTTTTTATTTCCTTTACCTGCTCTATTGTATTTTCTTGTATTTTTTATTGGATATATTCTTTATTTATATTTCAAATGATTTCCCCTTTCCATGATCCCCTCCCTGAAAGTCTCATAAGCCCTCTTCCATCCCTCTATTCCCCCATCCACCCCTTCCCACTTCCCTGTTCTTGTATTCCCCTATACTGCTACACTGAGCCTTTCCAGAGCAAGCAGACACTCCTTCCTTCTTCTTGGACATCATCTGATATGTGAATTGTGTCTTGGGTATTCCAAGCTTCTAGGCTAATATCCACTTATCAGTGAGTGCATACCATGAGTGTTCTTTTAAGACTGGGTTACCTCACTTAGGATGATGTTCTCCAGCTCCATCCATTTGTCTAAGAATTTCAAGAATTCATTGTTTCTAATGGCTGAATAGTACTCCATGGTGTAAATATACCACATTTTCTGTATCCATTCCTCCTTGAGGGACATCTGGATTCTTTCCAGTTTCTGGCTATTATAAATAGGGCTGCTATGAACATAGTGGAACATGTCCTTATTACATGCTGGGGAACCCTCTGTGTATATGCCAAAATGTGGTATTGCAAGTCCTCCAAAATTGTCGTGCCTAGTTTTCTGAGAAACAACCAGACTGATTTCCAGAGTGGTTGTACCAGCTTGCAATCCCACCAGCAGTGGAGGAGTGTTCCTCTTTCTCCACATCCTCGCCAACACCTGCTGTCTCCTGAGTTTTTGACCTTAGCCATTCTGAATGGTGTGAGGTGAAATCTCAGGGTTGTTTTGATTTACATTTTCCTAATGATTAATGATGTTGAACATTTTTTTTTTAATTTTTTTGATTTTTTCGAGACAGGGTTTCTCTGTGTAGCCCTGGCTGTCCTGGAACTCACTTTGCAGACCAGGCTGGCCTTGAACTCAGATATCCACCTGACTCTGCCTCCCAAGTGCTAGGGATTAAAGGCCTGTGCCACCACAGCCCAGCTGATGTTGAACATTTCTTTTTTCTTTCTGTTTTCAAAAGTACATTTTATAATGAGCACAGTTGGATGACTGTACACTTTTAAAGTTTTATAAGATATTATAATCTTAATTTCCACATGCAAAATGGGTGTTACTAATGGATGTAAATTATGCATGCCTCTGTTACACAGATGTCTATCAAAAATGTCATTTGTATTTCATATAATATATAAACTGTGACTCAATGGTTAATTAAAATTTTTAATGCTTTCTAAGTTACTTTTTGAATTACTAAGGCCTCAGTTCTGCTTTCACTTTTTCAATATATATATTTCTATATTCTTTGTTTACATTCCAAATGATTTCCCCTTTCCCAGTTCCCCTCTCCCCATATGTCCTATAAGCCCTCTTTTCTTCACCCATTCTCCAATCACCTCCTTCCTCATTCTCTGTCCTGGTACTCCCCTACAAAGCCAGATCAAGCCTTTCCAGGATCAGGACCCTCTCCTTACTTCTTCATGGGAGTCATTTGTTATGCTAATTGTGCCTCGGGTATTCAGAACTTCTAGGCTAATGAATATCCACTTATCAGAGATTACATTCCATGTGTATTCTTTTGTGATTGGGTTACCTCACTTGGGATGATATTTTCCAGTTCCAACCATTTGCCTAAAACTTTCATGAATTCATTGATTTTAATTGCTGAGTAGTATTCCATTGTGTAAATATACCACATTTTCTGTATCCATTCCTCCATTGAGGGACATCTGGGTTCTTCCCAGCTTCTGGCTATTATAAATAGGGCTGCTATGAACATAATGGAGCATGTGTCCTTATTGCATGCTAGGGAATCCTTTGGGTATATGCCCAGGAGTGGTATAGCAGGGTCCAACGGAAGTGTCATGTCCAGTTTTCTGAGAAACCACCAGACTGATTTCCATAGTGGTTGTACCCTCTTGCAATGCCACCAGCAGTGGAGGAGTGTTCCTCTTTCTCCACATCCTCGCCAACACCTGCTGTCTCCTGAGTTTTTAACCTTAGCCATTCTGAGTTGTGTGAGGTGAAAGTTCAGGGTTGTTTTGATTTGCATTTCTCTAATGACTAATGATGTCAAGCATTTCTTAAGGTGCTCCTCAGCCATCTGAAATTCTTCCGGTGAAAATACTTTGTTTAGCTCTGTACCCCATTTTTTAATAAGGTTATTTGGTTTTCAGGGCTCTAACTTCTTGAGCTCTTTGTATATATTGGATATTATCCCTCTGTCAGATGTACTGTTGGTGAAGATCTTTTCCCAAATTGTTGGTTGCCAATTTGTCCTTTTGATGGTGTCCTTTGCCTTACAGAAACTTTATAATTTTGTGAGGTTCCATTTGTCAATTCTTGATCTTAGAGCATAAGCTATTTGTGTTCTGTTCAGGAAATTTCCCCCTGTGCCCATGTCCTCAAGGGTCTTCCCCAGTTCCTTTTATATTAGTTTCAATGTGTCTGGCTTTATGTGAAGGTCCTTGATACACTTGGAATTGAGCTTAGTACACAGAGAAAAGAATGGATCAATTCACATTCTTCTGCATGCTGAACCAGCACCATTTGTTGAAAAGGCTATGTCTTTACTCTCATCTATACCTATAATCCTTATATTTGGTCTTCTCATTGTGACCTGGATTTCCTGGATGTTTTGGGTTACAAGCTTTTTGCATTGGGGAATTGAGTCCATTGATGTTAAGAGATATTAAGGAATAGTGATTATTACTTCCTGTCATTTTTGATGCTATTTTTATATTTGAGTGGTTATCTTCTTTTGGGTTTGATGAAAGAAGTTTACTATCTTGCTTTTTCCAGGGTGTAGTTTCCTTCCTTGTATTGGAGTTTTCCATATATTATCCTTTGTAGGGCTGCATTTGTGGAAAGATATTGTGTAAATTTGGTTTAGTCATGCCAAACTGCCTAGAGTACAGAGGGAATGGAGATGGGACTCTGACAGGAAAGGGCAGATCACAAATCTGCTGGGCTCTGTGGTGTCCCAGCTAGCATGGCGGTTGGGGCAGGAGTCTAACCTGTGTCCCAGGTTATAGCAGTTCTCCTGGGAGACAGGCAGGACTATGGAATGAGGGGCCTGGCATGCCAATATGCAGAGGGTGCAGGTGGAGGTACAGACTGGTAGCCAGAAAGTTTTAGTGTGGAATTTTACCAGACTTTCAATGAGGAGTTAATGCCAGTAGTCCAGAAATTATTCTACAAAATGGAAACATAAGGAACACTGCCAAATTTACCCTGATACCCAAGCCACACAGAGTCAACAAGAGAGAAAGAGAGAAAGAGAGAGGGAGAGAGAGGAGAGAGAGAGAGAGAGGGAGAGAGAGAGGAGAGAGAGAGAGAGAGAGAGAGAGAGAGAGAGAGAGAGAGAGAGAGAGAGAATGAATTAGGGACCAGTTTCCCTTATGAACATAGATGCAAAGAATACCTAATAAAATACTCAGAAACCAAATCCAAGAATATATCATGATCAAATAGGCATCACCCAAATGATGAAGTGACGGTTCAATATAAGAAAATCATATGTTTATATGGTGCAAACTACCATATAAACATGATCCTCTTATTACATGTTGGAAATGTCTTTGACAAAATCAAACATAATAAAAACCTTGGACAGATTTGGGATATTACTTTCTCCTATATATTCAATATAGTACTCAAAGTTCTAGCTAGAGCACTAAGACAACAAAATTTGATCAAGGGGATACAAGTCAGCAAGGAAGTTTCACTATACTATTACTGGAAGTTCAGGAGGCTCCCAGGATTCAATGTGGGGAATCTTAGCAGAAATACCCAACAGTGGGGAGATGGATCTTTAATAGACTAACACTAGTCATCATGCAGGACCCAGAGTGGAAAGATGGGGAAATTAACCCACCAACAAAATCTCGACCCAAAAATGCTCCTGTCTAAAGGAAATGTAGGGACAAAACTAGAGCAGAGATTAAAGGAATGGTTGACTAGTGACTGATCCAAAATTGGGATCCATCCGATGGGCAGCACCAATCCCTGACACTATTACTGTTGCTTATGCTGTGCTTGCTGATAGGAGCCTAGCATGGCTGGCCTCCAGCAGCTTACTCAGACAAATGAAGATACTCATAGACTCATTGGACTCACATCAGGGACTACTATGGAAGATTTGGGGGAAGGACTGAAGGAACTAAAGGGGATGCCAACCCCACAGGAAGAGGAACAGTGTCAACTTACCTGGACCCCTGGGAGTTCCCAGAGGCTGAGATGCCTACCAAAGAGCATACACGGGCTAGTCTGAGTCCCCACCCTGCCCCTGCCCTGGCACATACATAGCAGAGGGTTGCCTTGTCTAGCTTTAATGGGAGAGGGTGTACCTAATCCTGAATAGTTGATGCACCAGAATGGTGGACTACCCAGGGTGAGGTACACTTTTATAGGTGAAGGGGAGGGGAGATTGCAGGAACTCTTCCAGGTGCACTAGAATGGGACGGCATTTGGGGGATACATAAATTAAATAATACAAATAAATAAAAACTACTTTTTGGCCCTGGGCTTTTGCAGGGTGGGGTGTGGTGGGACACTTTTAATGACTTCTTCTATTTCTGTCCGGGTTATAAGTCTATTTAAGTTGTTATCTGATCTTGATTTAACTTTGACCTATCAAGATAATTTTCCATTTCTTGTAGATTTTCAAATTTTGTGGAGTATAGGTTTTTAAAATATGAACCTGATGATTCTTTGTATTTTCTTGGTGTCTGTTATGTCCCCCCTTTCATTTATGATTTTGTTAATTCCTGTCTATTAGTTATTTTGGATAAGGGCTCTTGTTTTTCTTGAAGAACCAATTCTTTGTTTCATTGATTCCTTGTATTGTTCTCTTTTTCTTCTTTATTATTGATTTCAGCTCTCATTTCAGTTTTATTATTTGCTGCCATCTACTCTTCTTGGGTGTACTTTTTTCCTTTTTGTGCTAGAGGTTTCACAAATGCTGTTAAGTTGCTTGTATGAAATTCCCCCATTTTTTTTAAACATAGACACAGTGCTGTGAAATTTCTTCTTAGCCCTGCTTTCATTATACCCCATAAGTTTGGGCATGTTTTCCGTTCATTTTCATTGAATTCTGAGATGTTTTTAATTTTTTCTTTATTTTTGTCTTGAGCCTGTAGTCATTCAGTAGTAAGTTGTTCAGTTTCCATGACATTGTTGGCTTTCTGTTTTCTCTGATTTTGTTGAAGTCCAGCTTTAATATGTGGTGGCTTGATTGGATTCAGTGGGTTATTTCAGTTTTCAGTTTTTCTGAATCTATCATGACTGAGTTTGTGGATAATTTTGGAGAAAATTCTATGAGGTGCTGAGAAGAATCACAATATTCTTTTGTGTTTGGGTAAAGTGTTCTGGTTAGGCCCATTTGGTTTATAATGTCTGTTAGCTCCAGTACTTCTTCTGTTTAGTTTTTTTTTTTTTTTTTTTTTTTTTTTTTTGTGGAAAACTTGCCCATTGGTGAAGGTAGTATATTAAAGCCTCCCTCCCACTTTCAACGTTTGAGGGTCAATATGTGGTTTAAACACTAGTAATATTTATTTTACAAATATGGCTCCCCTTGTATTTGAGGCATAGACCTCTTGTTGGGGGATGGGAACACCCTCCCACATCACATTTATTAATCCAGAATTCTTTCTGCCAAAAGGAGATGCAGGGACAAAGAGTGGGGCAGAGACTGAAAGAAAAGCCATCCAGAGACTGCCCCACCTAGGGATCCATCCCATATGTAAACACCAAACCGACACTATTGTGAATGCTAAGAAGTGCTTGCTGACAGGAGCCTGGTATCTCTGTCCCCTAAGCGGATCTGCTAGAGCCAGACCAGTATAGATACAAACGCACACAGTCGAACTTTGGACTGAGCATGGGGACCTCAGTGGAGAAATTAGGGCAAGGACTGAAGTAGCTGAAGGACTTTGCAGCCCCATAGGAAAACAACAATATCAACCAACCAAACCTTCTCCCATCAAGCTCCCAGGAATTAAACCACCAACCAAAGAGTACACATGAGGGGACCCATGACTCCAGCTGGATATGTAACAGAAGATAACCTTATTGGGCATTACTGAGAGGGAAGCCCCTTGGTCCTATGGAGGCTTGATGACCCAGTGTAGGGAAATGCTGAGATTGGAGTGGGTGGGTGGGTAGGAGAGCACCCTTACTGAGGCAAGGAGAAGTGCTAGGGGGGTTTGTGCAGTGGAAAGTGGGGAGGGGGATAACATTTGAAATATAAATAAATAAAATAACCAATAAAAATGAAAAAATTAAAATGTCCTCTTGGTGGTTTTTTTCTTTAATGAACATGAAGTGTCCTTCTTGTCTTTTTAAACTAATTTTGTTTGAAGTCTACTTTGTTAGATATTAGAATGGATACACCATTTGCTTGTTTTATGTATGTGCTGAAGTATATTTCTTGTGTTTCTTATATGCAGCAGAATGATGATTCCTGTTTTTTAATCTATTTGGTTAAGGAATAGACATCACTGATACTGAAAAATGTCAATGATCATTGATTTTTTTTTTTAGTTTAAAGAACACAATTATTTTTTATAGCTTTTAAAAATTTATTTGATATATTTTTTATTTACATTTCAAATGATTTCCCCTTTTCTGGCTCCCCACTCCCCGAAAGTCCCATAAGCCCTCTTCCCCCCCCCCCCATTCCCCCATCCACCCCTTCCCACTTCCCTGTTCTGGTATTGCCCTATACTGCTGCATTGAGTTTTCCCAGAACCACGGTCCAATCCTCCGTTCCTCTTGGACATCATTTAATATGTGGATTATGTCTTGGGTATTCAAAGTTTCTAGGCTAATATCCACTTATCAGTGAGTGCATACCATGATTGATCTTTCGGGACTGGGTTGCCTCACTTAGTACGATGTTCTCCAGCTCCATCCATTTGTCTAAGAATTTCATGAATTCATTGTTTCTAATGGCTGAATAGTACTCCATTGTGTAAATATATCACATTTTTTGTATCCATTCTTCTGTTGAGGGACACCTGGGTTCTTTCCAGCTTCTGGCTATTACAAACAGGGCTGCTATGAACATAGTGGAGCATGTGTCCTTATTGTATGCCAGGGAATCCTCTGGGTATATGCCCAGGAGTGGTATAGCAGGATCTTTCGGAAGTGTCATGCCTAGTTTTCTGAGGAACTGCTAGCCTGATTTCCAAGTGGTTGTACCATCTTGCAATCCCACTAGCAGTGGAGGAGTGTTCCTCTTTCTCCACATCCTTGCCAACACCTGCTGTCTCCTGAGTTTTTAACCTTAGCTATTCTGAGTGGTGTGAGGTGAAATCTCAGGGTTGTTTTGATTTGCATTTCCCTAATGATTAATGATGTTGAACATTTCTTAAGGTGCTTCTCAGCCATCTGAAGCTCTTCAGGTGAAAATTATTTGTTTAGCTCTGTACCCCATTTTTTAATAGGGTTATTTGGTTCTCTGGGGTCTAACTTCTTAAGTTCGTTGTATATATTGGATATTAGCCCTCTGTCGGGTGTAGGGTTGGTGAAGATCCTTTCCCAATCTGTTGGTTGACTTTTTGTCCTTTTGACAGTGTCCTTTGCCTTACAGAAACTTTGTGATTTTATGAGGTCCCATTTGTCAATTCTTGATCTTAGAGCATAAGCTATTGGTGTTCTGTTCAGGAACTTTTCCCCTTTGCCCATGTCCTCAAGGGTCTTCCCCAGTTTCTTTTCTATTAGTTTCTGTGTGTGTCAGGTTTTATGTGAAGGTCCTTGATCCACTTGGAGTTGAGCTTAGTACAAGGAGATAAGAATGGATCATTTCGCATTCTTCTGCATGCTGACATCCAGTTGAACCAGCACCATTTCTTGAAAAGGCTATCTTTTTTTTTCCACTGGATGTTTTTAGCTCCTTTGTAGAAGATTAAGTGACCATAGGTATGTGGGTTCATTTCTGGGTCTTCAATCCTATTCCATTGATCCACTTACTTGTCATTGTACCAATACCATGCAATTTTTATCACTATTGCTCTGTAGTAATATTTGAGGTCTGGGATACTGATTCCACAGAAGTTGATTTACTGTTATGAATAGTGTTAGCTATCCTGGGTTTTTTGTTATTCCATATGAAATTGAGAATTGTTCTTTCTAACTCTATGAAGAACTGAGTTAGGATTTTGAAGGGTATTGCGTCGAATCTGTAGATTGCTTTTGGCAAGATGGCCATGTTAACTATATTAATCCTGCCAATCCATGAGTATGGAAGATTTTTCCATTTTCTGAGGTCTTATTCGATTTTCTTCTTCAGAGATCTGAAGTTCTTGTCATATAGGTCTTTCACTTGTTTGATCAGAGTCACCCCAAGATATTTTATGCTGTTTGTGGCCATTGTGAAGGGTGTCATTTCCCTAATTTCTTTCTCAGTCTGCTTATCCTTTGAGTATAGAAAGGTTACTGATTTGCTCGAGTTGATTTTGTAACCCGCCACTTTGCTGAAGTTGTTTATCAGCTGTAGGAGTTCTCTAGTGGAGTTTTTTGGGTGACTTAAGTATACTATCATATCATCTGCAAATAGTGATAGATTGACTTCTTCATTTCCAATTTGTATTCCTTTGATCTCCTTATGTTGTCTAATTGCTCTAGCTAAGACTTCAAGAATTATATTGAAAAGATATGGAGAGAGAGGTCATCTTTGTCTAGTCCCTGATTTTAGTGGGGTTGCTTCAAGTTTCTCTCCATGTAGTTTGGTGCTGGCTATTGGTTTGCTGTATATTCCTTTGACTATGTTTATGTATGGGCTTTGAATTCCTGTTCTTTCCAAGGCTTTTAGCATGAAAGGATGCTGAATTTTGTCAAATGATTTTTCAGCATCTAGTGAAATGACCACATGTTTTTTTTTCTTTGAGTTTGTTTATGTAGTGGATTGCATTTATGGATATCCATATATTGAACCATCCCTGCATCCCTGGGATGAAGCCTACTTGATCATGGTGGATTATCGTTTTGATGTGATCTTGGATTCAGTTGGCAAGAATTTTATTGACTATTTTTCATCGATATTTATAAGGGAAATTGGCCTGAAGTTCTCTTTCTTTGTTGGATCTTTGTGAGGTTTTGGTATCAGCTTAATTGTGGCTTTGTAGAACAAGTTGTGTAGTGTTCCTTCTGTTTCTATTTTGTGGAATAGTTTGAAGAGTATTGGTGTTAGGGCTTCTTTGAAGGTCTGATAGAATTCTGCACTGAAACCATCTGGCCCTGTGCTTTTTTTGGTTGGAAGACTTTCTATGACCCCTTCTATTTCTTTAGGGGTTATGGGACTATTTAGATGATCTATTTGATCCTGATTTAATTTTGGTATTTGGTACCTGTTTAGGAAATTGTCCATTTCCTCCACATTCTCCAGTTGTGTTGAGTACAGGCTTTTGTAGTAGGATCTGATAATTTTTTAAATTTCCTCAGTTTCCGTTGTTATATCTCCCTTTTCATTTCTAAGTTTGTTAATTTGGATACTTTCTCTCTGCCCTTTGGTTAGTCTGGCTAAGGGTTTATCTATTTTGTTGATTTTTTTCAAAGAACCAGCTCCTGGTATTGTTGATTCTTTGTATGGTTCTCTTTGTTCCTACTTGATTGATTTCAGCCCTGAGTTTGATGATTTCCTGTCTTCTACTCCTCTTGGGTGAACTGGCTTCTTTTTGTTCCAGGGCTTTCAGGTGTGTCATTAAGCTGTTAGTGTATGGTCTCTCCTGTTTCTTTTTGGAAGCACTCAGGGCTATGAATTTTCCTCTTAGCACTGCTTTCATTGTGTCCCATAGATTTGGGTATGTTGTGCCTTCCTTTTCATTTAATTATAAAAAGTCTTTGATTTCTTTCTTTATTTCTTCTTTGACCAAGGTATCGTTGAGTTGAGTATTGTTTAGTTTCCATGTGTATGTGGGCTCTCTGTTGTTTTGTTGCTATTGAAGACCACTTTTACTCCATAGTGATCTGATAGGAGGCATGGGATTATTTCTATCTTTTTATATTTGTTGAGGTCTGTCTTGTGACCAATTATATGATCGATTTTGGAGAAGGTACCATGAGGTGCTGAGAAAAAGGTATATTGTTTTGCTTTAGGATGAAATGTTTTATATATATATATATATATATATATATATATATATATATATATATATATATATATATATATATATATATATAAAATCCAATTGGTCCAAAGCTCCAATTAGTTTCACTGTGTCCCTGTTTAGTTTCTGTTTTTCTGTTCTCCTGATCTGTTCATTGAGGAGAGTGGAGTGTTGAAGTCACCCACAATTATTGTGTTAGGTGCAATGTGTGCTTTGAGCTTTAGTAAAGTTTCTTTTTTGAATGAGGGTGCCCTTGCATTTGGAGCATAGATGTTCAAATTGAGAGTTCTTCTTGGTGGATTTTTCATTTGACCAACAAGAAGTGTCCTTCCATGTCTCTTTTGATGACTTTAGGTTGAAAGTCAATTTTATCTGATATTAGAATGGCAACTCCAGTTTGTTTCCTGAGACCATTTGCTTGTTGAATTGTCTTCCAGCCTTTTACTCTTAGGTAGTTTTTGTCTTTGAGACTGAGGTGTGTTTCCTGTATTCAGCAAAAATATAGGGTCCTGTTTACGTATCTAGTCTGTTATTCTATGTCTTTTTATTGGGGAATTGAGTCCATTGATGTTAAGAGATATTAAGGAGTAGTGGTTATTGCTTCCTATCATTTTTGTTGTTAATTTTATACTTGTGTGGTTATCTTCTTTTGGGTTTGATGAAAGAAGGTTACTATCTTGCTTTTTCCAGGATGAAGTTTCCCTCCTTGAATTGCTGTTTTCCTCCTATTATCCTTTGTAAGGCTTGGTTTGTGGTAAGATATTGGGTAAACTTGGTTTTGTCATGGAATATCTTGGTTTCTCCATCTATAGTGATTGAGAGTTTCGCTGGGTATAGTAGTCTTGTTTGGCATTTGTGTTCTCTTAGAGTCTGCATGAGATCTGCCCAGGATCTTCTAGCTTTCATGGTCTCTGGTGAGAAGTCTGGTGTGATTCTGATAGGTCTTCTTTTATATGTTACTTGGCCTTTTTCTCTTACTGCCTTTAATATTATTTCTTTGTTTAGTACTTTTGGCGTTTTGATTATTATGTGATGGGACGTATTTCTGCTCTGGTCCATGTTGTGGTGGCCCAGTGAAGTCTGTAAAGTTGATATATTACAGACAAGAGGCGAAAAAAGAAATGTCTTCTGGGAATAATGGAACTCTCTGTAAATTTAGAAGCAGAAATCTCACCTGGCAATTTGGTATATTCTCTTACTTCCTAGCTATTTAAGATGGGCCTGTAGTTCTCAAGTAGCAGTTTGCCCTGATTCCCTTCTTTTCTCTCCTTGAGGGGATTCCTATGGCCTGGCTGATAATCCGGTCTTTGAAGTCCATTCACTGACTGTCAAACTCCCTTTCAAGAGTTGCCATGCTTTGCCTCATAGTTGTTTACATAATTAAAACCTTCCAACCACATGCAGGTTTTTATGGCTGTGCTTATGTGTATGAGGATGGCTCTGGCACTCTGGTACTGAATTCATTGATTAAGTCAGGAAGTTTTGTTTTACAAGGTAGAAGGCTAAATGTTAGATAAGGATTTCTCACAAGAACTTGTTGAGACTCAGGGGGTATAAGAAACTTCAAACTCTTTGAACGTTTACTGTAAACTATGAGTGACTATGTATTCTAATCAGGAAGTTTAATGGCATCTTTAAATTGATCTTCTGTATCTGTTACTTTAGAAACTTTGTGCCTGATTGATTTTGCATTTCCTTGTACCAAATGGCTATGATAATTGTGCCTGCCTCACTGGCTACATCTTTTGAAATGGTAATACCAACTCTTCCTGAATAAAAATCCTTGCCTTAGAGCTCCAAAAATACATTCCGATTCAAACCTCCTCTGTGTGTGTGTGTGTGGTTTGTTCTGTCTGTCATCTCAGCTGGACCTGTGCCTTCTTGGACCAGAGGACCCTGGTTATCCCACAGCAGACCCACTGTCTGTAACAGGTCCAGTCTGTTTGGAGTTCTGTAGGCTTCTTGTATATTCATGGCTATCTCTCTCTTTAGGTGAGGGAAGTTTTCTTTCATAATTTTGTTGAAGATATTTGCTGGCCATTTAAGTTGTAAATCTTTACTCTCGTCTATACCTATAGTTCTTAGTTTTGGTCTTCTCATTGTGTCCTGGATTTCCTGGATGTTCTCGGATACAAGCTTTTTGCATTTTGCATTTTCTTTGACTGTTGAGTCCATGGTTTCTATGGTATCTTCAGCATCTGAGATTCTTTCTTCCATCTCTTGTATTCTGTTGTAGATAATTTGCATCTATGGCCCGATTTCCTCCCAAGGTTTTCTATCTCCAAAGTTGTCTCCCTTTGTGATTTCTTAGTAGTTTCTACTTCTGTTTTTAGATCCAGGATGGTTTTGCTCTGCTCCTTCACTTGCTTGTTTGTGTTTTCCTGTGAATCTTTTAAGAGATTTTTGTGTTTCCTCTTTCATGACTTCCTCCTGTTGATCAAAGTTCTCCTGTATTTCTTTAAGTGATTTGTGCATTTTCTCCTTATTGGCTTCTATTTTTGACCCATATTCTCCTGAATTTCTTTAAATGATTTTTGTGTTTCCCTTGTAAGAGCTTCTTACTTTTGATGATTTTTTTCTGAATTTCTTTAAGAGATTTATTTATGTCCTTCCTGTGTTCCTCTAACAGCATCATCTCCAGTGATTTTTAAATCCAACTCTTGTTTTTCTGGTGTGTTTGGGGTATCCAGGACTTACTGTTGTTGGAGAATTGGTTTCAGATGCTGCCATATTGCCTTGATTTCTGTTAGTAACATTCCTATGTTTATCTTTAGTCATCTACTTTTCACTGGTGTTAGTTGGTCTTGTTGTCCCTGGCTGGTGCTTCAACCTCCTGTCAGCCTGTAAGGCTATTTCTGTGACATTGGATGACTGGGTTCCCCCTGGCATAGATTGCTGATGTGCTGCCTTCCTCTAGTGTGCCCCGTTGAAACCCTGCTGTGTCTTGCCCCAAGCAGTGTTATACTTGGGTTGTTGAACCTGGTGCTCTCCGACTGCTGTCATGGAATGAAGATGGGGGCAGGGAGTCCCTCCAAATGCTGATCACCCAGTATGGCACAGGACCCACGACCAGCTGGCTCAAGATGAACGGCCTATCTGCCCATATCCTGGGCGTAGGCAGACCCCTGGCGGTTTGAGCCCCCAGAGACCTTAAACTCGGGATATCTCAGTACCTGGTGTTGCCTTTCTGTTCCAGCAGGCAGCAAAGATGACCATTGATTGTTAATTCTTGTTATTTTGCCATTGTTTTTTGTTGTTGTTTTTGTTGTTGTTTATGTTGTTGTTGTTGTTGGTGGTGGTGGTAGTATGTTTGTGTATTTCCCTTCTTTTGTGAGAAAATTACTTGTGTTTTCATGGATGTAGTTAACTTCCATTTGTTGGAGTTCTCTTTCTAGTATCTTATGTAGGGCTGTGTTTATAGATATTGTTTAAATTTGACTTTATCGTTGAATATACTGTTTTCTCCATCTATGGTGATTGAAACTTTTTTTGGGGGTGGCTATGTAGACTAGGCTGGCATCTATGGTCTTTTAGAGACTACAGCATATCTCTCCAGCCCATTCTGTGTTTTAGAAACTCCATTGAGAAGTTAGGTGTATTTCAAATAGCTGCAAGGTCCTTTTCCCTTCCAACTTTTATTATTATTTCCTTGTTCTGGATGTTTAGTGTTTTTTTTTTTTTTTTTTAATTTAGCAAAGGTACTTGATTTTCTAGTCCAATCTCTTTGGTGTTCTAAATGCTTCTAATATCTTTATAGGTATCTCCTTCTTTAGTTTAGGAAATTTTTCTTTTATGGTTTTGTGTAATTTAATCTTGGGGCCTTTGAGCTTGGATTCTTCTTTTTCTATTCTTATTATGTTTAGGTTTGCTTTACTTTATAGTGTCTCAGATTTCTTGGATGTTTTGTGTTAGGAAATTTTTAGATTTAATATTTTCTGTAATTCATATATTGCTTTCTCTTTGTATTTTCAAGACATGAGATTTTCTCTTCCATGTCTTGTGCTGTGTTGATGATGCTTTGTCCCTGATACCTTACCTAGATTTTCCATTTCCTGAATTCCCTCAGTTTTCTTTATTGCTTCTATTTCCATTTTCAGGTCTTGAATAATTTTACTAGTTTTCTTTAACTGGTTAATTTTTCCTTGCCTTCTTTAAGGGATATATTCATTTCCTCTTTTAGGACTTCTGTAGTCTTCATAAAATCTCTTTTAGGGTCTTTTTCTTGTGCTTCCCATGTATTGGAATTTTCAGTGCTTGCTGTCATAGGATAGCTGGGCTTTGCCATTGCTGTATTGTCTTGGCTGTTGAGGATAATGCTCTTATTCTGGTGTGTAGACATCTGGGTTTTGGGTGATTATGGGTTTAGGTGCCAATTTCTGGGTTCCTTTTTTTGATGTGTGTTTTATTCCTTGGCTTTTGTTACCTCTCTTGTCTTCTGCCCTGTATGACTGGGCCTGTGATTCGCAGGAGGTCTCTACTTGAGTTGGAGACTGCATTTCTCGCAGCCTGTATGGCCTTTGATTCAGCAGACAGTCTCTGCCTATGTTGAAGGCATATATATATATATATATATATATATATACGTATATATATATATATACGTATATATATATATATATATATATATATATATATATATATATATATGTAGAGCAGAAAAAGTCTGTGGGAGGGTGGTCTATCTAGAGATCTGGTGGCCAGTGTGACCTCTGGTCCAGCAGTGAAATTTCATC
This sequence comes from Apodemus sylvaticus, assembly GCF_947179515.1. NCBI lineage: Eukaryota > Metazoa > Chordata > Mammalia > Rodentia > Muridae > Apodemus > Apodemus sylvaticus. Next base: position 68,234,653 of record NC_067495.1, on the reverse strand, counting down.
TCAAATTGGGGATGGGATATGGCAATGTGGATGATGGGTGATCAGGATTACTCCAACAGGGACACACTCCCTTCAACAAGTCCACACCTACTCCAGCAATGTCACACTTCTTAATAGTGTCACTCCCTATGGCCCAAGCATTCAAACACTAGTCTATGGGAAGCATACCTATTCAAACCACCACAGAGATATTGTCAGAGAGTTGGCATTAAGAGAGTAGAGTTCTATTGGCTGTCAGCCTACCTGGTCTTCTAGATACACATCATCTGGTTGGACTGTGGGTATGTCCTGTGGTTGGGCAGGGTGTATCTCCCTGAGTTGGAGGCTGGGGCATAGTAATGAGGAGGGGAGGGACATCTAAGAATTTTGGGTCTTTTGAAAGCTAGAGAGTGGTGGAGTAACCACTGGTGGGCAGCCTACCTAGATTTCTGGCAGGTGTGACCTCTAGTTTGGCTGGAGATGTCTGACCTAGGGAACTAAGTCAGGGAGGTTTGTGGGGTGGCTAGCCTATGTGGACTTCTTGCAAGTGTGACCTGAGATTGAACAGGGGGTCTCTGCACAATGAACTGAGTGACTAGGGAAATATTTTGATTACTGTGACTTTCCTTGTATCATCTAAATCTGAATGTAAAATAAAATGAAAGATGTGAGGTCATGTTAAATTTTAAATTTATTTTCTCTTTCGATATGTATTTATTTACTCCTTCTTTTAAAGTTTCATACAATGTTTTTTGTTTGATCATATTCCTTTGCCAAACTCTTCCTAGATCCACTCTTCTTCCTTATCCACCCAGCGTTGTATCCCTTTATTTTAACTCATCATGATTACTTTCTGTTGTCCAGATGTTTTTGGCTATGTGGTCTTATGTGAGGATATGATTTACTGATGAGGGATACACTCAACTAATAATTGCCAATAGATCTATGGCTAGGGGCAGGTAGAGTTCATGTCCAACTCCCATCTCTGTGATGGGATTTGGTTTGGATTGGGCTTGCATGCCCATTAGGTTATTGATACCACAGTTCACATTATTTTGTGTTATGATTACATTAACAATTCATATACTCTATTAAGTTCATGGTCAGTTTTATGTGATATGTTTGCCACATTGTAGAATAAGAATAGTCTCCATTTGTGTACATGTTTACTATTATCAGTGAGTTTTAAATTTTCATATGCTTCTGTGCTTATATGTAGAATGTCAATTCAGTTTGAAGACTTCCTTATAGCATTTAAAAAGTATGTCTGTGGGCAAGAATTAATTCCCTTAGCTTTTATTTATCCACAAAAATCTTTTAGCTCCATTTCATTTTTGCAGTGCTAGGGATGTAGAGAGGTATACTGAAGTAAATGAAGTTCTGTGAAGTTAAATGTAAAAATCACTTATCTCTTTTTGAAGAGGATTCTATGCTAATTGCCTATTTTCTATATCATGAAAGACTTTTCACTATTTGATAGTATGACAGGCCACTGAAATGACCACATTGTGTGCTAGATTTTCTTCTCTTCTCCCCATGAAAACTCTCTGGAATTTACAGGCTTTTTATAGTGCAGAGATGTGCTTTTTTCCCTCTCTCTCACAATTTTTTTTTTCTAGTGTGTGAACTGAAGTGCTGGAAGTTTGGGTTCATGTTACATATATAACATACATATCCATTTTTATTTATAATCCTAGGGATTGAACTCAGAGCCCTACACGTGCTTGGCATAAATAGTCTACTTCAATGAGATCCAAATGTTTAAATTTTTTGAGGATATAATTTAATCACATTATTTCTGCCATCCCTATCCTTCTTCCAAACCCTCCCATATACCCCTCCTTACTTTCTTTCAAATGTATGCACTCTTCTTTATTTTCCTTTTTTAATTTAAAATAGATTCTTCTCTCATACAATACACCTTAACCATAGTTTCTTCTCTCTCCAGTCCTTGATACTCATTCCAATGTGTACGTAACATTATATAGACTGAACAGGCTTTGTGTGTTTAGGAAGATCCACCTTTATTCCCTTCCTCATGTAGAAGACTCTTAGGGCTATTTAGTTATCCAGGAATTCTTACAGAGTCATGTTTTTGCTGATGACCCTTAATTCCTTTAATGTGAACTACAGAGACGCTTGGTTCATGTTTCATTTCTCTCCTGTTTCTTTGAGGGAAAGTATTATGATTATCCCCAGCTTCTCATGCTCCTGTAGCACTACTTAGGGGAGAGAGGACTGATGTCTCATTGCCCTAGGGCTTTACATTTGAACTCTGGCAGAATTTATATCAACTTTTCTGTCCATTTCTTCTTCTGAACTATGAAGATTGTGCATCTATTTGAAATCTTTAAAAGCTATGCAGGATACTGAAAGCATTTACCCCTTGTCATTATTTTTTTTTTTGGATATTTTATATATTTACATTTCAAATGTTATCCTCTTTCTTAGTTCCCCCTGTGGAAACCCCCCTATCACATCCTTCCTCCCCCTGCTTCTATGAGGGTGTTCCCCCACCCACCTACCCACTCCCATCTCCCTGCCCTCACATTCTCCTACACTAGGGCATATAGCCTTCACAGATCCAAGGGCCTCTTCTCCTATTTATGCCCAACAAGGCCATCCTCTGCTACATATGCAGCAGGAGCCATGGGTCCCACCATTTGTACTTCTTGTTTGGTGGTTTAGTCCCTGGGAGCTCTGGGGGGTCTGGTTGGTTGATATTGTTGTTCTTCCTATGGGGTTGCAAAGCCCTTCTACTCCTCAGTCCTTTCTCTAACTCCTCCACTGAGGGCCCCATGTTCAGCCAATCCAATGGTTGTCTGAGAACATCACCTCTGTATTTGTCAGGTTCTGGCAGAGCCTCTCAGGAGACAGCTATATCAGGCTCCTGTAAGCATGCACTAATTGGCATTCACAATAGTGCTGCATTTCCTAATAATATATAGGATGACCCTAGAGGACATGGGCACAGGGGAAAAGTTCCTGAACAGATCACCAATAGCTTATGCTCTAAGATCAAGAATTGACAAATGGGACCTCATAAAATTACAAAGTTTCTGCAAGGCAAAGGACACTGTTAAAGTACAAAACAGCAACCATCAAATTGGGAAAGGATATTCACCAACCCTATATCTGATAGAGGACTAATATCCAATATATACCAAGAACTCAAGAAGTTGGACCGCAGGGAACCAAATAACCCTATTAAAAATGGGGTACAGATCTAAACAAAGAATTTTCACCTGAAGAAATTTGGATGGCCGAGAGGTACCTTAAGAAATGTTCAATATCATTAGTCATTAGGGAAATGCAATTCAAAACAACCCTGAGATTTCACCTTACACCAGTCAGAATGGCTAAGGTCAAAAACTCAGGAGACAGCAGGTGTTGGCGAGGATGTGGAGAAAGAGGAATGCTCCTCCACTGCTGGTGGGGCTGTAAGATGGTACAACCACTTTGGAAATCAGTCTGGTGGTTCCTCAGAAAACTGGACATGACACTTCCGGAGGACCCTGCTATACCACTCCTGGGCATATACCCAAAGGATTCCCCAGCATGCAATAAGGACACATGCTCCACTATGTTCATAGCAGCCTTATTTATAATAGCCAGAAGCTGGAAAGAACCCAGATGCCCCTCAAAGGAGGAATGGATACAGAAAATGTGATATATTTACACAATGGAATACTACTCAGCAATTAGAAACAATGAATTCACAAATTTTTTAGGCAAATGGTTTGATCTGGAAAATATCATCCTAAGTGAGGTAACCCAATCACAAAAGAATACACATGGAATGCAATCTCTGATAAGTGGATATTAATACCCAAGGCACAAAACGCATAACAAATGACTCCCATGAAGAAGTATGGAGAAGATCCTGATCCTGGAAAGGATTGATCTAGCATTGGAGGGGAATATAAGGAGAGAGAAAAAGAAGGGAGGTGATTGGAGAATGGATGGAGCGAAGAAGGTTTATGGGACATATGGGGAGGAGGGATCCGGGAAAGGGGAAATCATTTGGAATGTAAACAAAGAATATAGAAAATAAAAATATAAAAAACAACAAGAACAACAAAAAAAAAACAATATATAGGATGGATCCCTAGGTGGGGCAGTCTCTGGATGGCTTTTCCTTCAGTCTCTGCTCTGCACTTTGTCTCCATATTTTCTCCTATGAGTATTTTGTTACCTCTTCTAAGAAGGACTGAAGCACCCACACTTTTACCTTCTTCTCCTTGAGCTCCACGTGGTCTGTGAATTGTATGGGGGGGGGGTAGTCCGAGCTTTTGGGCTTGCTAATATCCACTTATCAGTGAGTGCATACTGTGTGTTCTTTTGTGATTGGGTTACTTCAGTCACGATGATGTTTTCTAGTTCCACCCATTTGCTTGTGAATTTCATGAATTCATTGCTTTTAATAGCTGAGTAATACTCCATTGTGTGAATGGACCACATTTTCTGTATCCATTCCTCTGTTGAGGGACATCTCGGTTCTTTCCAGCTTCCGCCTAATATAAATAAGGCTTTTATGACATAGTTGAGTTTGTGTCCTTGTTATATGTTGAATCACCCTTTGGTATATGCCCAGGAGTGGTATAGCTGGGTCCTCCCGTAGTACTGTGTCCAATTTTCTAAGGAACTCTCAGACTGATTTCCAGAGTGGTTGGATCAGCTTGCAATCCCACCAGTAATGGAGGAGTGTTCCTCTTACTCCACATCCTCTCCAGCCTCTGCTGTCACCTGAGTTTTTTGATCTTAAACTTTCTGACTGGTACGAAGTGGAATTTCAGGATTGTTTTGATTTGCATTTCCCTGATGACTAAGGATGTTGAACATTTCTTTAGTTGCTTCTCAGCCACTCAATATTCCTCAGTTGAGATTTCATTTATTTGATTCTCTGGAGTCTAACTTCTTGAGTTCTTTGTATATATTAGATATTAGCCCTATTTTGGATGTAGGATCAGTAAAGGTCTTTTCCTAATCTGTTGGTTGCCATTTTGTCTTATTGAGAGTGTCCTTTGTTTTACAGAAGCTTTTCAATTTTTTTATTAATTAATTAATTTATTTATTTATTTTTTTTTTTGGTTTTTTGAGACAGGGTTTCTCTGTGTAGCCCTGGCTGTCCTGGAGCTCACTCTGTAGACCACGCTGGCCTTGAACTCAGAAATCTACCCTCCTCTGCCTCCCAAGTGCTGGGATTAAAGGTGTGTGCCACCATGCCAGGCAAAGCTTTTTAATTTTATGAAGTCCGATTTGTTTATTTTTGATCTTACAGCATAAAAATTGGTGTTCTGTTCAGGAAAATTTCCCTTGTGCTCATGTTTTTGAGGCTCTTTCTCACTGCTATTCTATTAGTTTCAGTGTATCTGGTTATATGTAGAGGTCCTTAATCCAATTGGACTTGAGCTTTGTTCAAGGAGATTAAAAATGGATCAATTTGTATTCTTCTGCATGCTGACTTCCAGTTGAACCAGCACCATTTATTGAATATGCTTTCTTTTCTCCACTAGATGATTTGTCAAAGATCAAGTGACTGTAGCTGTGTGGGTTTATTTCTGTGTCTTCAATTCTATTCCATTGATCTACTTACCTATCTCTGTACCAATATCATACTGTCCTCTGGCAGTTCAATTATGCTAGGTGCATCAACATTCTGAGATGTGTAGCAGAAATATGTGACTCTTTCCTAAATTTCTCCAACTCACTAGAGATACAAGATTTATCCTTTAGTTAGTATTTTTCATGTATTAACATAGAACATTCCTCTGCCAGACATTCAAGCAAAAACACTTGACATTACTTATGTCTATTCTTTTCACCAACCATTGTATATCAGACTGGCCATTAAATGTTAATACTTAATTTTCCTCAATATTTTTGCTTTCCATTTCTACTTGTCACGACTATTGTTAAGGTCTCTAGGCTTTGTGTTTTACTTATTCAGTTGCTACTGAAGATACTATGCTAAGTTTCCAATGATCTCAATATCTATTATGCTAATAGATAACATATTCCAAGTACATGCTGTGCAAGACTGTTAAGAAATCCATGTGTATCATTTTAGTTCCCACAATGAAACAATAAGCTAGGTAGTACAATAATTCCCTTCTTTGGGATATAAATATGAGAAAATAATTAACAAAGTCATTAACACTGAATAAATTATCATGTAAGTGGCAAAGCTAGAATGGATTTCAACAATCTTGTTAAGATTTTTTTAAATATATCACATTTTCTGTATCCATTCCTCCATTGAGGGACATCTAGGTTCTTTCCAGCTCCTGGCTATTATAAATAAGGTTGCTATGAACATAGTAGAACATGTGTCTTTATTGCATACTGGGGAATCCTCTGGGTATATGTCTAGGAGTGGTATAGCGGGGTCCTCTGGAAGTGTCATGCCCAGTTTTCTGAGGAACTGCCAGACTGATTTCCATAGTGGTTGTACTCATTCTTAAAGGGAAGACAAAGCAATGCTTTCATCTACTACAATCTCAACCTGCTTTTATTTCTTTTGTTAGTTTTTTTAAATTTTTTAATTTTTTTATTTTTTTATTCAGTATATTTTTCTTTACATTTCAAATGATTTTCCCTTTTCTGCCCCCCCTCCCACTCCCTGAAAGTTCCATAAGCCCTCTTCTCTCCCCCGTTCTCCCATCCATCCCTTCCCACTTCCCTCTTCTGGTTTGGCCCTATACTGCTACACTGAGTCTTTTTACACAATGGAATACTACCCAGCAATTTAAGACAACGAATTCATGAAATTCTTAGGCAAATAGTTGGAACTGGAAAATATCATACTAAGTGAGGTAACCCATTCACAAAAGAACACACATGGAATGCAGTCACTGATAAGTGGATATTAGCCCAGAAGCTGTGGATACCCAAGATACCATTCACATATCAAATCATCCCCAAGAAGAAGGAAGGAGAGGGCCCTGGTCCTGGAAAAGCTTGATGCAGCATTGTAGGGGATTACCAGGACAGAGAAGTGGGAGCAGGTTGATTGGGGAATGGGTAGAGGTTAGAGGGCTTATGGGACTTATGGGGAAGGGGGAACCAGGAAAGGGGAAATCATTTGGAATGTAAACAAAGAATACAGAAAATAAAAATAAAAAAATTAAAAAAAATATATAAAAAGAACTTTTTAAAATTTATTCTTCTATAATACATTATATTCAACCACAGTTCCCCTTCCTTCTAGCCCTCCCATTCCCTCCAACAAACCCCCTCTCCCCCAGATCCATTTCTCCTCCATTTGACTTCAGATAAAATGTTAAACTCAACTTCACCACATCTAACCTAAAAATTCATAGGTATTTTATATTGATTTCAGATTAATGTTTAAATTACTTAACATTATTCAAACATGTCTCATTACCTAGTCAAAATTTTCATCCTCATCTCTTGGTGATTTCTCACTGGGACCTGATAAGTTTAAGTGGGACTAAATATTTGAAAAAAATCATATTATCCTTCTCTCACAAGACTTCATGATTTTGTACCATCATTGTATTTGGTAAAATGTCCTCAGTTCCCATATTGCTCTCTATCTTAACCCTTTTCCCATGACCAAATTTTACTCTTTTTTTTTTTTTGAAATCACACTTATATATTACTTTTTAAAAGATAGCTTTTTGATTGCCTTCCCCAACCTTGCAGCAATATCAGGCTACTTGTCCCCTAGGTTCATTTCATAGTGCTTTGGGAATTCTCACATAATGTGCCCTGCCCCCAGTCTTTGAGCATGAATTTCAGACCTTGATGCTAACCACTACTTCCCACCTAGGGTGGAGCTCTAGCCCATTGATCTTTAAGGACCTGCAGTTTCCCCCTCCCCATAGGCTCTTAGCCACCTGCTGAGCAACCTAACCTGTTTGCAGAGTTTCCAGCCTTTGGGGGGAAGGGTTCCCCCCATCTATATATTTGGAAACCCCAATTAAACTTTGAACCTTAAGCAGAAAACTTGTCTTGGCTCATTTCTGTCACAGGCCCATTCTATTTCATCCCTAGCTTTCCTTCCAGGTAACCCATTCGATGTAATTGTGGGCAGTTACAACATAATAGAATTCAAAATATTATGTTGAAATAACTTGTTTGTGAACTCATGTCACATGAATGTTTTAAAAATTATTTTATTTAATTACATTTTAAATGTTGTTCCCCCCTTCTTACTCTCCCTTCCCAGAGTTCTTCAACCCCTCCCCCTTTCCCCTTGCCTTGAGTAGGTGTTGTCCCACCTACCTATTCACCCCTTACCCATCCTGCCCACCCTGACCTTATCTTAGCATCCCCCTTCCCTGGAGCATCAAGTCTCTAAAAAATTAGGCACATTCACTCCCAGTGAGGACAGACAAGGAAGTCCTCTGTTATATATGTGCTGGGGGCTACACACCAGTCCATGTATGCTCTATGGTTGGTGGCTTAGACTCTAGGAGCTCCCAGGGTTCCAGTTTAGTTGACACTGTTGTTCTTCCTATGGAGTTGCATGCCTTAAGTTTTTTCAATTCTTCCCCCAACTCCTCTATAGGGGTCACTGACTTCTACTAATGTTTGGCTGTAAGTATCTGTTTCAGTCAGCTACTGGTATAGTCTTTCAGAGGATGGCCTTCCTAGGCTCCTGTCTTCAAGCACAACATAGATAGCATTAGTAATAGTGTCAGGGTTTGGTGCCTTTCCATGGGATGGATCCCAAGTTGGGTCTGTCACTGTGACTTTCCTTCAATCTCTGCTCTATTTTTGTCTTTGTATTTGATTTAGACAGGAACAATTCTACATCAGAATTGTTGAAATGGGCTGGTGACCACACCCTGCCACTGAGGCCTCTGTTTATCTACTGGAGCTGGTCTCTTCATGTTCTATTTTACCACTGTTGGGTATTTCAGCTAAGGTTATCCCCATCAAGCCCTGGGAACCTCTCATGTTCCAGGACTCCGGAACTTTCTAGATGTTCCCTCCACCCCCTCGCCCCCAAAATATGCATAATTTCATTCGTTTTGTGACCCTCTGGGCTTCTCTACTGTCTATCCTGATAGCTAATCCTGCCCTGCCCTCCGTGTCCCCTTCCCCTCTACTCTCCCAGTGAAGTCCCTTCCTCTGCCTCAGGGGTTATTTTGTTCCCCTTCTAAGTGGGATGGAAACATCTTTACTTTGGCCTTCCTTCTTTTTAAACTTCTTCAGGTCTGTGGATTATATCATAGGTATTCTGTACTTTTTGGAAAATATCCACTTATTAGTAAGTACATACATGCAAAAGAACATAAACGGTATGCACTCACTGATAAGTGGATATTATCCCCAAAGCTCTGAATTCTCAAGATACCATTCACAGACCACATGAAGCTCAAGAAGAAGTTAGACTAATGTGTGAGTGATTTGGTTCATCTGAGAAGGTGTACAAAATACTCACAGGAGCAAATATGTAGATAAAGTATAAAGCAGAGACTCAAGAAAAGGCCATCCAGAGACTTTACCACCTGGGGATTCATTCCATATACAGTCACCAAACCCAAATCCCAACATTATCATGGATGACAAAAAATGTTGCTGAAAGGAACCCGATATGGCTGTCTCCTGAGAGGCCCTGCCAGAGGCTTACAAACAGAAAGGCAGATGATCTCATCCAACCATTGTAGTGAGTGCAGGGTCCCCAGTGGAGGAGAAAGAAAAAGGACTAAAAGAGCTGAAGGGGGTTGCAACCTCATAGGAAGAACAATAATACCAATCAACTAGAACCCCCAGAACTCCCAGGAACTAAGCCATCAACCAAGGGGTACACATGGCTCCAACTGCATATGTTGCAGAAGATTGCCTTATAAGGCATAAGGAGCAGAGAGATTCTTGGTCATATGAAGGCTTGGTAGATGCCCCATTGTAAGGTCATTGAGGGCCGGGAGATTGGAGTGGGTAGGTAGAGGAATCCCATAAGAGTAGGGGGAGGGAGTATGGCATAGCTGCTATCCAGGGGGGGGGGGGAAATTGGGAAAGGGAATAATATTTGAAATGTAAATAGAGAATATGTCCAATAAAAAATGATTACTTGTCCATAGGATAGAGAACTTTTGAACAGAAAGGATCATATATAGAATGAGCTAAGAGTTCCAGACTGCACAGCTTGAATAAGGTTGAAATCTATTTATCTGAGGTGCAGAGACTCTCCCACTGTTAATATTCCTACAAGTTCTTCAGGGAGTGATAAAAGTGCAATTTTTTTTGTGAGTTGTCATGCAGACTGGGTTGGGTATTTTGGTTTTGTAGACACCTTTGTGTCATCCATGTTTCTGTAACTAACTACAATAAACTCATGGATTCACTAAGTTACGCTTTGATAAAGTTGATATTGTAATGTGTGCTGGGTCCCATATCTAAAGTAGTAGATAATTGTTTATGTATACCCAGAAAAAGTCTCACAAGTATTACTTCCTATAACTTTTTTTAAATATCTCTTACTGTCTATGTCAAAACATAATGTCATAGAGCCATAACATTTGTAAATTCTTGTTTAGAGACAGTAGGTCCTATAAATATCTCTTGAAGGATTTATGAATAGCCCTTCACATTATATATTTATTCTGACCCACTATATTTCATTTGTTATTGGAGTCATGTACAAGTGTCTAATTGTCAAGTGTCAGACTGTTTCTTTGGGAACAGACCTTGTGATGATTTCAAAAGTCTTTCTAGCTACCAAGAGTTACAGGTAATATTTTTATTATAACAATATAAAGTTTAAAATGTGTACATGATGTTCTTCATCCCAAGAGAAACTACTGCTTTTAAGCCTAGTCTAAAGAAATATAAAAATTGCTTGTTGATTTTCCTTGCCTTTTGCATCTTGTGCTTTCCATTTCTCTTGGGAAAGTATTCCCCTTTAAATCTCCCACAGTATTTACTGCATTATTATTTTTAACCTTTCCTGTGAGTTTTAGAATCTAGTTTTTAAATCCATCAAAACGTTTCTTTTTATTTCTTTTTCAAAAAATGACCTCCAAGCTCACTTTCTGAATTCTGGCTCCAAAAAAAAAAAAACCAATCAACTGTATACACTGAGAATTGGGAACATGTGAATTTAACAACACTTCATGGGAGAAAACAACCTGAGGGTTGAGTAGAGTGTGATCTCAAAATGAATCAGAAGTGACGTATATACTTAGAAAAGAGAGCTAATGCAATCTTGGTCTGCATTAGCAGAAGTAATAGTGTTTAGCCTTGAGGCAGTAATTGTCCTATTGTACTCTGTGCTATGGTTTAAGCCAATATTAAGAGGAAGACTATTGATAAAGTAAAACATGCCCAGAGGATGGCAAGTCAATCCTGGATTTGCCGTTATTATTTAGATGAAATTTAGTTTTGAAAGGTCTGAGTCTCTGTGACAAATAGGAAATATGATGAGTAACATATAAAAATAACTTCGTTAGTTTTTACAGCTTCAGACAGTTTATATCAATACAGGTAAGTTATGTAAACAAACGGAATACAAATTTTACTTCAAAACTTTGGAAGTTCATCAAGACCTATCTTGGGTCATGTGTATAAATGATTATTTTGCTTACTGATGTGGAAAGAATGCTGGAGTAGTCATGAAAATGTGTCTTGGCATTAGTACCCTCACTACATTTTTGTAATGTTCTTATAAAAATGATTGTTTTTCTATAGGTTTTCATACCATTGCTCCTGGTCCTTAATTTAAAGAAATTGGCTTGCTTGGTTAGAGCCCATTTCAGGCTCCACAAGACAAGGATACCAAGGAAGAACTCTTAACAAATTTTGTCACCTATAAAATAATAAGCACTATTTAAGCACTGACTTAGGGTTACTATTGCTGTGAAAAAATACCATGACCAAAAGCAACTGGGTGAGGAAAGGCAATATGTTATCTTACAGCTTATATTTTATTATCCAGGGAAGTAAAGACAAGAACTCAAGGAAGGAACCTATAGGCAGGAACTTATGCAGAGATCATGGAAGAATGCTGTTTACTGATTTGCTCCTGATGGCTTCCTCAGCCTGTTTTTTTTTTTTTAATATCTAGGACAATCAGTCAAGGAATGGTACTTACTTATGCCATGGGACTGGCTCACCAATCAAGAAAATTTACCACAGATGTATGTGCCTGCAGGCAAATATTATGGTGGCATTTTCTTGAGTGTCAAGCTGACATACACCAGCCAGCACAGCACTAAGTGAAATCAGTCAGTTGATGAATAACTGTATGGAATAAAAGTAGAGGAGATTATTTTACTGAATAGGAATATAGAAACTACAACCCCCAAATTAACTTTATTTAGCTTAATTTTGTGGTAATACATGTTCTAGAAATGCAAAAGTTCACACACAGCCCTAATTAGGGCACACATAGCTCCAGGTCAGCAAATATCCAAAAGGTAACCTATAAGAAATTTAGAAAAACTGAATATATTCATGAAAACTAGAAGGTGTTTACTTTGGTTCCCTAGCTTCTAGCCTTAATTGCATGTATTATATGTTTACGAGTAAATCAGTTTTATGACTCCAAGTATTATTAAAATGACATGTTTTGACTCCACCACTCAAAACCTGTCTACATTGATATTCTAGGAAGAAAAATTATTTAGTTTATTTTTGCTTATCACTTGACATACCGTATTTTGATATCACCAAAGGAGACTGCTACTTACAGTCAGAATTTTTCCTGAAATATATAAAGTCCACTTGCAAATATTGTAAGTTAAAATCCAAATTGAAGAATAAGAGGAATAACTGATCATCCTAAGCCATACTTTAAGTTGTACCACCATAGAGTTTAGAAATGTGGATGACTTCTGCTAAGTATTAAATACATCTCACATATAAAATTTTCCTGGCATCATTTACCTTTTATTATTTCTGAGAAAATAATTTTCTTCTTTCCATGGAATTGTGAAAGGAAATCCAGATGAACTTTCATAGGTTGTTCCTTAGAATGCTCTTGAATTACTTTAACATATGAATTACATAGAACCATGACTATCTTTATACCTTTGTAGACTAAACACAGGCAGAGGCACAGCACAGTTCAAAGTTGAGTCTTGGGTCCTACTTGTCCTCCCAAAGCCTGAGGAGACCAATATCCCAGCACACTTTAATGACATTCCCCATATACCTGTGGACCCCAGTAAATTCTATAAGAAGCTTTTCACACACACACACACACACACACACACACGCACACACACACACACACACACACACATTCATACATACATGTGCTTATACACACGTGTTTGTGTATGTGTGTTTATGTGATTGATTAGATAGATAGATAGATAGATAGATAGATAGATAGATAGATAGATAGAAAATATGAATTAGAGAGATGATTTTAAGGCCAAAGATGAAGTGTAAAGAAATGGTAAGTTATTTAAATTTTTTTTAATTTTTTTATTTGATATAATTTATTTACATTTCAAATGATTTCCCCTTTTCTAGCCCCCCCACTCCCTGAAAGTCCCGTAAGTCCCCTTCTCTTCCCCTGTCCTCCCACCCACCCCTTCCCACTTCCCCGTTCTGGTTTTGTCGAATACTGCTTCACTGAGTCTTTCCAGAACCAGGGGCCACTCCTCCTTTCTTCTTGTACCTCATTTGATGTGTGGATTATGTTTTGGGTATTCCAGTTTTCTAGGTTAATATCCACTTATTAGTGAGTGCATACCATGATTCACCTTTTGAGTCTGGGTTACCTCACTTAGTATGATGTTCTCTAGCTCCATCCATTTGCCTAAGAATTTCATGAATTCATTGTTTCTAATGGCTGAATAGTACTCCATTGTTTAGATATACCACATTTTTTGCATCCACTCTTCTGTTGAGGGATACCTGGGTTCTTTCCAGCATCTGGCAATTATAAATAGGGCTGCTATGAACATAGTAGAGCATGTATCCTTATTACATGGTGGGGAATCCTCTGGGTATATGCCCAGGAGTGGTATAGCAGGATCTTCTGGAAGTCAGGTGCCCAGTTTTCGGAGGAACCGCCAGACTGATTTCCAGAGTGGTTGTACCAATTTGCAACCTCACCAGCAGTGGAGGAGTGTTCCTCTTTCTCCACACCCTCTCCAACACCTGCTGTCTCCTGAATTTTTAATCTTAGCCATTCTGACTGGTGTAAGATGAAATCTCAGGGTTGTTTTGATTTGCATTTCCCTAATGACTAATGAAGTTGAGCATTTTTTAAGATGCTTCTCTGCCATCCGAAGTTCTTCAGGTGAGAATTCTTTGTTTAACTCTGTACCCCATTTTTTAATAGGGTTGTTCGGTTTTCTGGAGTCTAACTTCTTGAGTTCTTTATATATATTGGATATTAGCCCTCTATCTGATGTAGGATTGGTGAAGATCTTTTCCCAATTTGTTGGTTGCCGATTTGTCCTCTTGATGGTGTCCTTTGCCTTACAGAAACTTTGTAATTTTATGAGGTCCCAATTGTCAATTCTTGATCTTAGAGCATAGGCTATTGGTGTTCTGTTCAGAAACTTTCTCCCTGTACTGATGTTCTCAAGGGTCTTCCCCAGTTTCTTTTCTATTAGTTTCACTGTGTCTGGTTTTATGTGTAGGTCCTTGATCCACTTGGACTTGAGCTTAGTACAAGGAGATAAGAATGGATCGATTTGCATTCTTCTGCATGCTGACCTCCAGTTGAATCAGCACCATTTGTTGAAAAGACTATCTTTTTTCCACTGGATGGTTTCAGCCCCTTTGTCGAGGATCAAGTGACCATAGGTTTGTGGATTCATTTCTGGGTCTTCAATCCTACTCCATTGATCCGCTTGCCTGATATTGGACCAATACCATGCAGTTTTTATCACTATTGCTCTGTAGTAATATTTGAGGTTTGCAATACTGAGTCCCCCAGAAGTTCTTTTACAGTTGAGAATAGTTTTAGCTATCCTGGAGTTTTTGTTATTCCAGATGAATTTGAGAATTGTTTTTTCTAACTCTATGAAGAACTAAGTCCCCAGCATACAATAAGGTTACATGCTCCATTATGTTCATAGCAGCCTTATTTATAATAGCCAGAAGCTGGAAAGAACCCAGATGTCCCTCAATGGAGGAAAGGATACAGAAAATGTGGTATATTTACACAATGGAATACTACTCAGCAATTAAAAACAATGAATTCATGAAATTCCTAGGCTAATGGTTGGAACCGGAAAATATCCTAAGTGAGGTAATTCATTCACAAAAGAACACACATGTAATGCAGTCACTGATAAGTTGCTATTAGCCGAGAAGCTCAGAATACCTAAAACACAACCCACATATCAAATCATTCCCAAGAAGATGGAAGGAGAGGGTCTGGGTCCTGGAAAGGCTTGATGCAGCATTGTAGGGGATTGCCAGGACAGAGGAGTGGGTGTGGGTTGATTGGGGAACTGGTGGAGGGAAGAGGACTTATGGGACTTAGGGGGAGGGGGGAATCAGGAAAGCAAAATTCATTTGGAATGTAAACAAATAATATAGAAAATAAAAAAAATTAAAAAGAATTGTTCCTGTCTAAAAGAAATGCAAGGATAAAAATGGAGAAGAGACTGAAGGAAAGGCTGTCCAGTGACCATCCAACTTGGGATCTATCTTATGTGGGGTCACCAAGGCCTGACACTATTACTGATGCTGTGGTGTGCTTAATGGACAGAAGCCTAACATAGCTGTCCTCTGAGAGGCACTGCCAGTAGCTAACTGAGACAAATGCAGATACTTACACCCAACCATAGGACTGAAGTCAGGGACCCTGTATGGTTGAATTGGGGGAAGGATTTAAGAAGCTGAATGGGAAGGTGACCCATAGGAAGAACAGGAGTCTCAACTAACCTAGACCCCTGGGAAATTCCAGAGATGGAACCCCCTACAAGGTAGTATACAGAAGCTGGTCTGAAACTCCTGGCACATATACAGCAGAGGACTGCCTGGTCTGGCCTCAGTGGGAGAAGATGAGCCTAATCCTTGAGAGACTTGATACCTCAAGGAAGAGGATGCCAATGGTGTGGGAGAGAGTGGGAGTACCCTCTCAGAGGCAAGGGAGAGGGGAATGGGATAAGGAACTGTGGGAGGTGTTACTGGAAGGAGGCAATGGAATAGAATGTAAATAAATAAAATGATCAATAAAATTTTTCTTATTATTAGGAGAAGTGAAAATGCTTACCTTTATTTTATTATACATGGTATCTAGATATCAAATTATGATATATCTCTTAAAGACATGCTAATATTATGTCTCAGTAAAATAGAAAGACTACAGGCATAAATCAGTATATTAAGGACAATTAATTTTTGACATCAAAGAATAACTGAAAGGATAGAGTCTTCAAACAATAGTTTGGGGAATATTGGATGTCTACACACAGAATAATGAATTTCCACCTATATTTTATACTATCTACAAGAGTGGATTAAATATTAAAAGTATTACCAAGAATTATAAACTAGTAGAGTAAAGAACTGGGGGAGAAGCTCTAGTGCTGGTATTAATGATGATATGTTTTAGAAAATGTGACAGAGACTTGCACAACAGAAGCAAAAGCAGGTAAATTACATAAAACTCTACAACTTCTGTACAGCAAAGGGAATAATGAACACAGTGAAGAGATGATCTATAAAACCGAATGACATGTTAATGAACTATAAGTATGATAAGGGACCAAGAAGCAACATATATAGAGATATCAAAAGTCAATAGTGAGAAAACAAATAGCTCAATTAAAGTTCATTAAATACTTCCAGTATGTTCTATAGTGTGGCTACATATAGGCCCAAGTCTCTTCTTATTCCTCACTATCACCATTTTTTCCTTTTTCAACCACTTCTAATTAATTTGAACATTAGAATATATTTATTTGTTGCACTTTCACTTATGTTCTCTAATATGTATGATGATTTTATTTTTGCAAAGTAGTATGTCATGGTTTTGTCACTGGGGACTCAAGAAGCAATGGCATTTTATGTGCTTTATTTCTCTTCATGGACTTAATTACAGATCAACAAATTTAAGGATTTTAAACATTTTATAGATTACCTATGATAACATCAGGCTTTTGTATAATGATTTGCAGACTGAAGTGCTAGCAGCAAATTGTATATTTTATGAAGTTACTCAATGTTACTACACTCTAGTAGATAAGATATAAACTATATTTCATGAGAATATTGCCATTTAAATAAGTTATAACAACTGAAATTCATACATCAGAAATTGGAAAGCAATGGCTTCATATATTTCTTCTAAAATTATTTAATTGTTATAACATTTCCAAAGGAAATCTGAGGTACAGATGGCTTTGCTGACAAAATATTTCCACATATGTGCAAGATGCTCTTTGGTATTGAGCAAACATTTCCAGAGAATAGAAAGAAAGAGCACATTATAACTCATTTTTTCTTTAAGTCCAAAGTGAAAGCTTCAGCATTAAAATTCCATAGGGACATTACTAGAATTGAAGATTATGAATGTCTTTCATGTTCACAGAAATGAACATGAAGATTATGGATGTCTTTCATGTTCACAGAAATGGTTATATTTCAGTAGAACATTAACAAATTAGAGTTGACAGTATATAAGAAGTATGATACAACATGATGACTTATGAGAAACCATGAGCAAAAGATCATTTTACATTTTAAAAGCTAATCAATAGTTATTCACCATAAATTGGAAAAAATGAGAAATAAATACATGGCCATCTTGATAGATGCAGAAATTTCCAATTAATTAAAATCCTTAGGCAACCAGAAATAGAATGAAGCATTTTTAGTTTGAAGTTTTTACCTAGAAAATGTAGTAAAAGTATATTACTTAGTGGTAAATTCTTTTTAACTTTCTTTTTGTGACTGACAGAAGCATGCCTTCTACTACCACTTATACTCACAGCTGAACATTTTATTTGTAATCCTCAACAGCTCAGCAAAGAAAGATAGGAATATAGCATTAGAATAAACTAATAATATTTTCTGTTAGACAATATGACTGTAGAAAATTCAAAATATCCCTATAATATAATCTTTTATTTGGTAACTTAGTTTCAAGAAAGAAATTAACAGAGAGTACTGACATGTCGATATCCAACAACATAGAACCATCCATCATCAGAAAATACTGAATGTATAAATATGCCGAGTATAGCTAAGGCAATCTTAGAAGGAAAGCATAGCAACTAAAAGCTTATGTTTAAAAAGAAGATACTTCTTAAGCCAATAATCTAAGCTTCTGAGAAAAGGCTAGAAAAGTATGAGGAAAATGAACTTAAACATAAAAGCAAAGGAGACAAGAAATATAATAATAGAAATCACTAAAACAAGGATGAATAAGACAAAACCTGATACAGACAAAAAATGACATCTGTCTTGCGTGCATGTATGGAAGGTATTTCAATTTTTTATTCGATGTATTCTTTATTTACATTTCAAACGATTTCCCATTTTCTGAGTCCCCACTCCCCGCAAGTCCCATAAGCCCTCTTCCCTCCCTCTGTTCCTCCATCAACTCCTTCCCACTTCCCTGTTCTGGTATCGCCCTATATTGCTACACTGAGTCTTTCCAGAACCAGGGGCCACTCCTCTGTTCTTTTTGGACATCATTTAATATGTGGATTATTTCTTGGGTATTCCAAGTTTCTAGGTTAGTATCCACTTATCAGTGAGTGCATACCACGACTGATCTTTTGGGACTGGGTTACCTCACTTAGTATGATGTTCTTCACTTCCATCCATTTGTCTACAAATTTCATGAATTCATTGTTTCTAATAGCTCCATTGTGTAAATATACCACATTTTTTGTATCCATTCCTCTGTTGAGGGACACCTGGGTTGTTTCCAGCTTCTGGCTACTACAAATCGGGCTTCTATGAACATAGTGGAGCATGTGTCCTTATTACATGCTGGGGAATCCTCTGGGTATATGCCCAGGAGTGGTATAGAAGGGTCCTCCGGAAGTGCCATGCCCAGTTTTCTGAGGAGCCGCCAAACTGATTTCCAAAGTGGTTGCACCATCTTACAATCCCACCAGCAGTGGAGGAGTGTTTCTCTTTCTCCACATCCTCGCCAGCACCTGCTGTCTCCTGAGTTTTTGACCTTAGCCATTCTGACTGGTGTGAGGTGAAATCTCAGGGTTGTTTTGATTTGCATTTCCCTAATGATTAATGGTGTCGAACATTTCTTAAGGTGTTTCTCAGCCCTCCGAAGTTCTTCATGTGAAAATTCTTTGTTTAGTTCGGTACCCCACTTTTTAATGGGGTTATTTGTTTCTCTAGGCTCTACCTTCTTGAGTTCTCTGTATATATTAGATATTAGCCCTCTGTCAGATTTAGGGTTAGTGAAGATCCTTTCCAAATCTGTTGGTTGATGTTTTATCCTTTTGACACTGTCCTTTGCCTTACAGAAACTTTGTAGTTTTATGAGGTCCCATTTGTCAATTCTTGATCTTAGAGCATAAGCTATTGGTGTTCTATTCAGGAACTTTTCCCCTGTGCCCATGTCCTCAAGGGTCTTCCCCAGTTTCTTTTCTATTAGTTTCAGTGTGTCTGGTTTTATGTGGAGGTCTTTGATCCATTTGGAGTTGAGCTTAGTACAAGGAGATAAGAATGGATCGATTCGCATTCTTCTGCATGCTGACCTCCAATTGAACCAGCACCATTTGTATCCCCATCAAAATCCCAACACAGTTCTTCATAGAGCTAGAAATAACAATGCTCAATTTCATCTGGAATAACAAAAAACCCAGGATAGCTAAGACTATTCTCTACAGTAAAAGAACTTCAGGGGGATTCAGTATCCCAGACCTCAAACTTTACTACAGAGTATAGTGATAAAAACTGCATGGTATTGGTACAATGTCAGGCAAGCCGATCAATGGAATAGGAATGAAGACCCAGAAATGAACCCACACACCTATGGTCACTTGATCTTCAACAAAGGAGCTGAAAGCATCCAGGTATTTCTATTTATTCTGTGAAAAATAGGACGATCTCCCTTCCAGTGTATATAAACTTTGAGGCAAATAGTTTGCTTTCTATTAGGAGGATTTCACTCACTATATTGTGTCTACATCTAGAGGCTTATGAGTGTATTGCTAGGGCAAGATATTAGGTAGCAGGAACTTTTCAGAAGCTGGCTAAGCAGAAAATGTCCTCTGGATGCTGTTGGTCTAAGTTAGTAACATAGGTGAGGCTCCTAGTTTAGTTTCTGTTGCTGTTACACAACAGTGATGAAAACCTACTAGTGATGGCCTCTCCTCCCTTTGGTGTCTAACAAGACCATCCTCTGCTGCCTATGTGTCTGGAGCCATGGGTAACTCCATGTGTACTATCTGGTTAAAGACTAGATACTGCACTGTAGAGAAATACCAACACAGGTGGGAGGGTAGGGGTAGGGGAGGGGGAGGGTTGACTGGGGATGGGGAGATGGCTTATGGGATTTTGGGGGGAGGGGGGAACCAGGAAAGGGGACAACATTTGAAATATCAATAAAGAATATATTTAATAAAAAGAAACACTTAGGGACAAAAGGCGTTGTTATATTTTACAGTCTAGCATGAGGGAAGCCAGCACAGGAACTCAATCAGGATAGGAACCTGGAGGCAGTACCTGAAAAAGAGATCACTGAGAAACAGAGGAGCACTGCTTACTGGCTTGCTTGCTTCCAATGGCCCATTAAACTTGCTTATAGAGCCCAGGATGACCTCTCCAGAGGTGCCACTGCCCCAGGGGCCTTGACTCTCCCACCTCAGTCATTAGTGAGGAAAATGCTTCACACATTTGATTGGGGACATTTTCTCAGTTAGGGTTTCACTATCTAAGTGACTGCTATCTATGTTAAACTTGACAAAAATGAACCAACACAGTGGGTGACACTGTTTGTTAGTCTTTCTTAACTTTTGTTAGTCATTCCTCATTTTTTTTGGTCTTCCTGTACTTTTAACACTTTCTTTTTTAAAAAATTTCCTTCATTCCTCTGATATTTTTCATTCTTATATCAACTGAAGATCCTACATGTCAAGTAAGCACTCTGATTTCTTCAGTCCACAGATTTTGCATTTTTCTGGAATAATATAATAAGAAATCCCCATATTAAATTTGTTTAAATATTTAAGGTGTTGTGGCCTAAGAAATGAAATAACTTGATCTTTTACTCTGTTGATTGTTTTTACAAAGCACTTTTGATGAATTCTTTCTTAGCCATTAACAACAACAGCAACAACAATAATAAAACTGTGTCCAACATCATGGAGCCCTTCCATTATCTTTTCTTGTTGTGAATTTACAAATGTATGTCTTAAATTTCATTTTTTTAATCCTTTTGTTTATTTTGGAATACTGTGTAAATGGTATAATTTAACCTTCCTGCATGTCACTTATTTAATTTTTCCAGCATTATTTATAGATGGCCTTTTCTTTTATAATTTTGTGTCCATGGCATCTTTGTCAAAAAGTATTTAGTCATCTATAAACTGGTTCATTCCTCTTTTTTTGCTGTTCTATTAATTGGTCTTTGTTTATTTTTTATTTTTTAATTTGATATATTCTTTATTTACATTTCAAATGATTTCCCCTTTCCTTGATCCCCGCCCCCAGCAAGTCCCATAAGCCCTCTTCCCCTGTTACCCCATCCACCCCTTCCCTCTTCCCTGTTCTGGTATTCCCCTATACTGCTGCACTGAGCCTTTCCAGAACAAGGGGCCACTCCTTCCTTCTTCTTGGGCATCATTTGATATGTGGATTGTGTCTTGGGTATTACAAGCTTTGACTAATATCCACTTATCAGTGAGTTCATACCGTGAGTGTTCTTTTGAGACTGGGTTACCTCACTTAGGATGATGTTCTCCAGCTCCATCCATTTGTCTAAGAATTTCATGAATTCATTGTTTCTAATGGCTGAATAGTACTCCATTGTGTATATATACCACATTTTTTTTTGTATTCATTCCTCCTTGAGGGACATCTAGGTTCTTTCCAGCTTCTGGCTAACTACTATATATTTACAAAATAAATTCTGATGAGGAGTGAACCTATTTTTTGAGCATTAGTGCAGCTATTTGAGGCTCACAGACTGATACAAGATTCAGCGAACAAAGTACGGGCACACTCTGAGTGGCTAAGGCTTCATTAACCAATGCCAAAAAGCTTCTAATTAAGATGATATATTTAGTTCATCTTAATTTTCTCTAAAAGTTAAGAGGGCTTGGGTTGTTCAAAGGTACAAATCCAAAGCCTTCTGAGAGTCAATGTGATTCTTTATTGTCAGCTTCTTTATACAAAATTAATGTTGTATACTTCCTGTACATAGTGACAAAATTATTTGTTTCCATTTAAAATAGATTGATACCAACAAGGAAGACCATACCAGAATAATGTTGAACACAAGTCTAAAACCAACCCCTGTAGCTTCGTAACTCATGTTAGCATTCTGAGACTACAAAGAGATTTGAGCATTCCATTTCTTCAGTTACACCACCTTCCTACAGCTTTCTGCTATGGAGATCCCATGTTTTTTGTCATAACCAGCATTTAGAGGTCTATAGTGCAAATTAGGCTTTGCCTTAATAGCTTCACAAATGACCTCCTTTTTGAGAAACCTGACCCTGCCACATATTGTTCGTTCCAAGTAGTTTTCTTGATCCCAGGTATAAGCCTACATAATTCTGCAACTCTTGCATTTTGAATTACTGCAAAATCAGAACAAAGTAGAAAATACTGCTAAATTCTACTACATCTAAATGTGTAGTTTAGTCCCCATATGATACAGTTGTATCCTCTATAAACCTTGTCTGCTGAACATGTGCACACATTTCCCTAATGTATTTTGTCTTCAGCAGGAAACATATTCAGTGCTAAGTTCAGGCTCTATTGTTTCGAATAAACTTTTATTTTTATATGATAGAGTCATTGAAAGGTACAATCTTGCCCTTAAGACACCTTAACCATTGTTTTCAGGGATGAAGAGATTTCTCTTTGATGAAAATAATCTCTTTTGCACTCATAAAAGTTTTATCTGTACCACCCATGTCTGAAATTTTAAAGTAACACTAATTTCCTTGTCAACAGTACATTTCATCTTTCTGTTCTATCTCACTGAAAATCTGAATAAGACAACTGAGCAGTGAACATGCCGTAACCTAATGCTATATGCTCTTGAAATTTTCTCTGCTAAAGATACTGAACCCACTTTTGAATTCTTACTTACTCAGGCTATATTTATATCATATTTTATTGACTTACAGTGGAATGGACTTAGGATTCAGTCCAGGATCAATGGAAATGCAGAAAATATGCAAACATGGAGGTTGAACAATGCATTTTGAATTATTTGTGACTATAGAAATTGGCAGGTGATGGATTTTAAAACTTACTAGGGAAAAGGAGTACATAGTGTGGCAGAACTTGTTATATTCTACTAAAATTATTCTAAGAGTTCATAAATGAGAATTTATGAAAACATAAAAATCAGAAAATCAGAAAGATATTATAATGCTATCCAAGTTCTTAGAAAAATGAGAAGAGAATTTCAAAACCAAGAGAAGAAAAATGTTAAATATAAGATAAAATTAATAAAATGGATAATAAAATCACAATATGAAAGATCAATAAAACAAATAGTTGATATTTTCAAAGGTTAAACTATATTGACAAATCTTAGCCAATGAAACAAAAAGGGGACAAGAAAAGAACAAATTAAAAATAGAGGTGAAAAAGACATTACAAGAGATACCCCTGAAATCCATGTTTATTAAACAGTATTTTGAAAACAAATGATAACTATAAAATCTAGAAAAAATGAATGTTTAAAATATTGTGTGTATGTGTGTGTGTGTGTGTGTGTGTGTGTGTTCGTGTACAGAGATGTTCATGCTTGGACATGGAAGGCCAAAAAAGAGTATTGGATCCTTCAGAGCTAGAATTATAGGTACTTATATACTACCCCACTTGTTATGTGTGCTGGGATCCAATTTATAGTCTTGATGATTGTACCCTGAACATGTATGCTACAAAGTTTGCTTCAAAAAGGTGAATAGCCTCTTTGTGTCTGTGGACTGTATCATGATGGCCTTTTACTTTACAGCTAATATCCACCTAGAAGTGAATACATATCATGTTTGTCTTTTTGGGTGTGGGTCACCTTACTCAGGATGATTTTTTCCAGTTCCATCCATTTGCCTACAATTTTTTTGACATTACTTTTTTTTTTTAGAACAGCTGACAAGTACTCCATTGTGTAAATGTACCACATCTTCTTTATACATTTACATGGAGGTACTTGTATCTCCCTGGAAAGGGGAAATAGAATAGATTTTGTGGATGAACTTGGAGCATGTGGGCTTGGAAACAGGAGGAGTCAGGTGGGGAATGGGGAGGGAGGGACAAAATTCTAGGAGAAATGACTGAAACTTGGGGATGAGATGGAAACAGTGCAATGGAAACTATATAGAATCTACAAAATAATGTTAGCAGACTCCTAATAATGGAAGACATAAAATCTGAGCTGCCTATTTCTGTAACCAGGCAATATCTCAAGTGGAAGATTGGGACACCAACTCAACCACAAAACTTGACCTATAGTTTTTTCCAGCCGTTGGAATACTCTGGGACCAGAGCCTAGCATAATCTTTATGAAAGAGATGAGAGAGACTTCATCCAGCAACTGATGGCAGCAAGATGTAGAGTAAAACAACTGGCAGATCTCAGGGAGTCCTGCAGAAGAAGAAAGAAGGTTTGCATGGGTCAGGGACACAGAAAATACACCTGACATAATCAACTGACTGGGAATTTGGGAACTCTTAAAGATCAGCGAGCCTGTAGGTTCCTGACCTAGGTTCTCTGCATGTTATGGCTAAGTATGTTGGTGTTCTTCTGAGAATCCTAACAGTAGAATGGGGGCTATCCCCAACTCTTTTGCCTACTTGTAGAACTCTTTTCCTCCTCCTGGGTTACCTTATCCATCTTTGATGTGATAGTATGTGCCTGGTCTTATAGTAGCTTTTTATGCAATGTTTGTTTGATGTCACTGATAAGCCTGTTGTTTTCTGAGGGCAATCAGAGGGGGTGAATCTTGGGGAGAAAGGAGTTTGGGGGAAGAGACTAGGGGGAAGGTAAAACTGCAGTGGAATGTAATATATGAAATAATACAAGCATTTTTACAGGTTAAAAATATATTTGATTCATTTGGGGTGATTTTGTAAGACAGGAATATAGGTATATACTTCAACAGATGAATATCCAGTTTCCTTAACAAGGGTTGTTGTAACTTTAAGGTTCATTTTTCATACTTTTGTCAAAATTAAACTTAATGGACAAATGGTCATATATTAGTGTCCTTTACATTCTACATTGATTTATGTGTGTCTATGCTTATGTCAATACTATGCTGGTTTTTTTTATTTTTTATTTTTTATTAAGGATCTGTAGTATAACTTGAAATCAGGTGTGGTGATATTTCCAGTTTTACTTTTTTTTTTTTTTTTTTTTTTTTGGCTTTTTTGAGACAGGGTTTCTCTGTATAGCCCTGGCTGTCCTGGAACTCACTCTGTAGAACAGGCTGGCCTCGAACTCAGAAATCAGCCTGCCTCTGCTTCCCAGAGTGCTGGGATTACAGGCGTGCACCACCACCGCCCGATCCAGTTTTACTCTTTTCGCATACAATTGCTTTGACTATCTGTGTTTTTTATGCATTGATATCAACTTTAAGACATATATGTGGCATATTAGAATGACATTGAAATATCACTGAGGATTGAAATGAATATGTAATGCTTTTTGGTATTGAAGTCATATTCAGTGTTAATTCTTTTAATCAATAAGCATAGTATATGTATTTGTATTTTCAATTTCTTTAATTATTTAAGTATTCAGTAAAGAATTCTTTCCCTTCTTTGTTAGATATATTCTAGGATATTGTTTTGGATGCAATTATGAGGAGAATCATTTCTATGAGTTCTTTTTTTTGAAATGATTTTTTATTAGATATTTGCTTTATATACATTTTAAATGTTAGCTGGGTGGTGGTGGCACATGCATTTAATCCCAGCACTTGGGAGGCAGAGGCAGGCGGATTTCCAAGTTCGAGGCCAGCCTGGTCTACAGAGTGAGCTCCAGGACAGCCAGGCCTACACAGAGAAACCTTGTCTCAAAAAAAAAAAAAACCCACCAAACATTTTAAATGTTAACCCCTTTCTACGTTACCCCACCAAAAACCCTCTATCCCACCCCCATCCCCCTCCTCACCCCCCCTCAATTTGCTGACTTACATTCCCCTATTCTGGGGAATCAAGCCTTCACAGAACCAATGGCTTCTTCTCTCATTGATGTCTGAAATGGTCATCCTCTGCTACATATGCAGCTGGAGACATGTGTCCCTCCATGTGTACTCTTTGGTTAGTGGTTTAACTCCTGGGAGCTCTGGGGTGTACTGGTTGGTTCATATTATTGTAGAGCTGCAAACATCTTCAGCTTCTTGGGTCCTCTATCTAGCTGCTCCATTGGGGACCCTATTCTCATTCTATTGGTTGACTGTGAGCCATGGGTGTTTTGATCCACTTTCCAATAAGGATCAAATTACCCTCACTTTAGTCGTCCTTCATCTTGGGCTTCATGTGGTCTGTGAGCTGTATTTTGGGTATTCTGAACTTTTGGGCTAATATCTACTTATCAGCAAATGCATACCGTGTGTTCTTTTGTGATTGGGTTGTCACTCAAGATGATAGTTTCTAGGTCCATCCATTTGTCTAAGAATTTCATAAACTCATTGTTTTTAATAGATGATCAGTATTCCATTGTGTAAATGTACCACATTTTCTATATTCGTTCCTCTGTTGAAGAACAAGCTGGCTTCCCAGCTTCTGGCTATTATAAAAAAAGGCTGCTATGAACATAGTGGAGCATCTGTCCTTATTATGTGTTGGAACATCTTCTGGGTATATGCCCAAGAGTGATATACCTGAGTCCACAGGTAGTGCTGTGTCTAGTTTTTTGAGGAACTGCCAGACTGAGTTCTGGAGAGGTTTTACCGGCTTGCAATCCCACCAGTAAGGGAGGAGTGTTCCTTTTTCTCCACATCCTCTCCAGCATTTGCTTTCTCTTGAGTTTATGATCTTGGTGAGGTGGGATCTCAGGGTTGTTTTGATTTGCATTTCATGTATGATTAAGGGTGTTGAATATTTATTTAGGTTTTCTCCAATCATCCAGTATTCCTCAGTTGAGAATTCTTTGTTTAGCTCTGTACCCCATTTTTAATAGGGTTATTTGGTTCTCTGGAGTCTAACTTCTTGAGTTCTTTGTATATATTGGATATTAGCTCTCTATCAGATGTAGATTCATAAAGATCTTTTTGCAATTTGTTGGTTGCCGTTTTGTCCTATTGACAGTGTCCTTTGCCTTACAGAAGGTTTGCAATTTATGATGTCCCATTTGTTGATTCTTGTTCTTTGAGCATAAACTATTGGTGTTCTATTCAGGAAATTTCCTCCTGTGCCCATGTGCTCCAGGTTCTTCCCCAATTTCTCTTCTATTAGATTCAGTGTATCTCGTTTTATATGGTAGTCCTTGATTCACTTGGACTTGAGCTCTGTACAGGGAGATAAGATTGGATCAGTTTTCATCCTTCCACATGTTGACTGCCAGTTGACCGAGGACCATTTGTTGAAGAGGCTATCTTTTTTTTCACTGGATGGTTTTAGCTACTTTTTCAAAGATCAAGTGACCATGGGTGTGAGCATTCATTTCTGGGTCTCCAATTCTATTCCATTGATTTGCCTTCCTGTTCCTGTACCAATGCCATGCAGTTTTTATCATTATTCCTCTGCTTGAGGTCAGGCATGGTGATTCTGCCAGAAGTTCTTTTATTGTTGAGAATAGTTTTAGCTATCCTGAGTTTTTTGTTATTCCAGATAAATTTGGAAATTGCTCTTTCTAACTCTATGAAGAATTGAGTTGGAATTTTGATGGTGATTGCATTGAATCTGTAGATTGCTTTAGGCAAGGTGGCCATTTTTACTATATTAGCCTTGCCAATCCATGAGCATGGGATATCTTTCCATCTTCTGAGGTCTTCTTTGATTTCTTTTTTCAGAGGATTGAAAGTTCTTATTATACAGAGCTTGCACTTGCTTGGAAAGAGTCATACCAAGGTATGTAATATTATTTGTGACTATTGTGAAGGGTATCATTTCCCTAATTTCTTTCTCAGCCTGTTTATCCTTTGAGTATAGGAAGGCTACTGATTTGTTTGAGTTAATTTTATATCCAGCCACTTTGCTGAAGTTGTTTCTCAGGATTAGAAGTTCTCTGGTGGAATTTTGGGGTCATTTAAGTATACTATCATATCATCTGCAAATAGTGATATTTTGACTTTTTCCTTTCCAATTTGAATCCCTTTGACCTTTTGTTGTCTAGTTGCTCTGGTGAGGACTTTGAGTACTATATTGATCAAGTAGAGAGAGTGGACATCCTTGTCTAGTCCCTGATTTCAGTGGGATTGCTTCAGGTTTCTCTCAATTTAGTTTGATGCTGGCTACTGGCATGCTGTATATTGCTTTTACTATGTTTAGTTATGGGCCTTGAATTCATGATTTTTTCAAGACTTTTAGCATGAAGAAGGTGTTTTATTTTGTCAAATGCTTTCTCAGCATCATGTAGTTTTTGTCTTTGAGTTTGTTTATGTAATGGATTACATTGATGTATTTCCATATATTGAACCATCCCTGCATCCTTGGGATGAAGCCTACTTGATCATGGTGAATGATTGTTTTGATATGTTCTTGGATTTGGTTGGCAAGAATTTTATTGAGTATTTTTCCATCCATATTCATAAGGGAAATTTGTCTAATTTTCTAGTTCTTTGTTGGGACTTTGTGTGGTTTAAGTATCCGTGTAATTGTGGCTTTACAAAATGAATTGAGTAGTGTTCCATCTGTTTCTATTTTGTGGAATAGTTTGAAGAGTATTGGAATTAGGTCTTCTTTGAAGGTCTGATTAATTCTGCATTGAACCCATCTGGTCCTGGGCTTTTTCTTTCTTTCTTTCTTTCTTTCTTTCTTTCTTTCTTTCTTTCTTTCTTTCTTTCTTTCTTTCTTTCTTTCTTTCTTTTTTTTTGATTGAGATATTATTAATGACTGCTTCTATTTCTTCAGGGGTTAAGGAATTGTTTAGATAATTTATCTGATCCAATTTAACTTTGGTACCTAGTATCTTTCTAGAAAATTGTCCATTTCCTCTAGATTGTCCACTTTTGTTGAGTATAGGCTTTTGTAGTAGTATCTGATAATTTTTTGGATTGCCTCCCTTTTCATTCCTGATTTTGCTGGTTTGGGTACTGTCTCTGTGACCTTTGGTTAGTCTGGCTAATGGTTTATCTATCTTGTTGGTTTATTCAAAGAACCAGCTCCTTTTTGGTTGATTCTTTGTATAGTTCTTTTTGTTTCTACTTGGTTGATTTCAGACCTGAGTTTGATTATTTTCTGTTGTCTACTCCTCTTGGGTGTATTGGCTTCTTTCTGTTCTAGAGTCTTCAGCTGTGCTGTTAAGCTGTTAGTGTTTGCTCTTTCCAGTTTCTTTTTGGAGGCACTCAGAGATATGAGTTTTCCTCTTAGCACGGCATTCATTGTGTCCCATAAGTTTTGGCATTTTGTGCCATCTTTTTCATTAAATTGTAAACTGTCTTTAATTTCTTTATTTCTTTCTTGATCAAGTTATCATTGAGTAGAATGTTGTTCAGTTTCTGTGTGTATGTGGGCTTTCTGTTGTTTGTGTTGTTATTGAAGACCAGCCTTAGTCAGTGGTGATCTGATAGGGTGTATGAAATTATTTCAATCTTCTTATATCTGCTGAGGTCTGTTTTGTGACTGAGTATATTGTCAATTTTGGAGAAGGTATTGTGCGGTTCTGAGAAGAAGGTATATTCTTTTGTTTTAGGATAAAATGTTCTATAGATATCTGTCAAATCCATTTGGTTCATAACTTCTGTTCGTTTCACCGTTTCTCTCTTTAGTTTTTGTCTCCCTAATCTGTCCATTGATGAGAGTGCGGTGTTGAAGTCTCCTACTGTTATTGTGTGGGGTGCAATGTGTGCTTTGAGCTTTAGTAAAGTTTCTTTTATGAGTGGGTGCCCTTGTATTTGGAGCATACATGTTCAGAATTGAGAGTTCATCTTGGTAGATTTTTCCTTTGATGAGTATGAAGTGTCCTTCCTTATTGTTTTTGATTACTCTAGGTTGAAAGTCAATTTTATTTGATGTTAGAGTGGCTATGTCAGTTTGTTTCTTGGGACCATTTGCTTGGAAAATTGTTTTCCTGCCTTTTACTCTAAGGTAGTGTTTGTCTTTGTATCTGAGGTGAGTTTCCTGTATGCAACAAAATGTTAGGTCCTGCTTATGTATCCAGACTGTTAGTCTATGTCTTTATTGGAGAATTGAGTCCATTGATATTAAGGGATATTAAGGAGAAGTTTTTGTTGCTTTCTGTTACTTTTGTTATTATAGGTGGTGTTATGTTTGTGTGTCTCTCTTTTTGTTTTGTTAAAAGATGATTATTTCTTGCTTTTTCTAGTGTGTAGTTTCCCTCCTTTTGTTGGTGTTTTCCATTCATTATCCTTTGGAGGGCTGGATTTGTGGAAAGATATTATGCAAATTTGTTTTTTGTTGTGGAATACCTTGGCTTTTCCATCTTGGTAATTGAGAGTTTTGCTGGGTATAGTAGCCTGGGTTGGCATTTGTGTTCCCTTAGGGTCTGTATTACATCTGCCCATGATCTTCTGGCTTTCATACTCTGTTGAAAAGTCTGGTGTAATTCTGATGTTACTTTATATGTATGTTACTTTTTATGTTACTTTCTATATATTACTCGTTATGTTACTTGACCTTTTCCCCTTACTGCTTTTAATAGTCTTTCCTTTTTTAGTATATTTGGTGTTTTGACTATTATGTGATGGGAGGAATTTCTGTTCTGGTCCAAACTATTTGGAGTTCTGTAGGCTTCTTGTGTGTTCATAGGCATCACTTTCTTTAGGTTAGGGAAGTTTTCTTCTATAATTTTGTTGAAGATATTTACTGGCCCTTTATGTTGTAAATCCTCACTCTCTTCTACACCTATAATCCTTAGGTTTTGTCTTCTCATTTTGTCCTGGATTTCCTAGATATTCTGGATTAGGTGCTTTTTGCATTTTTCATTTTTCTTTGACTGTTGTTTCAATGCTTTCTGTGATACCTTCTGCATCAGAGATTCTCTCTTTTATCTCTTGTATTCTGTTGTTGACACTTGTATCCATGACTCCTGAGTTCTTTCCTAGGTTTTCTATGTCCGAGTTATTTCCCTTTGTGCTTTCTTTATTGTTTCTATCTCCTTCTTTAGATCCTGGATGGTTTTGTTCAATTCCTTCACTTGTTTTGTTATGCTTTCCTGTAATTCTTTAAGGGCTTCTATCTGTTTACTCTTGTTCTCTATTTCTTTAAAAGAGTTATTTATGTCTTTCTTGAAGCCCTTATCAGCATCATGAGCTATGATTTTAAATCCAAATCTTGCTTTTCAGGAGTGTTGGGGGTATCCAGGACTTGTTGTTGTGGGAGATGGTGCCATGTTGCTTTGATTTCTGTTGGTAATGCTCGTTCCTAAGTTTGCCTTTTGCCATCTGGTTATCTCTGGTGTTAGTTGATCCTGCTGTCTCTGGTGGGTACTTGTCCCTCCTGTGGGCCTGCAAGCCTGTCTTAGCACCCCTAGGTCACTGGCTTTCTCCTAGCACAGAGTGCTGTGGCACTGTCTAGCTTCTGGGTGCAGGTGGAGCCAGGACTGACTCTGTCCCAGCTGCTCTGCCACTCCTCTGTTCCCTGTGCTCCTGCTTGAACCTGCCCACTCAGTCATCTGAGAGAAGATGGTGGCAACCTGGCTTGACCTCCAAAGCTGGTGTCAAATCACTCCCTGCAGAGTGGTACTCCCCTGGCAGGACCAGTACACAGAGGACTGTGGAGCTGCCCAGCCCCTGGGTGCAGGCAGAGCCTTGATGGACCTAGCTGTTCTGCAGCTCCTGATGCTTGCCTCTTGGCTGTACCTGCTGCTTGGTCACCAGAGAGAAGTTGGCATAGGCCTGACTTCCAAAGCCTCTATGAGTTCATTTCCTGCATGTTTCTTTGATCTGTAGGAAAGACTAATTGATTAGATTTTAGTAGGATTCTTGTGGTTTCTTATATCTAAAACCATATCATCCACAAAGAAAGATATTTTGATGTTGCTCAAAAAAGATAAACTTAGAATGATTTAAGTAATATTTTATTTCTGTCATGTAAATGTTGATGCACATTTATATAATTTTCATAATTTAAAATATTCTAACATATGTTCAATTGTATTCTGTTTCATTTGTTTGACATAAAATTATTTAGATTCATAGAACTAAGATTTGTAATGTATTCATAAATTCAACTTAATTTTAATTTTTGTTATTTTTTCTAATTTTTTTCTTATTTTTAGAATTTTATACCTGTTTGCATCTCTTTCTTGATGTTTTCTGGAAAAAGTAGCTCTAAAATTTCTGTGACATTTAAAATAACTACTCTGTAATCCATGTTAATGATTTTATCCCTTTAGATATGAGACCAACATTTTGATAATAGTTTCTATAATATACTTTAAATTTAGATTTAAAAATTGTCTCTTGCTTTTAAATTGTTGAGCATTTCCTCTTTAGCATAAATATACTTTAAAATTTACCATTTAAACAGTGTAAAACTGTCCACTTCAGTGCCAATCATATATTCATTATTATGCAAACTTCCCTGTCTTATCTCCAGAATATTTATTATCATCCTAGAGCAACATTCTGAACTCATTAACTAATAATCCCCCAATTTACAGCTGATAACAACATCTTGTTTTTTTATTATTTTATCTTATTAAATGAAATAAAACAATATATGTCTTTGTGTGTCTGAATAATTTTCTTAGCATAATTCCCCTGATTATGTTCATTATGTTGTTGTATTCATGTAGAATCATTATTTTCATGCAGAGAAATATTCTATTGAATGAATACACAATTTTCTACAATTATATACTTACTTATGGACAGTAAAATTATTTCTACTCTCAGTGAATGTACTTCTTTGTAGTATGGCATTTTTGCTACCCTGCTTTAAGCTCTAGGTGGACCAGGTGTCCAGCCCCACCCAGGTTCCCTGGAATCCATTGATGAAACACACACACACACACACACACACACACACACACACTCTTATATTTGATATGCTCTAGCTTAATGGCTGGGCTCTTCTAAATCTTCCTCCGTTATCTCACACCTTTCTTTTCACTCCCAGCTCAGCAGCCTAAATCTGCCCTCAACTTTAGTTGCTCAGTTACCTTCATGTTCTGCCCTCTAAATCTGCTCTCAGCTTGATAGTATTTCTTTTTTATTTTATTTTATTAGATATTTTCTTTATTTTCATTTCAAATGTTACCTCCTTTCCTGATTTCCCCCATGAAAACCCCTTAACCCATCCCAACCCCCCTCCAGTCTGCTACCTCAGGCCCAGTCTGGGAAGCTACAGATGGTCACTTTGCCTGAGATCTCACATGGCTGATGGCCCCTTCTTTCTCAAAGCATGGCAAATATTCTTTTCCTGCCCTTAATTGGCTAGCCTGTCTGAAGGAAAACTGGAACTTCCACCTATTCTGCCCAGTTTATTGTCCTCTCGAAACTTTAATGACCAATCAAGAACCAGATACCCTAGTATAGGGGAATGCCAGGATAGGGAAGCAGGTGTGGGTGGATTGGTGAGCAGGGGGAGGGTGCATGGGTTAGGGGATTTTGGGTAACACTTGAAATGTAAATAAAGAATATATTTAATTTAAAAAGTACCAATGGGGGGCACTATCGGGTTGGGGCAAGGTTCAGCTGTGCCATTGAGAGCCTGCAGCTGAAGTCACTTCAGCTGGCCAAGAGTTATACCCTGATTGTAAATTGGAGAATTTATTGGTGGTGCTTTTTTTTTTTTTTTTTTTTTTTTTTTTTTTTTTTTTTTTTTGGAGGCAGTGTAAGTTGAGTCATTAATTCTAAGATGTAAACTCTTCCAGGATGCCAAAAACAAACAAATCCAAGTCTGGGTCTTGGTCTTCTTGCTCATGATCTGCATCCAGATCTTGGTCTCGTTCATTTTAAAAATCTTGGTCCTTAGGCTGATTTGTTTCTCATTCAAGGAAGCGCAGGTTGAGTTCTAGGTCTCCTTCCAGATCATATTCTCCAGCTCATAACAGAGAAAGGAATCACCCCAGAGTGTATCAGAATTGAGATTTCCAAGGTCACAACAGAGGTTACAGGAGTCCCTATTACTTCTGTGGGTGAAACCGAGGCTTTAACCATGGGGCCAGTATTACTGAGGTGGCTATGGAAATACCATTGCAATTGGCAGAAATAAAGGCAAGCATATAGCCCTCGCCTGGGCCTTTCTCAGTTCTCCAGTCCCCTTCACCAGGAGCCATTCTAGGAACTCTTACGATCCATTCTCTGACGGGTCAAGACGTTCCTCATCCTCTTGGTCGTCCTCCAACCACAGCAGGGTTGAGTCATCTAAGCCGAAGTCTACAAAAGAGAAAAAAATCCTCTTCCAAGGATAGCCGGCCATCTCAGGCAGCTGGTGATAACCAGGGAGATGAGGCTAAGGAGCAGGCATTCTCTGGAGGCACCTCTCAAGATATAGAAGGGTCTGATAACTCAACGCCGATGCCACCATCTATGGCACTAGCTCTGCATCACGGGGCCTCGGTTTCTAATCTGAGTCCCCGGGAGAGAAACCAAGCTCCCAAAAGCCCCCTCCAGACTGTGGTGGTTAGGGGAAGGTCACCACACCCTAGCCCTGTGCCAAAACCTAGTCCTCCACTTTCTCATGCATCCCAGATGGACTCATCTATGTCAGATGGTGCTGGATATCAGTCTGGAGCACAACAAGGTCAGTTCGACCATGGCTCTGGGTTCATCCAAAAAGAGATCTGTGGGTAAGAGTCCATCAGCTGCTTGCTCTGCGTATGGCTCACCTCAAAGAGGAGAATGGCTGCTTTGGGAGGAACAGCATAATCAAACTGGTATCTGGAAAAGCAGAAGATAGGGAATAGGAGGAAGGATAAGGAGCAGAAACAAACAAATGCCAATAAAAAGAAGCTGAAGGAGAAAGGAGCCTTCTCTGATGCTAATGTCAAAATGAAATCTGATCCATTTGTTCCCAAGAAGGACACTGAGAAGCCCTTCAGAGGCAGCCAGTTGCCCAAAAGACCCAGTGGCTTATTGGCTCAGGAAGGAAAGCTTTGTTGGGGATCTAGTCCATAGCAACAAAAAAGGAGCAGGAATTTCGTTCCATTTTACAGCACATACAGTCTCAGTGTAGCCCCTCAGAATTGTTTGTCTAGCGCATAGTGACCATTGTTTATCATGTTAAAGAGCATCACTTTAGATCCTCTGGAATGACATTGCACGAACAATTTTCTAAATACCTAAAGAAAGGAAATGAACAAGAAGCAGCTAAAAATTAAGAGAAAAGCCCAGAGATTAAACAGGAGGGTAGACGTTTCCCCCAGTACATCCTGAAAGCATGGTTTGACTCATGAGGAATTGAAAAATCCACAGGGACCTTGCCACAAGGCTGAGGGAAAATACAAAGATGATCCTGTTGATCTTCGCCTTGATATTAAATGTCATTAAAAACATAAGGAGAGAGATCTTTATTTATTTTTTATTTTTATTATATTCAACACAACATATTTTTATACCTATCATAAAAATTATAGACATGTTATTAAATGAACATAAATAGATGAAGTCTTTTTTTTTTGTTTTGTATTTAGTAGAGCTTTAAATCTTGGCTCTTACTGTGGTACAAACCCAAAATAACAATTTTTAGACATCAATTTTGAAGAATAGGATCTTATGAGTTATTCTTTTTCTGAGATGAATGCTTTTCAAAATCATCACAGCCAATGAATCAGAATCTTACCTTTGCCTAATTGTCTGTGCCACCCTCCAAGCAGAATCATTATTCATAGAAACAGTTGATGAACAACTTCATGGATAGACCATATTATTATACACACCATTTCTTGAATGAATGTAACTTGTTCCCTGTGGGCTGGGAATGATGCCAATCACTCAAGTCAAATAGCTTTGACCATAGAAGGAAATCTGTATCCAAAATAATTGTGTGTCTACAATTCATTCCTTGGCACAGCAGAACTGTTAACTCTTAGCTTAGCTACTATGGAGGGAAAATCCTTTGGTGATATGAGGGACATTAAAATACAGCCTTATTACAAGGAGAGAGATCTTAAGGGAGATAAATCAAAGCAGAGAGTCAGTGGATTCCGGAAACTCTAGCCACTCAAGAGAAAGATAAACTGAAAAAACAGAGAAAACCCACAAAGGATCAAAGAAGCAGAAGAAGCACTGCAGAGTAAGAGACTGGTCTAGGTTTTCCTCCTCCTCTTCCCAGTCGTCTTACTCCTACAAAGTAGAGGAGTACCCGAGGAAGCAGAGGAGAGGGGGGAGAGCATCACAGGTTTTGACAAATCCAGATTGGGGAGCAAAGACTTCGTGGGTCTGAATGAACGAGGCAGCAGAGTTCGGGGAACCTTTCAATGTCGAGCAAGAGGAAGAAGTTGGGGCAGAGGAAACTATTCTGGTAACAATAACAACAGCAACAATGATTTTCAAGAGAGAAGCCGGGAAGAAGACGGATCCAGAGTACATGCCCAAGAGCAAGAAGTATTACTTGCACGACCCCCCAGGAAGGCAAGGATGAGCTGAGACCTTGGCTGAGGAGCCTTTCCCAGGGGGCGAGGCCTGTTCATGTTCTGGAAGTCCAGTACCAGCCCCAAGTGGGCCCATGGCAAGTTCAGCGGGGAGGAGGGAGAGATTGAAGACAATGAGACTGAGACAGAGAACAGAGAAGGAGAGTTTACAGCCCTCAGCTGAGTAGGGGCCACTCCTTATGGAACCCTTCTCCTGGGAGAGAAAGGTGCTGGGAGAGGCTGGTGACACTAAACCAGGAGCCTCAAGAAGATCCTGAGAACCACACCCCACAACCCACTAGCCTCACGGAATCCCACGACAGCAGTGTGTGTCCCTGGTGCCATTTCACTGGGCAGAGGATGCTGCCACTGAGCCTAGGTCAGGCCGTTGATTCCAGCAGACCACACACACTGGGCTCCTGCTGCTGCAGCCCTGTGGGGTGGAGCAGGGGAGGGAGAAGGATGCTCCTGTGGGCTTTGTTTTGCTTTTGTTGTCCCACCCAAACTCCACCCCCAATTAGAAACCAAGTTTTCTTCATTTCATTTCATTTGGGACTAAATGGGAATTTGGTTTTCATTCTCTTCCTATCCTGAGTTTTATTTTAAAAAAATCCTTATATTTTTCTTTCTTTTCTTTTCTTTTCTTTCTTTTTATGGGATATCTAGTAATATTAGCATAAAGATTTTAATTTGGGCGACTTTGATTTTTAAGAAAAAAACAAAGCATGTGAATAAAAATTGAAGTGTTCACCTCAGTTCGGTACCAAACTGCTTGGATCTTTGTACAGACTGGTTTTGTATGCTAAGGAGGATTTTAAGGCCTTTCTGACTGTTCCGTGTTCCCGTGTTCCCCTTCCTACACAGAGGGGTATCACATGGAGTCGCTGCCAGCCTCCCCCAAACCCCCTCCTCTTGTCTGATTTCTCCTGGGATGGGCTTCCCATTCTCCACCAGGAGCTCCAGCATCCCAAACTTTGTAGTCCTGCTGGTCTTCAGCAAAAGTAATGGAAACTGGAGGGCAGTTTCTGGACGGTTTGCTAAGAAACTTCTGAATTCTGTTATCTTTATAATATTTTTTCAGTATTTTTATTAATCTTTTTATAAAATGAAAAGGAATGCCTATGATTGATTAAGGATGGTGGTTAAGACTGGGTGGTCTGTGGGGTTGCCTGTTTGGGGGTTTTTCCTTTTTTTTCTTTTTTAACCTTATGTTTTGAGTTGAAACATTT
This sequence comes from Apodemus sylvaticus, assembly GCF_947179515.1. Classification (NCBI taxonomy): domain Eukaryota; kingdom Metazoa; phylum Chordata; class Mammalia; order Rodentia; family Muridae; genus Apodemus; species Apodemus sylvaticus. The sequence goes on along the minus strand of NC_067495.1, from coordinate 68,196,692 downwards.
TCAGATGTTGGGGGGCATCATCATTAGAGGGTCCTTGTGCTTGCTTTCTGTGGTGGTGGTCCCAGAAGGTGACCCACTGCATCAGTGTATCTGCTGGATGCCTGCAGGCTGCACCCTCCTCCTCCCACAGCCTTCGTTCTTGGGTTGTTGTGCATATTTCCCTTTACTTTGCTAATTTCAATATTTAAAGGTGGTTTTACTTGAATGATTCAGGTTTAGAGGAGAAAAAAAATTGTTTTAACTTCTCCTGCAAATAAAAACAATAAATGAAGTGGCAGATGTAACAACAACAACAACAACAACAACAACTAAAATAACCAATTGGGGAATAGGATCTTAAGTGCTCACATACAGATTACTAATCAAGACCTCAGAACCACTCCCTATACTTGTCAGATTTTAATTTATGCAAATATGGTAGTGATGACACCGAGAAGCAGTACTCTATCATTGTGACTGAAATACTCAACAAAAACAACTTACAGGAGCAAAGATTTATTTTAGCTCTTGTTATAAGAAGGTTAAACCCACTGTGTCAGGGAGAGTATAATGGAAGAGCCATTCAAACTCATAGTTTGACATACATGCAGTCTGTTAAATTATACCTTTTCTTCTTAGAATCTCCAGACAATTAAATGATGAGACCACCCACATTCAGAGTATACCCTTTCCTCTTAATTGTTCATTTTGCAAATAACCTCAAAGATATAACCAGAGGTATGCCTCATCATCTTAGTTATAATTTCAATAGAGTTGGAAATGAAGATTAACTGTCACACAGGCTAATGCCATTGAATTTTTATTTTTTTACAGTTTATGCCTCCTGAGAATAGGAAGTATACTTTCTCACTAAAGGGCATATTGTAATCAATCACAAAGTTCCTGTCACAAGATAGAAGGAAGAAAAGATGAAAGCCTAGCCAGTAATTGCTTTTAGGAGAAAGGAAGTATAGGGTATATAGTAATGGAATAGGTATTTCGGTTAATCCTGACATGCTTGGAAAGGTAATAATGGATTCTCTTAATCATATATGTGGCCATGTGATTGTTTATGGCAGGGAATATGTTGCAAAGTTTTGTGGGCTTAATTTACAATATTCATCCATGAATGATGGTTAGTTTATGAAATGCAGAGATTCCATTACAACTATGTCTAACTCTATGAGAAGCATTATCTCTCTGGATAGGAGCATTTTAATGCCCAAAAGTTCATTCAAATGTTAAAAACATGACTAATAATTCACTTTTACTATTTTGAATAATATTGTTTTGAATATTAGTATGTGATCATTTTTATTTTTGTCCTCCACTATTGGGGTATATAATTAATAGAAAACTTACTGGAACACATGGTAATTCTTTTGAGTATTCTATTTTGTTCATAGTTTCTTCTATAGCAAGACTGACTTTAGACTCTTTATATTCTTAGGGATAATTTTGAACTAATTTTCCATGCATTTTCCTCCCATGTGCTTCAGGCATTGCTACTACTAGTGGTAATACTGAGTTTATCTTTGCCTTAATATGTGTAACTACTACTTTTTAACATTATATTAAAATATATATATATAAGTGTAGTATATTGTACTACTATAGTAGTAATAGTATAATAGTGTATCCTAGTATAGAAGTATAATCATATATACTATTATAGTATTATAGTATTAGTAGTATACTAGTATTACTAGTGTAATAGTATACTAGTATATATTAGTGTAATAGTAGTAGCAGCAGAAGCAGAAGCAGCAGCAGAAGTATTTGGACCATTCAATATTCTTAGAAATTACCATTATTTCTAATTTTTCCATATCATCATTAGTAATATTTTCTAGAAATTTCTACATTGGTCTGTTTTTTTCTCCAACAAAATATCAGAGGCCTTCTAAAGGGGAAAAGATTACTATGTCACAATACTGGAGATTTCATGGCCTTTCTGTGAGTATGGGTTTGGCTGTAGAACAAGTCTAGTAGCAACCTCATGGCAGGCATCAGGAATGTGCAGAGAAGGAAAAAAATCATTTTATCAAAAAAGAACCACTTCCTTGATAATGCAAAGGTTGTAAGTTTGGTGGAAATAGCTGAAAAAGTGTACAGAATATTAGAAAGAAAACATTTAGGGATTATTTTTATGAAAGTTTAAAAAAAATACTAGAGAGTTAGTCTGACACAGCAATGAGGGTTTGATTAGAATTTGGAGGAAAAGTGCATCCCTGTTGAATTTAAATGTGCTATGTCTATACTAAGACATAATGCTAAAATTATGAACGATGAACTAGTTAGATTTATGAGTAATATGTCAAAACAATGAATCACTTTGGCTTTGGCACTAGGATTATTGGTCTCTTTTTGTCAGATATACAGAGATCCTCAGGACAAAATAAGAACTTGGAAAGTTCACAGCTTGTCTTCTCATACTTACTTTAGACAGAAGGATATGGTAGAGTAACCCATTTAAAAAGATATTATCAGATATAAGAAGTATCTATGTGCTACTTGGTAAAAGAATTAGAAATAACAATCTTGGCAGTCCTTATCATATGCTTAGTAATTTTTTTCATGGCACCTCAGATTGTTCTCTTTGGGCTTCTTGCTCTGGACCAGTTTATGATTTGTTTTCTGTTATCCAACCAGAAAATCAATTTATGGCTATAGCTATGATTGAAGGAAACTCAAGCATAGTTTGTTCCAGGGGTAGACCATTTTGCTGCTCAGAAGCTGTTCTTTTTTTCAGTTGTACAAGATATTAGTATTATAGGTTCATGAGGCTTCTGCAAAGATCTCAAAAAAAAAAAAAAGACTTGTTAGGCCTATATGAAGTTTTCTATACTGGATGGCTAATGGACTAATGTTTGTGCATACAGTTCCAATAGGAGCCCAAACAATATACTGCATTTGCCCGCTAAAGTGACTGCCATTAGCATGAAGCCCAGTGAGTAGCCATGAGGCTATAGAGTCATAAAATCAGGGTAGTTAGAGTCCTTGTGAATTTATCTTTGCCCCAATATGTGTAAGATTCTGGCACAGGACTTTGAAAATTGAATGTTTATGCTGCTAATCTTTAGGCTTCCTTTGGGCTAGTTACTTCTTCATTTTTCAATTTGATTTTGAGACAGATTTTTATTATGTAACCTAGACTGGCCTAGAACTTGTTATGTAGCCAAAGCCAACCTTGAACTAATTAACTTTCTGCCTCAGTTTCTTAAGTATTGTCATTTGAAGTGTGTCACAACAAATTATACATATACTTTTCTATATCCAGTTATTTTTATTCTTTTTACTTGCCTTATTTCTTTTTCAGTGCTAAACATTGGTCAATACATTTCATTTATTATTATCTTAGAAGTATTCAATTTGTTTTCGATGATGTATGCTACCATCCCTTTGTAGTTCCTCTACACCACCAAAAGTAATAGTCTAGACAGGAAACAAAATTGGACATAGTATTATCTGAGGAACAAGCTATACCATTCTGGGGCATATACCCAAAAGATTATCCAACATATAACAAGGACACATGCTCTGCTGCGTTCATAGCAGCCTTATTTATAATTGTAAGAAGCTAGAAAGAACCTAGATATCCTTCAACAGAGAAGTGGATTTAAAAAATGTGTATTTACACAACGGAGTCCTACCCATATACTAAAAACAATGACTTCACGAAATTCTTAAGGGAATGGATGGAACTAGAAAATATCCTGAGAGAGGTGACACAATCACAAAAGAACACATATGGTATGCTCTCACTGATCAATAAATATTAGCCCAAAAGCTTAGAATACCCAAAATACAATTCATAAACCATATGAAGCTCAATAAGAAGGAAGAGCAAAGTGTAGATGCTTCAATTCTTCTTAGAAGAAAGAACAAAATACTCACCACAGGAAATAGAGAGACTGAAGGAAAGGCCATCCAGAGACTGCCCCACTTGCAGATCCATCCCATATACAGTTACCAAACCCAGACACTATTGTGGATGCCAAGAAGTGCTTGCTGGCAGGAGCCTGATATAGCTGTCTCCTGAGAGGCTCTGCCAGTGCATGACAAATACAGAGGCAGATGCTCACTGCCAACCATTGAACTGAGCACAGGGTCCTCAATGGAGGAGTCAGAGAAAGGACCCAAGGAGATGAAGGGGTTTGCAACCCCATAGGAAGAACAACAATATCAAGCAACCAGATGCCCCCAGAGCTCCCAGGGCCCTTATCACCAAGCAAAGAGTATACATGGAGGGACCCATGGCTCCAGCAGCATATGTAGCAGAGGATAGCCTTGTCAGGCAGGGATCAATGGGTGGAGAGGCCCTTGGTCCTGTGATGGCTTGATGCCACAGTGTGGAGCAATGCCACTATGGCAAAGTAGGAGTGGGAGGGTGGGTGGGTGAACATTGTCATAGAAGGAGGAGTAGGGGGGATGGGATAGGGAGTTTCTGGAGGGGAAACCAGGAAAAGGAATAGCATTTGCAATATAAATGAAAAAAAATCTAACAAAAATTAAAAAAATATATAAAAATAAAATAAAATAAAGTAACAAAAAGTGTGTTAAGTATGTTGAAGGGTAGCTGTCCACAAGTGAGGGCTTCTGGTGGATGTGCAAATGAGGAAAGAGTCAAGTTTTCTTTAAGAGGTTGGCTACTTGGCCTTCAACAATGTGCTCCAGTGAGTATATGGGCAACACAAATTTAACTTGGTTATTTATTTTATTCTTTTGTTGAGGAGGAAAGTCACAAGGGCGAGGAGGTACTAGGAAATGAGTGTGATTAGGGTGAATACTATGAAATTCCCAAATAATTAGTAAAAATATTGTGGGAATACCCATGATACAACTCAACAGCCATATGAAACTCAAGAAGAAAGAAAAGCAAAGTGTGGATGCTTCAGTACTACTTAGGGGAACAAAATAATCATGGGAGGTAGAGGGTGAGAGGGACTTAGGAGAAAGAGAAGAGGAGGAAGAGATAAAAGAAGGGCAGGATCAGCTGTGGGAGGGGATGGGAGAGATGTACACAGGTCAGGAAATTGAACAGAGGTGTATAGCAATGGGGGATGGGGAACTGGAGGTATCCACCAGAACTTCCCAGATGCTAGGAAAATAAGAGGCTCCTAGGACCCAAATGGGATGACATTAGCTGAAATACCCAACTAAGGGGAGAGAGAACCTGTAGAGACCATATCCAGAGGTTAGGCATTGTTCCCAATTGAGGGATGGTGCCACCCACCCGTCTCAAAAATGTTAATCCAGAATTTCTTCAGTGTAAAATGGACATAGCTTCTATACCTAAAGCTGGAGCAACATTGAAGAAGGGTAAGATGATTATAAGAGTTAGAGGATAAGGACATCTACTACATGGTTATGTCATCTATATATGATATCTGGCAAGCTATACCTAGGAAATATCTTCAATATGGTCACCCAAACAAGACCTTAACAATAATAATACAGGTTGGTATACACGTGTAAAGGACAGAATTGTCTCAGGGAACCACCCCTATGTGAAGAGCCATTAGTCACTTTTTTAAAAACAATTTTTCCTTTTTTTTATTGAAAAGGGAAGTAAAAACACTTTATGATAAAATTAAAGATTTACATGGAAATATTTCAGATAAAATAGAAGAGATACATAGAAAAACACGTTAAAATTGACAGTTTTCATGGAAAATTAAAGAGTAAAGTGGTAGACATGTAAAACATTGCTAAACTAATTGAAATATTGAATAGAAACATTTTATGATAGAATTGAAGATTTATATGGAAAATATTTCTGATAAAATTGTAGAGAAATGTAGAAAAACTTGTTAGAATTGAAGATTATCACTGAAAATTTTATATAGATATAATAATGGCAGGCATAGATCACTATGGAGTAAAAGTGATCTTCAATAGCAACAGAAACAACAGAAAACCCACATACACGTGGAAACTGAACAATACTCTACTCAATGATACCTTGGTCAAGGAAGAAATAAAGAAAGAAATTAAAGACTTTTTAGAACATAATGAAAATGAAAACACAACATACCCAAATCTATGGGACACAATGAAAGCAGTGCTAAGAGGAAAACTCATAGCCCTGAGTGCCTCCAAAAAGAAAATGGAGAGAGCATACATTATCAGCTTAATGACACACCTGAAAGCCCTAGAACAAAAAGAAGCTATTTCGCCCAGGAGGAGTAGAAGGCAGGAAATCATCAAACTCAGGGCCGAAATCAATCAAGTAGAAACAAAGAGAACCATACAAAAAATCAACAAAACCAGGAGCTGGTTCTTTGAGAAAATCAACAAGATAGATAAACCCTTAGCCAGACTGACCAAAGGGCACAGAGAAAGTATCCAAATTAACAAACTTAGAAATGAAAAGGGAGATATAACAACGGAAACTGAAGAAATCCAAAGAATCATCAGATCCTACTACAAGAGCCTGTACTCAACACAACTGGAGAATCTGGAGGAAATGGACAATTTCCTTGACAGATACCAAATACCAAAATTAAATCAGGACCAACTAGACCATCTAAACAGTCCCATAATGCCTAAAGAAATAGAAGGAGTCATAGAAAGTCTTCCAACCAAAAAAAGCACAGGACCAGATGGCTTCAGTGCAGAGTTCTACCAGACCTTCAAAGAAGAGTTAACACCAATACTCTTCAAACTATTCCACAAAATAGAATCAGAAGGAACACTACCCAATTCCTTCTACGAAGCCACAATTACGCTGATACCAAAGCCACAAAAAGATCCAACAAAGAAAGAGAACTTCAGACCAATTTCCCTTATGAACATCGATGCAAAAATACTCAATAAAATTCTTGCCAACCGAATCCAAGAACACATCAAAACGATCATCCACCATGATCAAGTAGGCTTTATCCCGGGAATGCAGGGTTGGTTCAATATACGGAAATCCATCAATACAATCCACTACATAAACAAACTCAAAGAACAAAACCACATGGTCATTTCATTGGATGCTGAAAAAGCATTTGACAAAATTCAGCATCCCTTCATGCTTAAAGTCTTGGAGAGAACAGGAATTCAAGGCCCATACCTAAACATAGTAAAAGCAATATACAGCAAACCGGTAGCCAGCATCAAACTAAATGGAGAGAAACTTGAAGCAATCCCACTGAAATCAGGGACCAGACAAGGCTGCCCCCTTTCTCCTTATCTTTTCAATATTGTACTTGAGGTACTAGCTCGGGCAATTCGGCAACATAAGGAGGTCAAAGGGATACAAATTGGAAAGGAAGAAGTCAAACTATCATTATTTGCAGACGACATGATCGTCTACCTAAGTGACCCAAAGAACTCCACTAGAGAGCTCCTACAGCTGATAAACAACTTCAGCAAAGTGGCAGGTTATAAAATCAACTCCAGCAAATCAGTGGCCTTCCTATACTCAAAGGATAAGCAGGCTGAGAAAGAAATTAGGGAAATGACCCCCTTCACAATAGCCACAAACAGTATAAAGTATCTTGGGGTGACTCTTACCAAACATGTGAAAGATCTGTATGACAAGAACTTCAAGACTCTGAAGAAGGAAATGGAAGAAGACCTCAAAAAATGGGAAAACCTCCCATGCTCATGGATCGGTAGAATCAATATAGTTAAAATGGCCATTTTGCCTATAGCACTATACAGATTCAATGCAATACCCATCAAAATCCCAACTCAATTCTTCACAGAGTTAGAAAGAGCAATTATCAAATTCATCTGGAACAACAAAAAACCCAGGATTGCTAAAACTATTCTCAGCAACAAAAGAAAATCTGGGGGAATCAGTATCCCTGACCTCAAGCAATACTACAGAGTAATAGTGTTAAAAACTGCATGGTATTGGTACAGTGACAGGCAGGATCAATGGAACAGGATTGAAGATCCAGAAATGAACCCACACACCTATGGCCACTTGATCCTCGACAAAGAGGCTGAAAACATCCAATGGAAAAAAGATAGCCTTTTCAACAAATGGTGCTGGTTCAACTGGAGGTCAGCATGCAGAAGAATGCGAATTGATCCATCCTTGTCTCCTTGTACTAAGCTCAAATCCAAATGGATCAAGGACCTCCACATAAAGCCAGACACTCTGAAGCTAATAGAAAAGAAACTGGGGAAGACCCTTGAGGACATCGGTACAGGGAGAAAGTTTCTGAACAGAACACCAATAGCGTATGCTCTAAGAGCAAGAATTGACAAATGGGACCTCATAAGGTTACAGAGTTTCTGTAAGGCAAAGGACACCATCAAGAGTACAGATCGGCAACCAACAAATTGGGAAAAGATCTTCACCAATCCTACATCAGATAGAGGGCTAATATCCAATATATATAAAGAACTCAAGAAGTTAGACTCCAGAAAACCGAACAACCCTATTAAAAAATGGGGTACAGAGTTAAACAAAGAATTCTCACCTGAAGAACTTCTGATGGCAGAGAAGCATCTTAAAAAATGCTCAACTTCATTAGTCATTAGGGAAATGCAAATCAAAAGAACCCTAAGATTTCATCTTACACCAGTCAGAATGGCTAAGATTAAAAATTCAGGAGACAGCAGATGTTGGAGAGGATGTGGAGAAAGAGGAACACTCCTCCACTGCTGGTGGGGTTGCAAATTGGTACAACCACTCTGGAAATCAGTCTGGCGGTTCCTCCGAAAACTGGGCACTTCACTTCCAGAAGATCCTGCTATACCACTCCTGGGCATATATCCAGAGGATTCCCCACCATGTAATAAGGATACATGCTCTACTATGTTCATAGCAGCCCTATTTATAATTGCCAGATGCTGGAAAGAACCCGGGTATCCCTCAACAGAAGAGTGGATGCAAAAAATGTGGTATATCTACACAATGGAGTACTATTCAGCCATTAGAAACAATGAATTCATGAAATTCTTAGGCAAATGGATGGAGCTAGAGAACATCATACTAAGTGAGGTAACCCAGACTCAAAAGGTGAATCATGGTATGCATTCACTAATAAGTGGTTATTAACCTAGAAAACTGGAATACCCAAAACATAATCCACATATCAAATGAGATACAAGAAGAAAGGAGGAGTGGCTCCTGGTTCTGGAAAGACTCAGTGAAACAGTATTAGGGAAAACCAGAACGGGGAAGTGGGAAGGGGTGGGAGGGAGGACAGGGGAAGAGAAGGGAGCTTTCGGGACTTTTGGGGAGTGGGGGGGCTAGAAAAGGGGAAATCATTTGAAATGTAAATAAATTATATCTGATAAAAAAAAGAGTGCAGCTATCAAAAAACAAAACAAAACAAAACAGATGCACTAAGGAGACGTTTAGGTAATGGAGATTACATCCTGAGCCACTGAGGGTTCACTCTGATTCTGCTAACAGTATAGCAATGTTTGGGAGGTTAATGAGGAAGCCACATAGGTCATGTGGTAACCTTTTAAAAAGGTTTAATGTCAGAAGCACATATTTTAAAGTGCATTTCCTTTTTATAGTTCCTATTAAATCTAAACATATAAACTGTAAAACATCTAGGATCACAGCAAAATAACAGAGAAATCTCACAAAGTTTAACTGAGAGACAAAACAGTTAAAAGTGTGGTCTAGATTTATTTATTTATTTATTTATTTATTTATGCATTTATTTATTTATTTATAGGTTTTGAAATGTTAATATATATTAAGCATTTTGAGCTTTAAAACATAAACCTAAATTATAAGCAAGCCATTTATTGGTTCCTTATATCAGCTTACTAAAAAACATGTGTAAGGACTGAAGGTGTTCTCAAAGGCAGAGCACTCACCTAACTTGTGTAAAGCCCTATTTTATAACATCATCTGAGTGAAGTGTGTGAACAATGTCCCATAGTGTAGAAACTTGTAATTAAAATTAAATTTTCCTTTATGCACGTCAAAAAAAAAATAATGGCAGGCATAAAAGTATTCCTAAGTTGATTGAAAGTGTAATTATAAACATTTTCTGATAAACTTGAAGATTTACATGGAAAATATTTCTGTAAAATTGAAGAAATATTTACAAAAACATGTTAAAATTAAAGATTATCATGGAAATTATACAAAAAATGATAGGCATAAAGATAATTCTAAGTTTATTGAAGGTATAATTATAAATATTTTCAGATAGCATTGAAGGTTTACATGGAAAATATTTCTTGTAAAATTCAAGAAATATAGACAAACACGTTAAAATTGACTATGTCATAGAAAATTTTACATATAAAATGGTCGATATAAAAACTCTTTCTAAATTAATGGAAGGTGGAATTAGAAACATTTGTGATAAAATCAAAGATTTGCATTGAAAACATTTCTGAAAAAATAGAGGAAATATATAGAAAGACATTAAAATTGAAGATTATCATGAAAAATAATGGAGATAAAATGGTAGACATAAAAACATTACTAAATTAATTAAAAGGGGAATTACAAACATTTTCTGACAAAATTAAAGATTTACATGAGAAAGATTTTGTTAGTCTATGTCTTTTTATTGGGGAGTTGAGTCCATTAATGTTAAGAGATATTAAGGAATAGTGATTGTTGCTTCCTGTTATTTTTGATGTTATTTTTATTTTTGTATAGGATCTTCTTTTGGGTTTGTTGGAAGAAAATTATTTCCTTGTTTTTTTTCTAGAGTGTAGTTTCCCTCCTTGTTATCCTTTGTAGGGCTGGATTTGTGGACAGATATTGTATAAATTTTGTTTTATCATGGAATATCTTGGTTTCTCCATCTATGGTGATTGAGAGTTTTGCTGGGTATACTAGTTTTGGCTGGCATTTGTGTTCTCTTAGGGTCTGTATGAGATATGCCCAGGATCTTCTAGCTTTCCTAGTCTCTGGGGAGAAGTCTGGTGTGATTCTGATAGGTCAGCCTTTTTAAGTTACTTGCCCCTTATCGCTTACTGCTTTTAATACTCTTTCTTTGTTTAGTGAATTTGGTGTTTTGATTATTATGTGCCAGGATGACATTCTGGTCTGGCCCAGTCTCTTTGGAGTTCTGAAGGCTTCTTGTATGTTCATGGGCATCTCTTTCTCAAGGATAGGAAGTTTTCCTCTACAATTTTGTTGAAGATATTTACTGGGCCTTTAGGATGTAAATCCTTGCTTTCATCTATACCTATAATCCTTAGGTTTGGTCTTCTCATTGTGACCTGGAAATCCTGGATGCTTTGGGTTACCAGCTTTATGCATTTTGCATTTTCTTTGACTGTTGAGTCAGTGTTTTCTATGTTATCTTCAGCACCTGAGGTTATTTCTTCTATCTTTTGTATTTTGTTCATAATGACTCCTGAATTCTTTCCAAGGTTTTCTATCTCCAGAAATGTCTCGCTTTGTGATTTCTTTATTGTTTCCACTTCCACTTTTAGATCCTGGATGGTTTTTTTCAGTTCCTTCACTTGATTGTGTTTTCCTGTAATACTTTAAGGGATTTTTGTGTTTCTTCTTTAAGGGCTTCTGCCTGTTGACCCATGAGCTCCTATATTTCTTTAAGGGATTTTTGTGTTTCCTCTTTAATGGCTTTGACCTGTTGACTGATGTTCTCCTGTATTACTTTAAGGGAGTTATTTAAGTCTTTCTTGAAGCCCTTTATCAGCATCATGAGATAAGATTTTAAATCCAACTCTTGCTTTTCAGGTGTGTTATAATATCTGGGAATTGCTGTGGTGGGAGAACTGTGTTCTGATGTTGCCATGTGGCCTTGGTTTCTGTTGGTAGGGTTCTTGTGCTTGCCTTTTGCCATCTGGTTTTCTCTGGTGCTAGTTGGTATTGTTGTCTCTGGCTGGAGTTTATTCCTCCTGTGGGTCTGTAAGCCTGTGTCCTTACTCCTCTGAGCTTAAAAATGAAAGCACTGATGGGAGATCACTCTCTCCGTTGGAGCTATGCACAGAAGGCTGTGGAGTCTCCTGGCTCCCTGGTACAAATGGCAGGAAGACTTCTGTCTCAGCTGCTCCCCTGATCTTAGGCCCTGTGTGCTCCTAGCTAGACCCCTCCAGAGAGAAGGTGGAGATCTAATCTCTGCACTCAGAAGTGAAAGTGCTGCTGGGAGATCACTCTCTCCTTGTGGACTGTGCACAGAAGGCTGTGGAGTCTCCTGGCTCTCTGGTGCCAAATAAAAACATTTAAATGGCCCATCAGTGACTTTTGAGAGAGTCCATCTTCCTCAGGAATGACACCCATCCCCTCCCCCAAATTGGTTATCTTTTACCAAATGGTCAACCGTGATGTGATAAATACAAGTAACACTAAGCAATTTCAACAAGTTTATTTATATATTTATTATCATGCACTTATATATAATAATAAAGAAAGAAAAGAGGCTATGGATTTGAGAGGAGAGGGAGTAGGGGAAATGGAAAGAATTGGAAGAAGGAGGGAAATGATGTGAACTTAGTACTCACACACGAAATTACTTAAGAGTAAATAAAAATTAAAAAGAGATATATTAAAGTAAAAGAGTAAGAGAAATAGCTGTCATTGTCAATATAAATGTTAGCTTGAAGAGAAAAGAGAACCTTCAGAGAAATCACCTAAATAATGGAAATATTCTGGTTTTTATTAGCTTGGAGGTTAATGGGATTTTACATATCACATGACTTAGTTTGGTATAGCCTCCATTTCAAAGGCCATGTATTGGGCAGGATCATAAACTTACATTGCAATTCGAAGAAGGAGCTTATCACCCTTTGAAAACTCTCTGTTCCAAAGAGAGAACTTCAGGAAGATGTGGTCTGATTTCTCTAGGATGTTAGAGCTAGTCTCCTGGATTCACCAGCCTCTTAAAGAGGTAGGCTTGTGATCTAATAGAATTTGAGACTGACTATTGGTAGAATTAATACATTTTGTATTATGTAATGGGGATGGACCTTCGAAGGCCAAGTATAAAATTGAAAATAGTCCTGTTGCCCTACCCATTAAAAATGGGAAAATAAAAACCAACTGGATTGAATCTTTAAGCTGTGTTTTATTCAGAAAGCCTGCAATCTGAGAAGAAAGATCTATCTTTCATCTCATCCTTAGCCAGCAGATTATATAGGGAGAGAAAACAAAGACAGCCAGTCATTTCAAAGTGTAGTTTTGCCTCTCTGGTTAGATTATCAGTCTTGTCTCTGAGGTTATGTATTGTTACTGTTCTTACCATTTTCTCTTTGTCATTGGGAAAGGGTTCCCTTTGAGCAAGTAATTTAGATGGCATCCAATCTGAAGACTAACTCAGAATAACGTATTCATGGTGTGTGTATGTAGATTCCTTTTTACAGTGCCTTCCTTTAATATAGAATATTTAGTATCCCTGTCATTGTTCCCCTATCAGAATGTAATGATTTGGGTGTGATTTAAGTGTGCTACTGTGTCTCCAGCTGTTCACCTGACTCAACACCAGAAATTTTATCTGTCAACTGGAACTTCTACTTCCCTATTTCCTGCCTAAACTAATAGGCCAATACCATTTTATTAACAGGTGAATGTTTTTATACATTGCATATAAGATTATATATACAACATGCAATCTGTCACAAGATCATTTCCAGAGTTAAAGCTTTGATGGTCATTCCCTTGAAAATGACTGTATCAGTATGACCTTTCATCAAAATAATAGTAGTGGCTTTTATTCTAGGCCCATGACCTATCTAGTCTGAGTTTCTTGGCCACTTTGGCAATGTTAAGTATGTATTTAAGGTAAGGTATATGAGGTCCATTTTATAAAGAGTATGTTACATCCAGTTAGAAAGTGGTTAGTTATTCCTATAGCATTCATGCTTCTATTGCACCAATGTATTTTTCAGGTAAGTCACTGTTGTAGGTGATAGGGCTAGCACTGAAAAATATTTGCTGATTACCCTTCTTTAGTTATTTGCATGGTATCTTTATAAATGATAGTCAATAGGGTTGAAGCATCTAGTTGGCAAATAGTTCTCCTTATTTCATGATCTAAGTATATCTTCAGGAGTAAGGCCTGACCATCAGGTTGTGTAGAGCAACCAATTACCCTGGCCAAGCTCTCCGTTATTCCATCTAGTCCTATTTATGCCCTCCAAATATGTGTCCTCCATGTGCCTTGCCTCAGCATGGTTCTTGCCTCAGCATATGTCTTGTTTTTCAGCACATGCATCCAATCAGCCCTAGTACGTGGAAATGGCAAGAAATTATAGTACACCACCAGATTTTTTGGGGTGTGTTTCTCTCTATGGAGACCTTACAAATGTAACTCAACTATGAAAAGTAAGACAGACAAATATATGTTGTTAGCAAAGAATCCTTCATCACAAGTTCTTTTACCAAAATAATAGTAGTGGGTTTTCTTCTAGGCCCATGACTTATCTAGTCTGAGTTGCTTGACCACTTTGGCAATATTAAGTATGTATTTAAGGTAAGGTATGTGAGGTTCATTTCATAGAGTGTTCTGATTGCTTTAGCAGAACACCCTCTCTCCTGTGTCTGCTTCAGGGAAATGTTCCTTCATGCATCTGCCTTAGCCTTTCACCTGTGTACCACTTCAGTGAAAAAGTTTCTACATGTGTTCGCCCTAGTAAAACACCATCCAACTGACTTTCCAAAGAACCCTTAAATTTACACTTAAATCTGTCCCTGCCTTTGTCTTTCTAGTATTGAGATCAAAGGCCTGTGTTTATTTATTTATTATCTATGCACCCTTGAAAATATATCAATTCCCATTTCTTTCACCCTTCTTTGGAGATTAAAATCTATGTGGCTTAATATTCAATACCCCATTAACTCAGCATAACACTATACTCTATTTCTTCTTCTTTAGGAGATCCATTTCTGTCATCCTGGTTCCTTACTAAGTCCTTAACTTCTGTGGTTACTTCAATTGTAGCACACATATAGAAAGTACGAAAGCTAACATCTACATACAAGAAAAAACATGCAATATTTGTCTTTTGGAATCTGAGTCACTACATTCAGGCTGATTGTTTCTAGCTCCATTTACATGAAAATTTCACAATTTTTTTAATCTACTAAAATTCTTTTGTGCAAATATACCACTTTTCTTTATCAATTTATCAAGTGATGAACCACTCTGGAATCAGTCTGGCGGTTCCTCAGAAAACTGGGCATGTCACTTCTGAAAGATCATGCTATACCACTCCTGGGCATATACCCAGAGGATTCCCCAGCATGTAATAAGGATATATGCTCCACTATGTTCATAGCAGCCCTATTTATAATAGCCAGAAGCTGGAAAGAAGCCAGGTATCCCTCAACAGAAGAGTGGATTCAAAAAATGTGGTATATCTACACAATGGAGTACTACTACTCAGCCATTAGAAACAATGAATTCATGGAATTATTAGGCAAATGGATGGAGCTGGAGAACATCATACTAAGTGAGGTAACCCAGTCTCAAAGGATCAATCATGGTATGCACTCACTGATAAGTGGATATTAGCCTAGAAAACTGGAATACCCAAAACATAATCCACACATCAAATGAGGTACAAGAAGAATGGAGGAGTGGCCCCTAGTTCTGGAAAGACTCAGTGTAGCAGTATAAGGCAAAACCAGAACAGGGAAGTGGGAAGGGGTGGGTGGGAGAACAGAGGGAGGGAAGGGTGCTTATGTGACTTTCGGGGAGTGGAGGACCAGAAAAGGGGAAATCATTTGAAATGTAAATAAAAAATATATGGAATAAAATTAAAAAAAAATATTTTAAAAAAGGGGGAATTGCAAACATTTTCTGATAAAATTGAAGACTTACATGAGAAATAAAAAAAATTATCAAGTGATGAAGACCTAGGCTGTTTCTAATTTCTGACTGATATGAACAGTTCAGCAATGGACATTGATGAGAAAGTGTCTCTGTAATGAAATACAGATTCCTTTAGATATATGACTGTGGTGGTTTGAATGAAAATGGCCCCATATTCTCAAGGGAGTAGCACTATTAAGATGTGTGGCCTTGTTGGACTAAGTGCAGCCTTTTGAAGCTAGTGTGCAAGTGGGAGTGGGTTTTGTGGTTTCAAATGCTCAAGTTAGGCACTGTGTAACTCTCACTTCTTGCTGCCTTCAGAACAAGATGTAGAAATCTCAGCTACTCTGCCTGTATCATGTCTGCCTACATGCTGCCATGCTTCCCCCCATGATGATAACGGATGAAACTTTGGGACTGTAAGCTATCTTCCAATTAAACCTTTTCCTTTATAAGAGTTGCCATGATCATGGTATCAATTCACAGCAATAGAAATCCTAATATAATGCTAAGGCATAGTTGTAGTTTAATCTTGAGTTTGATTCTCAGTTTCCTTTAGAATCTGTATACTGATTTCCATAGTGCCTATACAAGTTTGCACCCCCACCAGCCTTGAATAATGTTCCTCTTTCCTTGGGGAAATCAGAATGAATGGGGTAATATAAAATTTCAATGTAGTTTTTATTTACATTTTCCTGTTGACTAAATGAGTTAAAAATGATTTAAGCCTTTTTCAGACAATTCTGTTTTGTTTATTTTTGTTCTATACCCCAGTTTTAATTGGATTATTTGTTTTCCTTGTTCATTTTAAAAAGTTTTTTATGTATTCTAGACACTAATCTTCTATTGGATTTATAGCTGGTAAAATAGTTTCCAATTCTGTAACCTGCTACTATCTTAATGATATTGTCCCTTGTCATGCAGAAGCTTTTCCATTTCATGAGGTCTCCTCTTAGTACATTTTGATCATAGTGTCTGTGCTAATGATGTTCTATTCAGAAAGTCTTACTTCATGTCAATGAGTTCAAGTCTGTTTCCCACTTTTTTCTAACAGTTCATCATATCTGGCCTATGTTGAGATTTTTGATCCATTTAATGTTGAGTTTTTAGCATGATGATAAGTATGCAACTATTTGCATTGTTCTACATGCAGACATCCACTTTGATCAGCACCACTTGTGCATAGATGCTGTCTTTTCTCTAGTGTGTCCTTTTTGTTTCTTTGTCAAAAATCAGGTGTTCATAGGAGTATGAAATTATATATGGATCTTGAATTCCGTTCAATTGATCAATGTGGCTTTTTATTATTGTAGCTTTGTAATATACCTTGAAATGTGGGATATGCTTCCAGCACTTCTTTGACTCTTCAGTATTGTTTTATATCTCCAGGATGGTTTTGGGTTTCCACATGAGATTGAAAATTGTTTTTTTTCTCATTTATGCAAAGAATTATGTTGGAATCTTTACATTGAATCAGCAGATTGCTTTTGGCAGGATAGCCATTTAATTCTACTAGTCGATGAGCATGGGAGATATTTCTATTTTCTGAAATATTCCTTCTTCAGTTTCTTTGTCCAATATCTTAAAGTTATTATCATATAAGTCCCTGACTTATAATTTTTGTTAATTTTGTATTCTGCTACTTTGCTGAAAGTGTTTAACAAATGTGGACATTTTGCTGGCCTTTTATATAGTAATGCATCACCTGTACTTAAATATACTTTTACAACTTCCTTTCCTGTATTGGTCTTTCTTAGTAGTCAAGAAGCATATTGAATAGGTGTGGTGAAAGGAGACATCCTTGATTTGTTCTTGATTTAAATGGAAATGTTTTGAGTTTCTCTCCATTTAGGATGATGCTGACTGTGAGCTTACTATAAATTGCCTTTGTTATGTTAAGAAGTATCCCTTGCTTTCCTAGTCTCTGCTGGACTTAAGCCAGACACATTGAAACTATTAGAAAAGAAACTGGGAAAGACCCTTGAGGACATGGGCACAGGGAATATTTACTGAATAGAACAGCAATATCTTATGCTCTAAGATCAAGAATTGACAAATGGGACTTCATAAAATCAGAAAGATTCTATAAGACAAAAGGCACTGTCAAAAGGACAAAGTATTAACCAACAAATTGGGAAAAGATCTTTAACAACCCTACATCTGACAGAGGGTTGTATCCAATATATACAAAGAACTCAAGTAGTTAGACTCCAGAGAGCCAAATAACCATATTAAAAAATGGGGTACAGAGCTAAACAAAGAATTTTCACCTGAGGAATATTGAATGGCTGAGAAGCACTTAAAGAAATGTCCAACATCCTTAGTCACCAGTGAAATGCAAATCAAAACAACCCTGAGATTTCACCTCACACCAGTCAGAATGGCTAAGATCAAAACCTCAGGAGGAAACAGATGCTGATGTTTCTATTCTTAGAATGGAGATGTGGAGAAAGAAGAGCACTCCTCCACTGCTGGTGGGGTTGCAAGCTGGTACAACTACTCTGGAAATCAGTCTAGTGGTTCCTCAGAAAACTGGGCAGGATACTACCGGAGTACCTCACTATACTGCTCCTGAGCATATACCAAGAGGATTCCCCAGCATGTAATGAGGACACATGCTTCTCTATGTTCATAGAAGCTCTATTTATAATAGCCAGATGCTGGAACGAAACCAGATGTCCCTCAAAGGAGGAATGGATTCAGAAAATGTGCTATATTTACACAAAGGAGTACTATTCAGCTATTAAAAACAATGAATTCATGAAAGTCTTAAACAAATTAATGGAACTGGAGAATGTGACCTAAGTGAGGTCACCCAATCCCAAAAGAACACACATGGTATGCACTCACTGCTAAGCAGATCTTAGCCCAGAAGCTCCGAAAGCCCAAGAAACAATTTACATATGAAATGATGCCCAAGAAGAAGAGGCCTCTGGTACTGGAAAGGCTCAAAGCAACAGTGTAGGGGAATAGCAGGATAGGGGAGTGGGAAGGGGGTGATTGGGTAACTGGATGGAAGAGGGCTTATGGGATTTTTGGGGAGGGGGGAATCCAGAAAAGGGGAAATCATTTAAAATGTAAATAAATAAATTGGTGGCTCTGAGAAAGGGAACTAAATGCTAACAGGAACAATAAGGTAGACAATGTGTGGAGCAGAGACTGAAGTAAAGGCCACCCAGAGACTGCCCTACCTGGGGATTCATCCTATAAACAGTCACCAAACCCTGACACTACTATGGATGACAAGAAGTGTATACCAAAAGAAGCATGCTATGGTTGTCTCCGGAGGGGCTCTGCCAGAGCCTTATACATACAGAGACAGATGCTAGCAACCAACTATTGGACTGGGCATGGGGTCCCCAATGGAGGAGCTGGAGGGTGGTCCAGAGGAGCTGAAGAGGTTAACAGCCCCATGGGAAGAACAATACTTTCAGCCATGCAGATGCTGACTCCCAGGGACTGAACCATCAACCAAGGGCCACACATGGTTCCAGTCAAAAATGTGGCAGAGGAAGGCCTTGTTGGGCATCAGTGGGAAGAGTGGTCCTTGGTCAGGTAAAGGCTTAATAGAGATCCCAACAAAGGGAAACCAAGAGGGGGAAGGGGGAGTGTGTTGGGTGGAGGGGCATATATGTGGAGGCAGGGGGTGGGAGGAGGGTTTGGGGGTCTTGGGGAGGGAATCGGGAAAGGCTTTACCATTGGCAATGTAAATGAAGATGATATTCAATAAAAAAGAATATATCAAATAAAAAAAGACCTAATTTATTTGACTTTTTTCTTTTGTGGCATAAAAAAATCATGCATGCAATTTTTCTCCCATTTTTTCTCATAAATATAATTTCATCATTGTATTTCAAATTTTTCCTGTTAGAGTTTACATAAAGTTTATTAGTTGCTTTTTTCACTGCTATGATAAAATAATTGACAAAAGCAACTTAAGAAAGGTTTTATTTTGATTCATAGTGCTACATTTTGCTTTGGAAATGTACTAATAGCCATGCCCTGAAAAATCTATCATGGGTGATTACAAATCTAGTCAATCTAGTTACTGAAGATTAACCATTACATAAGAAAACAATACAAAATCATTCTTTGTGTGCACATACAAATTTTTTGTTGCACCATGTGTTAAAATTTCTCTCCTTCCTTGCTTAGTGATCATGGTACATTTGTCTATATTCAATAACCCATGTATGTGTTGTTTTATTTTTGTAGTTTCACTTTTCATTGTTTTATATATCTTTTTCTGCTACCATCATGCTATTGGGACTAATGTAGTTTGGAGTAGGTTTTTCAATCAGGAAATGTGAATATGTCACTATTGAGTGACATATATGCTATTGGTTTTTACATGTCTTGCTTATTTTCTTCATCACAATATTCCCAAGTATTGTAGACTGTTGCCTCATGAGTATGGTCTAGTGGACATAGAATGAGGAAATTTTATTTTATATCCATAAAATTGATTGCTATGTCATATGGTAGCAAAATTCTTGTAAGTCCTTGTGTTATTTTTCAGAATGGCATAATTAGTATGTATTTCTAACAGTTTCCTTTCCTCTACATGCCTACTGCCATTAATTACCTATTTTAGTGTTGATAATAGCCATTTTAACATGTGTTAAATGATATCTCCTTCTGGATTTTCTTTATGGTTGTTGATTTTCATAATTATACCTACTTCATGAATAAATTTTAAATGTTAAATTATGAAGAGATTGGAGGAGATGAGGGAAATTATATCTACTATGGCTCCTCCTCTTCCTCTAATAAAGTTCAAAAATGCATCCAGGTATAGATTGTAATATTAACTCATAATGTAGGGACAGCATAATAGCATTTATTCTATGGACAATATATTTTAATTATTACGGGGTTTGTTGAGAATACAATTTAATTCAAAAATCTCTAACATGAAAAATGACCAATCCAAGTTGATACTGACAGACATTTTCCCATTATTTATTCACTTTATTGAAAATTGATTACTTTTTCACACAATATATCCTGATTATAGTTCCCAATAACTCTATTTCTCCTAGTTCTTTCCCACCATTTTTTCTTCAGATATATCCTCTGTCTTTTATTAGAAAAGAAGAGGATTCTAAGAGATAGCAATCAAACATGACAAAATAAAATATAAGATGAAGTAAAAACTATCATTGAAGCAACACAAAATGAGGCCCAAGAGTCACAGACACACTCATTCTCCCAGTTAGCAGACAAACAAAACTATCAAGTTCATATCTATAATATATGTTCAGAGGACCTGCTAAACACTCATGTAGGCCCAGTGCTCTCTGCTTCAGTCTCTGTGAGTTCATGTGATCCTAGTTTAGTTGATTCAGAGGACCTTTTCTCCATGTGTTCTCAATCCCTTCTGGCTCTTACAATCATCACAGGATTGCCTGAGCTCTGAGGTGAGGAGTCTCTCTCTCTCTCTCTCTCTCTCTCTCTCTCTCTCTCTCTCTCTCTCTCTGTGTGTGTGTGTGTGTGTGTGTGTGTGTGTGTCTGACTGTGGGTCTCTGCATCTGTTTCTATCTGCTACTGAAGGAAGTTTCTCTCTGATGATGACCTTATAGATCTATGACTATAGCAGAATATCATTTGCAGTCATTTTATTAATATTCTTTGTTTCTCTTTTGGTCACCTGTAGAGTACCTTCCTGCCCCAACGACTTAGAACATACATGTGAAGGCTTCATGTAAGCACCAGATGAACTTCTTCATGGTCAGTGGGTTATAGTGCCCTCTAGTCACTTTAGAAAGTGCAGCCCTTAGTCTTCTTTATTTTTATAGGATATTTTCTCTATTTACATTTCAAATGTTAATTCCCTTTCCAAGTTTCATGCCCTGACACTCCCTTCTGCCCTCCTCCTGCTTTTATGAGGGTGTTCCTCAACCTACCCACCGACTCCCATCTCCATGCCTTCACATTTCCCTACTCTGAGGCATCAAGCCTTTCCAGGAGCAAGGACCTCTTCTTCCATTGATGTCCTTCAAGGCCATCCTCTGCTAAATATGCATCTGAAGCCATGGGTCACTCCATGTGTACTCTTTGGTTGGTAGATAAGTCCCTGGGAGCTCTGTGGAGGGTTGTCTGGTTGGCTGAAATTGTTTTTCTTACTATGGAGTTGCAAAACCAAATGCTCCAAATGAAAGGGCACCAACATTCATAAAAGAAACATTAATAAAGCTCAAAGCACACATTACACCTCACACAATAATAGTGGGAGACTTCAACACCCTATACTCAGCAATGGGTAAATGATGGAAACACAAAATAAACAGATACACAGTGAAACTAACTGAAGGCATGAACCAAATAGACTTAACAGATATCTATGAAACATTTCAGCAAAAAACAAAAGAATATACCTTCTTCTCACCACCTCACAGTACCCTCTCCAAAACTGACCATATAATTAGTCACAAAACGGACCTCAACAGATATAAGTATATTGAAATCCCATGCATCCTATCAGATCACCATGGACTAAGGCAGGTCTTCAATAACAACAAAAACAGTAGAAAGCCCACATAAACATGGAAGCTGAACAATGTTCTACTCAATGATAACTTGGTTAAGGAATAAATAAAGAAATTAAAGATTATTTAGAACTTAAGAAAATGAAGGCATGGTCAGTCAGTTAAGAGAGACTCGCCTCCATCTTGGTTCTCAGACTCCAGAGAGATCAGACAGACTGAGGTATGCAAATATAACCTGAGGCCAACATCGCAGGGTCTAAGCCTGTTGGCCTGCACCCAGGCCCTGGGCTGTTTGTGGGGGAGGGGGGTGGGCATCGTTGTGTTGTTTGCCTGGCCCAGCTCACTCCTCCATTTTGCCTAAGGGAAGCAAGAGAGTTCTAGCAGGCAAAGTCGGCTAATAGGCATAGCCCGAGGCTAACATAGCGGGGGGGGGGGGGGGGGGGGGTCTAGGCCTCCACAGGCCTTGGACTGCCACCTGACAGAACCAATTAACACAGCCAAGGGGAACTTTGCTCGAACCTTGGCCTGCCAGGCTTTTGCCTAGACTCAGGGCCAGAGCAGCTAGGCTAGCCTTGTGTGCATCAACCTGGTTGGGAGTTCCGCTGCCCAGCAGAGTGATCAGCACACAGAAAAGGTCCCCTCGGCATACACCCTCAGCACTCCCTGAAGGAGCAAACAGGCACCATATGATTCACAGAAACAATCTGGGGCAAAGCACACTAGGGCTGCAAGGACACCCAAGAGGAGGACATCACATCAACAATCTGCAACAGGGGAAACCCAGCCATCCAGTGTTGCAGAAATAGGCCTAGAGCCACTCAGGGGGCTCAAACACCAGCCAGAGACAAGACCAACTAACTCCAGAAAACAAGATGGCAAAGGGCAAATGCAGGAACACTACTAACAGAAATCTAGGCAATATAGCAGTGTCTGAACCAAACTCTCCAACATCAGCAAGTCCTGGTTATGCCAACACAGCAGAGAAACAAGATTTGGATTTAAAATCACTGGTCATGATGTTGCTAGAAGAACACAAAAAGGACATAAATGAATCTCTTAAAGAAATACAGGGGAACATGAATAAGATAGAAACCTGTGTAATGGAAACACAAATATCACTTAAAGAAATGCAGGAGAATAAGGCTCAAGAGATAGAAGCCACTAAAGAAGAAATCCCCCCAAAAAACCAAAAAACAAAAAACAAACAAACAAACAACAACAACAAAAAAAACCTTAAAGAAATGCAGGAGAGCTTGAGTCAACAGGCAGAAGTCATGAAAGAGGAAACACAAAAATCTCTTAAAGAATTACAGGAAAACACAAACAAACAAATGATGGAACTGAGCAAAACCATCCTGGATCTAAAAACAGAAGTAGAAACAACTAAGAAATCACAAAGGGAGTCAACTTTGGAGATAGAAAACCTTGAGAAGAAATCAGGGGCCATAGATGCAAATATCAACAACAGAATACAAGAGATGGAAGAAAGAATCTCAGATGCCAAAGATAACCATAAAAACCATTGACTCAACTGTCAAAGAAAATGCAAAATGCAAAAAGCTTGTATCCCAGAGCATCCAGGAAATCCAGGACACAATGAGAAGACCAAACCTAAGGATTATAGGTATAGATGAGAGTGAAGATTTACAACTGAAAGGGCCAGCAAATATCTTCCACAAAATTATGGAAGAAAATTTTCCCAACTTAAAGAGAGAGAAGCCTATGAAATACAAGAAGCCTACATAACTCCAAACAGACTGGACCTGAGCAGAAATACCTCCAGTCAAATAATAATCAAAACACCAAATGCACTAAACACAGAAAGAATATTAAAGGCAGCAATAGAAAAAGGCCAAGTAACATATAAAGCAAAACCTATCAGAATCACACCAGACTTCTCACCAGAGACCATGAAAGCTAGAAGATCCTGGGCAGACCTCATGCAGACTCTAAGAGAACACAAATGTCAGTCAAGACTACTATACCCAGCAAAACTCTCATTCACCACAGATGGAGAAATCAAGATATTCCATGATAAAACCAAATTTACACAATATCTTTCCACAAACCCAGCTCTGCAATGAACAATTGGAGGAAAACACCAATACAAGGACGGAAACTACACCCTGGAAAAAGCAAGATAGTTACCTTCCTTCATCAAACCCAAAAGAAGATAACCACTCAAATATAAAAATAACATCAAAAACAGGAAAAATAATCACTATTCTGTAATATCTCTTAACATCAATGGACTCAATTCCCCAATAAAAAGATATAGACTAACAGACTAGATAAGTAAACAGGACCCTACATTTTGCTGCATACAGGAGACACACCTCAGTGTCAAAGACAAAAAACTACTTTAGAGTAAAAGGCTGGAAGACGATTTTACAAGCCAATGGTCTCAGGAAACAAGCCGGAGAAGCCATTCTAATATCAGATAAAATTGACTTTCAACCTAAAGTCATCAAAAGAGACACTGAGGGACACTTCTTGATGGTCAAAGGAAAAATCCACCAAGAAGAACTCTCAATTCTGAATATCTATGCGCCAAATGCAAGGGCACCCTCATTGGTAAAAGAAACTTTACTAAAGCTCAAAGTACACATTGCACCTAACACAATAATTGTGGGGGACTTCAACACTCCACTCTCCTCAATGGACCGATCAGGAAAACAGAAACTAAACAGGGACACAGTAAAACTAATTGAAGCTTTGGACCAATTGGATTTGACTAATATTTACAGAATATTTCACCCTAAAGCAAAAGAATATACCTTTTTCTCAGCACCTCATGGAACCTTCTCCAAAATCGACCATATAATTGGTCACAAGACAGACCTCAACAAATATAAGATGATTGAACTAATCCCATGCCTCCTATCAGATCATTATGGTGTAAGAGTGGTTTTCAATAGCAACAAAAACAACAGAAAGCCCACATACACATGAAGGCTGAATAATACTCTACTCGATGACACCTTGGCCAAAGAAGAAATAAAGAAAGAAATCAGAGACTTTTTAGAATTTAATGAAAATGAAGGCACAACATACCCAAATCTTTGGGACACAATGAAAGCAGTGCTAAGAGGAAAACTCATAGCCCTGAGTGCCTCCAAAAAGAAAATGGAGAGAGCATACACTAGCAGCTTAATGACACACCTGAAAGCCCTGGAACAAAAAGAAGCCAATTCCCCCAGGAGGAGTAGAAGACAGGAAATCATCAAACTCAGGGCTGAAATCAATCAAGTGGAAACAAAGAGAACCATACAAAGAATCAACGAATCCAGAAGCTGGTTCTTTGAGAAAATCAACAAGATAGATAAACTGTTAGCCAGAATGACCAAAGGGCACAGAGAAAGTATCCAAATTAACAAAATTAGAAATGAAGAGGGGGATATAACAACAGAAACTGAGAAAATCCAAAAAAAAAACATCAGATCCTACTACAAAAGCCTATATTCAACACAACTGGAGAATTGGGAGGAAGTGGACAATTTCCTTGACAGGTACCAAATGCCAAAATTATATCAGGACCAAATAGATCATCCAAACAGTCCCATATCCCCTAAAGAAATAGAAGGGGTCATAGAAAGTCTTCCAACCAAAAAAAGCACAGGACCAGATGGTTTCAGTGCAGAATTCTATCAGACCTTCAAAGAAGACTTAACAGCAATACTCTTCAAACTATTCCACAAAATAGAAATAGAAGGAACACTACCCAATTCCTTCTACGAAACCACAATTACGCTGATACCAAAACCACACAAAGATCCAACAAAGAAAAAGAACTTCAGTCAATTTTCCCTTATGAACTTCGATGCAAATATACTCAATAAAATTCTTGCCAACTGAATCCAAGAACACATCAAGATGATCATCCAACATGATCAAGTAGGCTTTATCCCAGGGATGCAGGTTTGGTTCAATATATGGAAATCCATCAATGCAATCCACAACATAAACAAACTCAAAGAAAAAACCCACATGGCCATTTCATTGGATGCTGAAAAAGCATTTGACAAATTTCAGCATTCTTTCATGCTTAAAGTCTTGGAAAGAACAGGAATTCAAGGCCCATACCTAAACATAGTAAAAGCAATATACAGCAAACCGGTAGCCAGCATCAAACTAAATGGAGAGAAAATTGAAGCAATCCCACTAAAATCAGGGACTAGACAGGGCTGCCCCCTTTCTCCTTATCTTTTCAATATTGTACTTGAGGTACTAGCTCGGGCAATTCGACAACATAAGGAGGTCAAAGGGATAAAAATTGGAAAGGAAGAAGTGAAACTATCATTATTTGCAGATGACATGATAGTCTACTTACGTGACCCAAAAAAACTCCACTAAAGAACTCCTACAGGTGATGAACAACTTCAGCAAAGTGGCAGATTATAAAATCAACTCAAGCAAATCAGTGGTCTTCCTATACTCAAAGGATAAGCAGGCTGAGAAAGAAATTAGGGAAATGACCCCCTTCACAATAGCCACAAACAGCATAAAGTATCTTGGGGTGACTCCTACCAAACATGTAAAAGATCTGTATGACAAGAACTTCAAGACTCTGAAGAAGGAAATGGAAGAAGACCTCAAAAAATGGGAAAACCTCCCATGCTCATGGATCAGCAGGATTAATATAGTTAAATTGGCCATTTTGCCAAAATAATATACAGTTTCAACGCAATACCCATCAAAATCCCAACTCAATTCTTCACAGAGTTAGAAAGAGCACTTCTCAAAATCATCTGGAATAACAAAAAACCCAGGATAGCTAAAACTATTCTCAACAACAAAAGAAATTCTGGGGGAATCAGTATCCCTGACCTCAAGCAATACTACAAAGCAATAGTGTTAAAAACTGCATGGTATTGGTACAGTGACAGGCAGGCGGATCAGTGGAACAGGATTGAAGAACCAGAAATGAACCCACACACCTATGGTCACTTGATCCTTGACAAAGAGGCTGAAAACATCCAATGGAAAAAAGATAGCCTTTTCAACAAATGGTGCTGGTAAAACTGGAGGTCAGCATGCAGAAAAATGGGAATTGATCTATCCTTGTCTCCTTGTACTAAGCTCAACTCCAAATGGATCAAGGACCTCCACATAAAGCCAGACACTCTGAAGCTAATAGAAAAGAAACTGGGGAAGACCCTTGAGGACATCAGTACAGGGGGAAATTTTCTGAACTGATCACCAGTAGCGTATGCTCTAAGATCAAGAATTGACAAATGGGACCTTATAAAATTACAAAGTTTCTGTAAGGCAAAGGACACCATCAAAAGGACAAATCGGCAACCAACAAATTGGGAAAAGATCTTCACCAACCCTATATCAGATATCTCCTTCTGCCCCTTCTACCCCTTCCTCCTCCCCTGTCTCTGTCCCTTAACTTCGTGGGTGGGAGACCTGTGCCACATCTGGCACAGAGAGGACATCACTTCCTGATGCTCTCTAGAGAACTGACAGGAGCAGGGTATTAGAGAACCTACAGAAGCAGGGCATTCAACCCTTGCCAAGTCTGCCACAGGGGATATCCCATCGCCTGATACTTCCTGGAGAATCAGCTGTTTGCAGGACATTGGACAGAAAGAGAATCCCAGGAATATAGAATCACAGGCCAGCAGGATAGAGAAGATAGTGTCAAGTCCAGCTAACACCAGAAATAACGAGATGGCCAAAGGCAAATGCAAGATCATTACCACTAGAAATCAAGGCAATATGGCACCATCAGAACCCAGCTCTCCCACAACAGCAAATCCTGTATACTCCATCACATCAGCAAAGCAAGAACCAGATTTGAAATCACATCTCATATCGCTGATGGAGGACTTCAAGAAGGACATAAATAACTCCCTTAAAGAAATACAAGAGAACATGGGTCAACAGGTAGAAGCACAAAAATCCCTTAAAGAAAGACAAGAGAATATGGATCAAAAGGTAGAAGTCCTTAAAGAGGAAACACAAAAATCTCTTAAAGAAATACGGAAGAATATGGGTCAACAGGTTGAAGCCCTTAAAGAGGCAATACAAAAATCCCATGGGGAATTACAGGAGAACTTGGGTCAACATGCAAAAACCCATAAAGAAGAATCACAAAAATCCCTAAAAGAAACACAGGAGAACATGGATGAACAGGGAGAAGCCCTTGAAGAGGTGACACAAAAATTCCTTAAATAATTTTAGGAAAAAACAAACAAGTGAAGGAACTGAACAAAACTATCCAGTATCTAAACATGGAAATGGAATCAATAAAGAAATCGCAAAGTGAGACATCTCTGAAAATAGAAAACCTTGGAAAGAATTCAGGAGTCATAGATGCAAGCATCAACAACAGAATACAAGAGATAGAAAAAAGAATCTCAGATGCTGAAGATTCCACAGAAATCATTGACTCATCAGTCAAAGAAAATGCAAAATGCAAAAAAGCTTGTAACCCAAAACATCTAAGTACTCCAGGACACAATGAGAAGACCAAACCTAAGGATTATAGGAATAGAAGCAAGCAAGGATTTACATCTTAAAGGTCCAATAAACATCTTCAACAGAATTATGAAGAAAACTTCCCTAACCTAAAGAAAGATGCCCATGAACATACAGGAAGCCTAAAGAACTCCAAAAAAATTGGACCAGAGCAGAAACTCCTCCCATCACATAATAATCAAAACACCAAATGCACTAAACAAAGAAAGAATATTGAAAGCAGTGAGAGAAAAATATCAAGTAAGATATAAAGGCAGACCTATCAGAATTACACCAGACTTCTCACCAGAGACTATGAAAGCCAGAAGATAATGGGCAGACCTCCTACAGACCCTAAGAGAACATAAATGTCAGCCCAGACTACTATACACAGCAAAACTTTCAATTACCATAGATGGTGAAAACAAGACATTCCATGACAAAAGCAAATTTGCACAGTATCTTTCCACAAATCCAGCTCTGCAAAGGGTAATGGGTGGAAAATACCAACACAAGACAGCGAACCACACTGTAGAAAAATCAATAAAGTAATCTTTCATCAAACCCAATAGAAGATAGCTACACAAACAGAATGTCAACTTTAACTAAGAAGATAACAGTAAGCAACAATCACTTTTCCTTAAATATCTCTTAATATCAATGGTCTCAATTCCCCTATGAAACGACATAGACTAATGGACTGGATACGTAAACAGGACCCAATGTTTTGCTGCATACAAGAAACCCACCTCAGAGACAAAGACAGGCACTATTTAAGAGTCAAAGGATGGAAAACAATTTTCCAAGCAAATGGTCCCAAGAAACAAGCTGGAATGGCCATTCTTATGTCAGATAAAATTGACGTTCAACCAAAAGTTGTCAAAAGAGATAAGGAGGGACAGTTCATAATTGTCAAAGGAAAAGTCTACCAAGATGAACTCTTAATTCTGAACATCTGTGCTCCAAACACAAGGGCACCCACATTCATAAAAGAAACTTTACTAAAGCTCAAAGCACACATTGCACCCCACACAATAATAATGGGAGACTTCAACACCCCACTATCAAAATGGACAAATCATGGAACCAGAAACTAAACAGAGATACAGTGCAACTAACTGAAGTTATGGACCAACTGGATCTAACAGATATTTATAGAACATTCCACCCTAAAGCAAGAGAATATACTTTCTTCTCAGCACCTCATGTTACCTTCTCCCAAATTGACCATATAATTGGTCTCAAAACAGGCCTCAACTGATATATAAATATTGAAATTATTCCATGTATCTTATCAGATCACCACGGCCTAAGGCGAGTCTTAAACTCAAACAAAATCAATGGAAAACACACATACACATGGACTTTGAACAAAGCTCTTCTCAATGATAGCTTGGTTAAGGAAGAAATAAAGAAAGAAATTAACGACTTTTTAGAATTCAATGAAAATGAAGACACATCATATCAAAATTTATGGGACACAATGAAAGCAGTGCTAAGAGGAAAACTCATAGCTCTGTGTGCCTCCAAAGAGAATGGAAAGAGCTTACACGAACAGCTTGACAGTGCACTTGAAGGCTCTAGAACAAAAGGAAGCAAATACCCCCAAGAGGAGTAGACGGCAGGAAATAATCAAAGTTAGAGCCGAAATCAACGAAGCAGAAACAAAAAGAGCTATACAACGAATCAACAAAACAAGGAGCTTGTTCTTTGAAAAACTCAACAAGATATATAAACCCTTAGCCAGACTAACCAGGGGACACAGAGACAGAATCCAAATTAATAAAATCAGAAATGAAAAGGGAGACATAACAACAGAAACTGTGGAAATTCAAAAAAATTATTAGATCCTACAACAAGAGTTTATACTCAACAAAGTTTGAAAACCTGAGTGAAATGGACAACTTTCTAGATACATACCAGGTGCCAATGTTAAAACAGGATCAGATAAACGATCTAAATAGTCCCATAAGCCATGAGGAAATAGAAGCAGTCATTAATAGTCTCCCTTCAAAACATGCCCAGGACCAGGTGGGTTTAGCGGGGAATTCTGTCAGATGTTCAAAGAAGAGTTAATACCGATACTCTTCAAACTTTTCCATGAAACAGAAACTCAAGGAACACTACCCAGCTCATTCTATGAAGCCACAATCACGCTTATACCTAAACCAAACAAAGACCAAACAAGGAAGGAGAACTTCAGACCAATGTCCCTTATGAACATTGATGCAAAAATACTGAACAAAATCCTGGCCAAATGAATCCAAGAATGCATCAGAACTATAACTCACCATGATCTGGGAGGCTTCATTCCAGGGATGCAGGGATGGTTCAACATATGGAAATGTGTCAATATAATTCACTACATAAACAAACTAAAGGAAAAAAACCACATGAAAAATTTCATTAGATTCTGAAAAGGCTTTTGACAAAATTCAGCATATCTTCATGATAAAAGTCTTGGAGAGATCAGGAATCCAAGGCCCATACCTAAACATAGTGAAAGCAATATACTGCAAACCAGTAGCCAACATCAAACTAAATGGAGAGAAACTTGAGGCAATCCCACTAAAATCGGGGACCAGACAAGGCTGCCCGCTCTCTCCCTATCTATTCAATATAGTACTTGAAGTCCTAGTCAGAGCAATCAGGCAGCAAAAAGAGGTCAAAGGAATACAAATTGGAAAGGAAGAAGTCAAACTATCACTATTTGCAGATGATATGATAGTATACTTAAGTGACCCCAAGACTTCCACTAAAGAACTCCTAAAGCTGATAAACAACTTCAGCAAAGTCACTGGATATAAAATTAACTCAAGCAAATCAGTAGCCTTCCTCTACTCAAAGGATAAACAAGATGAGAAAGAAATTTGTGAAATGACACCCTTCACAATAGTCCCAAATAATATTTCATACCTAGGTGTGACCCTGACAAAGCAAGTGAAGATATATTATAAGAACTTCAAGCCTCTGAAGAAAGAAATCAAAGAAAGTCTCAGAAGATGGAAAGATCTCCCATGTTCGTGGATTGGCAGGATCAATATAGTAAAAATGGCCATCTTGCCAAAAGCAATCTACTGATTCAATGCAATCCTCATCAAAATTCTAAATCAATTCTTCATAGATCTAGAAAGAGCAATTCTCAAATCCATCTGGAATAACAAAAAACCCAGGATAGCAAAAACTATTCTCCACAACAAAAGATATTCTGGGGGAATCACTTTTCCTGACCTCAAGCTCTACTACAGAGAGATAGTGATAAAAACTATTTGGTATTGGTATGCAGACAGGCAGGAAGATCAATGGAATAGAAATGAAGACCCAGAAAAAAAAAACCCTCACATGTATGATCACTTGATATTTGACAAAGGAGCTAAAAAAACATCCAGTGGAAAAAAAGACAGCATTTTTAACAAATGGTGCTGGATCAACTGGAGGTCTGCATGCAGAAAAATGCAAATCGACCCATTCTTATCTCCTTGAACAAAGCCCAAGTCCAAGTGGACCAAAGATCTACACACAAAATCGGACACACTGAAGCTTATAGTGGAGAAAGTGGGGACAAACCTTGAACACATGGGCACAGGGGAAAAGTTTCTGAACAGAACACCAATGGCTTATGCTCTAAGAACAAGAATCGACAAATGGGACCTCATAAAACTGCAAAGCTTCTGTAAGGCAAAGGACATAGTCAATAGGACAAATCGACAACCAACAAATTGGGAAAAGATCTTTTCTAACCCTACATCCAATAAAGGGCTAATATCCAACGTATAAAGAGAACTCAAGAAGTTAGTCTCCAAAGAATTAAATAACCCTATTAAAAATAGGGTAGAGCTAAACAGGGAATACGCAACTGAGGAAACTCAAATGGCTCTAAAGCACCTAAAGAAATGTTCAGCATCCTTGGTTATCAGCGAAATGCAAATCAAAACAACACTAAGATTCCACCTTACGCCAGTCAGAATGGCTAAGATGAAAAACTCAGTGGACAGCAGATGCTGGAGAGGTTGTGGGGAAAGAGGAACACTTCTGTATTCTTGGTGGGATTGCAAGCTGGTAAAACCACTCTGGAAATCAGTTTGGCGATTCCTCAGAAAATTAGACATAGTACTACCTGTGGACCCAGCTATACCACTCCCGGGCATATACCCAGAAAGTGCTTCTACATATATTAAGGACACATGCTCCACTATGTTCATAGCTGCCTTATTTATAATAGCCAGAAGCTGGAAAGAACCCAGATGTCCCTCAACAGAGGAACGGATACAGAAACTGTGGTATATATACACAATGGAGTACTATTCAGCTATTAAAAACAATGAATTCATGAAATTCTTAGGCAAATGGATGGAACTAGACAGTGCCATCCTGAGCAAGGTAACCCAGTCATAAAAGAACTCACATAGTATGCAGTCACTAATAAGTGGATGCTAGTTCAAAATAAACAATTTACAATTCACCCAGCACAGGAAGCTCAAGAAGAAGGGGGACTTAAGTGAGGGTGCTATGATTCCTCTAAGAAAGGGAACAAAATGCTCACAGGAGCAACAAGGGAGGCAATGTGTGGAGCAGAGTCTGAAGTAAAGGCCACCCAGCGAGTGCCCTACCTGGGGATTCGTCCTATAAATAGTCAGCAAATCCCGACACTACAACAAGAAGCATGTACCAAAAGGAGCATGCCATGGCTGTCTCCAGAGGGGCCCTGCCAGAGCCTTACAAATTCAAAGGCAGAAACTAGCAACCAACTATTGGACTGAGCTTGGGGTCCCCAACGGAGGATCCAGAGGGTGGTCCAGAGGATTTGAAAGAGTATATAGCTCCATGGGAAGAACAATGACTTTGGACACCCAGACACCCCAAGATTGAATCATCTATCAAGGGGTATACATGATTCCAGCCAAAAAATTTGGCAGAGGAATGCCTTTTTGGGCATCAGTGGGAAGAGTGGTCTTTGGTTAGGTAAAGGCTCAATAGAGGCCACAACAAAGGGAAACAGATGGGGGTGGGAAGTTGGGGGGCGAGGTGGGACTGTGTTGGGTAGAGGGGCACATACATGGAGGCAGGGGGTCAGAGGACGAGTAGGGAATCATTAGGGAGGGAGGTTTTTGGGAGGGGGGAAATTGGCAATGTAAATGAAGAAGATAGTCAATAAAAAAAAAAAAAGAATTCAAGAACACATCAAAATGACCATTCACCGTGATCAAGTAGGCTTCATCCCAGGGATGCAGAGATGGTTCAATATATGGAAATCCATCAATGTAATCCACTACATAAAAAAACTCAAAGAAAAAAAAACACATGGTCATTTCATTAGATGCTGAATAAGAATTTGACAAAATTCAGCATCCTTTCATGCTAAAGGTCTTGGAAAGAACAGGAATTCAAGGCCCATACTTAAACATAGTAAAAGTAATATACAGCAAACCAGTAGCCAACATCAAACTAAATGGAGAGAAACTTGGAGCAATCTCACTAAAATCAAAGACTAGGTAAGGCTGCCCACTCTCTCCATATCTATTCAATGTAGTACTTGAAGTTCTAGCTAGACTAATTATACATCAAAAGGAGGTCAAAGGGCTTCAAATTGGAAAGGAACACATAAAAATATTACTATTTGCAGATGATACGATCCTATTTTTAAGTGACCCCCCAAAAGTTCTAAACCTGATAAACAACTTCAGCAAAGTGGTTGGATAAAATGAACTCAAACAGATCAGTAGCCTTCCACTCCTCAAAGGATAAACAGGATGAGAAAAAATTGGGGAAAAGACACCGTTCACAATAGCCACAAATAATATAAAGTACCTTGGTGTGACTCTAACCAAGCAAGTGAGTAGCCCCTAGTCTTATCTAGCAGCCTGGGCTCTTTGGGGATTTCTGTAGCGATCTCTTGGCCATATACTAAATTGAATATAACCCTTTCTCAACATTCGAAGCCTTGTCTAGCAAAAAGAGATGATCATTTGAGAGCTTGTACCCTCCATTATTAGAAGTTGTTCTTAGGATCAACTTCATACATTCAGAAAGTTTCTATTGCTCTAGGTTTCCACATGCCCCTGTTTCATCCATTTGCCTGTAAATTTCATTATATAGATATGTGTATATTATGTGTACCCATAATATATATGTATGTTTATATTCAGATTAGGAATACTCAGTACTACATTTTCTTTTTCCATTTTTTGGGGGGGTTGAAGAAATGATTTTTAATTTTTTTCTAGTTTTTCTATTTTTTTTTAATTTTCTAAATTCTTTGTTTACATTCCAAATGCTTTCCCCTTTCCCAGTTCCCCCATCCACATATGTACCATAAGCCCTCTTCTCTCTACACATTCTCCAATCACCTTCCTCCTTTTTCTCTGGCCTGGTACAACCCTACAATGCTGGATCAAGCCTTTCCAGAATCAGGACCCTCTCCTTACTTCTTCATGGGAGTCATTTGTTATGCTAATTGTGCCTTGGGTATTCAGGTCTTCTGGGATAATTAATATCCACTTATCAGAGATTGCATTCCATGTGTATTCTTTTGTGATTGGGTTACCACACTTAGGATGATATTTTACAGATCCAACCATTTGCCTAATAATTTTGTGAATTCATTGTTTCTAATTGCTGAGTAGTATTCCATTGTGTAAATATACCACATTTTCTGTATCCATTCCTCCATTGAGGAACATCTGGGTTCTTTCCAGCTTCTGGCTATTATAAATAGGGCTGCTATGAACATAGTGGAGTATGTGACCTTATTGCATGCTGGGAATCCTCTGGGTATATGCCCAGGAGTGGTATAGCAGGGTCTTCAGGAAGTATCATGCCCAGTTTTCTGAGGAACTGCCAGACTGATTTCCAGAGTAGTTTACCATCTTGCAATTCCACCAGCAGTGAAGGAGTGTTCCTCTTTCTCCACATCCTCGCCAACACCTGCTGTCTTCTGAGTTTTTAACCTTAGCCATTCTGACTGGTGTGAGGTGAAATCTCAAGGTTGTTTTGATTTGCATTTCCTTAATCACTAATGATGTTGAGCATTTCTTAAGGTGCTTCTCGGCCATCCGAATTTCTTCAGGTGAAAATTCTTTGTTTAGATCTGTACCCCATTTTTAATAGGGTTATTTGGTTCCCTGGGGTCTAACTTCTTGAGTTCTTTGTATTTATTGGATATTAGCCCTCTGTCAGATGTAGGGTTGGTGAAAATCTTTTCCCAATTTGTTGGTTGCCGACTTGTCCTTTTGATGGTGTACTTTGCCTTACAGAAACTTTGTAATTTTATGAGGTCCCATGGTGTTCTGTTCAGGAACTTTTCCCCTGTGCCCATGTCCTCAAGGGTTTTCTCCAGTTTTTTTTTTTTGTTTGTTTGTTTTTGTTTTTGTTTTCTATTAGTCTCAGGGTATGTGGTTTTAGGTGGAGGTCCTTGATCCACTTGGAGTTGAGCTTAGTACAAGGGGATAAGAATGGATCAATTCACATTCTTCTGCATGTTGACCTCCAGTTGAACCAACAACATTTGTAGAAAAGGCTTGTTTTCCACTGGATATTTTTAGCTCCTTCGTCGAAGATCAAGTGAGACCATAGGTGTGTGGATTCATTTCTGGGTCTTCAATTCTATTCCCTTGGTCCACTTGCCTGTCACTGTGCCAATACCATGCAGTTCTTAACACTATGGCTATGTAGTATTGCTTGAAGTCTGGGATACTGATTCCCCCAGAAGTTCTTTTATTGTTGAGAATAGTTTTAGCTCTTCTGGCTTTTTTGTTATTCCAGATTAATTTGAGAATTGCTTTTTCTAACTCTATGAAGAACTGAGTTGGGATTTTGATGCGATTGCATTGAATCTGTAGATTGCTTTTGGCAAGATGGCCATTTTAAGTATATTAATCTTGCCAATCCACGAGCATGGCAGATTTTTCCATTTTCTGAGGTCTTCTTCGATTTCCTTCTTCAAAGTCCTGAAGTTCTTCTCATACAGATCTTTCACTTGTTTGTTTAGAGTCACACCAAGATACTTTATATTGTTCGTGGCTATTGTGAAGGGTGTAATTTCCCTAATTTCTTTTTCAGTCTGCTTATCCTTTGAGTATAGGAAGGCCACTGATTTGCTTGAGTTGATTTTATTACTAGCCACTTTGCTGAAGTTGTTTATCAGCTGTAGGAGTTCTCTGGTGGAGTTTTCTGGGTCACTTAAGTATGCTATCATATCATCTGCAAATAGTGATAATTTGACCTTTTCCTTTCCAGTTTGTATCCCTTTGACCTCCTTATGTTTTCTAATAGCTCTAGCTAGAACTTCAAATACTATATTGAAAAGATATGGATTGAGAAGGCAGCCTTGTCTAGTCCCTGATTTTAGTGGGATTGCTTCAAGTTTCTCTCCATTTAGTTTGATACTGGCTACCAGTTTGCTGTATATTGCTTTGACTATGTTTAGGTTCTGGGCCTTGAATTCCTGTTCTTTCCAAGACTTTTAGCATGAAAGGATGCTGAATTTTGTCAAATTCTTATTCAGCATCTAATGAAATGACCATGTGTTGTTGTTGTTTTTTTTTTTTTTTCGTTGAGTTTGTTTTTGTAGCGGATTGCACTGATGGATTTCCTTATATTGAACCATCCCTGCATCCCTGGGATGAAGCCTACTTGATCATGGTGGATGATCATTTAAGTGTTCTTAGATTCAGGTGGCAAGAATTTTATTGAGTATTTTTGTATCGATATTCATAAGGTACATTGGCCTGAAGTTCTGTTTGTTTGTTGGTTCTTTGTGTGGTTTTGGCATCAGCATAATTGTGGTTTCGTAGAACGAGTTGGGTAGTGTTCCTTCTGTTTCTATTTTGTGGAATAGTTTGAAGAATATTTGTGTTAGTTCTTCTTTGAAGTCTGATAGAATTCTTCACTGAAGCCATCTGGTTCCATGCTTTTTTTGGTTGGGAGACTTTCTATGACCCTTTTTATTTCATTAGGGGTTATGGTACTGTTTTGATGATCTATTTGATCCTGATTTAAATTTGGTGTTTAATATATGCCTAGGCTTTCAGGTGTGTCATTATGCTGCTAGTGTATGCTTTCTCCATTTTCTTTTTGGAGGCTCTCAGGGTTATGAGTTTTCCTCTTAGCACTGCTTTCATTGTGTCCCATAGATTTGGGTATGTTGTGTCTTCACTTTCATTAAATTTAAAAAAGTCTTTGATTTCTTTCTTTATTTCTTCCTTGACCAAGGTATCATTGAGTCGAGTATTGTTCAGTTTACATGTGTATGTGGGCTTTCTGTTGTTTTTGTTGGTATTGAAGACCAATTTTACTGCATAGTGATTTGACAGGAGGCATGGAATTAGTTTGATGTTCTTATATTTGTTGAGGTCTGTCTTGTGACCAATTATATGGTCGATTTTGGAGAAGGTACCATGATGTGCAGAGAAAAAGGTATATTCTTTTGCTTTAGGATGAAATGTTATATATATATATATATATATATATATATATATATATATATATATATATATATATATATACATATATATATGTATGTATGTATATGTATATATATATATATATGTATATATGTATATAAAATCTAATTGGTCCAAAGCTTCAATTAGTTTCATTGTGTCCCTGTTTAGTTTCTGTTTTCCTGGTCAATCCATTGAGGAGAGTGGAGTGTTGAAGTCCCCCACAATTATTGTGTTAGGTGCAATGTGTGCTTTGAGCTTTAGTAAAGTTTCTTTTATGAATGAGGGTACTCATTACATTTGGAGCCCATTACATTGGTGCCCATTACATTCAGGATTGAGAGTTCTTCTTGGTGGATTTTTCCTTTGACCAGCAAGAAGTGTCCCTCAGTGCCTCTTTTGATGACTTTAGTTTGAAAGTCCATTTTATCTGATATTAGAGTGGCCACTCTGGCTTGTTTCCTGAGCCCATTTCCTTGTAAAATTGTCTTCCAACCTTTTGCTCTAAGGTAATGTTTGACTTTGACACCGAGGTGTGTTTCCTGTTTTAGCAAAATGTAGGGTCCTGTTTACATATCCAGTCTGTTAGTCTATGTCTTTTTATTGGGGCATTGAGCCCATTGATGTTAAGAGATATTAGGGAATAGTGATTATTACTTCCTGTCATTTTTTGTTATTTTTTATATTTGATTGGTTATCTTCTTTTGGGTTTGATGAAAGAAGGTTACTATTTTGCTTTCTCCAGGGTGTAGTTTCCCTCCTTGTATTGGTATTTTCCTCCTATTATCCTCTGTAGGGCTGGGCTTGTGGAAAGATATTGGGAAAACTTGGTTTTGTCATAGAATATCTTGGTTTCTCCATTAATGGTGATTGAGAGTTTTGCTGGGTATAGTAGTTTTGGCTGGCATTTGTGTTCTCTTAGAGTCTGCATTAGATCTGCCCAGGATCTTCTAACTTTCATAGTCTCTGGTGAGAAGTCTGGTGTGATTCTGATAGGCCTTTTTCTCTTGCTGCCTTTAATATTCTTTCTTTGTTTAGTACATTTGGTGTTTTGATTATTATGTAATGGGAGGTATTTCTGTTCTGGTCCAGTCTGTTTGTAGTTCTGTAGGATTCTTGTATATTCATGGGCATCTCTCTCTTTAGGTTAGGGAAGTTTTCTTCCATAATTTTGTTGAAGATATTTCCTGGCCCTTTAAGTTGTAAATCTTCACTCTCATCTATGCCTATAATCCTTTGGTTTGGCCTTCTCATTGTGTCCTGGATTTCCTGGATGTTTTGGGTTACAAGCGTTTTACATTTTCCATTTTCTTTAACTGTTGAGTCTATGTTTTCTATGGTATCTCCTGCCATGGTGGCCCAGTATAGCCTGTAAAATGATATTTTACAGGCAGTGGTGAGAAAATGTCTCCTGGGAAGTATGGAACTCCCTCTTACATTCAACAGCTGAAAATTTCAATTGGCAATTCTGATGGCCAGGACATTATAACCAAGCAGATAAAGATATATACAAATCCGTCTTGTAGCCAAAAAAATCTGCTTTGCTTTGCTCCAACCATTTATGTTATTATGGTAGAAAAGGCATTCTAGAAATTCCAGTCACGAGTTCTTTTTTTTTTTCTTTCTGGTTTTCTAGTCACTGCCTTTCAGGGCAGGTTTATTCCAAACATTGGGCCCAGACTAAGGATATTTACATCTGAAAAATCTTACAAGGTACCTGCCATACAAATGAATTTTGGGTAAGGAAGAAAGAATTTACACCTGAGTTGGTTCCATAGCTACCTTTGTAGGTACCCGAGGCCCGCAAAGCTGGCAATGTATAGGTCTGTTGCCAAGGCAACAGCTGCCATTTACCCAGAATTCCATAGCCTACCTTTACCTGTAATTAC
This sequence comes from Apodemus sylvaticus, assembly GCF_947179515.1. Lineage (NCBI taxonomy): Eukaryota > Metazoa > Chordata > Mammalia > Rodentia > Muridae > Apodemus > Apodemus sylvaticus. Next base: position 68,156,721 of record NC_067495.1, on the reverse strand, counting down.
ATCACCACTGGTATATAACAGGGCAGCGCTCTTTCCTCTCCCCTTTTCCCCTTCCCTCTTTCTCTTCTTCCTTCCCGCCCACTACCCTTTCCCTATCTTAAATAAAGTCCCATGTGGAATTATTTGGCCTAGCGTGTCTCATTGCAGCTCACGGCTCCACTGCATCCCCACGCGCGGGTGAGCTCAGCAAGCAGATGCAGTGAGCAGACAGGACTTTTGAGCGCAGAAACCAACAACCTTCCCCCACAAGTTAATCCAGTTCTACCTCTAACTCTTGATTTTGCTTGTTATGAAGATAGATTGTCTCTGCTCAGGCAGTCCTGCATAGCAAGGGAAGTTTATGAGGAACTGCCTTTTGTTGCAGGCCTCACCCAGGTAGGCCTTGAGCAAGGCAACCTTCTTAGCTTATTCATGTATGATTCAGGATACAGTTCATATTTAATACTCACAAAGACTCAATTTTTACTCAGAGAAGCAATAGATAATTTTTACTCAGAGAGGCAGTAGATTTTTTTCTACTCAGAGGAGGAACGCGTTAGTTAGTTCATTTCAGCCTGGGCTTAAGGGATAACGGCCGGTTAATTTACCAGGTTGGCCCAAAAAGCTGTAGCCAGTTAGTTTTTACTAGGCTGGAGGCTAGAGGCTGCTACTGGAGCTAATCACTGGATCTGATCACCTGAGGCTTGTGATGGCCCCGGGCATGACACAGAGAAGAATGCAACCAGCAGACTAGGCAGAAGTACTCTTGAAAGACAGTGCAAGCCAGGCAGCTTCCCAAGCTCTACAATGCCACCATTTTCACCAGGAGGCTAGGCACGAGAATCATCCTTCTTCAGCTCCCGGGCCAGCACGACATCTAGACCAAGATGAAGAAGCAGTTTAGCCACATGCACCCTGGACTTTGGGTAAACACCCTGTATTGCCCAAGAAAGCCTAGCTAGCCTTTGACAGATGTATGTGATGCTTAATTTGAGATGTTAACTTGACTGGACTTTGAGAGATACCCCAAAAATACATTCAAATTTCAAACCGCCTCTGTGGTCATGTTAGTTTGTCATTTTCCGCTGGACCTGTATCTTCCTGGATCAAAGAATCCTGGTTTTCCTGCAGAAGACTTCAGTTGGTAACAATCTTCAGCATCTGAGATTCTTTCTTCCATCTCTTGTATTCTGTTGTTGATATTTGCATCTATGGCCCCTGATTTCTTCCTAAGGTTTTCTACCTCCAGTGTTGTCTGTTTGCGATTTCCTAGTTGTTTCTACTTCTGTTTTTAGATCCTGGATGGTTTTGCTCAGTTCCTTCACTTGCTTGTTTGTGTTTTCCTGTAATTCTTTAAGAGATTTTTGTGTTTCCTCTTTTATGACCTGTGCCTGTTGACCCAAGTTCTCCTGTATTTCTTTAAGTCATTTTTGCATTTCTTCCTTATTGGCTTTTATCTTATGACTCATATTCTCCTGAATTTCATTAAATGATTTTTGTGTTTCCCTTGTAAGGGCTTCTAACTTTTGATTAATTTTCTCCTGTATTTCTTTAGGAGATTTATTTATGTCCTTCTTGTGTTCCTCTAACAGCATCATGACCAGTGATTTTAAATCCAAATCTTGTTTTTCTGGTGTGTTGGGGTATCCTGGACTTGCTGTTGTTGGAGAATTGGGTTCAGATGCTGCCATATTGTTGTGATTTCTGTTGGTAAGATTCCTACATTTGCCTTTTGCCATCTGGTTAACTCCTTTGTTAGTTTTTCCTATTGTCACTGGCTGGTGCTTGAACCTCCTGTGTGCCTGTAAGGCTATTTCTACCACTTGATGACTGGGTTTCCCCTGGCACAGATTGCTGATGGCACAGATTGCTCCTCTTGATTGCCATTAGAGCCCTGGTATGTCCTTCCCCAAGCAATATTATACTTGGTTTGTCTCTGTGGATTGAACCTGGTGCTGCCCATCTGCTCTGTCAGGGAGTGGAGATGGCAGTAGAAATCCCACAGGGCACAGGACTCACGTGTGGCTGGTACACAGACGAACCGCTGCTCTGCCCGGGTCCTGGGCATAAGCAGCAGCCAACAGCTCAGCGGTCTGCATCTCCAGAGGTCCTAGACTTGGGATATTTCAGTGCCTGGGGTTGTCTGACTATGGGCCAAAATGGCAGCTGCTGACTTCTCCGCTGGACACAGGACTGCGCCTGGCTTTGACACAGACGAGTTGCCACTCTGCCCAGGTTCTGGGCACAAGTGGCAGCCTGCAGCTCGGTGTTCTGCATCCCCAGAGGTCTTAGACTCGGGATATCTCAGTAGCCTGTCCTGTCTACTGGTAGCTAGGATGGTGGTGGCTGACTTCTCCGCAGGGCACAGGACCCGTGCCTCAACAGTAAGCACTCTTAACTGCTGACTTGTCTTTCAGTGTCTCCACTGTATGAGACTGCTGCATGGTCGTGGCCGGCCTCGCTCAGCTCCAGGCCTGGGCTCCAGGCACCCGCTCTGGGCAGGCGATAACTCTTTCCATTCTTTGATTGAGGCTTTTCTAGGTTGTTTCCAGTTTCTGGCTATTATGAATAAAGTCACAAGAAACACAGTTGTGCAAATGTCCTTGTAGTACGGTGGAACATCCTTGGGTGGGTATGTGCCCAGGAGTAGTACAGCTGGGTTTTGAGGTAGATCGATTCCCACTTTTCTGACTAACTGCCATATTGGTTTTCACAGTGGCTGTATGAATTCACACTCCCTCTGGCAGTGGAGCCCTGGTTTCCATGTACCACAGCTTTGCCAGAATGAGCTGTGTTATTGAATTTATCATTCTGACAGGTGTGAAGAGGAAACCTCAAAGAAGTTTTGATAAGTATTTCCCTGATGGCTACTGATTTTGAACTTTTCTTAAAGTGTTTCTCAGATGTTTAAGATTTCTTTATTGAGAATTCTCTGCTTAGATGTTTCCTATTTTTTAATTGGATTATTTGGGGGTTTTTTGTAACAGTTTCTTGAGTTCTTTATATATTTTGGATATGAGCACTCTGTCATATGTGGAGTTGGTAAAAATATTTTCCATTTTGTAGGGTGTTCTTTTGACCTATAGACTGTGCCCTTTGCCTTACACAAGCTTTTCCATTTTATGAAGTTCCATTTATTAATTGTTGCTGTTAGTATATGTATTATCACTCTTCTGTTCAGAAAGTCTTTTCCTGTGCCTATGCATTCTAGGCTTTTGTCCATTTTCTATTAAATTTAGTGTGTCTAGTTTTATGTTGAAGTCTTTGTTCCACTTGGACTTGTGCAGGGTGATAGGCGTGGATCTATTTGCCTTCTTCTACTTGAAGACATCCTGAAAAGATTTACTGCAGTCAACATTGGAAAAGGCTTACTTTATCTTTTGAGTTGCTTAAAAATCTGACAAGAATCTGCTTCTTTAATTTCTTCATAATATTGTAATCCACCTTAATAATTGCTACTGTAAAGTGTAATTTCAATCTTGGGATTAGAGGCTCATCACAATTGAGTCCAGTTTCAAAGTCTGCAACAAGGATGCAGCACACATCCAGGGCTCAGAATGTCAATGGAAACTCTTATAATCACATTATGAACCTCCCCATATTCTTTGTGTCTGTCTCTTCATAATCATTTCAGTGACATTGTATTTTTCTAATCTACCTAGTATCTCATAAAACCCATACCTTCTGATCCATCAAAAGAAAAGGGATAAGAATCACCTAGATATGACCTTACTCCTTATGTCTTTGTTAACATGTCATTTGCAAAATAGTCATAGAATTCAACAAAAATCTAAGGTAAAAGCTCACAGGCTGGTTACCATCTCATACCTTCAAGTGCTTCAGAGGAGGTTCACCATGTTCCTGAGCCACATCATTGAGCAAGTCAATATGCTTTAAGAAGGTCATCCAAAACTCAAAAATTTTCTCTTTCATCATCTATTTTTCTCATCATCAACCTTGGCCTTTTCTTTTAGCTCCTTTGAAATTTTACCTTCCTTGTCTGGTTCTCATTCACAATCTTCCATAGGTTCAGAATGCATTAATGATCTAAAGTTGTTACTAAAGACCAATAAATATAGAGAAAAAAAGCAAAAATAGAAAGTTTCACACTTTATAGAAATCAAATCCCAGTGGTTTGAAGCACGACACATTAACCTGTGATGCCTTATACAGATAATTAAAGCCTCACTCCTATTGGCCCCAATGCTTCACTCCAAATGGGCAATCTCAGAAAGGGCAAGTAGCATGATAAGATTTACTACCTTAAGATAGTGAGTCACTGTTTTAAACTCTATTAAGATATAGCCCTATCCAAACTACTTTGCAGACAAGTTCCTGTGTGTCCTGACTGTGCATTTCTCCATTCTAGTATTCTCATTTGTATGCACACACAGCTGCCCATTTTCTCCACCCCCTATATTAGTCTACAGTGAACCTCCTCTAATTACCTATAGATTTTGTTTGCTGCATGGCCTATATTTGCCACTTGAGAAGACTCATGTCTCTAAATCTGAGTCAAAGTGTGTGTGTGTGTGTGTGTGTGTGTGTGTGTGTGTGTGTTCATACTGATTCTTTGCATAACCACCAGCTTATCTAGTAAGAATGGGAGGCCTTTGGAATTTAGATAATTAAAAATCCAGACTCTTTATAACCTTTCATTGTGCAGACACTGCAAGACTGATGAATAATCAGCCTTAAATGTATATCACAACCCCTCCTTCCAAGGCTCCAGGATCTTTATATAAAATGTCTAAAAATTAGACACAAAAGATGGCTACAAAAACATAGTGTTTTCTAGGTACAGCAGGACATATGTACATATGAACTTACAGGTGTTGCAACAGCATGCACACGATATGTGTTAGATTAAGCTAGATCAAATCCTGTCGTGGAGAGGGAAGGTGAACATTATGTTTTAACCATACATAAGGAACAATTAGTAATTGATAGCTTCTGTGTGTGTGTGTGTGTGTGTGTGAATGTGTGTGTGTGCATGCATGTGTGTGTGTGTTTGTGTGTGTGTGTGAGAGAGAGACAGAGAGAGAGAGAGTTTTTATTATGAGTGTGACCCCAGATAATTCAGCTATCCTATAGTGGAAAGCCACACATATAAAATTATGTGGCAATATAAATTGTTTATGTTGGCTTTAAAATATTTTTAAGAAGGCAAGAAATTGGAAAGGAAGACTAATCTAGAGGAATTGGAGCAGAGTGTGAATATGACCAAGTATTCTGTACCATTTGAGTTAATTTGAATAATTCTAAGTGAGGCAACCCAGGCACAGAAAGACAAATGTTGCATCTTTTATCTCATGTTTATGTTAGTTTTCAATATTTAGATATATTTGCTTATTTATAATACCTACATAAGTAAGGAAATTACTAAGGGGTCACAAAGAAGGGCTCTTAAGGGACGGGACATAGAAAACACTGGAACAAAGGATCAAAAGGAGTTATGGAACTGAACTGTATGTAGGAAGGGGAGAATAGTGTAGACTGGGGGTACTGGGAGGTAAAATAACCTGAAAACTTTTCATAAGAATAATATCTAGACATAATAAGTAGACTTTTCATAAACTAAATCTGTATACATATATTAAAAAGACTTAGAGTTTTCCTATAATGAAACAACAGTGTCTCTATGCAAGTCACCAGAGGCCAGCAATTAAAATGTTTAATTCCAGAAATGGGCTATATCTTTTGGATTTGTTAGCCAATTAAATTATAAAGACCTCCAAACATTATAATTATATTTTCAATATCTCCTGGGAAATCACCATATTTTGACTGTGAACTATTAGTAAGAGCCTATTGCTAAGCACTCTACATATTTGAGTCATTGAACATGAAGAAATCATGATGGTACTGACCTGGAAACTTCTCTATTGTCTAGCTTTCATAATACTGAAAGATACTATGCATATACTACTGGAGGAGAAAAGCAATCGTCAATCATACTCAGTTGTTAAAATTGCAAGCTACAATAATGATTGTAGACCGACAATGATTGGCCTGCCAAGACATTCCCACTGATGCAATAGTGTCACAAACATCATGGGAGTCTCCATCTACTTCAAACCACGAGTGGATTGAAGTCCTTCTCTACAAGAGGAAATCCATAGGCCCTAGAAGAAACTTACTACTATTATGCTGCTAAATGAATGTAGTATTAAACTGACTCCTAATGACATAGTGTTATACCTATACATTGATGAACTTTTCAATCTTCAACTGAGAAGCTTCTATTTGTACTAGTGATAAACATGGTATCCCACAACTGACAAGGTGCAGAGAAAAAAACACTACTGAATGCTCATCCAGATCATATCCCACCATGGTGAGGGAAGTTGGGCATGGAATTCTATCCCTAGCCAAGGTTATTATTAGCCAAGGCTATTATTAGTTGGTAGGAAAGGGAGGGTGAGTTTTCTCAAAAAAACTTAGTCCATGATCAGGCAAATGTGCTCCAGCGGAAGGTCACAAATCTAAGAATATTTGCACAGCACAAATTGACCTTGATATATATGTTGGGAAAGATATAAAATTGAGCAGGAAGAGAAGGGAAGGGGATGGATCTGGAAACTGTTGGGGGATGAAGGATAAATATGATCAAAACTCATTGTAAAAATATTCTTGAGGAACTAGTTTTTAAAATATAAAATCAAAGAAGTACACTGTCAAAGAACAAATAAAGATGAAAAAAACAAGGGCTTATTTTACTTTATCTGTCATTTTACTTTAATCCTTTCCTAAAAGTGGCTTCCCACTGTTACATCTTTGTGCAACACAAAGGTCACTGGCCACTTTTCCATTGTCTGTTTGCTATGCACTTTGCAAACCTCACATCAAGAATATTATTTTTGTAGAGTACCACAATTTGTGCCTGTGGGATTTTCTGACACTTTTATTTTTTTATAACAGATCTGCTGAAGGGACTTGAGGGGTGGAAATCTTTTTATTATTATTGCTTGCCGTTTTGGTTTAGTACTTTGTGTGATGGCTCACTATTTATTTTCCAAATCTAAAAAGTTCAATATTTCTGGATTTCATCTGGCCTATAAGAATCTACTGCTAACAGTTGAGTTCCCTTGCCTTTCTCATCAGCTACTTTTCCCTGTAGCCATGCCTCTAATGTTTTCTTTCAGATTCATGAAAATGCAAGGTAGTTCTAAGTGCCTCTAATCCTCCAGCTTCCCTTTCCCTAATCCACAATTTGGAGAATTACTCATTCTCTGAGTATCTCCCATGTGTATGCAAAATTTCCATATAAACACAGGCTTCATTTACTTTTGTTAATCTGTTTTTACATGTGTCCCAGACCACAAGTCTAAGATGTATAGACAGAAATGTGTTTTTTACTCTCCTATAAATAATTCATAATAAAGATACTTTGATGTAACTACTTCCCTTCTATACATGACTCAGTTTTCTACCTTAATTCTGTTTGATTCATTACTTTAACATGTTTTTGAAATACTAAATTTTTAGGAAATATTCAGGACATGAGAAAAGTTACCATTCATTTTTCATTAATATTTATTTACTGTTATATGACTTTGTTTCTAAAAAAATATTTTTATTTCTTTGTTCTAGCAACATATTAGGACAAATGATTCTACAAATATGATAATAAAAAAATAAGTCCCTAGCTTCTAAATTTCCTTTTCTTCTGAGGCAACTCATTTGTGTCTTTCAATTCATCATTCTGATAATTATTTACATGTGCATATATAATATTTTTATTGTTTTTTATTGTTTTGGTTTTGATACTTTATTTAATTTTAATCTTGATATAGACAAATTTTGTTTTAGCTTCTCCATTCTCAATGTTAATATATTCATATACTGTATTTTAAATATTTAAATATTTTTCTGTATATTTGTACTTGGTCATCTCAAAAAAAACTCATTAAAATGACTACCCATCTTTTAGGTACATAAATACTAAGTTTAAAGATCAAAATAGTTTATGTATTTCATGCAAACTAGCAAACTAACAAGTACAGAATCATATCTCATCTATCTGGCCCATACAATCAGAAAATGATACTTTTATCTGCTAATCATCATAAAGACATATGAAAGGTCACTATATGATAACACTATAGCTCAAAGTCCTCAAAACTTTTTCAAACTAGTCAATACTGAAGTGCTTCAATGCCCTGCCTTCCTTCCTCTAATGAAATCCAATAAAGATAGTAATATAAACATTCTTCTTGTTTCTGTCTTCCATCTCTTGACTGCTCTTGTATCTTCTACATCTTATTATACATAGAATACATTGCCTCCTCTATCTATCTATAGGCTTATAAGCATAAGAAAATTTTCTCTTTTTTTCTCAGAGTTTCTCATCTGTTTCCTCTTGTAGCAACATTTACAAGCTGATACAACATTGCAGAACACATACAATTTTCATATTTCCACCCCATCAATAACTTTATACATCTATCTAAATTTCCTCTTCTTTTCTCTTTACAACTCAGACTACAGAAAGATAACATAAGCCCATTACATTCCCATGGAGTATTATCTTATGTAATTTCTAGTTCCTTCTGTTTCCCTACTAAAATGATGATTGCTATGATCAGTTGAATTTTGGCATTTATTGGAACTCAGATAACAGCACCCCTAAATTAAGGTTTGTTCCATATTCCATCTGAGCATTATATTCTGAAAAATGTGATCCAAAAGATGTTAAAACACTTTAAAAACAGCTTAGAATTAGAGTCCCTAGATTTTCCCATGTTCCTCTTCTACTATTGAATGTCCTTATCTGCATTAAGACTAGACTGCCTAATCGACTGTACCACCACCTTCTCAGACATCCTTGAAGTCTTACATCTGCCTCAGAAATAAAGTGTGAGGAGTGTAACTCATATTCAGATATCCAGCACAACCAGAGAGCCTGAAATCAATCTGCCATAGCTCCTGTGTGAGTGCTAAACATGGTGTGATGATTAATCTTGTTTTTCAACTTTAGGAGGTTTAGAATTACCATGGAAAATAAACCTTTGGACACGGCTATGAGGGATTATCTAAACTGTGTTCATTTAGCTACATCTCTTTAGGTAGATGTTTAAATCTTAGTTGAGTTTGAAAGTATTGAGACAAGTCCATTTAAAACTAACTATCTCAGTTGTGTGTTTATGTTCTTCTTTCCAAATACACATGGGAGACATCCATAGCTAGAGCAGAAGTCATCCCAGAGTTTACAGTAAAGGGAGTCTTGGAAGTGTGGCAGGACCACTTACATGCCCTATAAACTACAAGTGGCCAGCCAAAGGCTGGGGTATACAATCAAGGGGAGTGACTTAAAATAGAGACTACTGGGTTTAAGGATCCTGATTCTTATCCTTGTACAACAGATAAGTATAGCTAGCATTCCACATCAAGAAGTCTCTGGTCACAGAATATGGAAACCATCACAGAAAAACTACAACTGGACACTGCAGAGATCAGCAGATTGTGGGGATCTGAGTTCTAGAGAATACATCTATATCATGGCTTTTACATATATGGCTCAGGTAGATGCTTATGAAAGACGAGTTGGAAAGATTTAAGAGCCAGAATACCTGGAAGTCTACTTTGAAATAGTCTTTTCTATACATGGCTGCCCAAACAAGACCAGAGCAATGGCAATATCAATGGGCATATTAACAAAGGGAAAATTTCAAGTGGTCCTACTCCTAGGCAAAGAATTAGGCAAAGTAGGTTAGCTAATGACTACTGAAAGAATAAGAGAAAAGAAGTAATAATATTCTGAAGAGAGTACAAGGTTAGGGGAATAATATATTGAAGATAAAAAAAATTGTCACAGCCTTCATACCTTCTGGCTCTTACAGGTATAAGCCCCTTATTGGTTGCCCAATGCATTAATACATTATGCTCAACCTATAATTGTATACACAGAAACAGCAAAAACAGACCCAGGAAGTTGTGTATATGTGTGTGTGTATGTGTTTACACATACAAATACATATATACACACATAGCTATGCCTATGTAAAAATAATGAAGAGGCTATCAGCTTGAGAGTGGGGGGCATATAGGATAGTATTGAAGGAGGTAGCTAGGGACATTGGAGGGGAAAGATGGGAAGAAAATTGATGGAACTTTATTTTATTTAATGCATACTAAACATAAAATACAAAAAGGGTAAAAGATACTATTGGTAAATAACTGACACTGATCTTGTACAGGGTAATTATCAGCATAAATCATAAGAACTGTAAAAACAATATATTTAACTATCCCTGACCCAAATTCACTTAGTTTATTATATTTTAAAGGAACCACAAAGAAGTTATTAATTCCTTGTTTTCACTCGTATGCTTCCTGTAGTATTCAGGTAATTTTATATTTTTGAAAATATTTTTCTTTTTATTTTTAGTTCTCATTTTACCCTTATCTACTTTTGGCTTATTTAATTTTTAATGTACTTTGTTGTGATTAGATAATTGTTTTTCTTCTTGCCTTTTTAATTTTCTTTCCTTTCTGGCACTTGTGTTTCTCTGTTTTCACCTTTACTATACTTTTAATAGTATTTTGATTTCATATTTTTTATCTTTCATGTTGTTTGGTTTTATTTCTTTTATTTATTGCATCTATCAAATCTTAATAACATATATTTTATTACAGATATTTTTCTTTTTATTATTTCTTTTCTCTTCCTTCACTTTCTTCTTTTATGTAGCCATATTCTTTATCTAATATTTTACATAAACCCCAAATATTTTTTTATTTGATATATTTTTATTTACATTTCAAATGATTTCCCCTTTTCTAGCCCCCCACTCCCCAAAAGTCCCGTACGCCCCCTTCTCTCCCCCTGTCCTCCCACCCACCCCTTCCCACTTCCCCGTTCTGGTTTTGCCGAATACTGCTTCACTGAGTCTTTCCAGAACAAGGGTCCACTCCTCCTTTCTTCTTGTACCTCATTTGATGTGTGGATTATGTTTTAGGTATTCCAGTAATCTAGGTTAATATCCACTTATTAGTGAGTGCATACCATGATTCACCTTTTCCAAATGAATTTGATAATTGCTCTTTCTAACTCTGTGAAGAATTGAGTTGGGATTTTGATGGGTATTGCATTGAATCTGTATATTGCTTTTGGCAAAATGGCCATTTTAACTATATTGATTCTACCGATCCATGAGCATGGGAGGTTTTCCCATTTTTTGAGGTCTTCTTCCATTTCCTTCTTCAGAGTCTTGAAGTTCTTGTCATATAGATCTTTCACATGTTTAGTAAGAGTCACCCCAAGATACTTTATACTGTTTGTGGCTATTGTGAAGGGGGTCATTTCCCTAATTTCTTTCTCAGCCTGCTTATCCTTTGAGTATAGGAAGGCCACTGATTTGCTTGAGTTAATTTTATAACCTGCCATTTTGCTGAAGTTGTTTATCAGCTGTAGGAGTTCTCTAGTGGAGTTTTTTGGGTCACGTAGGTAGACTAACATGCCATCTGCAAGTAATGATAGTTTGACTTCTTCCTTTCCAATTTGTATCCCTTGAACCTCCTTATGTTGTCAAATTGCCCGAGCTAGTACCTCAAGTATGATATTGAAAAGATAAGGAGAAAGGGGGCAGCCCTGTCTAGTCCCTGATTTTAGTGGGGTTGCTTCAAGTTTCTCTCCATTTAGATTGATGCTGGCTACCGGTTTGCTGTATATTGCTTTTGCTGTGTTTAGGTATGGGCCTTGAATTCCTGTTCTTTCCAAGACTTTAAGCATGAAAGGTTGCTGAATTTTGTCAAATGCTTTTTCAGCATCCAATGAAATGACCATGTGTTTTTTTTTTCTTTAGTTTGTTTATGTAGTGGATTGCATTGATAGATTTCTGTATATTGAACCAACCCTGCATTCCCGGGATAAAGCCTACTTGATCATGGTGGGTGATCGTTTTGATGTGTTCTTGGATTCGGTTGGCAAGAATTTTATTGAGTATTTTTGCATCGATGTTCATAAGGGAAATTGGTCTGAAGTTCTCTTTCTTTGTTGGATCTTTGTGTGGTTTTGGTATCAGCGTAATCATGGCTTCGTAGAAGGAATTGGGTAGTGTTCCTTCTGTTTCTATTTTGTGGAATAGTTTGAAGAGTATTGGTGTTAACTCTTTTTTGAAGGTCTGATAGAATTCTGCACTGAAACCTTCTGGTCCTGTGCTTTTTTTGGTTGGAATACTTTCTATGACTCCTTCTATTTCTTTAGGTGTTATGGGACTGTTTAGATGATCTATTTGGTCCTGATTTAATTTTGGTCTTTGGTATCTATCAAGGAAATTGTCCATTTCCTCCAGATTCTCCAGTTGTGTTGAGTATAGGCTCTTGTAGTAGGACCTAATGATTTTTTGAATTTCCTCAGTTTCCGTTGTTATATCTCCCTTTTCATTTCTAAGTTTGTTAATTTGGATACTTTCTCTGTGCCCTTTGGTCAGTCTGGTTAAGGGTTTATCTATCTTGTTGATTCTCTCAAAGAACCAGCTCCTGGTTTTGTTGATTCTTTGTATGGTTCTCTTTGTTTCTACTTGATTGATTTCGGCCCTGAGTTTGATGATTTCCTGCCTTCTACTCCTCCTGGGTGAAATAGCTTCTTTTTGTTCCAGGGCTTTCAGGTGTGTCATTAAGCTGGTAATGTATGCTCTCTCCATTTTCTTTTTGGAGGCACTCAGGGCTATGAGTTTTCCTCTTAGCACTGCTTTCATTGTGTCCCATAGATTTGGGTATGTTGTGTCTTCATTTTCATTGTGTTCTAAAAAATCTTTAATTTCTTTCTTTATTTCTTCCTTGACCAAGGTATCATTGAGTATATTGTTCAATTTCCACGTGTATGTGGGTTATCTGTTGTTTTTGTTGCTATTGAAGACCACTTTTACTCCATAGTGATCTGATAGGAGGCATGGGATTAGTTCGATCTTCTTATATTTGTTGAGGTCTGTCTTGTGACCAATTATATGGTCGATTTTGGAGAAGGTACCATGAGGTGCTGAGAAAAAGGTATATTCTTTTGCTTTAGGATATAATGTTTTATATATATCTGTTAAATCTAATTGGTCCAAAGCTTCAATTAGTTTCATTGTGTCCCTGTTTAGTTTCTGTTTTCCTGATCGGTCCATTGAGGAAAGTGCAGTGTTGACGTCACCCACAATTATTGTGTTAGGTGCAATGTGTGCTTTGAGTTTTAATAAAGTTTCTTTTACGAAAGAGGGTGCCCTTGCATTTGGAGCATAGATGTTCAGGATTGAGAGTTCTTCTTGTTGTATTTTTCCTTTGACCAGCAAGAAGTGTTCCTCAGAGTCTCTTTTGATGACTTTGGGTTGAAAGTCAATTTTATCTGATATTCGAATGGCTACTCCAGCTTGTTTCCTGTGAGCATTTGCTTGTAAAATTGTCTTCCAGCATTTTACTCTAAGGTAGTGTTTGTCTTTGACCCTGAGGTGTGTTTCCTGTATGCAGCAAAATGTAGGGTCCTGTTTATGTATCCAGTTAGTTAGTCTATGTCTTTTTATTGGGTCATTGAGTCCATTGATGTTAAGAGATATTAAGGAATAGTGATTGTTTCTTCCTGTCATTTTTGACGTTATTTTTTAAATTTGATTGTTTAACTTCTTTTGGGTTTGATGAAAGGTTACTATCTTACTTTTTCCAGGGTGAAGTTTCCCTCCTTGTATTGGTGTTTTCCTCCTATTATTCTTTGTAGGGCTGGGTTTGTGGATAGATATTGGGTAAACTTGGTTTTGTCATGGAATATCTTAGTTTCTCCATCTACGGTGATTGAGAGTTTTGCTGGATATAGTAGTTTTGACTGGCATTTGTGTTCTCTTAGAGTCTGCAAGAAATCTGCCCAGGATCTTCTAGCCTTCATAGTCTCAGGTGAAAAGTTGGCTGCGATTCTGATAGGTCTTCCTTTATATGTTACTTGGCCTTTTTCTCTTACTGCCTTTAATATTCTTTCTTTGTTTAGTACATTTGGGGTTTTGATTATTATGTGACGGGAAGTATTTCTGTTCTGGTCCAGTCTGTTTAGAGTTCTGTAGGCTTCTTGTATATTCATGGGCATCTCTCTCTTTAGGTTAGGGAAGTTTTCTTCCATAATTTTATTGAAGATATTTGCTGGCCCTTTAAGTTGTAAATCTTCACTCTCATCTATGCCTATAATCCTTAGGTTTGGTCTTCTCATTGTGTCCTGGATTTCCTGGATATTTTGGGTTACAAGCTTTTTGCTTTTTGCATTTTCTTTAATTGTTGAGTCCATGGTTTCTATGGTATCTTCAGCATCTGAGATTCTTTCTTCTATCTCTTGTATTCTGTTGTTGATATTTGCATCTATGTCCCCTGATTTCTTCTCAAGGCTTTCTATCTCCAAAGTTGTCTCCCTTTGAGTTTTCTCAGTTGTTTCTACTTCTGATTTTAGATCCTGGATGGTTTTGCTTAGCTCCTTCACTTGCTTGTTTGTGCTTTCCTGTAATTATTTAAGAGATTTTTGTGTTTCCTCTTTCATGGCCTCAGCCTGTTGACCAAAGTTCTCCTGTATTTCTTTAAATGTTTCTTGCATTTCCTCATTATTGGCTTTTGTATTCTCCTGGATTTCTTTCAATGATTTTTGTGTTTCCCTTGCAAGGGCTTCTAACTTTTGATCCATTTTCTCCTGAATTTCTTTAAGTATGTCCTTCATGTGTTCCTGTACCAGCATCATGACCAGTGATTTTAAATCCAAATCTTATTTTACTGGTGTGATGGGGTATCCAGGACATGCTGGTAAAGGAGAATTGGGTTCAGATGTTGCCAAATTGCCTTGATTTCTGTTAGTGATGTTCCTGCGTTTGCCTTTTGCCATCTAGTTCTCACTGGTGTTAGTTGGTCTTGTCAATGCTGGACTCACCAGTGCAAGCTGCCTCTTCCCAGGTGGCCTCTGGTGCACAGCTTACCTCCTGCACTGCCTGGAGACAGGGTGCTGTTGCTCAGGCTGTTCAGATCCCGAAGCAGGCACCTGAAGGCTCCTGCTGGGGCCCGCTGGATTCACCGGAGCACACCAACTTCTCCCCACTGGCCGCCTGGAAGCCCCTCTTGCCTCTTGCAGGACCTGGAGATGTGGTGTTGCTGCCCAGGCTGATCTGGATCTGGAAGCGGAGAGATGTGAGTGCTCCTGCCAGAGGCCTCAGGACTGGAACCTAAGCTCCGTGCCACAGTAGGGAGCTGTGCTGTGAGCTCCCAGACTGCCTCTGTGTGCACACCAGGTGCCCCGCACTTCCTGGAGACTGAGCACTGTGGCCCAGGCTGTTCAGATCCCAAAGCAGGCACCTTAAGGCTCCTGCTGGGGCCCGCTGGATTCATTGGAGCACACCGACTTCTCCCCGCTGGCCACCCAGAAGCCCCTCTTGCCTCTTGCATTACCTGGAAATGTGGTCACCCCAAATATTTTTAACTTCATTGCACACTACACGTTTTGACATATTTTTATTTTTTTTCTCTGAACTGACCTCTAATGAGTAGGAGCTTTCTAAGAAGATTCCCAAATACAACTAGAAAGCATTAAGTAAACCTCCAGATGTACAAATCATTACATGGAGACATGGGAAACATAACAATTCAAGGTTTGACATTTTCCCTCCTAGAGATTATAGCTACTCACTTATTAAATCCAAAGATACTAAAGTGGATACAATGTCAGATGAGGAATTCAAAAGTTTACTTGTAAACATAATCAAACACATTAAAACGGGAACATGAAGGTCAATGAATGAATTCAGGAAATTAATTTAGGGTCAAAAGAAGAAGGCAAGCAACACAATGGCAAGATCACAAATAGACTTGACAATGCAGAAGAAAAAACTATCCTGAACAGAGGACAAGATTAAGGGAAAAATAGACTAAAGGTAATAAAAGAAAACAAAGCTTTCACACTGTCTGCCCACAATCTAGAGTTGAAATATAAGAAGCAATAAGTAAATGCATAGAAAATCTGTTCAAATAAATTATAGCAGACATTTTCCTAAATTGATGGAGGAAATGGATATGCAAACACAAGAGACATTTAGAAGTCCAAATAATTGGGACTGGAGAGACAGGTTATTTAAGATAACTGGCTTCTTTTTCAGACGACCAATGTTCAGATCTCAGCACCCAGATGTTTTTTCATAACTGTAATTCCAGCTCCACAGAATCTGATGCCACTTTCCAATCCCTGCATGATCTAAGCATTATATAGTACACACACATACTTGCAGACAAAACATTTATACCATAAGGTAAATAAATCTAGAAGATGAGCTCTACATAGGTATGAGCAGAAATGGACCTTTTCACATTATTGTATAGATATCAGATATATAAAAATAATATATGTTACAAGATGTTATAAGAAAACATTCCAAATCACTTACAAATGCCAACATACCAAAATAACATTGGACTTCCCTAAAGGTGGAAAAGCTAAGAAGTTGTGGAATGAACTTCAAGAACTAAAAATGAATAAATGCTAACCAAGACTGCAGTATCCAGAAAAGTTACCTTTCAAAAATGACAGAGAAATGAGACCTTTTAGTGATAGCAAAAACTGAAGCAATTCATGATCATAAGGAAGCTCTGCAGAAAATACTTAAAGTAATCTTAAAGAAGAGAAAGAAATGCAGTCCTAGGCATGGAACCATAGGTAAAGATTATTTTTATGACAATAATAGATGACCAAAGGAGAACTAAACACCTAGCACTGGTGGGGATAGAATGACATGGTTCTGGAACAGGGGCCTGAATGTCAGCCTCCATGTATAGATGACTGCTGTGAGCTTAAGGCCTGTTTGTGTAATAATGTACTATTTCACATTCCTCCAAGGAATTTCCACTCTGTTAATGACTCCATGTTAATCTCAGGTAGCATGAATCCAGATGGCAAAGGCGTGTCTACTGTCTCACCAAAACAGTAAATTCTAGGATATTCAGGACATCCCTTAAGGTTATGAGAAAGACCTTTAAATACAATATATATATATATATATAAACTATGCAAAATATAAGGATTCAATATGAATTATGAAGGGCTTCTAAAATCTAAAGGAAACAAAAGCAGCTACACTATGAGCCAGCCTATCATAAAGTTATGAAGGCTGTCAGAATCCTGAGTTCAAGGTCATCTTAGGACAGTGCAAGGTTAGGCCCAGGTGTGGTAGAAATGGTAATTTCAGGGCAGGGTGCCACCCAACTGGCTTGTTGTCTGTGCTTAACAAAGGCAGACATGTTAAGAAACAATGTATGCTTGCTGTCTCTTAAGAATCAAAGGGATAGGGTCTGGGTGGGGTTGCTGATTCCTAGGATAATAAAAAGGAAACCTGGAGTAAATGACTGGATTGATATGTAAAATAAAAGACTAGACTTGTGTTCTGCTGGAGATGAGCTATCCAGAGAATTTTTTAGGATAAAAGAGAATTGCTTGGAGCATGGACACACACACACACACATACACACACACACACACACACACACACACACATGCAGGACATGGACAGAGAGATCTTTTAGAATAGCAAGCAAGCAGAATATGGACAGAGAAATTTCCAGAGAGAAAGCAGAACATAGAAGCAAACTGGAAAATATGTATCAAGCAGAACACAGGTCATCAACTTGAATCCCTGATTTAACTTCAAGTAGTTCATTTTGGCACTCCCAAGACATATACTTCTTCCTCAGAACCCCTCTTCATGCCAAGGCTGGTCCTTGACAACTAAGACTCTGCACATGCCCAACAAAATGAACCAACATTTCACATTAGCATTTAAATTAATGTTCATGTTTCACAGATGTTTCTGCCTTAAGAATTTTTCTTTTTTAATTGGCTATTTTAATCATTTACATTTCAAATGTTGTTTGCCTTCCTGGTCTCCCCTCTGCAAATTTCCCATCATATCCCCACTCCCCTTTGTGTATAGGAGGGTGCTTTTTCAATGAAACAGAAATAAGCTATACATAGCAAGTGAATGAACAGTTATGTTAAATATTTTATTTGAATTTTACATAATTGTGCACGTATTGGAGGGTTTTCTTCAGAGACCTCATAGAAACCAGAAGAGGGATTCAGATCTCCAGAAACTGGAGTTATAGGTAGTAGTGATGAGAATACAATAGAGTTTCTGGAAACCAAACTTTGGTCCTCTGGAAAATCATTAAGTGTTCTACACTGCTGAGCCCTCTCTTTGGTCTCTTAATATACAATTTTAGAAATTGTTTTATAAGATCTTCCCAATAACACCCTGAAACTTTAAATAAATGGGACATAAGTTTCTGAATCCAATTGGCTTATGTGATTAGCCCCGTGACTACAAAATGGATCTATTTTTACAATTAATTTGCCTTCTTTGGGTTTTCCCAATAAATCCTAGAAAGGATTGTGTCTAAAACTTCTAAAGCTAATAGTACTCACTTTATTTATTTGTGTGATAGATATTATCTTAGTCAGGGTTTCTATTCCTGCACAAATATCATATCCATGGGGAGGAAAGGGTTTCTCATCTTACACATTCACATTTGCTGTTCATCACCAAAGGAAGTCAGGACAGGAACTCACACAGGGTAGGAACTTGGAGGCCAGAGCTGATGCAGACACCATGGAAGGATGCTGCTTACTGGCTTGATTTCCCTGGCTTGCTCAGCTTGCTTTCTTATAGAAACCAAGAGTACTAGCCCAGGGATGGCACCACCCACACTGTGCTAGACCCTCCCTCCTTGATCACTAACTTGTCTTGATCACTAAAATGTCTTATAGCTGGATCTCATGGAGGCATTTCCTCAAAAGAGGCTCCTTTCTCTGTGATAACTCTAGCTCATGTTGATACACAAAACCAGTCAGTACAGAAATTAACAACTTTTTGTTGAAATATTCATATGATAGCTTATGTTATTTAAATAGTTTTACATCCTAGTTTCCTTCTTATATTTCTAATTTTTTATACACAGTCATGTCTAAAGTTTTTCTAGCTCTCTGTTAACTATTAATATTTAGAGTATTGTAGGGCTTTGACCTTGGCTTTCATCTAAGTTAAACTATATCCTTTGTCATGTTCTGAGTCTCAATATTGTGATAGTTCTTTTTTTTTTTTAAATATTTTTATTTTCCATATTCTTTGTTTACATTCCAAATTATTTCCCCTTTCCCAGGTCCCCCCTCCCCATATGTCCCATAAACCTTCTTCTCTCCACCTATTCTCCAATCAACTCCCTTCTTTTTCTCTATCCTTATTTTTTTTTAATTTGATGTATTCTTTATTTACATTTCAAATGATTTCCCATTTTCTGTGTCCCCACTCACCACAAGTCCCATAAGCCCTCTTCCCTCCCCCTATTCCTCCATCAACTCCTTCCCACTTCCCTGTTCTGGTATTCCTCTATACTGTTGCATTGAGTCTTTCCAGAACTAGGGGCCACTCCTCTGTTCTTTTTGGCCATCATTTAATATGTGGATTATTTCATGGGTATTCCAAGTTTCTAGGTTATTATCCACTTATCAGTGAGTGCATACCATGATTGATCTTTTGAGACTGGGTTACCTCACTTAGTATGATGTTCTCTAGCTCCACCCATTTGTCTAAGAATTTCATGAATTCATTGTTTCTAATGGCTGAATGTACTCCATTGTGTAAATATACCACATTTTTTTGTATTCATTCCTCTGTTGAGGGACATCTGGGTTGTTTCCAGCTTCAGGCTACTACAAATAGGGCTGCTATGAACATAGTGGAGCATGTGTCCTTATTACATGCTGGGGAATCCTCTGGGAATATGCCCAGGAGTGGTATAGCAGGGTCCTCTGGAAGTGCCATGCCCAGCAATCCCACAAAAATCAGGGACTAGACAAGGCTGCCAACTTCTCTCCATATCTTTTTAATATAGTTCTTGAATTCCTAGCTAGAGCAATTAGACAACATCAGGAGGTCAAAGGGATACAAATTGGAAAGGAAGAAGTCATACTATCACTATTTGCAGATGATGTGATAGTATACTTAAGTGACCCAAAAAACTCTACTAGAGAACTCCTACAGCTGATAATCAATTTCAACAAAGTGGCTGGCTACAAAATGAACTCAAGCAAATCAGTAGCCTTTATATACTCAAAGGATAAGCAGACAGAGAAAGAAATTAGGGAAATGACACCCTTCACAATAGCCACAAACAGCATAAAGTATCTTGGGGTAACTCTAACCAAATAAGTGAAAGACCTATATGACAAGAACTTCAGATCTCTGAAGAAGGAAATTGAAGAAGAACTCAGAAAATGGAAAAATCTTCCATGCTCATGGATTGGCAGGATTAATATAGTTAAAATGGCCATCTTGCCAAAGGCAATCTACAGATTCAATGCAATCCCCATCAAAATTCCAGCCCAGTTCTTCATAGAGCTAGAAAGAACAATGCTCAAATTCATCTGGAATAACAAAAAACCCAGGATAGCTAAAACTATTCTCAACAGTAAAAGAACTTCAAGGGGATTCAGTATCCCAGACCTCAAACTTTACTACAGAGCAATAGTGATAAAAACTGCATGGTATTGGTACAATGTCAGGCAAGCCGATCAATGGAATAGGATTGAAGACCCAGAAATCAACCCACACACCTATGGTCACTTGATCTTCGACAAAGGAGCTGAAAACACCCATTGGAAAAAAGATAGCCTCTTCAACAAATGGTGCTTGTTCAATTGGAGGTCAGCATGCAGAAGAATGCGAATCGATCCATTCTTATCTCCTTGTACTAAGCTCAACTCCTAATGGATCAAGGACCTCCACATAAAACCTGACACACTGAAACTAATAGAAAAGAAACTGGGGAAGACCCTTGAGGACATGGGTACAGGGGAAAAGTTCCTGAATAGAATACCAATAGCTTATGCTCTAAGATCAAGAATTGACAAATGGGACCTCATAAAACTACAAAGTTTCTGTAAGGCAAAGGACACTGTCAAATGGACAAAATGTCAACCAACAGATTGGGAAAGTATCTTCACCAAACCTAAATCTGACAGGGGGCTAATATCTAATATACACAGAGAACTCAAGAAGGTAGAACTTAGAGAACCAATAACCCCATTAAAAAGTGGGGTACTGAACTAAACAAAGATGAAACATGAAGAACTTCGGAGGGCTGAGAAACACCTTAAGAAATGTTTGACATCATTAATCATTAGGGAAATGCAAATCAAAACAACCCTGAGATTTCACCTCACACCAGTCAGAATGGCTAAGGACAAAAACTCAGGAGACAGCAGGTGCTGGCGAGGATGTGGAGAAAGAGGAACACTCCTCCACTGCTGGTGGCATTGCAAGATGGTTCTCTGTCCTTATATTCCCCTCCAACCCTAGATCAATCCTTCCCAGGATCAGGACCCTCTCTCTCCATACTTCTTCATGGGAGTCATTTGTTATGTGATTTGTGCCTTGGGTATTCAGACTTTATGGGCTAATTAATATCCACTTATCAGAGATTGCATTCCATGTGTATTCTTTTGTGATTGGGTTACCTCACTTAGGATGATATTTTCCAGATCAAACCCTTTGCCTAAAAATTTTGTGAATTCATTGTTTCTAATTGCTGAGTAGTATTCCATTGTGTAAATATACCACATTTTCTGTATCCATTCCTCCTTTGAGGGGCATCTAGTTTCTTTCCAGCTTCTGGCTATTATAAATAAGGCTGCTATGAACATAATGGAGCATGTGTCTTTACTGCATGCCAGAGAATCCTTTGGGTATATATTCAACTTGTGTAAATAACCCATATTTTCAAGAGTGGTATTGCTGGGTCTTCAGATATATCTATTTCCAATTTTCTGAGGAACTTCCAGATTTATTTCCTTGAACACTCAGTGCTAATGCTTAGATTTTACTTAGTTTAACAAATTATGTAATTTAAAAAATTTGTATTTTGTGTGGGATATGTAGCATTAGTTTTCTTGAAAAGCATAGAGAAGTAATGGTTGAATTCTTTTAAAAAGTAGAACATTGGAAATATGTTACTAATATAAAATGATAAAATAATATTTTAATTCATTTACATGTATTTTCATCTATGGGATAAACTTCACTGTTTATATTATAAGATGTATCATTGCTTTGCAATGCTTTGGGACCCAACCTCATTTTCAGGAATCTCTGTTTTTATATTGATACACAATGATCTGTGGTTTGAATAATTTCCTTAAATGATTATGCAATGGAAAGTATTTTTGATGGTGGAATTGAATATCTTGATAATTGTCCAATACAGTTCTTAGGTGAATGTGCACAAGAATGATCTAATGGTAGGGCGACTGAACATGTTGATACTTGTGCAGATGAATGTCTTGGTGATAGAACTTAAGATACTGTTGGTGGGCATGAAGGCATCAATCTTGGTGTAAATGACCTTTGTAAATTGTCAGGGACTGGGTATCTTGGTAATGGTATAGTCAAAAAAAGAACTGATGAAGTGAACATTATCTTGTTGAACAAACAGAAGACCTTGGTGGTTTTATGAATCAAAATAGCAATGATGATGGGAATGAAGGTCTTGTAAAATCTGAGACTAAATATGTGCTTTCTCTGTAAATCAAATTTTTGAAGATAGACTAGTTGAATATCATGATTATATAACTGAAATGCAGCCAGTTAGGTTGTAAGTATATTTCTTATTTCAGTATTGGAAGTAGTTACAGAAGGAGAAAGATGTGGAACATGTGCTTATTTTTATCTTATGGGACTATATAACTCGTTAGTTCCAAAATGTTGGAGAGGTACATATATGTGTCTTTCCAAGTCTTATTTTAGAAGAATAAGAAGAAGAGCTGCCTGTTTAGTAGTTTTTACACAGTCAGTTGATGGTTTTACTTTTACAACTTCCAAAACAGATGATAGAAGCTGAGCAGGGAATGTACAATTAAAGATTTGTTTTCCCTGTGCAAAAATTTTAAACAACTTGTTTATTTCCCAACACATATGTCTCTCTCTCTCTCTCTCTCTCTCTCTCTCTCTCTCTCTCTCTCTCTCTCTCTCTCTGTGTGTGTGTGTGTGTGTATGTGTGTGAGATGAAAACTTGATGGATCCAGTTCTTTCCTTACATCAAATGGATCAAATCAAACTATCAGGCTTTACAGCAAGTAACTCTATCCTGTAAACCATTTTGCTGCCTTCCTGACTTCCCTTTGAACCAAGTGAGATAGTAATGGAAGCAAGTCTCTTTTAAGATGTGCTTGACATTGGGATTGCAACCCTCTTTCCATGTCAAATTGACATGGGGGAAATGTATTTTTCAGGTCACCAAGATCGTGTTTTGACAGATATAGGTAAATATTTCTTATATCTTTAGAATTTTCTTTATTTCATTAGCTGGCAAGTTGGAAATTGAAAATCTTGGTCCATGCAATGAGAGATCTTACCACAAGTAGTTGGAATATGATTTCCTGAAATGTATTCATCAACTGGTATTGAAGCTTATTTTCTGGTTCACTATAATAACCTATGTTTCTTTTTGTCCTCAAATTTCTTATTTTTGTGAGTTACAAGTATAATCTGTTCTTTATGACATTAAATGCAATACAGAAAGGGTGGGAAATAGTTATACTTCTTGTATAACTGAAGTAGTAAGAAACAGGAATATTAAGAGGTAATACCTGTACTGAAATAGCTTGTATTTCATCAGTTTAACAAGTGGGAGTTTAGAGAAGTATATGGTTTTACTTAAGTATTGTTACTTACACTCTTTAATTTTTAATTCTTTAGTTTGGAAAGATAATTATTATAGGGATCCTTGTATAGAACTTTAGTTATTTGGATTGCAAATTCTTCTAAAGCATGAATCTAAAGCCTATTAACCTCTTTGGATAGTTCCCCAAATATATATATATATATATATATATATATATATATATATATATATATATATATATATATCCTTCTTCGTGTTTATTCAGATTATTTACTTGGATAGCTATGTTCCTTAATATATGATTTAAGTCAATTAATTCATCTTCCATTGATCACTAATTATGAAAATGCCTTATAGTTAGATCATATGAGACATTTTCTCATTTTAAGCTCCCTCCTCTTTGAAACTTCTAGTTTGTGTCAAGTTGACATAAAACTAGGCAACACAACTGAACTCTTGTCAACTTGACAGAAAAACACATTACATTTCAATTAGAAACTTTCCTTTATTATCTTAAAGATGGAATATTAATATTACAATAAAACACAGTTTTAAAAGTTTCATTATCCTTACAAATTCAAACACATTAATAGTTCAGTCTCTTAAAAATATCCAGTTTCTTCAAATAGCTAACATCTATTTTTAGTGTTCAATGTCTTTCAGTTGTGGGTTCCAGTAAAACTCAAAATTAAGTTAAACTCTTTCTTCAGGAGGGAATAACCAGTGCACAGCAACATTCTGAACAGAACAAAATCAAACTCCGACAGGGTAAATAATTCCATGTCCAATTATCTGGGATTCACTCACAATATTCTGTATTATGTCAAGGAACTTGGGTCACTTCTCCAATTCTGCTTTCTGCAGCACACACAGTTTGTCTTCAAGGCTCCTGATGACTCTACTCTACAGCTGATACTCTTCTTGATGGTCATCCCATGATATTGGCATCTCCAAAACTGCTAGGGTTCCTTGGTGCAACTGGGTGTCACTTTTGCCAGTAGTCTGTCCTTGGCTCTCTTCAGAGACTTCAGCCTTGCTACACAGTACCAAAACTCAAGTGCTCATCATGACGATGCTTTCAAAATAGCACAACCTGGGTGACTTTAACAATACAAGTTCAGCTGCCAGCAGAGTTACTCTCTTGCCCATGTCTGAAACAAATCTTCTATGGGCTGACTCCCATAAAACACTTTCCAGAAGATTTTACATCAGTGATGCTGGTCTTTTCCTAATAACCAATAATTTCTCAGCTACAACTAAGCAGTGTCATGTATTCCAGCAAAGCAAACATTTCACTTTAGCAGTTCAGGTATCTTCTTTATCACCAATGATTCTTCAGTCACAGCTAATAAGAACCACAAAATCTTAATTCAAAGTAATAAATAGCCTCAATAGTCTTTAAAATTCCCTCTGAAACTTCATTTTTCACATTGCTCCAACATTC
Organism: Apodemus sylvaticus; assembly: GCF_947179515.1. Classification (NCBI taxonomy): domain Eukaryota; kingdom Metazoa; phylum Chordata; class Mammalia; order Rodentia; family Muridae; genus Apodemus; species Apodemus sylvaticus. The sequence goes on along the minus strand of NC_067495.1, from coordinate 68,131,637 downwards.
TTGTCTTCAAAGCTCCTAAGGAATAGCTCAGTGATCTCTCAACTCTCAATGACGTTTCTAACCTGAAGTTACAGTCTTTCCACATTTCTCAACAAAACATGGTCAGGTCTGTCACAGCAATAACCCACTATTCTGCTACCAACTTGTATTAGATGGAATTTCTAATGCTGTGCTGAAACATTATAACCAAAAAGCAAGTGTGTCAGTTAGGGTTTTTATTGCTATAAAGGGACACCACAACCATAGCAACACAGTTTTTGTTTGTTTTGTTTTTTTACAGGGGGAGTAGAGAGGGATCCAAGCTGATACATCTTTTCCATCTTGCTGCTTGCTCTGTATGTTCTGCTTTCTCTCTGGAGATTCCTCTGTCTATATTCTGCTTGCTTGCTATTTAAGAGACCCCTCTGTCCATGTCCTACTTGCTTGCTAGTATTCATATGTGATTTTGTTTGTCTCCCTCTGTGTACTTGTCTCTGTCAGTTCTCCAAGCAATTCTTTATATCCTAAAACAATTGTCTGCATAGTTCATCTCCTGCAAAATACAGGTCCAGCCTTTTATTGTACATATCAATTTAGTCATTTAATCCAATTCTTTTTTAATAATTATTTTATTTATTTACATTTCAAATGTTGTCCCTCTTCCTGTTCTCCCCTCTGCAACCCTCCCTAATGCATCCCCCTTTCCCTTAGAGTCTAAGAGGGTGTTCCCTATCCACCCACCCACTCGGGCTTACCCCTCCAGCATCCCCCTTTGCTAGGGCAACAAGGCACCACAGGACCAAGCTCCACTGCTCCTATTGATGCCAGATAAGGGAGTTCTCTTCTAAATACGTACAGGAGACATTGGCCCACCAATGTATACTCTTTGGATGGTGGTTTTGTCCCTGGGAGCTCTGGGGGTATTGGCTGGTTAGTTGATATTGTTGTTCTACCTATGGGGTTGTAATTCTTTTCAGCATCTTCAGACCTTCCCCTAACTCTTCCATTGGGGTCTCTGGTTTCAGTCCAATGGTTTGACTGTGAGTATCATATCTGCTTTAGTCTGGTGCTGGCAGGAATTCTCAGGCTCCTGTCTGTGAGCACTTCTTGGTATCAGCAATAATGTAGGGGTTTAATGCCTGCTCATGGCCTTTAGTTCAGTCTACACTCTTATTTTTTGTCCTTGTGTTTCCTTTAGACAGGAAAAATTCTGGGTTAAAAATTTTGAGATAGGTGGATGACACCATCCCTTCACTGGGGGGGGGGGCATGTCTATACTGGAGGTGGACACTGATTTAGGTTCTATTACCCTGCTATTGTGTATTTGAGCTAATGTCATCCCCATCAGGTCCTGGGACCCTCTTGTATCCCTGGAGTTTGGGACTTTCTAGTGGTTACCCTCCCCACCATTCCCCACACTACACTGCTACTTATTTCTATTCATTTTCATGGCTCTCTGGATTACTCTCCTGTCTCTTCCCATACCTAATTCTGCCCCCAATTGTTCCGCTCCCCCCTCTCCCACTCATATCCCTCTCTCCCCCTGAGTCCCATGATTATTTTGTTCCCCTTTCTAAATGAGATTGAAAGCTCCGCACTTAGGTCTTCCTTCTTCTTGAGCTTCATATGGTCTGTGAGTTGTTTCATGAGTATTCTGAGCTTGGGAGTTAATATCCACTTAGCAGTGAGTACATACCATGTGTGTTCTTTGGTGATTGGGTTATCTCATTCAAGATCAGATTTTCTTTTTTTAATTTTTTCTTTATTGATATATTTTTATTTACATTTCAAATGATTTCCCATTTTCTGGGTTCCCACTCCCCACAAGTCCCATAAGCCCTCTTCCCTCCCTCTGTTCCTCCATCTACCCCTTCCCACTTCCCTGTTCTGGTATTCCCCTATACTGTTGCACTGAGTCTTTCCAGAACCAGGGGCCACTCCTCCATTCTTTTTGGACCTCATTTAATATGTGGATTATGTCTTGGGTATTCAAAGTTTCTAGGCTAATATCCACTTATCAGTGAGTGCATACCATGATTGATCTTTGAGACTGTGTTACCTCACTTAGTATGATGTTCTCCAGCTCTATCCATTTGTCTAAGAATGTCATGAATTCATTGTTTCTAATGGCCGAATAGTACTTCATTGTGTATATATACCACATTTTTTTGTATCCATTCCTATGTTAAAGGACATCTGGGTTCTTTCCAGTTTCTGTCTACTACAAATAGGGCTGCTATGAACATAGTGGAGCATGTGTCCTTATTGCATGCTGAAGAATCCTCTGGGTATATGCCCAGGAGTGGTATAGCAGGGTCCTCAGGAAGTGTCATGCCCAGTTTTCTGAGGAACCGCCAGACTGATTTCCATAGTGGTTGCACCATCTGGCAATCCCACCAGCAGTGGAGGAATGTTCCTCTTTCTCCACATCCTTGCCAACACCTGCTATCTCCTGAGTTTTTTACCTTAGCCATTCTGACTGGTGTGAGGTGAAATCTCAGGGTTGTTTTGATTTGCATTTCCCTAATGATTAATGATGTTGAACATTTCTTAAGGTGTTTCTCAGCCCTACAAAGTTCTTCATGTGTAAATTCTTTGTTTAGTTCTGTACCTCACTTTTTAATGGGGTAATTTGGTTCTCTGTGTTCTACCTTCTTGAGAAAGATCATATTTTCTATTTCAATTCATTTGCCTGCAAAATTCATGAAGTCAATTTTTGTACTATTCCATTGTGTAAATGTACCACATTTTCTGTATCCATTCTTTTGTTGAGGGACATCTGAGTTATTTCCAGTTTCGGGCTATTTTTAAGAAGACTGCTATGAACATAGTGAAGCACCTTTCTTTGTTATATGTTGGAGCATCTTTTGAGTATATGCCGAACAATGATATATCTTGGTCTTCAGGTAGAACTATTTCCAATTTTCTGAAGAATCACCAGATTGATTTCCAGAGTCATTGTATCAGCTTGCAATCCCACCAGCAATGGAGAAATATTTCTTTTTTTCCCCCACATCCTCTCCAGTATCTACTGTCTCCTGAGTTTTTTATTATACCCACTCTGATTGGTATAAGGTGGAATACAGGATCATTTTAATTTGTATTTCCCTGATGACTAAGGATTTTGAACATTTCTTTAGGTACTTTATGGCCATTTGAGATTTCTCAGTTGAGAATTCATTGTTTCGCTCTGTAACCCATTTTAATAGGGTTATTTGGTTTTCTGGAGTCTAACTTCTTGAGTTCTTTGTATATTTTGGATATTAGCCTTCTATTGGATGTAGGGTGGATAATGTTCTTTTCCTAAATCTATCAGTTGCTATTTTGTCTTATTGATGGTATCCTTTGCCTTCCAGAACTTTTGAGGTCCCATTTGTCAATTGTCGATCTGAGAGCCTGAGAAATTGGTGTTCTGGTCAGGAAAATTTCCCCTGTGATGATATCTTTAAGGCTCTTTCTGACTTTTTCTTCTATTAGATTTAGTGTATCTGGTTTTATGTTGAGGTTCTTTATCCACTTCAATTTGAGCTTTGTACAATGAGATTAAAAATATATATCAGGGACTTCCGGCGGTGGCGGCGGCGGCGGCAGCAGTGCAGCAGTGGCTGTTCCAGCTGAAGGGCCATCAGCAGTGGAACCAAGGCGACACAGGGACCAGTTAGGCCCTGCGCCCACGACCACTGACCTTTGCTGGCCAGCCGGGCGGCAAGCAGCTGCAGTTGTGCGGCGCCTTTCCTTCACGGAAGCCACTTCAGAACTCGGCCTCCCACCAGTCAGGAGAGGTGCATCCATCTTGGTTCCGTACTCCAGGGATCAGACAGACTGAGGTACACAAACATAATCCGAGGCCAACACCGCAGGGGTCTGAGCCCGACGGGCGTTGGCCTGCACCCAGGCCCTGGGCTGGTCGGGGGGCCATCGGGGTGCCAACCCAGCCAGGAGGTTTTTTGCCCAGGCCTGCGTGCGCGCCGCCGCCATTTTGCCTGCAGGACCACAGAGAGCTCTGGCGGGCAGACGTGTAACAGGCATAGCCTGAGGCTAACAAAGCGGGGGTCTAGGCCCCAAAAAGCACAGGACTGACCCCAAGAACTGGGCGGCTTGGTGGGCCATCTGTGAGTCAACCCGCCCAGGTGATTGTTAGCACAGCAGACTCTCCCGGCGCTTTCAGGGAGCTCGTGCGCACACGCCCGCCATCCTAGTCACCTGGCGGACCCAATTAACAGTCATAGCCCTAGGGGAACTTTGCTCGGACCTTGGCCTCCCAGGCTTTTGCATGGACTCAGGGACTGGGCGGCCAGGCTAACCTTGTGTGCGACAGCCCGGTTGGCGGATCGGCTGCCCAGCGGAGTGAACGGAACACAGGGGAGGTCACAGCAGCATACACCGTCAGCACTCCCTGGGGGTGCACACGGGCTCCATCTGATCCACAGACACAATCTGGGGCAAGGCCTCAGGCGGAAGCCCTCAGCTCTACTCTCTCTGCTTCCGGATCCAGATCAGCCTGGGCGGCAGCACCACATCTCCAAGTCCTGCAAGTGGCTAGCTGAGCTTCCGAGCGGCCAGCTGGGAGAAGTCAGTGTGCTCCAGTGAATCCAGCGGGCCCCAGCGGGAGCCTTCGGGTGCCTGCTTTAGGATCTGAACAGCCTGGGCAGCAGCACCCTGTCTACAAGCAGTGCAGGAGGTAAGCTGTGCACCAGAGGCCAACTGGGAAGGGGCAGCTTGCACGGGTGAGTCCAGCACTGACAAGACTAACACCAGTGAGAACTAGATGGCAAAAGGCAAACGCAGGAACGTCACTAACAGAAATCAAGGCAATATGACAACATCTGAACCCAATTCTCCTCTACCAACATGTCCTGGATACCCCATCACACCAGTAAAACAAGATTTGGATTTAAAATCACTGGTCATGATGCTGGTACAGGAACACATGAAGGACATACTTAAAGAAATTCAGGAGAAAATGAATCAAAAGTTAGAAGCCCTTGCAAGGGAAACACAAAAATCATTGAAAGAAATCCAGGAGAATACAAAAGCCAACAAGGAGGAAATGCAAAAAACACTTAAAGAAATACAGGAGAACTTTGGTCAACAGGCTGAGGTCATGAAAGACGAAACACAAAAATCTCTTAAAGAAATACAGGAGAAATTTGGTCAACAGGCTGAGGTCATGAAAGAGGAAATACAAAAATCTCTTAAAGAATTACAGGAAAACACAAACATGTAAGTGAAGGAGCTAAGCAAAACCATCCAGGATCTAAAATCAGAAGTAGAAACAACTAAGAAAACTCAAAGGGAGACAATTTTGGAGATAGAAAGCCTTGGGAAGAAATCAGGGGACAGAGATGCAAATATCAACAACAGAATACAAGAGATAGAAGAAAGAATCTCAGATGCCGAAGATACCATAGAAACCATGGACTCAACAGTTAAAGAAAATGCAAAATGCAAAAAGCTTGTAACCCAAAATATCCAGGAAATCCAGGACACAATGAGAAGACCAAACCTAAGGATTATAGGCATAGATGAGAGTGAAGATTTACAACTTAAAGGGCCAGCAAACATCTTCAATAAAATTATGGAAGAAAACTTCCCTAATCTAAAGAGAGAGATGCCCATGAATATACAAGAAGCCTACAGAACTCCAAACAGACTGGACCAGAACAGAAATACTTCCCGTCACATAATAATCAAAACAGCAAATGTTCTAAACAAAGAAAGAATACTAAAGGCAGTAAGAGAAAAAGGCCAAGTAACATATAAAGGAAGACCTATCAGAATCACAGCAGACTTTTCACCTAAGACTATGAAGGCTAGAAGGTCCTGGGCAGATCTCATGCAGACTCTAAGAGAACACAAATGCCAACCAAAACTACTATATCCAGCAAAACTCTCAATCACCATAGATGGAGAAACTAAGATATTTCATGACAAAACCAAGTTTACCCAATATCTATCCACAAACCCAGCCCTAAAAAGGATAATCGGAGGACAACACCAATACAAGGAGGGAAACTTCACCCTGGAAAAAGCAAGATAGTTACCTTCTTTCATCAAACCCAAAAGAAGTTAACCAATCAAATTTAAAAAATAACGTCAAAAATGATAGGAAGTAACAATCACTATTCCTTAATATCTCTTAACATCAATGGACTTAATGCCCCAATAAAAAGACACAGACTAACTGAATGGATACGTAAACAGGACCCTACATTTTGCTGCTTACAGGAAACACACCTCAGGGTCAAAGACAAACACTACCTTAGAGTAAAAGGCTGGAAGACAATTTTACAAGCAAATGGTCTCAGGAAACAAGCTGGAGTAGCCATTTTAATATCAGATAAAATTGACTTTCAACCCAAAGTCATCAAAAGAGACCCTGAGGGACACTTCTTGCTGGTCAAAGGAAAAATACAAAAAGAAGAACTGTCAATCCTGAACATCTATGCCCCAAATGCAAGGGCACCCTCTTTCGTAAAAGAAACTTTATTAAAACTCAAAGCACACATTGCACCTAACACAATAATTGTGGGTGACTTCAACACTGCACTTTCCTCAATGGACCGATCAGGAAAACAGAAACTAAACAGGGACACAATGAAACTAATTGAAGCTTTGGACCAATTAGATTTAACAGATATAAATAGAACATTCTATCCTAAAACAAAAGAATATACCTTTTTCTCAGCACCTCATGGTACCTTCTCCAAAATCGACCATATAATTGGTCACAAGACAGACCTCAACAAATATAAGAAGATAGAACTAATCCCATGCCTCCAATCTGATCATTATGGAGTAAAAGTCGTCTTCTATAGCAACAGAAACAACAGAAAACCCACATACACGTGGAAACTGAACAATACTCTAGTCAATGATACCTTGGTCAAGGAAGAAATAAAGAAAGAAATTAAAGACTTTTTAGAACACAATGAAAATGAAAACACAACATACCCAAATCTATGGGACACAATGAAAGCAGTGCTAAGAGGAAAACTCATAGCCCTGAGTGCCTCCAAAAAGAAAATGGAGAGAGCATACATTACCAGCTTAATGACACACCTGAAAGCCCTAGAACAAAAAGAAGCTATTTCGCCCAGGAGGAGTAGAAGGCAGGAAATCATCAAACTCAGGGTCGAAATCAATCAAGTAGAAACAAAGAGAACTATACAAAAAATCAACAAAACCAGGAGCTGGTTCTTTGAGAAAATCAACAAGATAGATAAACCCTTAGCCAGACTGACCAAAGGGCACAGAGAAAGTATCCAATTTAACAAACTTAGAAATGAAAAGGGAGATATAACAACGGAAACTGAGGTAATCCAAAAAATCATCAGATCCTACTACAAGAGCCTGACTCAACACAACTGGAGAATCTGGAGGAAATGGACAATTTCCTTGACAGATACCAAATACCAAAATTAAATCAGGACCAACTAGACCATCTAAACAGTCCCATAATGCCTAAAGAAATAGAAGGAGTCATAGAAAGTCTTCCAACAAAAAAAAGCACAGGACCAGATGGCTTCAGTGCAGAATTCTACCAGACCTTCAAAGAAGAGTTAACACCAATACTCTTCAAACTATTCCACAAAATAGAAACAGAAGGAACACTACCCAATTCCTTCTACGAAGCCACAATTACGCTGATACCAAAGCCACAAAAAGATCCAACAAAGAAAGAGAACTTCAGACCAATTTCCCTTATGAACATCGATGCAAAAATACTCAATAAAATTCTTGCCAACCGAATCCAAGAACACATCAAAACGATCATCCACCATGATCAAGTAGGCTTTATCCCGGGAATGCAGGGTTGGTTCAATATACGGAAATCCAACAATACAATCCACTACATAAACAAACTCAAAGAACAAAACCACATGGTTATTTCATTGGATGCTGAAAAAGCATTTGACAAAATTCAGCATCCCTTCATGCTTAAAGTCTTGGAGAGAACAGGAATTCAAGGCCCATACCTAAACATAGTAAAAGCAATATACAGAAAACCGGTAGCCAGCATCAAACTAAATGGAGAGAAACTTGAAGCAATCCCACTGAAATCAGGGACTAGACAGGGCTGCCCCCTTTCTCCTTATCTTTTCAATATTGTACTTGAGGTACTAGCTCGGGCAATTCGACAACATAAGGAGGTCAAAGGGATACAAATTGGAAAGGAAGAAGTCAAACTATCATTATTTGCAGACGACATGATCGTCTACCTAAGTGACCCAAAGAACTCCACTAGAGAGCTCCTATAGGGGATAAACAACTTCAGCAAAGTGGCTGGTTATAAAATCAACTCAAGCAAATCAGTGGCCTTCCTATACTCAAAGGATAAGCAGGCTGAGAAAGAAATTAGGGAAATGACCCCCTTCACAATAGCCACAAACAGTATAAAGTATCTTGGGGTGTTTCTTACCAAACATGTGAAAGATCTGTATGACAAGAACTTCAAGACTCTGAAGAAGGAAATGGAAGAAGACCTCAAAAAATGGGAAAACCTCCCATGCTCATGGAACGGTAGAATCAATATAGTTAAAATGGCCATTTTGCCTAAAGCACTATACAGATTCAATGCAATACCCATCAAAATCCCAACTCAATTCTTCACAGAGTTAGAAAGAGCAATTATCAAATTCATCTGGAACAACAAAAAACCCAGGATAGCTAAAACTATTCTCAGCAACAAAAGAAAATCTGGGGGAATCAGTATCCCTGACCTCAAGCAATACTACAGAGCAATAGTGTTAAAAACTGCATGGTATTGGTACAGTGACAGGCAGGAGGATCAATGGAACAGGATTGAAGATCCAGAAATGAACCCACACACCTATGGACACTTGATCCTCGACAAAGAGGCTGAAAACATCCAATGGAAAAAAGATAGCCTTTTCAACAAATGGTGCTGGTTCAACTGGAGGTCAGCATGCAGAAGAATTCGAATTGATCCATCCTTGTCTCCTTGTACTAAGCTCAAATCCAAATGGATCAAGGACCTCCACATAAAGCCAGATACTCTGAAGCTAATAGAAAAGAAACTGGGGAAGACCCTTGAGCACATCGGTACAGGGAGAAAGTTTCTGAACAGAACACCAATAGCGTATGCTCTAAGAGCAAGAATTGACAAATGGGACCTCATAAAATTACAAAGTTTCTGTAAGGCAAAGGACACCATCAAGAGGACAAATCGGCAACCAACAAATTGGGAAAAGATCTTCACCAATCCTACATCAGATAGAGGACTAATATCCAATATATATAAAGAACTCAAGAAGTTAGACTCCAGAAAACCAAACAACCCTATTAAAAAATGGGGTACAGACATAAACAAAGAATTCACACCTGAAGAACTTCGGATGGCGGAGAAGCATCTTAAAAAATGTTCAACTTCATTAGTCATTAGGGAAATGCAAATCAAAACAACCCTAAGATTTCATCTTACACCAGTCAGAATGGCTAAGATTAAAAATTCAGGAGACAGCAGGTGTTGGAGAGGGTGTGGAGAAAGAGGAACACTCCTCCACTGCTGGTGGGGTTGCAAATTGGTACAACCACTCTGGAAATCAGTCTGGCGGTTCCCCCAAAAACTGGGCACCTCACTTCCAGAAGATCCTGCTATACCACTCCTGGGCATATACCCAGAAGACTCCCCACCATGTAATAAGGATACATGTTCTACTATGTTCATAGCAGCCCTATTTATAATTGCCAGATGCTGGAAAGAACCCAGGTATCCCTCAACAGAAGAGTGGATGCAAAAAGTGTGGTATATATACACAATGGAGTACTATTCAGCCATTAGAAACAATGAATTCCTGAAATTCTTAGGCAAATGGATGGAGCTAGAGAATATCATACTAAGTGAGGTAACCCAGACTCAAAAGGTGAATCATGGTATGCACTCACTAATAAGTGGATATTAACCTAGAAAACTGGAATACCCAAAACATAATCCACACATCAAATGAGGTACAAGGAGAAAGGAGGAGTGGCCCCTGGTTCTGGAAAGACTCAGTGAAACAGTATTCAGCAAAACCAGAACGGGAAAGTGGGAAGGGGTGGGTGGGAGGACAGGGGAAGAGAAGGGGGCTTATGGGACTTAAGGGGAGTGGGGGGCTAGAAAAGGGGAAATCATTTGAATTGTAAATAAATTATATCGAATAAAAAAAAGAAAAGGAAAAAAAACATATATATATCAATTTTCATAACTGTACACACAGACTGCCAGTTTGACTGGGACAATTTATTGAAAATGCATTTATTTATTTATTTATTTATTTATTTATTTATTTATTTACTTTTTGACTGTACCATTTTGCCTTTTTTTTGGCAAAAGATCAAGGGACCATAGGTATGTGCGCTTATTTCTGGGTCTTCAATTATATTCCATTGATCTAGCTGTCTATCTCTGTACCAATAACATGCAATTTTAAAAAAACCACTATTGCTCTGTATTGCAGTTTGAAGTAAGGGATTGTGATTTCCCCAGAAGTTCCTTTATCTTTGAGAATTGTTTTTGCTATCCTGGATTTTGTTATTCCAGATGAATTTGAGAATTTCTCTTTCTATCTCTGTGTGAAGAATTGAGTTGAAATTTTGCTGGTGATTGAATTGATCTGTAGTTTGCTTTTGGTAAGATGGCCATTTTTATTATGTTAATCCCACTGATTCATGAACATGGGAGATCTTTCCATTTTCTGAAGTCTTCTTCAATTTCTTTCTTCAGAGACTTGAAGTTCTTGTCATATAGTGTCGCTACCAAATCCGTCCAGCTGAATAAGGGAGATGACATGGGAGACTCTTCTCGAAGCAGTTTATTCAGGAATGTTACTTCAGGAAGCCCCCTATCCTAGCCCGTTGCCCCAGTTATATATACCAGGCTACACCAATCAGCGACCGCCACGTGGAGGCTCGTGATAGGATTGAGACGATGGCCCGGGAGTGGCCTAATATGACGTCAAAGGGCACATGCTCACTTCTCCAGTGCATAGGTGACTCTTAAAGGGGAATGTGGGGGAGCGTTGCGGAGTCATGTGACTTGGCAACCAGCCCAGGCACCATTTTAGACTGGCCACCATGCCCGCTCCCCACAATATAGATTTTTCAATTGCTTGGTTGGAGTCACACCAAGATGTCTCATGTTATTTGTGACTATTGAGAAGAGTGTCGTTTTCCTATTTCTTATCATTTTTATTCTTTGTGTAGAGGAAGGCTACTAATTTGTTTGAATTGATTTTATATCAAACAACTTTGCTGACTTTGTTTAGCATGTGTAGGAGTTATCTGGTAGAATTACTGTGCTCACTTATGCATAGTATTATATCATCTCCAAATAGTGATACCTTGACTTCTTCCTTTCCAATTTGTATCCCTTTAACCTTCCTTTGTTGTCCAATTGCTCTAGCTAGAACTTTGAGTACTATATGACATAAATAGGGAGAGAGTGTGCAGCCTTGTCTTCTCACTTATTTTAGTGGAATTTAAAGTTTCTCTCCATTTAATTTGATATTGGCTGTTGATTTGCTGTATATTGGTACATTTCCTCCAACAACTTCACCCCAAATTGAACAAGGCCACACCTAATAGTACTACTCCCTATGAACTTATGGGGACCATATTCAGTCAAACCACCATATTCCACCCCTTGTCCCCATAGGCTTGCAGCCATATTATAATGCAAAATGAATTTAGTCCAACATAAAAAGTCCCAAAAGTATATAACAATTTCAATCTTGTTTATAAATCTAAAGTCTTCTGTGAGATTTATACAATTGCTTAACTCTTTACCTTATAAAATCAAAATATATATCATATACTCACTGGTTATATACCATTCCCAAGGGGAGGAAAGGGAGCATAGTGATGAAATGCTAGACCAAAGCAAGAGTGAAAACTAGCAGGGCAAACCCCAAACTGCTTCTCCATGTCTGATGTCAAAGTGTTCTTCAGATCTCCAACTCCTTCTAGCTTTGCTGTCTCCAACACACTCCTCCTCTCTATTGCTTTGGTTCCATTCCCTGTTAGTAGCTTTCTTCAGCAGGTATACTATGATTCTGGTATCTCTAACATCTGGGGGTATCCAAAGCAATCCATAGTTTCACACAATGGCCTCTCTGGACCTCCACGGATGAACCATCTGACATATGCCTGGACTCAGGACCTTTCCTTAGGTTGTAGAAGTTGATACCATAAACTCTTTATAATTTCCTTGCCTTTACAGCCAGAACCATATGGCCAAACCTGTCAAATTCCATTGCTTTCTATGACTGGAACATGGATCCCCCTTTCAAATACATTTTCACCAAATTCCTGCTTTTGTTGTTTTTCTTAACTGCCTAAGCTTGGATGTCCTCCAACTTGCTTTGTATGCCAGGCTGATCTGGAGCTCTGATATGTTTGCCTCTGCCTCAAGAAAGCTGGGATTAAAGACTTGCACCATCACACCGAGCATGAAGCTTTTCTTTAATTGCCTTTCACAACTTGGAAGCATAGCTGGGTGGGGTCTTGCTCTGAGATCACAACTTCCTTTATTACATTTAACATCAGGATTTTCTTTAACAATTTTTTTTATCATCTTGAACACAGGACTGAGTTGCATTCCACTTCCTGATGTCCTTTTTCCCCCCTCAAACTATACACTTTGTCTCTTTTTCTTGCTTAGCTTGCTCTGTTTCATTATAGATCTGTATAAGAGTGAACACTAATAACCACAAGACAGAATCAATACTAGGTTGTTTTGACATTTCCTCTGCAAATGCAATTAATCCAAAACTCTTCAATTTAGCTTCAGGCAGACTTTTTGTACAAGAGCAAAACAGCAGCTACATTCCTTGCCAAAATATCACTGTCACTGTGGTAAAGTAGACTTCATCAATCATCTTTGCTTGCAGTTGCTCACAGAAACTCTGTGGAGTAGAGCATTTGTTTTCTCAACCCTGGCCTTTGGGTTTGGGTGGTTTTGGTGGTTTGGGTTTTGGAAGGCTTTGGTTGTGAGTTTGGTATTTGGGGCTATGTTTCAGTAAGGTCCAACCTGGAGCTTTAAATATGCTAATCAAATGGTCTGCCATAGAGCTATGCCTCAACCCCTACACAGATCTCCTTTTTGTAAACTCTACATTGTATGATAGATTATTGGTGAAATTGGTAGTTCAATAAGTGAATCCCCCAACCATTAAGTCAGGATTCGTTAGGAGTCAAAGACTTGAAATGTCTCTTTTTATGCACATTATCAAGATAGCTAAATTAAAGGAGCAGCCTGAAAGCCCTCTTTGCTTCTTCTCTTATCAACATAACTTTGCATTAGCAAAATGTTTCTTTTCCTCTTCTTAAAAATGTATTATTGCATATACATGTGTTTGCACCATGGGGAGGAGCCACACATGTATTACTGCAGTGTTTGTTTAGAAGTCAGAGGATAACTTTGTGTAGTCAGTTTACTTGTTACATTTTTACATGGATTCTAGAGATTTGAACTCAGGTTGTCAAACTTTTCAGCCGATGATTTTATCAGTAGAGTCATTTCAATGGTCTCTTCTTTCTTCTTTGAGATTTGGTCTCATGTAGTTAAGGCTTGCCTGTGACATACTTTGTAGTGGAGAATGACCTTACACTCCTGATCTTCTAGCTTCTACTTCCAGAGTGCTGGGACCAAAGGTATACACAACAATTCCTAGCTTGACTAAATTTCTTTAAATTGGTCAGGTTTTTTAATTTAAATTTATTTATTTTTTACACTCCACATTTTATTCCTCCCCATTCATCCTCCAACTGTTTCACATCCCATATCTCCTCCCCACCTCCCTGTCTCCATGTGGATGTCCTTACCCACCACCCCACCTGACCTCTAAACTCTCTGGGGCCTCCAGTCTCGTGAGGGTTAGGTACATCTTCTCTGACGAAACCCAAACCCAGCAGTCCTCTGCTGTATATGTGTTGGGGCCTCATATCAGCTGGTATATGCTGCCAGTTTGGTGGTCAAGTGTTTGAGAAATCTCAGGGGTCCAGGTTAATTGAGACTGCTGGTCCTCCTACAGGGTCTCCCTTCTCCTCAGCTTCTTTCAGCCTTCTGTAATTCCACCACAGGGGTCAGTAGTTTCTGTCCATTGGTTGGGTGCAAATATCTGCATCTGACTCTTTCAGCTTCTCGTTGGGTCTTCAGGAGTGTGTTCATACTAGGACCTTTTCTGTGAGTACTCCATGGTCTCAGTAATAGTATTAGGCCTTGGGACCTCCACTTGCATTGGACCCCACTGTGGGCCTGTCACTGGACCTTCTTTTCCTCAGGGTCCTCTCCATTTCATAAACCAAGTCAAGTGGCAAGAAATGTAATGAAAAAAATTCAGTAATACTAGTATCCTAATTTGATAAGTAAACATAAAAAGCTAAAATAAAAACATAGCATGTTTTCAAAATACTATATCCAGAAGTCTTTTAGCAAGATGTTTCTTTTCCCTCTGAGATTACCTACTTAAAAGTCCAACAGATTTTGTTCCTTGCAAATTTGTTAATGCTGATGAGATGAGTTTAATCTCATCTCATGAATCACTGATGTTTTAAATGGGACATAGATCAATGAATCCTGACCATGCGTTCACTTGAAATAATCCAGTGTTAGCAATACAACACTGGTAGACTTGCTTAACACAAAGTTGTCACAAAATTTCAATGTGTGCATAAATGCAATATTTGGGTAGCACAATAAATCAAAATAAAAAGAGTCAGATCTCTATTAGGTACGGATTTGATTAGTAGGCTACTGCAAAAGGACCAAGGGAAATGTTCATGTCTATTTCTTAGTTTTTGTGTTAAAAGGCCTTAAATAAACTATATAGCTATATTATTATGTTTTTATAATGACATGTTAGTATTATATACTCAAAAACATACAGTTGCTACAACAAAGAAACAAAAATTGTGTGGCATGGCACAAAATTTCAAAGTATTCTTAATAGTTGAGTATTAAACAGATATAAAATCAAGTAACAAAGGTTTGGATATAATATAAATATTATGAATTGTTTATTTTATAAAGTATTTATCCAGTCATGAACTTTAATATTACATACAGAGCACAGTGGAGGGAAATTTCTATTCAGAAATAATAGAAAATGTAAATATCTTTATACAAGGACCAGTATAACTTTATGAAACAAATTAAGTTGTCCTATAGCTAGGGAGATACTATGAAATGAGATTTGTATAATTGGGAAGAATACTGAAGGACATGGTTTTAACCCAAGAGTCATGAGCTTCCATTGATGTATTTAAGCAAGGAAGTCATATCATCTAATTTGTTTTATAACCAAATTCTCATTGTTTGGCAGAGTGTGAAACCCAGAGTATTATAATAATTTTTATGAGTAAAATACCTGTTGTCTTTATTAATGTAATAAATAGTACATACTAATAATGAACAGTATTGTATTTCAACACATCAATACTCTGACCAAATCAGAATAATTAGAATTTCTTTATTGTATTTATTTTATCATATGTTTATGTTTATAGGCTTTGAGCTCTTCAATTCTAGGTTTTCACAAAATATATATAATATTTTAATATATGGTAAAGTCACCTCAGCATGTTACAGTACTCTAGACGTTATTCCGAGCTTATAACTAGGATTTGGTATACCTTATCAAACTTCTGTATCCTCACCACTCATATCCTCTCTGTTGTCTCATCATTATGATGATACATTATATTGATATTTTACCTTCCAGAAATGAGAGACAGTATCTAAGATTTGTTTTATTTAACTTAGCATAATGTCTGTCATTCAGCTCTATCCACGGTTTTTTGGGAATTTTAGGATTTTGATTTTAATACATAGTTGAATAGTCTATTATATTATATAACACATTTTTTCATTCATTTATATTTGTCAGTCATCTAGGTTTGTTTTTTATGTTTTGGTTATTGTTAACAGAGCTATGACAAATAGTAGTATCTCTTTTACAAGCTGAGTTCATTGTATCTGGATATATACAAAGGAGTGGAATCATTTGATCATATGTAGATCTATGTTTAGTTCTTAGGAGGAACCTTTATGCTGTTTTCCATATCAGCAATACTAATTTACCCTTCCTGTGTCACTGGATAAGAAATTATTTTTCTCCATATTTGGTAACACTTTTCACTTATCTTTTGATAAGGGAAACACATTCTTATTAAAGTGGGTTTACATCATACTACTTTCGATCTGCATTTCTCTGATGACTATTTTAAGTAGGATTTCATAATTTTTCTAGTCATTGTATTTCTTCATAAATGCCTTCTTAGATCACTCTCAACTTTTAAAATTATATTATTTGGTTTTGAAAGTTGTTCTTTAGCTTTGAAAATTAATTAATTAATTTATATTTAATTTTCATATATAGCCCTGAGATTTAACTCTTTGGTACATTTCTTCATTCTTCCATCTTTAAGCTGTTTCATACATAGTAGAAGAAATTTTCTCTCAGTCTTCCACTCTTTAGTTTTTCTGCATTCAAATTCTTGACTTTGGTTTTTAAAGGATAGTTGCTGTGAAATGAACTTGACTATCATTATTACATTTTTCCTGTGCTTTGGGATCTTGTGGGAAAAAATCATTGTCCATATCAGTGTTTAATATTTTGAACTTTTTTCCTATTTTCTTCTCATAGTATCATAGTCTCTCAACTTATATTTAGGTATTTGGTCAATATTAACTGACTTTATATGTGTGTCTGTATGTTCATCCATGCTCAAGGCCAGAGGTTGTGGTCATATGTCTTTCTCAGCCACATCCTGCATCATATTTTGAGACATGGCCTCTCAAAGAACCCAACCACACTTATCAGTTGGGTAGACTGGCTGGACAGTTTACTCCAAAGATTTACTTCTTTCTACATTCACCCTGGTCTAGGGTTGCAGATATGTGCCATTACATCAGGGTTTTGCATAGGTTCTGATATAAAATTTCAAATCCTCATGCTTACGTGGAAAGTACTTTATCAGTAGGCTACCTCTCCACCCCATGGATTGATTTTGTATAGAATAAATAGTAGGGGTAGAGTTTTAATTATCTATATAATGCTATCCAGTTTCTCAAGCATCAGTCAATGTTTTTATTAATTCATTTAGCATCAGTTAGATAAAGATTAAAGATATTCCTAGGAACTCAATTATTGTCCATTTATCTGTTTGCTTGTTTTTATATCAAGCTGCATATAATGAATTTAATCACTTCCACCCTCTATTAAATCCTCCAACTCCCTTAGTAGCCCCTGAAATATTATCCTTAATATCTTCTTCCTTTCTTTTTATAATGCACTGAATCAAATTAGTACTGCTCTTAACATGCAGGGATGTGGAACTATCCATGAGAGCATGAGTATCTAGCAATAGAGCAATATAGCTTCAGGCTTGAACAAAAATTCGAAAATATCTCCTTAACTATTCTAGAGGTCCTATAGGCCCCTCCCTTATCTATATTTGAATTTTGATCAACTGGTTCATGGGCAGGTCTGTTGCAGGTAACTAAAACTGCTATGAGTTCATGAGTACAAGCAGCTACTTTGTGTCCAGATGACAAAATTTCACAGCCCACCTTCACATCCTCCCTTTTAAACTCCTTTATGATGTTTCCTGAAATTTGGTGGGATGAGAATTGATAGATTGATATACAGATGTCCCTTATTTGGCTGATCACTCCCAGTTAGTTATTCCTCTCACTTTGTCCAGTTAAGAGTCTGTGCCAACTATGGTGTACTGCAAAGCAAAGCTTCTCTGAGCAAGTTTGTGAGCAGTAACAATTTACTGAGTGAAACACATGTCTTGTGTTGAAAGTTGAATTTCTCTTACCCCTTAGCAGGCCCCCTTTGGTGCTATGGAGCAGGGAAGTGGGAGCCTTTGGTCTCAGCTTCTTCAGTGTAACTGGGGCTTGTGAGGGAAAAGAAATTATAAGTCTTTCCTGGTAATTCAAACTCAAAAATTCCACCATGGCCTCTTCCAGACCTAAAAATATGGTGTTTGTGGGGAATAGCATTTTTCTTGCAGTTTCTACTGATCTCTCCTGAAAAACTTTATGTGTAGAGCATATTAGACAGGATTTTTTCCCAGTTACTTTTCAAAAATATTAGTTTAATGAATTCTATTTTCCTTCTCTTTATTATTATTATTATTTAAAAATATTTTTATTCACTTTGCATCTCAACCACTGCCCTCCTGTCCCTTTTTATAAAGACAGGGTTTAATACAGCCTAGGTTGACTCATATTTACTATGAAAATGTAACTGGGGCTGGCCTTAAATCCAGATCCTCTTTCTCCACCTCCTAAGAGCCTCCTTATCTGAATACTTTTAGGGATCAAGCAAATGAAAATAATTTCAGAATTTCTTTCTCAGTAAGTTCATACTAGAGTACAGTGTTTTGAAAAAGAATGGCCTTCATAGGTAGACTCTTATATTAAAAAGCTTAGTCCCCAATTGGTACAGTTATTTGGGAAGGATTAGGCGATGTGATTTTGTTGAAAAAAGTGTGTCATTAGAGGCAGGCTCTGAGGTTTCAAAGGACTCATATACCTCTCACCATCAATGTCTCTGTCTCTGTTTTGTCGTTGTGTATAGTGGCTATTCCTGGTTGTCAACTTGAGTATATATGGAATGAACTACAATCCAGAATTGGAAAGCTCACCTATGATCCTAATCTGGATGCTCAGAGATACAAGTTTTTGATCTGGATCTTTGCATGGATATCTTGAAGCATAGTGACTATGAATTCTAGAAGATGAAGACAAATTGGTACCAGCATAGTGGGATATTTCTGTGACAACCTGACCATGTTTTTGGAAGACTGTGAAATGACTTTGGAACTTTGATCTAGAAGAGCCATTCCATGTTAAGTGCTCTGTGCAATGTTGTGTAGGAGCTTGGAAGGTAATGTTGAGAACAGAGTAGAAGATGGAGGCCTGAGTTGTGAAATTTCAGAGGGAAGATTAGACTCATCAGGGCTATGTTTTGATTGTGAAGATTCTGTGGTTTTGGTTAGCTGGGGCTGAAGAATCAGCTTTGATTAACAAGATACCGGAACCACTAAAGCAAACCTCTTTGTTACTGGGACTATTGATGCCGGTTAACTGGAGCTAAGAAATTAGCGGTGATTAAGAAGAGACCAGCATCACTGAGGTGAAATCTTCTGGGAAGACTTTTCTGGGAGCATAGAGGCTGTGTTCCAGAGATAGCCACAGTTGTATTTTGTGCTGTAGCTGGACTTGGTACTGTTTAAGAGTCACCCGGTGGTACTGCTTTTGAAGGCATGAAGGGGTCATGAAGAGCAGCTGAGGTTCAGCACTGTGAAAGGCTGCAGCAGGTCATTGCTAAAGGTGCAGCCTCAGTTGCAATTGATGGCCCAGGACTGAAGGGGTCACGCAAAGGAGTTGAGGCTTGGCACCATGAAGAGAGCCTATGAGTGGCTATTGGTGAAGCTTAATTACAGTGGAAGACAGTGGTGTTTTGGAGATGCCAGTGCCATGAGATGACCACCAAGAACAGCAGCAGCAGTGGAGTACAGGCAGCTGGAGCCTAGAAGACAAGCTGTGTGCTACAAAAGGCAGAGCTGGAGAAGTGACCCACGCCCTTGGAGGATCCCAGAAGATCGTGAGTTGGATCCCAGACATTGAACCATTGGAGTTTGAGTTTTGCTTTTGGTTGTGACTGTGCCCTGATATGTTTCCCTCTTGAAGGAAGAAAGTATTTTAGTGGAGCCCACAGTTGAGAGACTTTGAATTTTCAAAAGACTTTGAATTTTAAAAGATATTGGACATTTTAAGGTGATTGAACTTTTAATATGTAAAGACTGTGGAACTTTTAAAGTTATTTAGATCTTGGGGATGAATAAAGAAGTAAGGGTTGAGGCTTAATAGTGATGTTTGTGTGTCAAGTTGACAAGAGGTCAATTGTACTGGCTGGTTTTGTGTGTCAACTTGACAGAGGCTGGAGATATCACAAAGAAAGGAACTTTAGTTGGGGAACTGCCTCCATGAAATCCTGCTGTGGGGCATTTTCTCAATTAGTGATCAAGGTAGGAGGGGCCCTTATGGGTGGTGCCATCTCTGGGCTGGTATTCTTGGGTTCTATAAGAGAGCAGGCTGAACAAGCCTGGGGAAGTAAGCCAGTAAGGAACATCCCTCCATGACCTCTGCATCAGCTCCTGCTTCCTGACCTGCTTGAGTTCCAGTCCTGACTTCCTTTGGTGATAAACAGCAATTTGGAACTGTAAGCTCAATAAACCCTTTCCTCCCCAGCTTGCTTCTTGGTCATGATGTTTGTGCAGGAATAGAAACCTGGACTAAGACATTGTGTCTTAAAACGTGAGCTTTTAGCTACTCTTCCAGCATCATGCTTTCCTGTTTTCTACCAAGTTCCCTGTTGCCATGGACTCTAACCTTCTGAAACTATAAGCTCTGAATTAAATGCTTTCTTGTATAGGTTGCTTTGGTCCTGGTGCTTTATCACAGCAATAGAAAAGTAACTAAGACACAGGTGTATTGAAATGCTAGCTTATTTGGGGGTCACTATTGTATCATATAACTTTTTCTATTTATGTATTTCAGTAGATTTTTTTTAGAGTCTCTAGTGTAATCTCTTAGAAATATATTGATATCTATAATCAGAGCTAATTTGACTTCCTTCATGTTTTTCATTTTTCCTACATTGCTCTAAAATTTCCAGTAATTTCGTGTTATAGAAAAAGTGTGCATACTTGTTTAATTCCAAATCTTAAAAGAAATATATCAGTTTTTCTGCATTCAATAAGAAACAGAGTATTTTTCACATATAAAGGTTATTGTTCTGAGCTATTCTTACACAGTTAAATTTTCATTGTGATAAATTGCTGAAGTTTTACTGTTTGAACATGTGTTAAAATAAAATAATTTAATTTTTATTCTGGTTGATGCAATATATTACATTTATTGGCTTTGCATATATTGAAATGTCCTTAAATCTCTAGGATAAATTGAACTCTAGCATGTTAAATATTTTTTGTTAGCCATTAAACTTGTTTTTCCTTGTTGTGTTGATATGTTATATTAATCAAGGATATTTATTTATACTTTCATTCTTTTGGAATGTCATGCTTTTGAGTTATTTGAGTACGAGGAGATTGCTGGATTTCATAATAAATGTGAAAGCATAAGATCCCTTAAAGATCACTACACTTGTTTTAAAAGAATTGTTACTGTGCTTTAAATGTTTGTTATAATTCAGCAGTGCAACCATATGATCCTGATTCTTATTTGTGTTAGAGAGATTTTAGTTTTCATTTTAGAGGGAAGTTTATTATAGATTCATAGATGAGCACAAGAACAAGAGATGTTTACAGGGGTTGAGAAAGGAGAGACAAACCCCTGTATAGCAGGAAAAAGTAGTGTCCCCTCAATTTGAGAATCTGGGGGCTTCCTTAAAAGACTTATTGATGAAAATATGTTGCTTGTTTTTTTTCCATATTTTGTATGTCCTCGTGGTAAGGTTTAGTAGGTGAAGCTAATCTAATTTAGAATTACCATATATTGGCATATAATTGCTCACAAAAATCCACAATAATGCTTACATTACTGTGGCATCAATTAATGTATCTTTATACCTCTCTAGTTTTACTTATCTTGCACTTATTCTTGGTTAGTCCAGATAATTATTGGTTTTGTTTATAGTTTAAAAGAATTTATTGAAATATCCACACTTTGGTCTTCCTTCTTGTTGAGCTTCATATGATCTGTGAGTTGTATCATGGATATTCACAGTTTTTGGGCTAATGTACACTTAGTGTGTACATACCATGTGTGTTCTTTTGTGACTGGGTTATTTCACTCAGGATAATATTTTCTAGTTCCATGCATTTGCCTGAGAATTTCATGAAGTCATTGTTTTTAATAGCTGAGTAGTACTCCATTGTGGAAATGGACCACATTTTCTGCATCCATTCTTCTGTTGAGGGACATCTGGGTTCTTTCCAGCTTTTGGCTATTTTAAATAGTGCACTGTGATCTCCCCCCAGCCCATTGTTCTCAAAGAATAGCAGCCCAGTCACCTGCCCACCAGCCTCCTGCAGAACAAGCAGAAACAGTTTCCAGCCTTCAGGGGAGGGGCTTGGCCTGCCTATTTATCTTTGGAGAGATGCATTAAAGGTTGAGTCTTGAACAAGAGATCATGCCTGTTTTCATGTGTTTCTTTTGCCACCCTGCTTCCTATCCCCTTTTCCTACTTCCAGAGAACTCAGGCCATTAGCATGTAGTTGCAGGAAGCTACAGGGCACATGTGTCCTTATTACAGGTTGGAGTATCTTTTGGGTATTGGCCCAGTAGTGTATAACTGGGTCCTCAGGTAGAACTTTGCAATTTTCTGAGGAACAGCCAGACTGTTTTCCAGAGTGGCTGGAACAAAATAATCACAGGAGGTAGAGGGAGGGAGGGATTTGGGAGGGAGAGAGCAGAGGGAGGGAAAATCAGGAGCAGGATCATGTGTGGGAAGAGATGGGGAGAAGTACAGAGGGTCAAAAATTGAAAAGAAATGTATAGCAGTGGGAGATGGAGAATTAGGGGTATCCACTAGAGTCCCAGATGCCAGGGAAGAAAGAGGTTCACAGGACCCAACAGGGGTGACATTAACCAAAATACCCAACAAAGGGGAGATAGAACATGTAGAAACCATATTCAGTGAATAGGCACAGACCAAGATTGAGTGGTGGGGCTACACACCCATCTCACAGGATATCAATATGGTTCCTGCCTAAAGAAAATAGAGGAACAAAGAGTGGAACATAGACTGAAGTTAAAGCCACCCCAAGACTGCCCCACCTAGAGATCCATCCCCTCTGTAGACACCAAACCCAGACGTGATTGCTGATGCCAAGAAGTGCTTGCTAACAGGAGTTATAGTCATCTCCTGAGAGGCTCTGCCAGAGTATGACCAATACAGATGCTGGTGCTTGCAGCCAACCATCTGCCTGAGCATAGGGAGTGGGGAATAGTTAGGGGAAGGACTGAGGAGCTGAAGGGGATTTTGACCCCATAGGAAGAATGACAATATCAACCAACCAGACCCTGCCAGAAGTCCCAGGGATTAAACTACCAATTTAGGAGTACAAATGGTGGGACCCATGGCTCCAGCTGCATATGTAGTAGAGGAAGGCCTTGTTGGACATTAGTGGGAGGAGAGTTCCTTGGTCCTGTGAAAGCTCAGTACCCCAGTGTAGGGGAATGCCAGGGTGAGAGGTGGGAATGGGTAGGTGGGAGGGGGACACCCTCATAGAAGCAGGGTGAGGGGGATGGGATAGTGACTTTGTGGAGAGAAACCAGGAAGGGGGACAGCATTTGGAAAGTAAATAAATAAATAAAATAACCAATAAAAAGAATATACTGTAGTTTTAATTGCTATTTGTAACCTTATTCTCTATTTGTACTTTTTAAAATTACTTTTACTGCTTATGTCTTTGATTTACTCTTGCCTTTCTCAATGCTTTTGCCAATAACATTTTTAAAAATGTCCAGTCTATTGATAGTTATTGTTTTCTGTTAAGTACATTTTGTTCTGTTGTTTTACAGTATTTCTTTGGCTCTATAGTGAACTATGTATCTAGTGCATGATAATATGCACTGATTTTTATGAGATGGTTTTATCAAAAGTGATTTCCTCCTGAAGGGGTGTCTTCAGTTATTGCTTTCATAAGCAACTTTCCCCATAGTTTCAATAGAGTACTTCATAATAGTTTATTTATATTTCTGTTTGTAATCAATGCTTTGAGACATATTCCCTTTGTCATTAGGGTTAAAGAGCTCCTTTGTTTACAAGGCTTCATTAAGGAGATTGTAATCCACTGTCTTGCACAAATATGATACACACAATAGGAGATGTAGTACCTGTTAGGTGGTCTCTAATATAAGGTAGATAGATGTGTGTTGAATAGTAGATATTTCTTCAGCAGTAACATACTCTGATGCCTGATTATTCTAGTGACCACAAGTCATCAGTCATGGCAACGGTTCAGTAATAAACTGTTGCAGTAATACACATTCTCAAGTGCAATGGCAACACAGGCCAAATTTACAACTTATTATGACTAGCACAACTTGCTCAATTTACAGTGTTGGCTCTGGCTGACCCTCTAACCTCATGTTCAATATCAGTGTAGGGTCAGCAGCTGATAGAAATGTAGATTTTCACCCAATATATACTCCATGTTGAAGAGTTTGAGTATGAGGGGAGAAAACATTTAATTTTCTTTCCTCACATATATATTTAAATTTATGTGTAAGAATGTTTGCCTACATGTATGCCTATGAACCACGTGTGAATTTGATACTCATGGAAGCATGAAGAGGGAAATAGATCCCCTGGAACTGAAATTAGTCAATTGTTGTAAGCAACTGTTGGATGCTAG
This sequence comes from Apodemus sylvaticus, assembly GCF_947179515.1. Lineage (NCBI taxonomy): Eukaryota > Metazoa > Chordata > Mammalia > Rodentia > Muridae > Apodemus > Apodemus sylvaticus. The sequence goes on along the minus strand of NC_067495.1, from coordinate 68,107,256 downwards.
GAATTGAATTCAGGTCCTCTGGAAGACAACCCAAGTGCTTTTAGCTGCTGAGCCATTTCTTCAGCACCATAGTTTGCTTTTGTTGAGTTGGGCTAGAGACCTGCCTTCAGGTTGTTTCTTTAATTGGATCTAAGCCTGTGATAAGTATTAATCCTGTTGCACCAACCGCTTATCTTCTCAGGAATGATGATGCCACTGACATCTCCCATTGACCATTTCCATGTAGTAAAGAGAACTCCTGGATGAGGATGAGGACAGTTTCCAGTCTGTTTTATTCAACTTCCAATGCTGTTGTCCTGTGTTTCTGTATCTTAGAATTGCTTTCTTATACTTGATATGTTGTAGTGCCATATTCTAAAATACCTAGTTTAGAAACTGAGGTATTTATTTTTGCTTTGTTTCTTTTGTGTCGACTATGGGCTCTTCTACTTAATCATATCACCAACCACATAGACCAGAAAAAGGATTTACTTTGTTCACAGTTTTAGTGACTGAACATCCAAACAGCACAACACAGGCTCCGATGATCCATCCTTTTAGCTGTAGCACCTCTTTGCAATTTTCATTATGACAATAGCAGAGACAAATGACAAGACAGGATCAAATGTCAAGCAGGAAGCCAAAGTCACCATAGGGAGAAGCTAGTCTTGCTCTTTTTATAATACGGCTTATTAAATTAAAATTAACTCAATTTTAAAGATCAGTATTATTTGCTTTTGTGGGAAATGGGTTCTGTCTCTTAAAGGTCTTAGAATTATTTTTTAAATCATCCAACTTGGGACCAAATGTTTAATACATGGAAACTCAGGATACAAATCATATGCAAGTGACAGCACCTGTTAGGCATGAGTTAGGAAGACTTGTTAGGAGGTTATGGTTATAACCCAGCAATGGTGATAATTTTTGTGCTAGGGTAGTAATATTGGTAGATGTGGCAGGAAGTGGTTTTATTTGAGTATGTTTTGAAGATGAATATGTTTGAAGTAAAGGGTGTAGAAGAAAATGAAAAGCAATTTTAGGCAGGGTCTGATGTTATGGAAGCAACTTGTAATATTAATGTATAGAGGATATTATAAGCTGGGGCTGGATAAGAAATTCTTGGAGGAGGTCACGGAGAATAAGCATCTCCTAACATATAAGAAAACATAATTATATAGCAAGACAAAAATGTCAAAATTAGAAGTATTAAATAACATAAAATAGCAAAGATGTATTGTGTTATGTTGTTTGTAATGGAGCAAAATCATTATTTAAAATCTAAGAAGGTTTCTTGAAACAACAGTGATATAATGTTAACTAACACAGTTAGTTACATGGGACTCAGATTCTACTGGGAGAGATGACAAAAATCAATTAAATAAATCAATATATAATTACAAATGTTCCAAAGTGCCATGAATAAAATTAGAGCTGGCAAATGGCTAGATGATTTGAAGGGAATATTTTATCTGTCAAGGAAAACCTTTATATGGAGGTTATATTTTAAGTGAATCTTAAAGTAAAAGTCAGAGATGTCTAAAAGTAAATGACTAATATAGGTAAAAGCAAATGCTTAGATAACAATGAAGGAAAGCTTCAGTAACAAAATTGTTATCAGACTAGTTGAATTCATATACAAATATTAAAAAACAAATGTTAGCAATACTCATCACAAACTGACCTATAATAAATTTCTGAGTAAGAGTTAAATTAAAATACAAGAACAAAAAGATGAAAAAATTTAAAAAGAAATTATAATATGTAAGGACTTACCAAGGATAGACAGGTTCTAAATAAACAAACTGAATGATGCTTGTCTAATAGATAGATGAATGTGGTAATCATTTGTAATCACAGTACTTGGGAGATAATAGGAGGAATACGACATTCTAAGGCCACTCTGTGCTACATAGGGAATTACAGACCATCTGAGATTGCAGAAAGTGTTTTCCTGAAAAAAAAAAATGTATTAACCTTGTTATTTTGCCTGATACCAAATAATGCAATTTCATTTTATATAGCACTTTAATATATTTATATTTGACTATTATATATTGAATTCTATATTTTGAAACATATATGCTTAAATCCCAATCTTCAGTATACTGTCAAAAGGGTAGGGATGTATTCTGTATCATATTTAAGGCACAAAAGTTGACTCCTCATAAACATGATTGCTGGCCTTTATAAAGTCTGACTGCCAGAGTTCTTTCCTTCATACAAAGAAAGGAGCAAATAATTCTGAATAATAAGAAACAGGTCATTTCATGTCCTGATTTCTCAGCATCTTAATTGCTCATCCACACCCTAGAACTACAAGAAATACATTTTCACAGTTACCAGTCTATTCATTTTATTGTATATTTTCATAACAGCCTAAAGTATTTGCTACTGTAGCCACTGAAATGATAAGAATGCTACAGGAAGACCAAAAGAATCAATTAACATGGGCTCTTGGGGCTCTCAGAGACTGAACCACCAACCAAAGAGCATACATGGGCTGGACACAGGCTTTCCCCCACATATGTAGCAGATGTGCAGCTTGGTCATCATGTGGGTCCTGAACAACTGGAGTAGAGTCTAGGATGAGAGTCTAATAACCTACACCTACTGACATAACTTTCTCATATAAAATTATTACATTTATATTTTTATTGAAAATTATGTTTATTTTAATTAATTTATGTTTATATATAAATTAAATAAAACTATATCACTTTTCTTCATTTTCAATTCTCTCTAACTCTTTCCATGTTTTCTATACGTTCAAATTGATAGTTTTTTTATTTGATTATTATTTTACATACAAGCACACATATATGCAAATATATATTATATTTATATATATAATATTTTATTATATATATAATATATAATATATATAATATTTTATATATATAAAGTATATATAATATTTTATTATATATAATAAATATTTATTATATATAATAAGTATTATATATATTAATATATAAACCAGCTAAGTTTGTTTTTGTTTTGTTGTTTGTATGGATATTCTTTCAATACTAACCAGTTTGTACTGGACAGCCAGTTAGGGGACTTATCCTTTAGATAGGCTTTCTCCTGCTCTCAGTAATAATCAGTTGTCTATACTTTCTTGTTCAAGAATATGACTTCAGGAGATTTTTCCCTTCCATGAATCATGTCTAGTGATATTAACATTGTTCAGATTTTCTTCAGGCAGCTATTTCTATGAGAAATACTTTCACAGTAGACTTCCTAGTATTCTGACTCTTACAATCTTTCAGCCCCCTACTCTAAGTCCCTGAGCCAAAGATATGGGCACTGTAATATAGACATACACATTGGAATTGTGCTCAGGACTCAAATGGAGAGACCTTAGATGAAATGCCCTACAGTAGGGGAGGGAACTTGTAAAGCACACCTCCAGTAGAAAGACAGGGCATCAAGTAAGGGTTGGGGTTGCCATCCCACAGTCAAAACTCTAACCCATAATTGTTCCTGCCTGAAAGAACTGCAGGGATGGAAATGGAGAGGAGCCTGAGGAAAAGGAGGCCCAATGACAGTCCCAAAGTGGGATCCAGCTCAAGGGGAGGTTCCAAGGCCTGACACTATTACTAAAGCTATGGAGCACTCATAAAAAGGGACCTGTCATAACTGCCCTCTGAAAGACCCAACAAGCAGCTGAAAGAGTCAGATGCATATATTTGTACCCAATAAATGGACAGAAGCTGCTGACTCTTGTGGTTGTATTAGGCAAAAGCTGGAAGAAAATGATGATGAGGGGCAGCCTAAAGGAGGCCCAGCAGTCTCAATTAACCTGGACCCCCAAGATCTCTCAAACACTGGACCACCAACAAGGCAGCATACACCAGCTGATAAGAGGCCCCTAACGCACATACAGCAGAGGACTTCCAGATCTGGGTTTAGTCAGCAAAGGTGCACTTAACTCTCAAGAGACTGGAGGCCCCAGGGAGTTTAGATGTCTGTTGGACTGGGTGGTAGAGACAGTCTCACGAAGATGGGGGCCGGGAGGAGGTATGGGATGTGGAATAGTTGGAAGTTGAACTGGGTGAGGAATAAAATCTGGAGTGTAAAGTAAATAAATAATAAAAATACTTTAAGAAAGAAAATTTATATTTACATTAAACTAAGTTATTTTTGAAGATGTGAATACAGCATAAAATTGTAAGTTTAATCGATAATGTTAACACATAATTTGTGGCTAGTTATAGAACTCAGTAGTGAAGAATAATTACCACTCCTCCAGAGGCCTGGATTTGATTCAAAGTGCTTCACATGGTGGTTCATGACTGTCCATAACTCATTCCAGGGAATCTGACTACATCTTTTGACATCCATGGGCACATGGCAAACATGTAGTATACAGACATACATGCAGGCAGCAGACATCTACACATAAAATATTTATTAAATATATACACACAATTTTTATTAGTGCATACTTTTCTAAGCTCTAGATCTACTTTTCTTGTATTATTGCTCTAGCTAGAACCTCATGTCCTATGCTAAATAGATAGGGGGAGATTGGGCAGCTTTGTTTTGTCCCTAATTTTAGTGGAATTGCTTAAAGTGTTGCTTCATTTAATTTGAATGTTGGTCATTGGTTTGCTGTATATTGCTTTTGTTATGGTTAGGTATGTACCTTGTATCCCTGATATGTGAAAGACTTTGAACATGGAGGGGCATTGGAATTTGTCAAAGGCTTTTCAGCATCTAGTGAAATGATCATGTGATATTTCCTTTTGTTTTATTTATGTGGTGGATTTTGTTGATGCATTTTTATATATTAAACCATCCTGGGATAAAGCCTATTTCATCATGATTGATGAGGTTTTTGTTGAGTGCTTTTTTTAAAAAATATTTTTATTTTCTATATTCTTTGTTTACATTCCAAATGACTTCCCCTTTCCCAGATCCCCCCTCCCCATATGTCCCATAAACCTTCTTCTCTCCATCCCTTCTCCAATCACCTCCCTCCTTTTTCTCTGTCCTTATATTCCCCTCCAATGCTAGATCAATCCTTTCCAGGATCAGGACCTTCTTCATACTTCTTCATGGGAGTTATTTGTTATGTGATTTTTGCCTTGGGTATTCAGGGCTTCTGGGCTAATTAATATCCACTTATCAGAGATTGCATTCCATGTGTATTCTTTTGTGATTGGGTTACCTCACTTAGGATGATATTTTCCAGATCAAAGAATTTGCCTAAAAATTTTGTGAATTCATTGTTTCTAATTGCTGAGTAGTATTTCACTGTATAAATATACCACATTTTCTGTATCCATTCCTCTTTTGAGGGACATCTGGGTTCTTTCCAGCTTCTGGCTATTATAAATAAGGCTGCTATAAACATAATGGAGCATGTGTCTTTATTGCATGCCGGGGAATCCTTTGGGTATATGCCCAGCAGAGGTATTGCAGGGTCCTCCAGAAGTGTCATGTCCAGTTTTCTGAGGAACCGCCCAACTGATTTCCAAAGTGGTTGCACCATCTTGCAATCCCACCAGCAGTGGAGGAGTGTTACTCTTTCTCCACATCCTCGCCAACACCTGCTGTCTCCTGAGTTTTTGACCTTAGCCATTCTGACTGCTGTAAGGTAAAATCTCAGGGTTGTTTTTATTTGCATTTCCCTAATGACTAATGATGTTGAGCACTTCTTAAGGTGCCTCTCAGCCATCCGAATTTCTTCAGGTGACAATTCTTTGTTTAGATTTGTACCCCATTTTTTAATAGGGTTATTTTGTTCCCTGGGGACTAACTTCTTGAGTTCATTGTATATATTGGATATTAGCCCTCTATCAGATGTAGGGTTGGTGAATATCCTTTCCCAATTTGATGGTTGCTGTATTGTCATTTTAAAAATGTCCTTTGGCTTACAGAAACTTTGTAATTTTATGAGGTACCACTTGTCAGTTCTTGATTTTAGAGCATAAGCTATTGGTGTTCTGTTCAGGAACTTTTCCCCTGTGCCCATGTCCTCAAGGGTCTTCCCCAGTTTCTTTTCTATTAGTTTCAGTGTGTCTGGCTTTATGTGGAGGTCCTTGATCCACTTGGAGTTGAGCTTAGTACAAGGAGATAAGGATGGATCAATTTGCATTCTTCTGCATGTTGACCTCCAATTGAACCAGCACCATTTGTTGAAAAGGCTATCTTTTTTCCATTGGATGTTTTCAGCCCCTTTGTCAAAGATCAAGTGACCATAGGTGTGTGGATTCATTTCTGGATCTTCAATTCTATTCCATTGGTCCACTTGTCTGTCACTGTACCAATACCATGCAGTTTTTAACACTATTGCTCTGTAGTATTACTTGAAGTCAGGGATACTGATTCCCCCAGAATTTCTTTTGTTGTTGAGAATAGTTTTAGCTATGCTGGGTTTCTTGTTATTCCAGATGAATTTGAGAATTGCTTTTCTAACTCTGTGAAGAACTGAGTTGGGATGTTGATGGGGATTGCATTGAATCTGTAGATTGCTTTTCGCAAGATGGCCATTTTAACTATATTAATCCCGCCAATCCATGAGCATGGCAGATTTTTCCATTTTCTGAGGTCTTCTTCGATTTCCTTCTTCAGAGACCTGAAGTTCTTGTCGCATAGATCTTTCACTTGTTTGGTTAGAGTCACACCAAGATACTTTATATTGTTTGTGGCTATTGTGAAGGGTGCCATTTCCCTAACTTCTTTCTCAGACTGCTTGTCCTTTGAATATAGGAAGGCAACTGATTTGCTTGAGTTGATTTTATAACCAGCCACTTTGCTGAAGTTGTTTATCAGCTGTAGGAGTTCTCTGGTGGAGGTTTTCAGGTCACTTAAGTAGATTATCATGTCATCTGCAAATAGTGATAATTTGACTTCTTCCTTTCCAATTTGTATCCCCTTGACCTCCTTATGTTGTTTAATTGCTCTAGCTAGAACTTCAAGTACTATATTGAAAAGATATGGAGAGAGAGAGGACAGCCTTGTGTAGTCCCTGATTTTAGTGGGATTGCTTCAAGTTTCTCTCCATTTAGTTTGATGTTGGCTACAGGTTTGCTGTATATTGCTTTAATGATGGGCCTTGAATTCCTGTTCTTTCCATGACTTTTAGCATGAAAGGATGCTGAATTTTGTCAAATGCTTTTTCTGCATCTATTGAGATTATCATATTTTTTTCAGTTTGTTTATGTAGTGGATAGCATTGATGGATTTCCTTATATTGAACCATCCCTGCATCCCTGGGATGAAGCCTACTTGATCATGGTGGATGATCATTTTGATGTGTTATTGGATTCAGTTGGCAAGAATTTTATTAAGTATTTTTGCATCAATATTCATAAGGGAAATTGGCCTGAAGTTCTCTTTCTTTGTTGGATCTTTGTGTGGTTTTGGTATCAGCGTAATTGTGGCTTCATAGAACGAGTTGGGTAGAGTTCCTTCTGTTTCTATTTTGTGGAATAGATTGAAGAGTATTGTTGTTAGGTCCTCTATGAATGTCTGATAGAATTCTGCACTGAAGCCATCTGGTCCTGTGCTTTTTTTGTTTGGGAGACTTTCTATGACCCTTTTAATTCTTCGGGTGTTATGGGATTGTTTAGATGATCTATTTGATCCTGATTTAGTTTTGGTGTCAGATATCTGTCTGGGAAACTGTCCATTTCCTCCAGATTCTCCAGTTCTGTTGAGTATAGGCTTTTGTTGTAGGATCTAATGATTTTTTGAATTTCCTAAGTTTCTGTTGTTATATGTCTCTTTTCATTTCTAAGTCTGTTAATCTGTATACTGTCTTTGTGCCCTTTGGTTAGTCTGTCTAAGGGTTTATCTATCTTGTTGATTTTCTCAAAGAACCAGGTACTGGTTTTATTGATTCTTTGTATGGTTCTCTTTGTTTCAACTTGATTGATTTCGGCCCAGAGTTTGATGATTTCCTGCCTTCTACTCCTCCTGGGTGAAATAGCTTCTTTTTGTTCCAGGGCTTTCAGGTGTGTCATTACGCTGTTAGTGTATGCTCTCTCCATTTTCTTTTTGGAGGCACTCAGGGCTATGAGTTTTCCTCTTAGCACTGCTTTCATTGTGTCCCATAGATTTGGGTATGTTGTGTCTTCATTTTCTTTAAGTTCTAAAATGTCTTTAATTTCTTTCTTTATTTCTTCCTTGACCAAGGTATAATTGAGTAGAATGTTGTTCAGTTTCCACGTATATGTGGGTTTTCTGTTGTTTTTATTGCTATTGAAGACCACTTTTACTCCCTAGTGATCTGATAGGAGGCATGGGATTATTTCTATCTTATATTTGTTGAGGTCTGTCTTGGAACCAATTATATGGTCAATGTAGGAGAAGGTACCATGAGGTGCTAAGAAAAAGGTATATTCTTTTGCTTTAGGATAAAATGATATATATCTGTTAAATCTAATTGGTCCAAAGCTTCAATTAGTTTCATTGTGTCCCTGTTCAGTTTCTGTTTTCCTGATCGGTCCATTGAGGAAAGTGCAGTGTTGAAGTCACCCACAATTATTGTGTTAGGTGCAATGTGTGCTTTGAGCTTTAGTACAGTTTCTTTTATGAATGAGGGTGCTCTTGCATTTGGACATAGATGTTCAGGATTGAGAGTTCTTCTTGGTGTATTTTTCCTTTGACCAGCAAGAAGTGTCCCTCAGAGTCTCTTTTGATGACTTTGGGCTGAAAATCAATTTTATCTGATATTAGAATGGCTACTCCAACTTGTTTCCTGAGACCATTTGCTTGTAAAATTGTCTTCCAGCCTTTTACTCTAAGGTAGTGTTTGTCTTTGACCCTGAGGTGTGTTTCCTGTAAGCAGCAAAATGTAGGGTCCTGTTTACGTATCTAGTCGGTTAGTCTATGTCTTTTTGTTGGGGCATTGATCCTATTGATGTTAAGAGATATTAAGGAATAGTGATTATTACTTCCTCTCATTTTTGATGTTATTTTTTAAATTTGATTGGTTATCTTCTTTTGGGTTTGATGAAAGAAGGTTACTATCTTACTTTTTCCAGGGTGAAGTTTCCCTCCTTGTATTGGTGTTTTCCTCCTATTATTCTTTGTAGGGCTGGGTTTGTGGATAGATATTGGGTAAACTTGGTTTTGTCATGGGATATCTTAGTTTCTCCATCTTTGGTGATTGAGAGGTTTGCTGGGTATAGTAATTTGGGCTGGCATTTGTGTTCTCTTAGAGTCTGCATGAGATCTGCCCAGGATCTTCTAGCTTTCATAGTCTCAGGTGAGAAGTCTGGTGTGATTCTGATAGGTCTTCCTTTATATGTTACTTGGCCTTTTTCTCTTACTGCCTTTAATATTCTTTCTTTGTTTAGTACATATGGGGTTTTGATTATTATGTGACAGGAGGAATTTCTGTTCTGGTCCAGTCTGTTTGTAGTTCTGTAGGCTTCTTGTATATTCATGGGAATCTCTCTCTTTAGGTTAGGAAAGTTTTCTTCCATAATTTTATTGAAGATATTTGCTGGCCCTTTAAGTTGTAAATCTTCACTCTCATCTATGCCTATAATCCTTAGGTTTGGTCTTCTAATTGTGTCCTGGATTTCCTGGATGTTTTAGCTTACAAGCCTTTTGCATTTTGCATTGTCTTTAACTGTTGAGTCCATGGTTTCTATGGTATCTTCGGCATCTGAGATTCTTTCTTCTATCTCTTGTATTCTGTTGTTGATATTTGCATGTATGCCCCCTGATTTCTTCCCAAGGTTTTCTATCTCCAAAGTTGTCTCCCTTTGAGTTTTCTTTGTTGTTTCTACTTCTGATTTTAGATCCTGGATGGTTTTGCTTAGCTCCTTCACTTGCTTGTTTGTGTTTTCCTGTAATTCTTTAAGAGATTTTTGTGTTTCCTCTTTCATGACATCAGCCTGTTGACCAAAGTTCTCCTGTAGTTCTTTAAGTGATTTTTGCATTTCCTCCTTATTGGCTTTTGTATTCTCCTGAATTTCTTTCAATAATTTTTGTGTTTCCCTTGTAAGAGCTTCTAACTCTTGATCCATTTTCTCCTGAATTTCATTAAGTATGTCCTTCATGTGTTCCTGAACCAGCATCATGGCCCGTGATTTTAAATCCAAATCTTGTTTTTCTGGTGTGATGGGGTATCCAGGACATACTGTTAAAGGATAATTGGGTTCAGATGCTGCCATATTGCCTTGATTTCTGTTAGTGATGTTCCTGCATTTGCCTTTTGCCATCTAGTTCTCACTGGTGTTAGTTGGTCTTGTCAATGCTGGAGTCACCAGTGCAAGCTGCCTCTTTCCAGCTGGCCTCTGGTGCACAGCTGACCTCCTTCACTGTCTGGAAACAGGGTGATGTGGCCCAGGCTGTTCACATCCTGAAGCAGACACCTGAAGGCTTCTGCCCGGGGCCTGCTGGACTCACCAGAGCACACTGATTCCTCCCAGCTAGCCTCTGGGTGCCCCTCTGGCCTCTTGCAGGTCCTGGAGATGAGGTGTTGTAGCCCAGGTTGTTCTGGATCCTGAAGCAGAGATCTGAAGGCTCCCACCAGAGGCCTCAGGACTGGAACCTAAGCTCTGTGCGGCCGGACCCACCGGAGCAAGCTGTGTCCTCCCAGTCTGCCTCCAGGTGCACACCAGGCACTTGCACTTCCTGGAAACCGAGTAGAGTACAGAGCACACTGACTCCTCCCAGCAGGCTTCTGGGTGGCCCTCTGGCCTCTTGCAGGTCCTGGAGATGTGGTGTTGTAGCCCAGTCTGTTCTGTATCTGGAAGCGGAGATCTGAAGGCCTCAGGGGTGGAACCTTTGTTGAGTGCTTTTACATCAATGTTCATATATGAAATTGGTCTTTGCTTTTTTTCTTTGAGTTGTTGCGGAGTTTACATATCGGGGTGAATGTGGCCTCGTGGGTTTGACATTATTCTTGCTTCTATTTCATGGAATAGTTTGAGTATTGATATTACCTCTTCTTTGAAACTCTAAATCCTTCTGACCCTGGGATTTTTTAGGTTGAGATTTTTTTTATTCGATATATATTTTTATTTACATTTCAAATGATTTCCCCAAATGATTTCCCCTTTTCTAGCCCCCCACTCCCCGAAAGTCCCATAAGCCCCGTTTTCTCCCCCTGTCCTCCCACCCACCCCTTCCCACTTCCCCATTCTGGTTTTGCCCGATACTTCTTCACTGAGTCTTTCTAGAACAAGGGGCCACTCCTCCTTTCTTCTTGTACCTCATTTGATGTATGGATTATGTTTGGGGTATTCCAGTTTTCTAGGTTAATATCCACTTATTAGTGAGTGCATACCATGAGTCACCTTTTGAGTCTGGGTTACCTCACTTAGTATGATGTTTTCAAGCTCCATCCATTTGCCTAAGAATTTCATGAATTCATTGTTTCTAATGGCTGAATAGTACTCCATTGTGTAGATATACCACATTTTTTGCATCCACTCTTCTGTTGAGGGATACCTGGGTTCTTTCCAGCATCTGGCAATTATAAATAGGGCTGCTATGAACATAGTAGAGCATGTATCCTTATTACATGGTGGGGAATCCTCTGGGTATATGCCCAGGAGTGGTATAGCAGGATCTTCTGGAAGTGAGGTGCCCAGTTTTCGGAGGAACCACCAGACTGATTTCCAGAGTGGTTGTACCAATTTGCAACCCCACCAGCAGTGGAGGAGTGTTCCTCTTTCTCCACACCCTCTCCAACACCTGCTGTCTCCTGAATTTTTAATCTTAGCCATTCTGACTGGTATAAGGTGAAATCTCAGGGTTGTTTTGATTTGCATTTCCCTAATGACTAACGAAGTTGAGCATTTTTTAAGATGCTTCTCCGCCATCCGAAGTTCTTCAGGTGAGAATTCCCTGTTTAACTCTGTACTCCATTTTTTAATAGGGTTGTTTGGTTTTCTGGAGTCTAACTTCTTAAGTTCTTAATATATATTGGATATTAGCCCTCTATCTGATGTAGGATTGGTGAAGATCTTTTCCCAATTTGTTGGTTGCCGATTTGTCCTTTTGATGGTGTCCTTTGCCATACAGAAACTTTGTAATTTTATGAGGTCCATTTGTCAATTCTTGATCTTAGAGCATACGCTATTGGTGTTCTGTTCAGAAATTTTCTCCCTGTACCAATGTCCTCAAGGGTCTTCCCCAGTTTCTTTTCTATTAGCTTCAGAGTGTCTGGCTTTATGTGGAGGTCCTTGATCCATTTGGATTTGAGCTTAGTACAAGGCGATAAAGATGGATCAATTCACATTCTTCTGCATGCTGACCTCCAGTTGAACCAGCACCATTTGATGAAAAGGCTATCTTTTTTCCATTGGATGTTTTCAGCCCCTTTGTCGAGGATCAAGTGGCCATAGGTGTGTGGGTTCACTTCTGGATCTTCAATCCTGTTCCATTGATCTGCCTGCCTGTCACTGTACCAATACCATGCAGTTTTTAACACTGTTGCTCTGTAGTATTGCTTGAGGTCAGGGATACTGATTCCCCCAGAATTTCTTTTGTTGCTGAGAATAGTTTTAGCTATCCTGGGTTTTTTGTTATTCCAGATGAATTTGTTAATTGCTTTTTCTAACTCTGTGAAGAATTGAGTTGGGATTTTGATGGGTATTGCATTGAATCTGTATATTGCTTTTGGCAAAATGGCCATTTTAACTATATTGGTTCTGGCGATCCATGAGCATGGGAGGTTTTCCCATTTTTTTGAGGTCTTCTTCCATTTTCTTCTTCAGAGTCTTGAAGTTCTTGTCATACAGATCTTCCACATGTTTGGTAAGATTCACCCCAAGATATTTTATACTGTTTGTGGCTATTGTGAAGGGGGTCATTTCCCTAATTTCTTTCTCAGCCTGCTTATCCTTTGAGTATAGGAAGGCCACTGATTTGCTTGAGTTGATTTTATAACCTGCCACTTTGCTAAAGTTGTTTATCAGCTGTAGGAGTTCTCTAGTGGAGTTTATTGGGTCACTTAGGTAGACTATCATGTCATCTGAAAATAATGATAGTTTGACTTCTTCCTTTCCAATTTGTATCCCTTTGACCTCCTTATGTTGTCGAATTGCCCGAGCTAGTACCTCAAGTACAATATTGAAAACATAAGGAGAGAGGGGGCAGCCCTGTCTAGTCCCTGATTTTAGTGGGATTGCTTCAAGTTTCTCTCCATTTAGTTTGATGCTGGCTACCGGTTTTCTGTATATTGCTTTTACTATGTTTAGGTATGGGCCTTGAATTCCTGTTCTATCCAAGACTTTAAGAATGAAAGGATGCTGAATTTTGTCAAATGCTTTTTCAGCATCCAATGAAATGACCATGTGGTTTTTTTCTTTGAGTTTGTTTATGTAGTGGATTGCATTGATGGATATCCGTATATTAAACCAACCCTGCATTCCCGGGATAAAGCCTACTTGATCATGGTGGATGATCCTTTTGATGTGTTCTTGGATTCGGTTGGCAAGAATTTTATTGAGTATTTTTGCATCGATGTTCATAAGGGAAATTGGTCTGAAGTTCTCTTTCTTTGTTGGATCTTTGTGTGGCTTTGGTATCAGCGTAATTGTGGCTTCGTAGAAGGAATTGGGTAGTGTTCCTTCTGTTTCTATTTTGTGGAATAGTTTGAAGAGTATTGGTGTTAACTCTTCTTTGAAGGTCTGATAGAATTCTGCATTGAAACCATCTGGTCCTGTGCTTTTTTTGGTTGGAAGACTTTCTATGACTCCTTCTATTTCTTTAGGCGTTATGGGACTGTTTAGATGATCTATTTGGTCCTGATTTAATTTTGGTATTTGGTATCTGTCAAGGAAATTGTCCATTTCCTCCAGATTCTCCAGTTGTGTTGAGTACAGGCTCTTGTAGTAGGATCTGATGATTTTTTGGATTTCCTCAGTTTCCGTTGTTATATCTCCCTTTTCATTTCTAAGTTTGTTAATTTGGATACTTTCTCTGTGCCCTTTGGTCAGTCTGGCTAAGGGTTTATCTATCTTGTTGATTTTCTCAAAGAACCAGCTCCTGGATTCGTTAATTCTTTGTACGGTTCGCTTTGTTTCTAATTGATTGATTTCAGCCCTGAGTTTGATGATTTCCTGCCTTCTACTCCTCCTGGGTGAATTGGCATCTTTTTGTTCCAGGACTTTCAGGTGTGTCATTAAGCTGCTAGTGTATGCTCTCTCCATTTTCTTTTTGGAGGCACTCGGGGCTATGAGTTTACCTCTTAGCACTGCTTTCATTGTGTCCCAAAGATTTGGGTATGTTGTGCCTTGATTTTCATTAAATTCTAAAAAGTCTCTGATTTCTTTCTTTATTTCTTCTTTGGTCAAGGTGTCATTGAGTAGAGTATTATTCAGCCTCCATGTGTATGTGGGCTTTCTGTTGTTTTTGTTGCTATTGAAAATCACTCTTACACCATAGTGATCTGATAGGAGGCATGGGATTAGTTTGATCATCTTATATTTGTTGAGGTCTGCCTTGTGTCCAATTATATGGTCGATTTTGGAGAAGGTACCATGAGGTGCTGAGAAAAAGGTATATTCTTTAGGATAAAATGATATATATCTGTTAAATCCAATTGGTCCAAAGCTTCAATTAGTTTTACTGTGTCTCTGTTTAGTTTCTGTTTTCCCGATCGGTCCATTGAGGAAAGTGGAGTGTTGAAGTCCCCCACAATTACTGTGTTAGGTGCAATGTGTGCTTTGAGATTTAGTAAAGTTTCTTTTACGAATGAGGGTGCCTTTGCATTTGGCGCATAGATGTTCAGAATTGAAAGTTCTTCTTGGTGGATTTTTCCTTTGACCAGCAAGAAGTGTCCTTCTGTGTCTCTTTTGATGACGTTAGGTTGAAAGTCAATTTTATCTGATATTAGAATGGCTTCTCCTGCTCGTTTCCTGTGACCATTGGCTTGTAAGATTATCTTCCAGCCTTTTACTCTAAGGTAGCTTTTATCTTTGACACTGTGGTGTGTCTCCTGTATACAGCAAATTGTAGGGTCCTGTTTCCTTATCCAGTCTGTTAGTCTATGTCTTTTTATTGGGGAATTGAGACCATTGATGTTAAGAGATATTAGGGAATAGTGATTATTACTTCCTGTCATTTTTGATGTTCTTTTTATATTTAAGTGGTGATCTTCTTTTGGGTTTGATGAAGGAAGGTAACTATCTTGCTATCTTTGTTGCTGAGTTGTTTCTTTCTTTTTTCCTTTTTCTTTTATTCGATATTTTCTTTATTTGTATTTCAAATATTTTCCCCTTTCCAGGTCTCCCTTTGGAATTTCCCATTCTATCCCTCCCCCTTCCTCTATGAGGGTGGTTCCCTACCCACCAACTTACTCCTGCCTTCCTGCCCTGTCATTACCCCACACTGGTACATAGAACACCCTCTTGCCCAAGGGCCTCTCCTCCCACTGATGACCAACAAGGCCATCCCCTGCCATATATGAAGCTGGAGCCATGGGTCGCTCCATGTGTATTCCTTGGTTGCTGGTTTAGTCTCCAGGAACTCTAGAGGATCTGGCCAGTTGACCCAGTTTCTCCCCCCATGTGGTTGCAAACCCCCTCAGCTCCTTCAGTCCCTTCTCCAACTCCTCCATTTAAGACCCTGCACTCAGTCCAATGGATGCTGCAAGCATCTACATCTGTATTTGTCAGGCTCAGACAGGCCTCTCAGGAGACAGCCACATCATGCTCCTGTCAGCAAGCACTTCCCTGCTTCCACAGTAGTGTCTGGGTTTGGCTATTGTATATGGAATGGATCCCCAGGTGGGGCAGTCTCTGGATGGCCTTTCCTTCAGTCTCTGCTCCACACTGTATCTCCATATTTCCTCCTCTGAGTATTTTGTTCCCTTTTCTAAGTTGCACTGAAGCAACCACACTTGGTTTTCCTTCTTCTTAGGCTTCATATAGTCTGTGAATTGAATCTTGCGTATTCTGAACTTTTGGGCTAATATCCACTTATCAGTGAGTGCATACCATGTATTTATTTTGTAACTTAGTTACCACACTCAGGATGATATTTTCAAATTCTTTCCATTTGCCTGTTAATTTCATGAAGTGATTGTTTTTAATAGCTGACTAATATTCCATTGTGTAAATGTACCACATTTTCTGTATCCATTCTTCTGATGGGGGACATCTGGGTTCTTTCCAGCTTCTGGCTATCATAAATATGGCTCTATGAACATAGTGGGGCATGTGTCCTTATTACACATGTTGGAGCTTGTATAATAATTTCAAGATGTTGGAGCATCTTCTGGGTATATGCCCAGGAGTTAGGTATAGCTGGGTGCTCAGATAATACTATGTCCACTTTTTTGAGGAACTGCCAAACTGATTCCCACAGTGGTTGTACCTGCTTGCAATCCCACCAGCAATAAAGGAGTGTTCCTCTTTCACCACATCATCACCAGCATGTGCTGTCACCTGAGTTTTTGATCTTAGCCATTCTGACTGGTGTGAGGTGGAATCTCAGGGTTGTTTTGATTTGCATTTCCCTGATAACTAAGAATGTTGAACTTTTTTTTTAGGTGCTTCTCAACCAATCAAGTTTCCTCAGTTGAAAATTCTCTTTTTAGCTCTATTCCCCATTTTTAATAGGACTATTTGATTCTCTGGAGTCTATCTTCTTGAGTTCTTTATATATATTGGATATTAGCCCTCTTTTGGATGTAGGATTGATTGGTAAAGATCTTTTCCAAATCCTTTGTTTGCCATTTTGTCCCATTGACAGTGTCCTTTACCATACAGAAGCTTTAAAATTTTATGAGGTCCCATTTGTTGATTCTTGATCTTAAAGCATAAGCCACTGGTGTTCTGTTCAGGAACTTTATCCCTGTTCAGATGTGTTTGATGCTTTCCCCTACTTTTTCTTCTATTAGATTCAGTATATCTGGTTTTATGTGGAGGCCCTTGATCCACATCAAAATTGTCATTCACCAAGATCAAGTTGGTTCCATGGATGGTTCAATATATGGAAATACATCAAAGTAATCTACTACATAAACAAACTCAAAGAAAAAAAACACATGATTATTTCATTAGATGCTAAAAATCCATTTGACAATACTCAACATACCTTCTTTTTTAAAAGTATTGGAGGCCCATACTTAAATATTGTAAAAAAAAAAAAAAACAATATACAGCAAAACAGTAGCCAACATCAAACTAAATGGAGAGAAACATGAAGCAATCTACTACAATCAGGGTCTGAATGAGGCTGCCCACTCTCTCTCTCTATCTATTCAACAAAATACTTAAACTTCTAGCTAGAGCAATTATACATCAAAATTAGGTTAAAGGGGTACAATTTGGAAAGGAACAAGTAAAAATATTACTATTTGCAGGTGATATGGTCCTATACTTAAGTGACCCCAAAATTCCACCAGAGAACCCCCAAATCTGATAAACAACTTCAGCAAAATGGCTGAATATAAAATTATCTCAAACAAATCAGTGGCCTTCCTATACTCAATGGCTAATCAAACTGAGAAATTAGAGAAACAGCTCCCTTCACAATAGTCACAAATAATATAAAATACCTTGGTGTAACTCTAACTAAAAAGTGAAAGGTCTGTATGACAAGAACTTGAAGTCTCTGAAGAAAGACATCAAAGAAGATCTCAGAAGATAGAAAGATTTCCCATGCTCATGGATTGTCAGGATTAATATAGTAAAAATGGCCATATTGCTTAAAGCAGCCTACAGACTCAATGCAATTCCCATCAAAATCCCAACTCAATTCTTTATAGAGGTAGAAAGAGCAATTTGCAAATTCATCTGGAATAACAAAAAACCCAGGATAGCAAAAACTATTCTCAACAATAAAAGAAATTCGGGCAGAATCACCATCCCTTACCTCAAGTTGTACTACAGAGCAATTGTGGTAAAAATTGCATGCTATTGGTACAGTGACAGGCAGGGAGATCAATGGAATAGAATTGAAGACTCAGAAATGAACCCATACACCTATGGTCACTTGATCTTTGACAAAGAAGCTAAAACCATCCAGTAGTAAAAAAGATAGCATTTTCAAGAAATGATGCTGGTTCAACTGGTGGTCAACAAGTAGAATAATGCAAATTGATCTATTCTCATCTCCCTGTACATAGTTGTTTCTTATATGCAAAGGATTGATGAGTTTTGTTTTTTAATCCATTTGGTTAGCCTGTGTCTTTTTATTAAGGAATTGAGTTCATTGATGTTGCAAGCTATTTATTGTTAAACTAGTGATTGTTGTTTCCTGTTATTTTAATGATGGTAGTGTCAGTGTGTGTGTGGGGGGGAGTGTGTGTGTGTGTGTGTGTACACGTATTTGTGTGTTATTCCCTTATTTTGATTTTGCTACTATGGGATAATTTCCTGTGATTTCTTGTTTGTCATTAACCTCCTCACTTTGGAGTTTTTTGTCAACTATTTTTTGTTTAGCTGTATTTTGTGGATAGATATTGTTTATATTTGGTTTTGTTTTGGAATATTTTGTTTTCTGCAGCTATGGTGATTTAGAGTTTTGCTGTGTATATTAGTCTAAGTTGGCATATGTGTTTTTTAGAGGCTGTAAGACATCTGTTCAGGCCTTCTAGTTTTTAGAATCTCTGGTGAGTAGTCACATAGTAGTCTGATATGTCTGTCTTTGTATGTTACCTGGCTTTTTCCCCTTTGCGGCTTTTAATATTCTTTCCTTGTATAGATTTTATGTTTTGAATATTATGTGGCAGGAGGATTGTCTTTTCTGGTTCAATCTAATAAACTTCTTGTATGTTTATAGGCACTTCTTTTTTAGGTTGTTAAAATTTTCTTCTATGAATTTGTTGAAAATATTTTCTGGTCCTTGGATCTGGTACTTTCCCCTTCTTTTATTACTATTATTAGTTTGGGTCTTTTCATATTATCCTAGATTTTCTGATTGTTTTGTGTCTGGAATTTTTTGATTCAAGATTTTTTTTTGTTTTAACAATTTCCTCTATCATATCTTCTACTTCTGAGATTCTGTCCTCTATCTCTTGTGTCTGTTGGTGATGCTTGTCTCTATTGTTTCTGTTCTATTTCCTAGTTTTTTTCATCTCCTGGATTCCCTCAGTTTGTGTTTTTTTTTTTTTTTTTATTGCTTCCATTTCTATTTTCAGGTCTTAAACAGTTTTATTCATTTACTTTACCTGTTTAATTGTATTTTCCTATACTACTTTAAATAATTTATTAGTTTCTTCTTAAAAAGCTTCTATCTGTTTGTTTGTATTTTCCTGTATTACCTTGAGTGATTTATTCATTAGTCTGTAAAAGCCTCTATCATCTTTATAATGTTGGATTTACAGTCATTTTCTTATGCTTTACTTGTGTTAGGATATCTAGGGTTTGCTGTATCTTTGTTATGAAGATGCCATGTTAACCTTGCTCTTATTTCATGCGTTCTTACAGCCACCTGTAGCCATATGGTTGTCCCTGGATATTCCTGGTGTAGCTGTATCAGCAATGTGGGACTAATCTGGATGCTGCTCCTTGTGTAGCAGACTTTAGGTGGGCTGCCCTGGACTGGATGTTCTTGGTGTAGGGGGCCTAGACATTCCTTGTGTGGTCATTCTAAATGCTCCTTTTTCTACAGGCCTGATGGACCTAATGGAAGCTTGCCGAGGAGTGGACAAACAGAACTTCATGGACATTCTGCAGCTATTTCAGTGCATCTGAGTGTGCCCTGGTATTTGGGGAGGGGAACTGGGGAGACAGGATCTAACTTTGCTGTGACTTGTTTGGCAAGCCTGGATATTCCTTGTTCAACAGTCTAATGAAGGCCAACGGAGCAGTGGACAGAGCTTAATTCATGAAGGTTATTGATTTTATTCTTTGGCAGTTTTGTAATGTACGTAATATATTTTGATTATTCTCCCCCATAGTCTCTTATTTCCTTGCAGTGAATATTCACCCTTCTCTTCTTCATACCAAGCCCCTTCCCAAGATTTATAATGAGGTTTTGTTTCGTGACTCATTTAGTTTAACAAAGTGTATTCAATTCACCATAGGCTGGGTACTATCTACTGGAATCTGGTGAAGTTACCAGCATAGACCTGAAAGCAATGATTCCCTCATACTGAATTTTTCAGTAGCCAATAACTCAGGAGTTGTGGGTTGGAACCCCTGAGTACCTCCTCCTTTCATCCCTGACTGAAAATATATCCATTCATGGGCAGACTCAGTGTATGCAACAACAACAACAACTGCAAGTTCATAATTGTAATGGCTGTGTGTAACTGAACAGGGTGTGAATGGGTTACGTGGAAGGGAAGCTGGGGATGTATGGGAAGGCTGCAAAAAAGAGACAGACCAAGATAACACCTACTATTCAAGGTCTCAAAGTTTAATGAAGAACTCCCAAAAGGGGAAAAGGCTGGAAGCTTCTCAGTAGAATCACTTCAGTTGCTCTGCAGGTGGCTAGTGTTTCTCAGGAGAGTGCAGGTCCTTGAAGAACAATAGGCTTCACCTTTGTCTGAGCACTCCACCTTAGGTGGAGGTGATTATGGCTGACACAGAAGTTACCACTCAAAGCCTAGGAGAGGAACTTCACATTGGTCAATGTCGTGTTCCTGCTAGATGGCATGACACCTCAATAAGGCTCTCTACATCTGTGTCCAGCCCAGAACCTAGTATTTTGCAGACCTTTTTATTATCCTTTTTCTTTTTTTTTTGTTTTTAATGGTGGGTTTCTTTTTTTGATATATTCTTTATGTTTTAAATGATTTCCCCTTTCCTGGATTCCCCCTCCCCCAAAGTCCCATAAACCCTCTTCCCTCCCCCTATTCCCCAATCAACCCCTTCCTGCTTCCCTGTCCTGGTATTTCCCTACACTGCTGTACTGAGCCTTTCCAGGACCAGGGGTCTCTCCTTCCTTCTTCTTGGGCATCATTTGATATGTGAATTTTTCTTGGGTATTCCAAGCTTCTGGACTTATCAGTGAGTGCATACCATGTGTGTTCTTTTGTGATTGGGGCACCTCACTTAGGAAGACATTCTCCAGTTTTACCCACTTGTCTAAAAATTTCATGAATTTATTGCTTTTTTTTCAATTAATGTATTTAATTCAGAATAGAGAATACCATTTCAACACACATGTACATCAGAATTTCTTCACTTACTTTTTCCATTTATTTATTTATTTATTTATTTATTTATATATTTATTTATTTATATTTTCTATATTCTTTGTTTACATTCCAAATAATTTTCCCTTTCCTGGTTCCCACCTCCCCATAAGTTACATATGCCCTCGACCCTCTGCCCTTTCTCCAATCAACCCCCTCCATCTTCTCTGTCCTGGTAATCCCCTACAATGCTGCATCAAGCCTTTCCAGGACCACAGACCTCTCCTTCCTTCTTCTTGGGAATCATTTAATATGCAAATTGTTTCTTAGATATTCAGAGCTTCTGGGCTAATATTCACTTATCAGTGACTGCATTACATGTGTGTACTTTTGTGATTGGGTTACCTCACTTAGGATGATATTTTCCAGTTCCAACAGTTTGCCTAAGAACTTCATGAATTCATTGTTTTTAATTGTTTGTTAGAATTGCATTGTGTAAATATACCACATTTTCTGTATCCATTCCTCCACTGAGGGACATCTGGGTTCTTCCCAGCTTCTGGCTATTAGAAATAAGGCTGCTATGAACATAGTGGAGCATGTGTCCTTATTGCATGCCAGGGAATCCTCTGGGTATATGCCCAGGAATGGTATAGCAGGGTCCTCCAGAAGTGTCATGCCCAGTTTTCTGACGAACCACCAGACTGATTTCCAGAGTGGTTGTACCAACTTGCAATCCCACCAGCAGTGGAAGAGTGTTCCTCTTTCTCCGCATCCTCGACAACACCTGTTGTCTCCTGAGTTTTTAATCTTAGCCATTCTGACTGGTGTGAGGTGAAATTTCAGGGTTGTTTTGATTTGCATTTCCATAATCACTAACGATGCTGAAAAATTCTTAAGGTGCTTCACAGCCATTTGAAGTTCTTCCAGTGAAAATTCTTTTTTAGCTCTGTACCCCATTTTTTAATAGGGTTATTTGGCTCTCTGGAGTCTAACTTCTTGAGATCTTTTTATATATTGGATATTAGCCCGCTGTTGGATGTAGGGTTGATGAAGATCTTTTCCCAATTTATTGGTTGCCATTTTGTCTTTTTGACAGTGTCCTTTGCCTTACAGAAACTTTGTAATTTCATGAGGTCCCATTTGTCAATTCTTGATCTTAGAGCATAAGCTATTGGTGTTCTGATCAGGAACTTTTTCCCTGTGCCCATGTCCTCAAGGGTCTTCCCCAGTTTCTTTTCTATTAGTTTCAGTGTGTCTGGTTTTATGTGGAGGTCCTTGGTCCACTTGGAGTTGAGTTTAGTACAAGGAGATAAGAATGGATCAATTCTTATTCTTCTGCATGCTGACCTCCAGTTGAGCCAGCACCATTTGTTGAAAAGGCTATCTTTTTTCCACTGGTTTTAGATTCTTTGTCAAAGATCAAGTGACCATAGCTGTGTGGGTTCATTTCTGGGTCTTCAATCCTATTCCATTGACCCACCTGCTTGTCATTGTAACAATACCATGCAGTATTTAACACTATTGCTCTGTAGTACCTCTTGAGGTCCAGGATACTGATTCCCCCAGAAGTTATTTTACTGTTGAGAATAGTTTTAGGTATCCTGGATTTTTTGTTATTCCACATGAATATTATTATTGCTCTTTCTAACTCTATGAAGAACTGAGTTAGGATGTTAATGGGGATTGCATTGAATCTGTATATTGATTTAGGCAAGATGGCCATATTAATTATATTAATCTAGCCAATCCATGAGCATGGAAGACTTTTTCCATTTTCTTAGATCTTCTTTTATTTCCTTCTTCAGAGACCTGAAGTTCTTGTCATACAGATCTTTCACTTGTTTAGTCAGAGTCACAACAAGATACCTTATTGTGAAGGGTGTCATTTCCCTAATTTCTTTCTCAGGCTGTTTAGAGTTTAAGTATAGGAAGGCTAATGATTTGCTTGAGTTGATTTGATATCCGGCCACTTCACTGAAGTTGTTTAGGAGTTCTCTGGTGGAGTTATTATTTTGGGTCGCTTAAGTATACTATCATATCATCTGCAAATAGTGATAGATTCACTTATTCCTTTCCAATTTGTATCCATTTGACCTCCTTATGTTGTCTAATTGCTCTAGCTACAACTTCAAGTGTTATATTGAAAAGATATGGAGAGAGGGGGCTGCCTTGTCTAGTCCCTGATTTTAGTGGGATTGCTTCAAGTTTCTCTCCATTTAGTTTGATGTTGGCTACCTGTTTGATGTATATTGCTTTTACTATGTTTAGGTATGGGCCTTGAATTCCTGTTCTTTCCAAGACTTTTAGCATGAAAGGATGCTGAATTTTGTCAAATGCTTTTTCATCATCTAATGAAATGACCATGTGTTTTTTCTTTGAGTTTGTTTATGTAGTGGATTGTATTGATAGTGAACCATCTCTGCATCCCTGGGATGAAGCCTACTTGATCATGGTGGATGATCCTTTTGATGTGTTCTTGGATTTGATTGGCAAGACTTTTATTGAGTATTTTTGCATTGATATTCATAAGGGATATTGGCCTTCTGTGTTGGATCTTTGTGTGGTTTTGGTATCAACATAATTGTGGCTTCATAGAAAGAGTTCAGTAGTTTTCTTCTGTTTCTATTTTATTTAATAGTTTGAAGAGTATTAGTGTTAGGTCTTCTCTGAAGGTCTGATAGAATTTTGGATTAAAATCATCTGGTCCTGTGCTTTTTTTGGTTGGAAGGCTTTCTTTGACCCCTTCTATTTCTTTAGGGGTTATGGGACTGTTTAGATGATCTATTTGATCCTGATTTAATTTTGGTATTTGGTGTTTGTCTGGGAAATTGTCCATTTCTTCCAGATTCTCCAGTTGGGTTGGGTATAGGCTTTTATAGTAGGATCTGATGATTTTTTTTTAATTTACTCAGTTTCTGTTTTTTATAACTCTCTTTTCATTTCTAGTTTTGTTAATTTGGATACTGCCTCTATGCCCTTTGCTTAATCTGGCTAAAGGTTTATCTATCTTGTTGATTTTCTCAAAGAACCAGCTCCTGGATTTGTTAATTCTTTGTATGGTTCTTTTTGTTTCTACTTGATTGATTGCAGCCCTGTGTTTGATGATTTCCTGTCTTCTACTCCTCCTGGGTGAAATAGCTTCTTTTTGTCCAGGGCTTTCAGGTTTGCTATTAAGCTGCTAGTTTATGCTCTCTCCACTTTCATTTTGGAGTCACTCAGGGCTATGAGTTTACCTCTTAGCACTGCTTTCATTGTGTCCCATAGATTTGGGTATGTTGTGCCTTCATTTTCTTTAAATTCTAAAATGTCTTTGATTTCTTTCTTTCTTTCTTTTTTAGTCAACATATCATTGAGTAGAGTATTGTTCAGCCTCCACGTGTATGTGGGCTTTCTGTTGTTTTTGTTGCTATTGAAGACCACTCTTAATCCACAGTGATCTGATAGGCATGGGATTAGTTCAATCTTCTTATACTTGTTGAGGTCTATCTTGTGACCAATTATATGGTTAATTTTAGAGAAGGCATCATGATTGCAGAGATAAAGGTATATTCTTTTGCTTTAGGATGAAAGGTTCTCTCTCTCTCTGTGTATATATATATATATATATATATAAATCTAATTGAACCAATCCTTCAATTAGGTTTCACTGTGTCCCTGTTTAGTTTCTGTTTCCTGATCTGTCCATTGAGGAGAGTGGAATGTTGAAGTCACCCACAATTATTGTGTTAGGTGCAATGTGTACTTTGAGCTCTAGTAAAGCTTCTTTTACAAATGAGGGTGCCCTTGCATGTGGAGCATAGATGTTCAGAATGCAGAGTTCTTCTTGGTGCATTTTCCCTTGACCAATAAGAAGTGACCTTCCATGTCTCTTTTGATGACTTTAGGTTGAAAGTCAGTTTTATCAGATATTAGAGTGGCTACTCTAGCTTGTTTCCTGAGACCATTGGCTTGTAAAATTGTTTTCCAGCCTTTTACTGTGAGGTGGTGTTTGTCTTTGACACTGAGGTATATTTCTTGCAAGCAGCAAAATGTAAAATCCTGTTTATGTATCCAGTCTGTGAGTCTGTCTTTTTATTGGGGAATTGAGTCCATTGATGTTAAGAGATATTTAGGAATAGTGATTATTATGTCCTGTTATTTTTTATGTTATTTTTATATTTGAGTGGTTGTCATCTTTCCGGTTTGATGAAAGAAGTTTACTATCTTGCTGTTCCCAGGGTGTAGTTTCCCTCCTTGTATTGGTGTTTTCTACCTATTATCCTTGTAGTGCTGGGTTTGTGGAAAGATATTGTATAAATTTGGTTTATCTTGGTTTCTCCATCTATAGTGATTGAGAGTTTTCCTGGGTATAGTAGTCTTGGCTGACATTTGTGTTCTCTTAGAGTCTGCATGAGATCTGCCCAGGATCTTCTAACTTTCATGGTCTCTGGTGAGAAGTCTTGTGTGATTCTAATCAGTCTTCCTTTATATGTTACTTGGTCTTTTTCTCTTACTGCTCTTAATATTCTTTCTTTGTTTAGTACATTTGGGCTTTTGATTATTATGTGACAGGAGGTATTTCTGCTCAGGTCCAGTCTGTTTGGAGTTCTTTAGGCTTCTTGTGTATTCATGGGCAACTCTCTCTTTAGGTTAGGGAAGTTTTTGTCCATAATTTTGTTGAAGATATTTCCTGGCCCTTTAAGTTATAAATCTTTACTCTCATCTATATGTATAATCCTTAGGTTTGGTCTTCTCATTGTGTCCTGGAATTTCCTGGTTGTTCTGGGTTACAAACTTTTTGCATTTTGCATTTTCTTTGACTGTTGAGTCAATGGTTTATATGGTATCTTCAGCAACTGAGATTCTTTTTTCTATCTCTTGTATTCTGTTGTTGATATTTGCGTCTATGGCCCCTTATCTCTTCTCAAGGTTTTCTATCTCCAAAGTTGTCTCCTTTTGTGATTTCTTAGTTTTTTCTACTTCTGCTTTTATATCCTGGATGGTTTTGCTCAGTTCCTTCACTTGCTTGTTTGTGTTTTCCTGTATTTCTTTAATAGATTTTTGTGTTACCTCTTTCATGGCTTCTACTTGTTGACTCAAATTCTCCTGCATTTCTTTAAGTGATTTTTGTGTTTCTTCTTTATTGGCTTCTATCTGTTGAGCCATATTCTCTTGAATTTCTTTAAGTGATTTTTGTGTTTCCATTGTAAGGGCTTCTATTTTTTCATGTTCCCCTGTATTTCTTTAATAGATTTATTTATGTCATGACCAGTGATTTTAAATTAAAATCTTATTTTTCTGGTGTGTTGGGGTATCCAGGACTTGCTTTTGTTGGAGAATTGGGTTCAGATGCTGCCATATTGCCTTGATTTCTGTTAGTAATGTTCCTGCGTTGGCCTTCTGCCATTTGGTTATCTCTGGCATTAGTTGGTCCTGTTGTCACTGGCTGGTATTTGGGCCTCCTCTGGGCTTTTAAGGCTATTTTTGTACTACCGTATGACTGGGTTTCCCCTGGCACAGATTGCTGATGTGCTGTCCTACTCTTGGGTGCCATTGGAGCTCTAGTGTGCCTTATCAAAAGCAATGCTATACTCGGGTTGTCTCTGTGTACCTGGTGTTGCCTGTCTGGTCTACCTGGTAGTGAAGACAGTGGATGCTATGAGGACCCCCTCCAAGCACTGATCACTCTGTAGTACAAACGGCACAGAACAGTGCTTGCTGCTGTATTTCTTTTTTCTTTTTTTTAAATATTTTTATTTTCCATATTCTTTGTTTACATTCCAAATGATTTCCCCTTTCCCAGACCCCCCTCCCCATATGTCCCATAAACCTTCTTCTCTCAACCCATTCTCCAATCAACTCCCTTCTTTATCTCTGTACTTATATTCCCTTCCACTGCTAGATCAATCCTTTCCAGGATCAGGACCCTCTCCATACTTCTTCATGGGAGTCATTTGTTATGCGATTTGTGCCTTGGGTATTCAGACTTTCTGGGATAATTAATATACACTTATCAGAGATTGCATTCCATGTGTATTCTTTTGTGATTGGGTTACCTCACTTAGGATGATATTTTCTAGATCAAACCATTTGCCTAAAAATTTTGTGAATTCATTGTTTCTAATTGCTGAGTAGTATTCCATTGTGTAAATATACCACATTTTCTGTATCCATTCCTCCTTTGAGGGACATCTGGGTTCTTTCCAGCTTCTGGCTATTATAAATAAGGTTGCTATGAACATAATGGAGCATGAGTCTTTACTGCATGCTGGGGAATCCTTTGGGTATATGCCCAGGAGAGGTATAGCAGGGTCCTCCAGAAGTGTCATGTCTAGTTTTCTGATGAACCGCCCGACTGATTTCCAAAGTGGTTGTACCATCTTACAGCCCCACCAGCAGTGGAGGAGTGTTCCTCTTTCTCCACATCCTCACCAACACCTGCTGTCTCCTGATTTTTTTACCTTAGCCATTCTGACTGGTATAAGGTGAAATCTCAGGTTTGTTTTTATTTGCATTCCCTAATAATTAATGATGTTGAGCACTTCTTAAGGTGCTTCTCGGGCATCCGAATTTCTTCAGGTGAAAATTCTTTGTTTAGATCTGTACCCCATTTTTTAATAGGGTTATTTGGTTCCCTGGGGTCTAACTTCTTGAGTTCTTTGTATATATTGGATATTAGCCCTCTCTCAGATGTAGGGTTGGTGAAGATCTTTTCCCAATTTGTTGGTTGCTGATTTGTCCTTTTGATGGTGTCCTTTGCCTTACAGAAACTTTGTAATTTTATGAGGTTCCATTTGTCAATTCTTGATCTTAGAGCATAAGCTATTGGTGTTCTATTCAGGAACTTTTCCCCTGTGCCTATATCCTCAAGGGTTTTCCCCAGTTTCTTTTCTATTAGTTTCAGTGTTTCTGGTTTTATGTGGAGGTCCTTGATCCACTTGGAGTGGAGTTTACTACATGGAGATAAGACTGGATCAATTCATATTCTTCTGCATGCTGACCTCCAATTGAACCAGCATCATTTGTTGAAAAGGCTATCTTTATTCCACTGGATGTTTTCAGCTCCTTTGTCGAAGATCAAGTGATCATAGTTGTGTGGGTTCATTTCTGGGTCTTCAATTCTATTCCATTGGTCCACTTATCTGTCACTGTGCCAATACCATGCAGTTTTTAACACTATTGTTCTGTAGTATTGCTTGACATCAGGGATACTGATTCGCCCAGAATTTCTTTTGTTGTGGAGAATAGTTTTAGCTATCCTGGGTTTTTTGTTATTCCTGAATTTGAGAATTGCTTTTTCTAACTCTGTGAAGAACTGAGTTGGGTTTTGACGGGGATTGTGTTGAATCTGTAGATTGCTTTTGGTAAGATGGCCATTTTAACTATATTAATCCTGCCAATCCATGAGTATGGCTGTATTTCAAATGCTCTGCTGACCCTGGTTCTCGATTGCCCCTGCTTTTACCAAATAACCTGCTCCTGACTGTTCTCGAGAGAGTATCAGGAAGTAGGATCTTCCTCCTGTTAGATGTGGCACAGCTCTACCACATATGATGGAAAGGGGCAGTGGCCATTAGCCTGCTCCTGCTAGTTCTCTAGAGAGTATCAGGAAGTTCGATCTTCCCTGTGTCAGATGTGGCACAGGTCACTGGCTGAGCTGGTTGCTTGTCTACAGGAGCCAACATGGTGGGGATCTTGGACCAGGGCTTCGTCTATCCACGGGACTCCCTGCAGGTCAGATGCTTCCCTGCAGGAAACATGTCCAGACAGTTGTAGAGCTTCCCAGCTCCCACGTGTACAGAAGGAACCCACACAGGCTGTGACCCAAGTGATCGCCCACTCCCGTGTTCCCTGAACACCCAGCCGAGCTTGCTGCTTGGCCACAGTAGCCATGATGGTGGAGACCTTAGACCACCATGCGCCCTTTAATTGTGGGACTCCCTGCAGTTCAGATGTTCCCCTGCAGGATACCTGCCCACACAGCTATAGAGCTACCGGGCTCCCTCTTGTGGAAGGAACCCAGGTAGACTGTGGCCTGAGCAATCCTTCACTCTGGTGTCCTCTGCATATGTGGCTGAGCTGGCTGCTTTGTCACTGGATCCAATATAGTGGCAACCTCGGACCAGGGCTCCGTCTGACTGCGGGACTCCCTGCAGGTCCAAATTCATTGTTTTTAATAGCTGAGTAGTATTCCATACTACAAATATACCACATTTTCTGTATCCATTCCACTGTTGAGGGACATCTGGGTTCTTTCTAGCTTCTGGCTATTATAAATAGGGCTGCTATGAACATAGTGGAGCATGTGTCCTTACATGCTGGGGAATCCTCTGTGTACACACCCAGGAGTGGTATAGCAGGGTCCTCTTGTAGTATCATGCCCAGTGTTCTGAGGAACCACCAGACTGATTTCCAGAGTGGTTGTACCAGCTTGCAACACCAGCAGCAGTGGAGGAGTGTTCCTCTTTCTCCAAATCCTCGCCAGTACCTGTTTTCTCCTCAGTTTTTGAACTTAGCCTTTCTGACTGACATGAGGTGAATTCTCAGGGTTGTTTTGATTTTCATTTCCCTGATGACTAAGGATGTTGAACATTTCTTTAGGTGCTTCTGAGCCATTAGATATTTCTCAGTTGAATATTCTTTGTTTAGCTCTGTACCCCATTTTTTTAATAGGGATATTTGGCTCTCTGGAGTCTACCTTCTTGAGTTCTTTGTATATATTGGATATAAGCCCTCTGTCAGATGTAGGGTTTGTAAAGATCTTTTCCCAATTTGTTGGTTGCCATTTTGTCCTTTTTATTTTCTGGTGCTTATATTCTTTTCAAACCTCTCTTCTGCAGTGATCTCTTAGCCAAGAGAGGATTGCACACTGAACAATTATCTCTCATTTCATCTTTGATTAGTGTTAGCATAATATATCTTTATTCATCTTTTCAATTCTTATATTAATTTGTAGGGTGCTAGAGATTGAACCCAGGGTTTCATCCATGATGGGTGAGCATTCTACCCTGGAGCTACACCTCCAATACTCATTCATTGACTTTAACAATTTATAAGAATTTCTACAAGTAAGATATATCTAGGTTTTTTTTGTTCATTTGTTCATTCATCCAGCCTCTATCTTATAATTGGTCTGTTTGCGAACTCTCATTTAATGTATTTTTGATAGTTTAATATCTATGTCAGTTTTCTTTCTTACTGAATAACTATTATGATTTATTGAAAAGTAGCCCTACTGGTGATAAACTCCCTTAACTTTTCTTTGCCTTCACTTTTCTTTCACTTTTGAAGAATAGTGTAACAGCGTATAAAATTCTAGGGCATTTATCTCTTACTCTTCCAATAATTTAAATATTTAGCTTCACTCTTCTGGTTCACATGTAATCTGAAGAAAATTATCAGGATAATTCTCTAAAATATTCTTTGATTGATACATTTTTCCTCTGGTTCCTTTAAAAATGTTTTATCTTTGGTTTTCTTCAGTTTCAAATATGGAATTCACAGGTACCTGCAGACTTGTTTGCCATTATCTTGGTTGGTATTTTTGTGAACATCCTTGACATGTGACTTGTTGTGATATTTATTTGGATAACTCATTGATTATTATTGATTCAGGTATATTTTTCTCTTCTTCTAGTATTATGTTATATGTATATTTTATTTTTTTATCTTATCAGAGTTCTTAGATATTCCATTCTGCATTTTCCAATTTGTCTTCTCTTTTCTCCTCTGGCATATATTCTAATGTACTGGTTATAATAAAATATTTTACTTACAGTGATTATATTTGCAGAATTTTTGTTCCTATTTAACTTTAATCTCTCTCTCTTTTTCTCTCTCTCTGTTTGTGTGTGTGTGTGTGTGTGTGTGTGTGCATACAAACACAGTGTGTGTACATCATAATGTGTGAAGGTCATAGGACAATTTTTGGCAGTCAGTTATATGCTCCCACTGTAGATTCCAGGCATCAATTTTTGATTAACCTGATGGTATGAAAAGCACCTTTACTTGCTGAGCTCTTCATTCATTTCTAAAATTTAAGTTTGTTTGCTAATGTTTGGTGCATATCTGGTGCATATCTTCTATTGATATAATGGATCCACAGAGTTTTACCTAACAAGTACTCCCCTACCCCGACCTCATAAATGACCAGAGATAATATAGGTTCACATTATGTGTCATCTTAGCAGATATTTATTCTAAGCAAGAGGATGAAACATCTGACTTACATTTTAAGTGTTCACTGTGGCATTTGTGTAATGTTCCAAAACAGAAAAGAAAGTTTTCAATTATGAAAAGTCAGTAATGAAGCATTTTTAATAGTTCAGAGTAAAAGTCTTCTTGGTTTTGAACGTGACTGGGATAATTGACAACTGAGAAATTATTGGATTCTGGATAGATTTGGGCCAGCTCTCATAGATTTGTGTGGTTTGTTAGATGTAGAGTACCAATGAAAGAGAAGAAAGAATCATCAATGGGCCAGCCAACTTTTTCTTTTCCTTGACCAACTGGAAGAGTGAATGCACATTGTATGTTTTAGTTGGCAAAAGCTCTGGAAGAAAAAGATTTCGGGAAGTAATCAATTTGAATTTATAGATATTAAGATTTCATGTCTGTTAAAATACTTAAGTGTATTGAGTTTTCAGTTATACATTCAAATTCAGAGCCTAAGAAACATATTCATGGTTATGATAATACATTAGTGAATCATCGTTGTATAAATATCTAATGTTGTGATGGGTAGCAACATCTAACAGCTTAGTTCATGTAATAAATATAATCTGAGGATCAACCACTAGGAGATATTGATATTTATTGACATTTAGAAGTCAAAGAAGCTATAAGATGTTGAGAGTATAATGACAAATTTTATAGTCTAAGGATGACTGCTTTGGAGGGGTGAAGTGACTGCTTTTCCTGTCAGAGAACTCTTAGAGGATTTGATTAGTAATGAGGGAGTTAATAAATGTGCCCTGAAGCTCAAGCTTTCTTTTTTCTTTTACGGAAAGCTTCTAGGTGACAAAGGGCAACACATATCCTGGAGTTTGTTACCAATCACCCTAATTTTCTCAGTTGTGTCAAGGATCAACAGCCATATTGACACTTAAAAGCCAAGTCAATGAAGGCATCTATAAATTTTCTGTAACCATATGCCACATTATATCAAAAGGTGCAGAAACACTAAGAAGTTAAACAGATGTTGTCCTTAAGAGGGTAAGTAAGTAGTAAACTGGGTAAAAATATCTTTTTGTAGAATGGCCACAAAATTCCAAGAAACTATTTATTTGTTGAAGACTAAAGTGAGATTCATTCTTTATTGGCAGAATGTGTCAATGTTTTTTAGACTCAAAATTCAAATATGTAAAATATAATCTATTTAGGCAAAGAAATTCCTGTGTTCTTTGTTAATCTACACCATTTTTGTTACTCTAAGTATTACCATAAATGCTGAATTCATCTTAGAGCTGATTTTATGTTTAAAATAATTTCAAATTAAATGAGGCTTAACTAGAACTTTTTATTCAATCAATTTCTCCTATTTTTCCTAAGGTTTTTATTCTATCATTGAATGACATAAGTAGCAACCAATTACCTTCTAACCTTAATCTAAGATATATTTTATTCTTACATTCTTACTTCACATCCAACTTATCTTCAAATCTTGCTAGCTTTAGCTTTAAAATAGATTCCCAATCTATCTTATATCTCTTTTCAATTACTATAATTTCCAGTTTACTATTACTCTAATATCTATGAATTAAAATCCATGATTATATCTTTGCCAGTAATACAATTTCTTTTCAATATACCAAGAGAGTATGGCTTATTAAATATTAGACAAATAAAAAATCACAATTTCATTTCAATAATGATGTTATGATTTAAAATATGTCTTCTGTACAGCTTTATTGTATACCACTCTCTTTCTTTGTTCTGTCTTCATTACATTGGCTTCAATCTCTTTTGTAAGTAGTTTATTTCTACCTCAGGGCCTTTGCTATATTTTTCTGTCTCAAATCAAATTCATACCTCTTGCATTTAGAGGCCAATATTTTTAGCCATAAATATGTGTGTTATTTGGGACAACTAATTGAAACTTTGATATCTGATTTTTTTGACACTTTTAGAAGTAATGTCTTTTACTTCACATGGTTCCGAAGGGGATTAAGTTATATAAAATACTATATTAAATTATATAAAATATTATAAAATAAAAACATCTAACAAGAATATGATACTATATATGATTTCCTATTGAATTTTTCATAGATACAACCTATTCTTTATCTAAACTTAAAGTCCATAGAATCTAATATATTAAAATATTATCAGAGTTAATTTAAATTTAAAGTTTCAGTTACCTTAGTTTATGATATGTTCTTTAGACAAATTTTGATTTCCATTAGGGAAAAATTAATTTGGTATAACAAAAAACCCAGGATAGCAAAAACTATTCTCAACAATAAAAGAACTTCTAGGTAAATCACCATCCCTGACCTGAAGTTCTACTACAGAACAATAGTGATAAAAACTGTATGGCTTTCATACAGAGATAGGCAGGAAGATCAGTGGAATAGAATTGAAGAGCCAGAAATAAACCAAAACACCTATGGTCACTTGATCTTTGACAAAGATGCTAAAACCATCCAGTGGAAAAAAGACAGCATTTTCAGCAAATTGTGCTGTTTCAATTGGAGGTAAGCATGTAGAAGAATACAAATAGACCCATTCTTATCTCTTTATAGAAAGCTCAAGTTCAAGTATGTTCCTTCCCCCCTCCAGCATTTGAGCTGGGCTTTCCAGCTTCTGCTCTGATCATCAGTTCTCCACTTGTGAAATCCCTGGCCTTTGTTCTTTAGAGAAAAATACAGCTCCTGCTCTCACCTGGAAGCTGCTGAAGCATTCTGGATCTGCTAGACTTGAAGTACTGATCTCAGCAGGCGACCTGCTGAGAATGCAGCCAGCAAGTTCTTGGACTTCACCTTGAAGTCTGGGAGGAGGGGATCCTTCCAAGCTATATATTTACTAACATTTATTAAAGTCTCGGTCTCAATTGGCAAAGCATCGTCCTGACTCAATTCTTTTTTTGCTGCCTTCCCATACATCCCCAGGGCTCTTTTTCAGGTATCTGTTTCACCTGTTGCTGCTGGCGGCAACAGACTGGTGCCTAAACATGGACAGACCTGATGCAAGATTCCATGAGGTGACCCTATCTTCATGAAGCTTCACAGAAAAATGGAAAGAGGATGGTATTCTGCATGGTAAACAACTATGGTTAAATACTAGCGCTAGTGTAAAATTTCATCTTTTTGAAATTGTTGTTATGGATGTGAAAGGATATGGCTAAGTGGAACAGTTTCGACCCGAAGCTGTATCCATTTAGGGTAGATAGTGGAAAATGGGACAGGAACATTCTAGGCAAGACTTTTTCCACAGACTCTAGGAGCTGCTTCAGGAGAAAGGGATCGGGTTTGAAGAACAAAGGTTAGAAGATTCTTTAGATAGGATAGATTCTTGCTGCCCATGGTCATGAGAAAAAAGAACTTTAAATGAGAGAACCTGGGAAAGAATTGGTAATTCACCAAAGGCCACCAAGGCAGATAATATTACCCTCTTCCTCTAGATGCTTACAAAGGATGCTATCGATGAAGGAACCCTGAAGGAATCAGATATCACGCAGGAAGAACTTGAGGAATCTCAAGAAAAAGGCCTGCGGAGAGGACTTCCTCAGAAAAGGGTCTTTTCAACCTTAAATTAGAAAAATGTAGAGATAGTGCTGATGAGATAATAATAGAAAAGGAAGTTCATCTAAAAAAAAAGGAGTGGCTGATTATCATGGAGAATAATGTCCTCCTAACACACGCACCTTCTGCTCCACCTATGACCTCGGTTGTAGGATATGATATCCAGCAGGATATGTAACTACAAAAATTGGAGTTTGAGATTAAGTTGCAGAAGTTGACTAATGAGTTACAAGAGCTAAAATGGGTATCAAGTATTAGAGAGAACAATGACCTTGAGATGCGCCAATTGCAGCTAAAAAGAGCTGTAAGTCAGGCTCGTGGGGAAGGACAGGATATGTCAGACCTGGAAGGTCCAGGAAGGCTAACAGGTCCGATGTATCCTGTCCTTTCCTGTCCTTGAGATTAGAGACCAGGAGAATAGGGTTAGACAATAACAGAAATTAGAGTTCAAAGTGATAATCCCTTAATAAAAGAATTAAAGGTAGCTGTGGTACAGTATGGCCCTATGACTCCTTTTACACAAACTTTATTGAATACTGTGATGGAGTCAAATCTAACGCCACAGGATTGGAGAACTCTATGTAAGGCTACTTTGTCAGGAGATTTCTTGCTTTGGAATTCTGAGTGGATGAAGCTAGTAAAAGGGCTGCTGCTATAAATACTCAGGCAGGCCATCCAGATTGGGATACTGAAATGTTACTGGGAGAAGGTCTATATGAAGGGAATACTAATCAGATTGAATTTCCTATCGGAGTGTATGTGCAGGTTGCAATGACTACCTGCCATGTATGGAATTTATTACCATTGAAGGGGGATCTTAGTGGAAGCTTAACGGGCATCAGACAGGCTCCTGATGAGCCTTTTCAGGATTTTATGGATAGATTATTGAAAACAGCTAACAGAATTTTTGGAGATTCTCAGGCAGAAAATCCATTGGTTACTCAATTGGCTTACGAGAATGCTAATGCAGCCTGCCACAAGGCCATCAGACCTTACAGGGGGAAGACAGACTTAGCTGGTTATATTCCCCTCTGTTCCAAAGTTGGCCCCTCATACAATCAGGGTCTAGCCATGGCTGCAGCTTTGCAAGAAACCACCATATGGGAAACTTTTGCAGGGATGAGGGAACAAAAAGTGCTTTAAATATGGTATTCTGGGTCATTTTAGAAGTGATTGCCCTAGCAATAAGGATGCTGTAAGAGGTCAATCAAATTGCACCCCAGGAATCTGTCCTAGATGTAGGAAGGGTAATCACTAGGCTAGAGATTGCAAATCTAAGACTGATTCAGGGCTTCCCTGTGTCAGGAAACGGGCAGAGGGGCCAGTCTCAGGCTCCCAGACAACCACAGCAAGCAGTTTATGGGGCCATACAACTGCTGCCAGGCCAGGAAAATCCATCTTTGAACTTATCAGGGCAACACCAGGAAATGCAGGACTGGACATGTGCTGTCTTCTAATGTCATATTAACTCCAGAAATGGGTGTCCAGATTCTGCCTACAGGAGTCTTTGGACCTTTGCCTGCAGGAACTTGGGGATTGCTTCTAGGAAAAAGTAGTACTACTATAAAGGGGCTGCACATTTATCCAGGTGTCATAGACAATGACTATGAGGGAGAAATAAAAATTATGGCTGCTTCCCCTCGTGGTGTTATAACTGAACCTGCTAACCAAAAAATTGCTCAACTTATCTTGGTTCCCTTACATCCACTGCCTTCCAAATTTGTTAAGAATAAGTGAGGACAAGACGACTTTGGCTCCTTTAGAGTGTATTGGGTCCAATCTATTATTAATAAATAAGGCCTAACCTTAAATTAACAATTAAAGGAAAAAGTTTTGAAGGATTAATAGATATGGGAGCTGATGTAACAATTATTAAAGGACAAGGCTGGCCTTCCAACTGGCCCTTGTCAGAAATGCTCACCCATCTCCAAGGTATAGGATATGATAATAATCTTAAGCAGAGCACTAAATTTCTAACCAGGGAAGATGGGAAGAGGGAAATTCAAGACAAATCCAGCCTTATGTTATGCAAAATTTGCCTACTACTCTTTGGGGGAAAGACCTTTTGTTACAGATGGGCATGATAACATGTTGTCCTAACGAGGTAGTAACTAGACAAATGCTAGAGCAAGGATTTTTGCCTGGTCAGGGGCTAGGAAAAGAAGGACAGGGGGTTAGAAAGTTTGCAAGTCCTAAGCCTAACCATAACACTAGAGGTTTGGAGCATTTTCAGTAATGAGTACTATCTTACCCACATTGCACACCGATAAAATTCAATGGCTTAATGATAATCCTGTGTAGGTTGATCAGTGGTCTTTATCTAAAGAAAAAACAGAAGCTGCCTTTTCACTAGTGCAAGAGCAACTAGAGGCAGGACATTTAAGAGAATCTCAGTCTCCATGGAATACCCCAGTATTTGTTATCAAGAAAAAATCTGGTAAATGGAGATTGCTACAAAAATCTAAGAAAGGTTAATGAGACCATGGTACCCATGGGAGCTTTACAAACTGGACTTCCATCTCCCGTGGCTATTCCTAGAGGGTGTTATAAAATAGAGATAGATTTGAAAGATTGTTTCTTTGGATTGCAAAATGTTTGCTTTCAGTGTTCCTTCTATTAACTTCATGGAACCTATGAAAAGATACCAATGGATAGTTCTTACTCAGGGCATGGCTAACAGTCCTGCCTTATGTCAGAAGTTTGTGGCACAGGCCATTCAGCCTATAAGACAACAATGGCTGAATATTTACCTTGTCCATTACACAGATGATATTTTTATTGCGGGGGAAAAAATCCTCAGAATTTGCTTTTGTGTTGTATAGATATGCAACAGTCTTTATCCACTAAAGGATTACAAATAGCTCCAGAGAAAGTACAAACCCAGGATCCTTATAATTATCTGGGTTTCAAACTTACAGATCAAACTGTTTTTTTTTCCCAGAAGATAATTATTCGCAGGGACAGTTTAAAAACCTTAAATGATTTTCAAAGGTTGTTGAGCAATATTAATTGGCTTATCCCCTATTGAAAGCTTGCTACAGGAGAATTAGAACCTTTATTTGATATTCTAAAGGGGGGTGCTGATCCTACATCCCCTAGATTCCTAACTCCAGAAGGACTTTTGGCTTTACAGCAAGTGGAGAAAGCTATTGAAAACCAATTTGTTACCTATATAGATTATTCTTTACCTTTACATATGCTAATTTTTAATACAACTCATTTGCCTACAGGTTTATTATGGCAAAAGGCTCCTCTTATGTGGATTCATTTGAGGGTGTCTTGTAAACATAATATCCTGCCATATTATGAGGCAGTAGCCCAGATAATTGTGCTTGGAAGAAAGCAGGCACTAACTTATTTTGGCAAAGAACCAGATATCATTATTCCACCATTTAATATAGATCAAGATGCTTGGCTGAAGCAGCATAACACAGATTGGTAGCTTGCTCAAATAGGATTTGAAGGAACTATAGATAACCCTTATCCTCAAGATAAATTAATACAGTTTTTAAATATGCATGAGGTTGTACTTCCTAATATGACATCTTTATAGTCACTGCATAATGCTCTTTTAATTTTCACAGATGGCTCTTCCAAAGGAAGAGCTGGATATCTTATTAATCATCAACAGGTGGTTATAGAGACCCCTGGGCTTTCTGCTCAGTTATCAGAGCTGACAGCGGTATTATGTGTCTTTCAATCTGTAAATAGTACCTTTAGTCTCTTTACTGGCAGTGCTTATGTTGCAGATTCTGTACCACGATTAGAGACCTGTGGCACATTTAATTTTAATATGCCAGCAGGATCTTTGTTTTCACAATTGCAAAATATCATTCTTGATAGAAAAAAAAATCCCTTTTATATTGGCCATATATGTGCTCACTCCGGTCTTTCCGGAGCTTTAGCTGAAGGCTATCATTGCATTGACAGAACTCTAATAGGAGAGTTATTTATTTTAGAACCTCTTGAATTGGCTAGACGTGATCATAATAAGTTCCACCTTTCTAGCCATACATTAAGACTCTAGTATAAGATCACAAAGGATCAAGCAAGAATAACTGAAAAACAATGCCCTAACTGCCTTACATTATAGTCAGTTTTTCATTTAGGGGTTAATCCACGAGGCCTTATACCTAATAATATTTGGCAAATAGATGTAACCCACTATGCAGAATTTGGAAAATTAAAATTTATATATGTTTGCATTGATACTTGTTCAGGATTCCTTTTTACTTCTCTGCATTTGGGAGAAGCCTCTAAAAATGTAATCAATCATTGTTTACAAACTTTTAAAACCATGGGATTACCCAAAGTCATTAAGATAGACAATGGGCCAGCCTACACTGGTAGTTACTTTATCTCCTTTTGTAAAGAATTTGGTATTAAACATAAAAATGGAATTCCTTTTAAACCAATGGGCCAAGGAATTGTTGAGCATATACATTGCACTATTAAAAATTGGCTTTTTAAAACAAAGAAGGGGAAACTATACTCTTCTAGATCTCCCTAAGCACACCTTGATTTTGTTTTCTTTAATTTTGAATTTCCTTAATTTCCTGAAAACTGATGCTAAAGGTCAGTCTGCAGCGGATCACCTTTGGCATCCTGTTACTTTTAATACTTATGCCATGGTTAAATGGTGAGTACCTTTAACTAATACATGGGACGGCCCAGACTCTGCTTTAATCTGGGGTAGAGGCTCTGTTTATGTTTTTTCTCAAAAAGAAGATGGAGCCCAATGGCTGCTAGACAGACTGGTACGGCAGGTAAATACAGACCCTAAATCAACTGGTAAGTGTAATTAGTTTAAAAATATTCTCAAAGATGGTCACATAGTTGGGAAGATAGGCCCCTTTGTTCTCTAACAGTTAATTTGCAAGTCAGGCCTCAGGCCTGAGTCATGAATTTGCATCGAATTGAACACCTTGGGCCTTCCAGAGAAAGCCCAAGTGGGTTTTTTCCTTTTAATCTCTTCTTTTGTGTTTCAAAAAGGTCTCTCTCAAATATAGCTCAAAGGCTTCCAGGACTCAAAGGTGGGCAACTATGTAGGCCAGCCAGCTCATATTCACAGGGCATTTACAGAACCAAATGGATCTCTAAAAAGGGAGCCGCATAGAACTCACATCTATGTGTGCTTCCTAATTAAGCAAGCATGGGCATCAGTATGAGGTACAAGGTGAGGTACTGCAAGGGAAAAGGAAATGTCCTGCTTCTGAGTTCCCTGAAAGCACACCTGATTGCATAGGACATTGAGAGACCATCCTTATAATAATAAGGCAGTCTATTACCTCTCCTCTGCAAAAGACTTTATATAATACTTAAGTGGATCACTGTCACTGCTTTCCATCTCTGACTAAAGTCCACTGTCTTTAGATGGCTATATTTATCCACTGCTTCTTTAAAAAAATATATAAATAAGGGAGAATTTTTTCCCTTCCCCCATCCAGTATTTGAGCTGGGCTTTCCAGCTTCTGCTCTGATAATCATTTCTTACCCTGTGAAACTCCTGGCCTTTGTTCTGTTCAAAAGTCAAACTATCATTATTGGCAGATGATATGATAGTCTACCTAAGTGACCCAAAAAACTCCACTATAGAACTACAGCTGATAAACAGCTTCAGAAAAGTGGCAGGTTATAAAATCAACTCAAGCAAATCAATAGCCTTCCTATACTCAAAGGATAAGCTGGCTGAGAAAGAAATTAGGGAAATGACACCCTTCACAATAGCCACAAACAGTATAAAATACCTTGGGTTGACTCTTACCAAACATGTGAAAGATCTGTATGACAAGAACTTCAAGACTCTGAAGAAGGAAATTGAAGAAGACCTCAAAAAATGTAAAAATCTCCCATGCTCATGGATCGGCAGGATTTATATAGTTAAAATGGCCATTTTGCCAAAAGCAATATACAGATTCAACACAATACCCATCAAAATCCCAACTTAGTTTTTCACAGGGCTAGAAAGAGCAATTCTCAAATTCATCTGGAATAACAAAAAACCCAGGATAGCTAAAACTATTCTCAACAACAAAAGAAATTCTGGGGGAATCAGTAACCCTGACCTCAAGCAACACTACCGAGCAATAGTGTTGAAAACTGCATGGTATTGGTACAGGGACAGGCAGGCGGATCAATGGAACAGGATTGAAGATCCAGAAATAAACCCTCACACCTATGGTCACTTGATCCTCGACAAAAGAGCTGAAAACATCCAATGGAAAAAGAGCCTTTTCAACAAATGGTGCTGGTTCAACTGGAGGTCAGCATGCAGAAGAATGCGAATTGATCCATCCTTATCTCCTTGTACTAAGCTCAACTCCAAATGGATCAAGGACCGCCACATAAAGCCAGATACTCTGAAGGTAATAGAACAGAAACTGGGGAAGATCCTTGAGGACATTGGTATGGGGGGGGGGGAGTTCCTGAACAGAACACCAACAGTATATGCTCTAAGATCAAGAATTGACAAATGGGACCTCATTAAATTACAAAGTTTCTGTAAGGCAAAGGACACCATCAAAAGGACAAATCAGCAACCAACAAATTGGGAAAAGATCTTCACCAACCCTTCATCAGAGAGAGGGCTAATATCCAATATATACAAAGAACTCAAGAAGTTAGACCCCAGAAAACCAAATCACCCTATTAAAAAATGGGGTTCAGAGCTAAACAAAAAATTTTCACCTGAAGAACTTCGGATGGCAGAGAAGCATCTTAAAAAATGCTCAACATCATTAGTCATTAGGGAAATGCAAATCAAAACAACCCTGACATTTCACCTTACATCAGTCAGAATAGCTAAGATTAAAAACTCAGGAGACAGCAGGTGTTGGCGAGGATGTGGAGAAAGAGGAACACTCCTCCACTTCTGGTTGGGTTGCAAACTGATACAACCACTCTGGAAATCAGTCTGGCGGTTCCTCAGAAAACTGGGCACGTCACTTCTGAAGGATCCTGCTATACCACTCCTGGGCATATACCCAGAGGATTCCCCAGCATGTAATAAGGATATGTTTATTCCCAACACAAGGCCGGAAGCTACGCCCCAGAAAAAGCAATAAAATAAGGTTCTTTAAACAAACCCAAAAGAAGTTAGCCACACAATCAGTATTCCACCTTGAACAATGAAAATTACAAGAAGGAACATTCACTTGTCCTTAGTATCTCTTAACATCAATGGTCACAATTCCCCAATAAAAAGCCATAGACTAAAAGACTGGGTACATAAACAGGACACAACATTTTGCTGCATATAAGAAACCCACCTCAGTGACAAAGACAGTCACTACCTCAGAGTCAAAGGTTGAAAAACAATTATCCAAGCAAATGGTCCCAAGGAACAAGCTGTAGTGGCCATTCTTATAGTGGATAAAATCAAGTTTCAACCAAAAGTTGTCAAAAGAGATAAGGAGGGACACTTCATACTTATCAAAGAAAAAATCTAGCAAGATGGACTCTCAATTCTGAACATCTATGCTCCAAATGCAAGGGCACCTACCTTCATAAAAGAAACTTTACTAAAGCTCAAAGCACACATTGCACCCCATACAATATTAGTGGGAGACGTCAACACCCCACTCTGAGCAATGAACAAATCATGGAAACAGAAACTAAACAGAGATTCAGTGAAACTAACTAAAGGTAAAGACTGAATAGATCTAAGAGATATTTATAGAACATTCCATCCTAAAGTGAAAGAATATACCTTCTTCTCAGTACCTCATGGTACCTTCTCCAAATTTGACCATATAATTGGTCACAAAACAGGCCTCACCAGATAAAGGAATATTAAGTAATTCCATGCAACCTATCAGATCACCATGGCCTAAGGTTATTCTTAAGTTAAAGAAAAAAAAAAAGTAAAACACACAGATACATGTACATTGAACAATGCTCTATTCAATGATAGCTTGGTCAAGGAAGAAATAAAGAAATTAAAGACTTTTTAGAATTTAAAGAAAATGAGGACACATCATACCAGAACTTATGGGACACAAAGAAAGCAGTTCTAAGAGGAAAATTCGTAGCTCTAAATACCTCCAAAAAGAAAATGGAGAGAGCTTACTCTAGCTACTTGACAGTGTACCTGAAAGCTCTAGAATAAAAAGAAGCAAATGCACCCAAGAGGAGTAGAAAGAGGAAATAATCAAACGCAGGGCCAAAATCAACCAAATAGAAAGAAAAAGAACTATACAAAAAAAAAAAAATCAACAAAACAAGGAGCTGGTTCTTTGAGAAAATCAACAAGACAGATAAACCATTAACCAGACTAACCAGAAGGCATAGAGTCACTACCCAAATTAATAAAATCAGAAATGAAAAGGGAGTTTTAACAACAGAAACTGTGGAAATTTAAAAAAATCAGATCCTACTACAAGAGCTTATGCTGAACAAAATTTGAAAATCTGGATGAAATGGACAATTTTCTAGACACATACCATGTGCCAACATTAAAACAAGAGTCCCATAAATCCTGAGAAGATAGAAGCAGTTGTTAATAGTCTCCCAACAAAAAAACGCCAGGACCAAATCAGGAATTTATCAGATCTTCAATAAAGATCTAATACTGATACTCTTCAAACTATTCCTCAAAATAGAACCACAAGGAACACTACCCATTTCATTCTATGAAGCCACAATAACACTTATACATAAATGAAACAAGGAAAAAGAACTTCAGACCAGTTTTCCTTATGAACATTGATGTAAAAATAATCAACAAAATTCTGGCCAAGAGAATCCAAAAATGCGTGTAAACAATAATTTACCACAATCAAGAAGACTTCATCCCAGGGATGTCGGGATGGTTCAATATACAGAAATCCCTCTATGTAATCCACAATATAAGCTAAAAGAAAAAAAAAAAACATGGTCATTTCACTAGATGGTACAGAAGCTTTTGACAAAATTCAGCATCCCTTTATGATAACAGTCTTGGAGAGATCAGAAATTCAAGGCCCATACTAAACATAGTGAAAGCAACATACTGCAAATCAATACCCAACATCAAACTAAATAGAGAGATACTTCGAGTAATTCCACTAAAATCAGGGACCAGACAAGGCTCTCCCTGTCTATCCAATACAGTACTGGAAGCCCTAGCCAGAATAATTAGAAAAGAATAAAAGGTCAAAGGTATACAAATTGGAAAGGAAGAAGTCAAGATAACACTATTTGTAGATGATATGATCATATACTTCAGTGACGCCAAAAATTCCACCAAAGAAATCCTAAGGCTGATAAACAACTTCAGCAAAGTGGCTGGATATAAAATTATCTCAAACAAATCAGTAGTCTTCCTCTACTCAAAGGATAAAGAAGCTGAGAAAGAAATTAGGGAAAAGACACCCTTCACTATAGTTCCAAATAATATTACATACCTTGGTGTGACTCTGACCAAACAAGTGAAAGGTCTGTATGACAAGAACTTCAAACCTCTGAAAAAAAAAAAGAAATTGAAGAGCTCAGAAGATGGAAATATCTCCCATGTTCATGGATTGTGAGGATTAATATATTAAAAATGGCCATCTTGCCAAAAGCAATCTCCAGATTTAATACAATCCCCATCAAAATTCCAAATCAATTCTTCATAGAGCTAGAAAGAGCAATCTGAAAATTCATTTGGAATAACAAAAAATACAGGATAGTTAAAACTGTTCTCCACAACAGCATAAGCTATTTGTGTTCAGTTCAGGAAATTTTCCCTGTGCCCATGTGCACAAGGGTCTCTACCAGTTTCTTTTCTTTTACTTTCAGTGTGTCTGGATTTATGTGGAGGTCCACTGCTGGTGGGATTGCAAGGTAGTACAGCCACTCTGGAAATCAATCTGGTGGTTCCTAGGAAAACTGGGTATAATACTACTGGAGGAACCTGTTATACCATTTCTGGGCATATAGCCAGAGGATTCCCCAGCATGTAATAAGGACACATGCTCCACTATGTTCATAGCAGCCCTATTTATAATAGCCAGAAGCTGGAAAGGGCCCAGATATCCCTCAACAGAGGAGTGGATACAGAAAATGTGGTATATTACACTATGGAATACTACTCA
The DNA here is from genome assembly GCF_947179515.1 of Apodemus sylvaticus. Classification (NCBI taxonomy): domain Eukaryota; kingdom Metazoa; phylum Chordata; class Mammalia; order Rodentia; family Muridae; genus Apodemus; species Apodemus sylvaticus. The sequence goes on along the minus strand of NC_067495.1, from coordinate 68,062,488 downwards.
GCTATTAAAAACAATGAATTCATGAAATTCTTGGGCAAATTGGTGGAACTGGAAAATATCATCCTAAGTAAGGTAACCCAATAAGAAAAAAAATACCCATGGTATGTATTCACTTATAAGTGGATATTAGCCCAGAAGCATGGAATGGCCAAGAAACAATTCACATATCAAATGATACCCAATAAGAAGGAAGGGGAGGCCCCTGGTCCTGGAAAGGCTTGATGCAGCAGTGTAGGGGAATACCAGGACAGGGAAATGGGAGGGGGTTGGTTGGGGAACAGGGAGAGGGAAGAGGGCTCATGGGACTGTCATGGAGGGGGGATCCAGGAAAGGGGAAATCATTTGAAATGTAAATAAAGAATATATCTAATAATAATAAAAAAGATACCTAATAGGCTTGGCAGTGCCCCATGATGTTTGCAGGTGCTTATGAAACATCTTTAACCAATGAATCAACAAGATATAACCCAGTCCTTGAACTGAATGTTTTACTGGGTGGCATATGACATATAATTGGGCCATTTTTCCATTACACAGTAAATTCATTTGAGTGTCTTTCATATATGTATATTTTAGCAATCTTGTCTAGGAGTAGGTTCCCATATACCTGATCACGTTGTTTTCTTAAGCACCCATGATTTTTTATTGGATATTTTTTTTATTTACATTTCAAATGTTATCTCCTTTCCCAGTTTTCCCTCTGCAAAACCCCTGTTCCATCTCTCCTCCCCCTTCTCCTATAAGGGTGCTCCCCCCACCCACCCACCTACTCCCACCTCAGTGCGCTGACATTGCCCTACACTGGGCCATCAAAGCTTCTCAGAACCAAGGACTTCTCCTCCTATTGATGACCGACAAGACAATCCTCTGCTAAATATGCAGCTGGAGCCATGGGTCCCTCCATGTGTACCCTTTGTTTGGTGGTTTAGTCCCTGGGAGCTCTGGGGTGTCTGGTTGGTTGATATTGTTCTTCTTATGGGGTTTCAAACCCCTTCAACTCTTTCAATCCTTTCCTTACCTCCCCCATTGGGGCCCTGTCTTAGTCAGGGTTTCTATTCCTGCACAAACATCATGACCAAGAATCAAGTTGGGGAGGAAAGGGTTTATTGAGCTTAAACTTCCATGTTGCAGTTCATCACTAAAGGAAGTCAGGACTGGAACTCAAGCAGGTTAGGAAGCAGGAGCTGATGCAGAGGCCATGGAGGGATGTTACTTACTGGCTTGCTTCCCCTGGCTTGCTCAGCCTGCTCTCTTATAGAACCCAGGACTACCAGCCCAGGGATGGTACCACCCACAAGGTGCCCTCCCCACTTGATCACTAATTGTGAAAATGCCCCACAGCTGGATCTCATGGAGGCACTTCCCCAACTGAAGCTCCTTTTTCTGTGATAACTCCAGCCTGTGTCAAGTTGACACACAAAACTAGCCAGTACAATTGACCCCTTGTCAACTTGACACACAAACACATCACTATTTCTTATTCATCCCTAAGATCTAAATTACTTTAAAAGTCCCACAGTCTTTACATAATAAAAGTTTAATCATCTTAAAATATCCAATATCTTTAAAATTCAAAGTCTTTTAAAAGGTCAAAGTCTTTTAACTGTGGGCGCCACTAAAATACTTTCTTCCTTCAAGAGGGAAACATATCAGGGCACAGTCACAACCAAAAGCAAAACTCAAACTCCAAGTGTCCAATGTCTGGGATCCAACTCACGATCTTCTGGGCTCCTCCAAGGGCTTAGGTCACTTCTTCAGTCCTGCCCTTTGTAGCACACAGCTTGTCTTCTAGGCTCCAGCTGCCTGTACTCCACTGCTGCTGCTGTTCTTGGTGGTCATCGCATGGTACGGGCATCTCCAAAACGCTGCTATCTTCCACTGTAATTAGGCTTCACCAATAGCCTCTCATAGGCTCTCTTCAGGGTGACAAGCCTCTGTTCCTATGCATGACCCCTTCAAGTCCTGGGCCATCAATTGCAACTGAGGCTGCACCTTTACCAGTGGCCTTCTGTGGCCTATCACTGTGCCAAGAGCCTCAGCTGCTCTTCATGACCCTTTCATGCCTTCAAAACCAGTACCATCTGGGTGACTCTTACACAGTACCAAGTCCAGCCATAGCACAAAATACAACTTTGGCTATCTCTGGAACACACTCTCTGTGCTCTCAGAAAACTCTTCCAAGAAGATTTCATCTCAGTGATGCTGGTCTCTTCTTAATCACCGCTAATTTCTTAGCTCCAACTAACCAGCATCAATAGTCCCAGTTACACAAAGGTTTGCTTTAGTGGTTCTGGTATCTTGTTAATCACAGCTGATTATTCAGCCCCAGCTAACCAAAACCACAGAATCTTCACAATCAAAGCACAGCCACTGTAAGAGTCTTTAATCTTCCCTGTGAAATTTCACAAGCCAGGCCTCCATCTTTTGCACTGTTCTTAATATTGTCTTCCAAGCTCCTACAGAACTTTTCACCGAGCTCTTAATATTCTAATGGCTTTTCTAGCTCAAAGTTCCAAATTCCTTCCACAGTCCTCCCCAAAACATAGTCAGGTTGTCACAGGAATACTCCATTCCTGGTACCAATTTGTCTTAGTCAGGGTTTCTATTCTTGCACAAACATCATGACCAAGAATCAAGTTGGGGAGGAAAGGGTTTATTGAGCTTACACTTCCACGTTGCAGTTCATCACTAAAGGAAGTCAGGACTGGAACTCAAGCAGGTCAGGAAGCAGGAGCTGATGCAGAGGCCATGGAGGGATGTTTCTTACTGGCTTAATTCCCCTGGCTTGCTCAGCCCTCACTCTTATAGAAACCAAGAGCACCAGCCCCAAGGTGGAACCACCCACAAGGGGCCCTCACCACTTGAACACTAATTGAGAAAATGCCCCACAGCTGGATCTCATGGAGGCACTTCCCCAACTGAAGCTATTTTTTCTGTGATAACCCCAGCCTGTTTCAAGTTGACACACAAAACTAGCCAGTACAGGTCCCCTGCACAGCCCAATGGTTGGCTAAGAGCATCCGCCTCTGTATTTGTCAGGCTCTGGCAGAGCCTTTCAGGAGACAGCTATATCAGGCTCCTGTCAACAAGCACTCATTTTAAACAGTGTGGAGCAGTCTCTTAAGGAAAGGCCATTCAGACACTGCCCCACCTGGAATTCCATCCTATATACAAACACCAAACCCAGACACTATTATGGATGCGAAGAAGTGCTTGTTAAAAATTTGGAGATGAGTTGGTGACCCCATCTCCCAAAGAGGAGCCATGCCTAACCTCTGGATATGATCTCTACAGGTTCTCCCTCCCCTTTTGGGGGGGAATTTCAGCTGATCTCATCCCTGTTGTGTCCTGGGAGACCCTTGCTTTCCTGGCATCTGGGACTTTCTGGTGGCTACCCCCAGTTCCCCATTGCTACACACCACTATTAAAATTCCTGACCCTCTGTATAACATCACTGTCTTCTCCCATACCTGATTCTTCCACATTTGCCCCACCCTGCTACTCTCTTTCTTCAAAATCCCTCCCACCCCCTACCTCCTGTGAGTATTTTGTTCCCTCTTCTAAGAAGGACTGAAGCATCCACACTTTGCTCTTTCTTCTTGAGATTCTTATTGTCTATGAATTGTATCATGGGCATTCCGAGCTTTTGGGCTAATATCCACTTATCAGTGAGTATATCCCATGCATGTTCTTTTGTGATTGGGTAACCCACTCAGGATGATATTTTCCAGTTCCATCTATTTGTGTGCAAATTTCTTGAAGTCATTGTTATTAATAGCTGAGTAGTATTCCACTGTGTGAATGTACCACATTTTATGTATCCAGTCTTCTTTTGAGGGTTGTTTTTAGCTTCTGACTATTATAAATAAGGCTGCTATGAACATAATGGAGCCTGAATCCTTGTTAGAATGAAAGACACTTCATATTCATCAATGGAAAATTCTTCCAAGATGAATGCTCAATTCTGAACATCTGTGCTCCAAATGCAAGGGCGCCCACATTCATAAAAGAAAATTGAATAAAGTTCAAAACACAGATTGTACATCACACAATAATAGTGGGAGACTTCAACACCCTACTCTCAACAATGGACAGATTAGGGAAACACAAACTAAACAGAGACGCAGTGAAACTAACAAAAGTTATGAACCAAATGGATTTGACAGATATCTATAGAACATTTTATCCTAAAAAAAAAGAATATTTCTTCTTCTCAGGCCCTCATGGTACCTTCTCCAAAATTGACCATATAATAGCTGCTCACATTTTAATCCACATGCAGGAATTAGAGAGCATGAAAAGGAAATGGACAAGGCTATAAACCCTCAAGTTTCCCCCCACTGATATAATTTTGGCAACAGGCTGGACCTCCTAAAAGTGGCATAATCTCTCCAAACAGCATGACTAGCTGGAGGCCAAATGTTCAAATCTATGAGCCTATGGGCAATATTTCTCATTTAAAGTATGATACACTACAAAAATATGTTCCCCTCTGGACTGCTTCAAAAATATCAAATTTCAATGGGAAACATTTCTGTTCTTCTTTTTCAAAATTTTTCATTTCCCAGAGTTGCATTTATTCTACCTTTCAGCATTCTTAAGAGTTTGAAAACATAAAATCCTAAGTATGTCTTTCTATGGTTAAGAAAAATAAATCTGTAGCTATCCTACGTCCTTCATTTTAGTAAAAGGTTATTAATAACCACTTCTGGTTAAGAATCTGACCACATATATGTTTTACTTAAAATTTTAATTGAGAATTAATTTTAAAACCTAAGAATCATTTTTAAGAGTCTGGTCCAATGATTTTCAGTATATTGGAATGAATTTTGAAAATTTTTATTATCTAAAAAAATAAAACAAAGCAAACCCCTATATTTTTTAACTAGTACTACCCTTTCTTTTCCACATTCCCATAGTCATAAACTTAGAATAATCTGAGAATCACCCTTCTCCAATTGTAAAATGTCACTAGAAATTTTTGTGTAATATAACATGTGGTCTTTTGAAAAGGTTTTGGTTCTTAGCATAATGGGTTCAAGGTTCATCTAATTATAGCATTTGTACATATTTTTATGACCTGATATTCAGTTTTATGGATATGTGGCATTTAAAAATCCATTCTTACACGCACATTTGAGATTATCAAAGATTTTTTTCTGTTTCTATTCAGATAATTTCATATGATTTTTTTCTGATTGTTACTTTAGTTGCTTTTCTGACATTACACATTTTCAATACTTTTAAATCCCATGTTGTTATGGTGGGTAATTAACATTTTTGTCTGGATTTTGTTTGCTAGTGTGCTATTTAAGATTTTTGTATTTGTGTTCAAAAGGTTGTTCGCACATGGCTTTCTTTTGTTGTGACATCTTTTGGTGACTATTGCATGTGAATGATACCAGCTTTATAAGTGAAATGGGACATATACATGCACCACTCAGGTTTTCAAGTTACTTATGAAGATTTGGTATTAATTTATATGTTTCTTGAATTTAATATTAATTTGATATGACTTGGTTTTCATTTGTGGGTGTGATTCTTTGACTACTTATACAATATCTTCATTTATTATTTACCTAATTTATGTTTCATTAAATTGTTTCATTAAGTTCTAACTTTATTATAAACTTATGCATTTAATCTAAATGCCCAGTTTGCTCAGAATTACAGTTTTTCTTTAAAACCCCTGTTTATCAGTAACTTCAGCGATAATGCCATTTTCATTTTAGACTTGTATCTCCCCACCATTTCTTTGTGTATGCATGTGCCTGTTTTTCTTTATTTTCTAAAAATAATTGTTTTTGCTTATTTTCTATACCCTTATTAAAAACTTTAAATTTTAAAGTAATCTATAAAAAAATGTTAAGCTTGTGTTATGAGTACATATGGACCTCGTGAGGAAAAAAAAATAACCTCAGAAGACTTCTTTAGATAAATTTGGTGAAACTAAAGTTTTGAAATATTTCACTTTATGACATGTGAGTTTCACCATCTTCTTAAGGAAAGCATCTTGTCATAAATTTAAGGGGTCTGCTTATTTGAGATAACACAAAGAACTTCATTTTACCATACTTGTTCCATGAATTGATCCTTCCATTATTATTGTACTGATGGTTCCTCAATATTCTCCTTTGATACAAATTTCATCTCTTCCAAATCCTAAGCATCATGGAAAATAAAAAAGGTAGAATAAAGAATACTATGTGATCTCAAATATTTTTTTTCTTTTTCTTTTTTTATTCGATATATTTTTTATTTACATTTCAAATGATTTCCCCTTTTCTAGCCCCCCCCCACTACCTGAAAGTCCCGAAAGCCCCCTTCTCTCGCCCTGTCCTCCCACCCACCCCTTCCCACTTCCCCATTCTGGTTTTGTCGAATACTGCTTCACTGAGTCTTTCCAGAACCAGGGGCCACTCCTCCTTTCTTCTTGTACCTCATTTGATGTGTGGATTATGTTTTGGGTATTCCAGTTTTCTAGGTTAATATCCACTTATTAGTGAGTGCATACCATGATTCACCTTTTGAGTCTGGGTTACCTCACTTAGTATGATGTTCTCTAGCTCCATCCATTTGCCTAAGAATTTCATGATTGTTTCTAATGGTTGAATAGTACTCCATTGTGTAGATATACCACATTTTTTGCATCTACTCTTCTGTTGAGGGATACCTGGGTTCTTTCCAGCATCTGGCAATTATAAATAGGGCTGCTATGAACATAGTAGAGCATGTATCCTTATTACATGGTGGGGAATCTTCTGGGTATATGCCCAGGAGTGGCATGGCAGGATCTTCTGGAAGTGAGGTGCCCAGTTTTCGGAGGAACCGCCAGACTGATTTCCAGAGTGGTTGTACCAATTTGCAACCCCACCAGCAGTGGAGGAGTGTTCCTCTTTCTCCACACCCTCTCCAACACCTGCTATCTCCTGAATTTTTAATCTTAGCCATTCTGACTGGTGTAAGGTGAAATCTCAGGGTTGTTTTGATTTGCATTTCCCTAATGACTAATGAAGTTGGGCATTTTTTAAGATGTTTCTCTGCCATCCGAAGTTCTTCAGGTGAGAATTATTTGTTTAACTCTGTACCCCATTTTTTAATAGGGTCGTTTGGTTTTCTGGAGTCTAACTTCTTGAGTTCTTTATATATATTGGATATTAGCCCTCTATCTGATGTAGGATTGGTGAAGATCTTTTCCCAATTTGTTGGTTGCCGATTTGTCCTCTTGATGGTGTCCTTTGCCTTACAGAAACTTTGTAATTTTATGAGGTCCCATTTGTCAATTCTTGATCTTAGAGCATACACTATTGGTGTTCTGTTCAGAAACTTTCTCCCTGTACCGATGTCCTCAAGGGTCTTCCCCAGTTTCTTTCTATTAGCTTCAGAGTGTCTGGCTTTATGTGGAGGTCCTTGATCCATTTGGATTTGAGCTTAGTACAAGGAGACAAGGATGGATCAATTCGCATTCTTCTGCATGCTGAGCTCCAGTTGAACCAGCACCATTTGTTGAAAAGGCTATCTTTTTTCCATTGGATGTTTTCATCCTCTTTGTCGAGGATCAAGTGGCCATAGGTGTGTGGGTTCATTTCTGGATCTTCAATCCTGTTCCATTGGTGATCTCAAACCTTAATTATCAGATCTTATAAATGTCCTTTTATTTGACAAAACATCTTTGCTTTTTAAAAGCATTAAGCTAAAACTCTTGAAATTAGGGTGTTATCTTGGATTACCAAGGTGAGTGCTGCATACCATTATAAGTGCTCTTATGTGAGAAAGAAAACAGGAGATAATATAGGGAGGGATTCATGGGAGGAGATAAGAAAAATGTAAGCAAGATTGTAGGAGTTTACCTGCAAGACAAGAAACTGTACAAAAACAATGACCATGAATGACTGTGAACTGTAAGCAACTTCATTTCTGTTGTTTTATAATTATCAAATGTATAGTATCTTATCACAATAGCCAAAGAAGTGAATACAGAAGATAAAGTATGAATATATAATAATATAAAAGACTTTGTTTCGTGTGCAAGAAATAAAAAAAAACTTAGGTAAATATATTTATATAATATATGTGTTCATTTATATTATCATAGATATCAGAGATAGACTTTTGTTCTCCTTATCTTCTGAAATCAAAGTTTATGAGAACTGGTTGCCCCTCAGTCAAGTTTCTCAATAATGGATACAAGCTGATTACCCTCATTTGGTATAACTCTTCACTATTTGACTAAGTAGATGTTGACAATACTAGAGATATACGTTGATAAAGGCTCAAAGATGAAAACCACTGACTTGGCTAATGAAAATAATTAGCCAAAATCTATGCAACAGCATTGTTTTAGAAATTCCCAGCTGCTATAATATAGAGTATATAGTTTATTAAATATTTCCAAATTTGAAGAGTCATTTGGTCCTGAGCATATGCCTCTGAGTAAAACTGAGATAATTTACAAATTTTAGTTATATGTTTATTGGCTCAAAATTATTTGTTCTCTTTAACCTAGTTCAGTTACATTGAATAGCAATATTCTTGTATCAGCTATATTACTGTACTATCTATTGACAATGCATATATGCCAGGGTCTTCTTTTCCTCATTCTAGCTTTCTTTCTGAATTTTCCCTGAAGTATAGGACAAAAATCTATAGAAAATATATATGAAGGAATGATACTATTAAAGGGCTTATAAAAATGAATTGTGTTTAATTAATATATTGACATATTGATATGAATCTTACTTATGCACACATATTGACTAACTTTCCATGATATACATAAAATTAAATTTATATGGAGGTTCCTGGCTTAACATAGTGGTATTATATGCTGTATTTTGCATGGATCAGAGTTTGATATATGAAAGATACTATTTTGTTCTCTGAATACGTCCAAGAAACAAGTCATGAAAATATTACAATATAAAGAATTAAAAGAGTTTCACTCATTTATTTTTCCTAAATACAATCTGGATAGTGCCAACTAGAATTGACATGCCTAAAATATAATCTATTTTAGAGAAAAGTCCATGGACTGTTGAAAACATGTATCCCACATGTGATGGGTGGATTATTTAGCACATACCTTTGAAGTCCATCTGGTCTATGGTTCAATTTAACTCTAAAATTTATTATTAACTTTTTTATGATTGGTGCATTGATTCAAAGCATTGAAGACCACTACTATTATCTTATCTGGACACATTTGTCATTCTATGTCTGGTAGTAATGATTTTATGAAATTGGAAACACCAGAATTCACTGAATATATACTCAATTTTTTTATCCTCTTGATGAGTTTTCTCCTTTTTGATATATAGTGAAATTCTTTATCTCTTTTGAAAAATTAGGCTTGATATTTGCTTTGTTTCTTATTAATACAGTTACTCCTGCTTGATTTGAATTACATGCATTTAGAATCATTTTTATCCCTTGTGTGTGTTGGTGCCTTTGCCCATCAGGTTAATTCTTGCCATATGAATAGATACATGTATATATAAAACCTACCAAGCCCATTTAGCTTTGATTGCATGCACATTTGCCTACAGATGGCCTGTTGGAATTGTACAGCCTATGTGGGATCTCATCTCTGAAAGAAACTAATTGTCTTTTCTTCTAGTAGTCATTGACACACAGAAGCTTTTCATCTAGGAACTGTGTAGTTCTTTCAAGCCACATTGGCATGTCTACTGATATAATTTTATGGGTCTTGTTGAAGCAACCATATTGTTGTGCCTTCATTGGCACAACTTCATTGTTATATCTGGGGATTTCTATCTAACAGGCATCTTGGTCCTCTGTCTCTAACAATATTTCTGTCCACTCTTCCATATTTTTTTCTGAAGCTTAGGTGTGTGGTTTGCATTTGAGCCAAATGAATTGCAGTTTGGCATTTCATAGAAAACCACTCTCTGCATTTTGATAAGTTATAGATATCTGGTTATCTATAATCTATTGCATAAAACTACTTCTTTGATTAAGAATGAGAGCTATACTTATCTCAGAGTATATGGGTACATTTTAAAACACAGTTAACAGACTGCACTTGTTTAAGAAAATGACAGTGTGTTCTCTTCTAGTGTCCACAATCTCTCCATTTATGGGTAGTTGTCTAAATTTACAGTATCAGGCTTGAATTATTCCCTGTAGAGGGAATAAATTAATCAGGTCTTAAGTTAATTTATGAAGCTCTTTGTAACCCCATGATAAAGATGCATTATTGTACCATTTAAGTTTTTTCACTCTATCAGTCACTGTTCTGGATCATAGCCTTTGCAGATGGATAGGAATGCATTTTACTCTCCTATGACAGCTTGTAAAACACATTCAGATATTATGGAAGGTAGTTCTCAAGGAGGAGGCTTCTAGGACAGTCACATTCTCCTAATTTGTGTGTCTAAAGGTCTAGTGTCTTCAGAAAAAGGGACTTGTTTTGAGCTCTGAGGGTCAATCAAGGTTATAGCAATAGCTCATCCTGATTTGGGAGAATTTTGTATTCCTCCAACTAGAAAATTAGTGAGAGATTTCATACCTGGTAGTGATTTGTACCATTTGTGTGAAACTGTTCTGTGTGTGTGTCTTAAAAACAATGTATTTTAAGTATGTGTATAAAAGTTTTCTATATGGCTTAAAAAAGCATTCTTCTTGTTATTACCACCCCTTCTCAGTATTCGCTCTGCAATTTTCTTATCTTTTATGTTGTTAGGAGTACAACACTCCTTTTCCTCCTTTACACCAAAAGTATTCTACTAACACTTTTTCTATAGCTACCTAGCACGATGGTCCCTTCTTGTTTTCCTGCTTCCAATCATTTCTCCAGATATTTTCACATCTAAAGACTCAGAGCTTAGATCCACAGATGAGACATATCATACAGCATTTATCCTTCTGAGTCTGAGTAATTTCACTTAATTTAGTATTGTTGCAGGCTCATCCATTCACTTGAAAATTAATGATGTCAGTTTTCTTTTGAGCTTAATATTTCATGGTTTGTAGGCATCACATTTAAACTACCCATTCATAAGTTGAAGGATATTTCATTTTTTTTCATTTTCTAGCAATTGTGAATTAATTGAACACCAATGAACATGGCTGAGGAACTATCTCTACAGTATGATCTATGATATGGCCCAGCGATATGACTTCTTGGCATATAACCAAGGGAGACAACTTTGGCATATAACCAAAAGACCCAATATTCTAGTCTGTATCCATTAGTTGTGGAATTAAGTTCATGACTATTAAAATGCCATTAACAAAATGTATAAACAAATTTATTCTTTTTCTCTTATAAGATTGTGGTTTGAAGTGATAATAATACTTGACTCCTTCCTGAGTATCCTTTGTTCATCCATGATAGTAGTAAGATATTTTTTATTGTCTACATTCTCATACTTGAATATTCTACTCTTAATGTTTTTGTGTCTTTTTTATATATCCTGTATAACACTAGTGTGCTGGGTAGTTTATAACAACTTGACAGAAGCTAGGGTTATTGGAGAAGAGGTAGGCTCAGTTGAAAAAATGTTGCAGAATAGGCTGGTGGCAAGTAGGAGGGCCCAGTGCATTGTGGATGGGGCCACCCCTGCTCTGGTAGTCCTGGGTTCTATGAGAAAGGAGATTAAGCAAACCATGAAGAGCAAGCTACCAAGCAGTACTTCTCCACGGCCTCTGCATCAGCTCCTGCCTCAAGGTTCCTGCCCTGTTTGAGTTCCCACCCTGATTCCTTTAGCAATGTATTATGATCTGGAAGAATAAGCCAAATAAGTCCTTTCTTCTCCAACTTGCTTTTGGTATGACATTTTATCATAGTAGTAATAACCCTAACAAAGACAACTAGCATTGTAGTCTTGGACTGCATAATCCTGGAATGACTATTTTTTTTGTTTTTTCAAGGATAATTTTAGTCAGTTTACTAATCCTGGTTAGCAAGCTGTTTTTTAAGTCTTGAACTTTGATATTCTGTTCTTTAGGGTTTCTGTTAGCATATATGATGTAATTTGTTAGGTTTGCTTTTTTAACTTAGCAATTTTTTTCTCCTTCCTTTCCACAGTATTTCTTTGTTCTATACTCTAGGCATTTTATGTATAATGTTACATGGATGGATTCATTTATAGCCTTGTTTTATGTGTATGTATATATATATATATATATATATATAATGTTTAAATACCTCTTGCACTTAGATATGTAGTTCATCCTCTAAATCTTGAGAATTTCCTACTAACATATCTATTGAATAGATTTTTTTTTAGTCTATCTTCATTTCTAACTACATCTCCAATTTGTATTTATAGCCTTTTAACTGTGCTCAAGTTATTGTAGTGGTTTGAATGAAAATGGCTCCCATAGACTCACAGGGAGTGGCATTATTTTGAAAGGATTAGGAAATGTGCCCTTGTTGGAGTATGTGATTAGCTTTTTCTTTTTGATTTTATAAGATACTACAGTTATGAGAATGTTTAGACTCTCAGAAGAGACTTTGAACTTTAGACTTTCAAGCAGTGGTAAGGGGGTAATAGAGGCTATAGGGCTTTTGACTTTAGACTGAATGTATTTTGCATTATGATATGGCAACATGTCTATGGGGTTAGAGAATGAAATGTCATGGTTTGAACATAAATGATCCCTGTAAGTTCATATATTTTAATGGTTAGTCATCAAGGAGTGCCACTACTTGAAGATTATGTGTGGCCTTATTGAAGGTAGGGTGTCACTGTGCTTGGGGATTAAGGTTTCAGAAGCTAATGTGAAGCCAGGTGTCTCTCTCTTCCTGCTGCCTGCATACAGAACTCTTTGCTCTTTCTAAAGCACTATGTCTGCTGGTGTGCCAAAATGCTTCTCTCTATGATGATACTGGACTGAACCTCTGAACCTGTAAGCCAGCCTCAATTTAATATTTCACTTTATAAGAGCTGCATTGGTGATGATGTCTCTTCACAGCAGTAAAACAGTGACCAAGACAGTCATGAACATTTATATTGCTTTCTGAATGCAGGAATCTGTCAACTCTATCATCAGTTCCTGATTCTTCTATGTGGTCTGTTATATTAATGATGGGTTTTTGAATATTTATTCAGCTTTTTATTTGCAATTATTTCTAGTTTATTTTTCAGACTCTCAGATGAATATATAGTCTGAAAAATTGACTTTTCCCCTTCATTCATCTATCTACTGGTATCCTCAATAATTTTTAAGCAATAGTTTTAGATTATTTTACATTATTTCATCTATTACCATATCTTTTGATTAAATTATTAAAGAATTATGAATGATTTGAGGAATCATATTGCCTTTAGTTTCATAATTCTTGTGTTGCTGTGTTTCATTTTACACTGCTGGGAAGAAGATACTTGTTATTATGTGAAATAATTGCCTTCTGTGGGCTAGCTGTTTACAAAAGCATCCTGTTAGAAGTGAATAAGAGCACATCTTCTTGGAATGTCTCTTTACCCAGGCTTCTCTTCCCTTGTTGCTATAGTTATGAAGTTTTCTTTGTGCTTCCTTTAAATTCTCTTGCTTTTTATGTATCTCAGAGCTAATTTAATTGAGTTTTTCTCTATCTATAAATGTCTCTTTTAATTATTTGATATTATCTGTAGGAGCTTTGGACTGACTTCCATCATACTCCCTGTATTGTTAGAGTGAGAAAAAAGTTAAGGATCCATCACATTTGGTACTGTGTATAACAATTCTTATTTTACTCTACCGCATCCTTACTCTGCTTAAGGCAATCCAATAGTTAATACTCAAGGCAAGTACTTTAACAATTAAATATTTGTGAAGGCTTTAAAAACTGCCATGCTCGAACACTCCACTCTCTCTGTTTCCTGATATAGATGTAATGTGACTAGCTACCCCAAGCTTGTGTCTCTATGACATCCCCATCATAATGGTCTGTACTCTTGAACTGTGAACCAAAATAAAACTTCTCCCTTTAAAAATATTTAAAACAAAGAAACCAAAACTATGTAATAGTTATACTTCTTCCAAATTCCCCACATTTTACTTAATTTCCTGTAGGTCTACAGTTAGAAAATTAAGTATCATTTCTCCATCTCTTAGTTTTGAAACATACATGTATTTTCATGTTTAAATTATGTGTTTTGAGCAAGTCTGTTCCCCATTCATTCTTCTCTAACTATTTCCCAATCTGTTCATGACTGTTCATTCCCATTTTCATGTATTTGCTAAAATCCCCACCCAGAAGGATTATATAAGCAATATCTTCCCCCCCCCTTTTCCTAAGATCCCAATGACAAAATGAGACAAAAGTCAACCAAACTTCACCCTGGCGAAGCAATGAGTTTGTCTTTCTTATACATAAGGGGTTACTGACAAGGGAGTAGGCATGGAGTTCTCCACTGACTACAACAGCTAGAAAGCCTTACCCATTAGGGATGAGAGCTTCTCCATAGCCACACAAATGGAGCCCCCACCTTTAGTTTTCCCTGATGAACACACTCTCTCTCTCTCTCTCTCTCTCTCTCTCTCTCTCTCTCTCTCACACACACACACACACACACACACACACACACACACACACGCACACACGCACACACGCACACACGCACACACACACACACACACACACACACACACACGCACACACACACAGTAGCCCCTCCCCAGCTCATATGTAGAGTTGCCAGTATGTAGGGAGCAATTGAATACTAAACAGTTGGTAGGGAGCAGTTGGATACTTGGGGGAGGCGGTTAACTGTGAAACGGTCAACAAGCCTTGGTGGAAATAATTTTTCTAAGGGGCATAGCTAATTGTCCCAAAATGGAAGTTGCTTGGTTCAGAGGACAGTCAATCATGACACATTCTTATTCTCTCTTTTCTCTCTCTGTCTTGGCCTGTCTCCGTCCCTCCCTCCTTTCCTCTGTTCTTCTTCAGAATCTACTTAGTGCTACCAGTTCTTAGGTATATAAAGACATCTGCTGGAATATTTACTTAGATGTAAAAATATTTACAGGACAATGAGTAGCTTCTTATAGACAACATCTCTGAAGAAATTGCATTCTTTTTCTCCTAGAGAGATATATCACAACATAATAAAGGCAGAATGCAAAAGTGGAATATTGGGGTGGTTAAGAGTACCAACTGTTCCTCTAGATGTTCAAGATTTGATTCCAAGCACTCCTATTGCAGGTCACAACCACCTGTTTTTCTTTTCTCCTTTTTTATTAGATTTATTCTTTATTTACATTTCAAATGTTGTCCCCTTTCCTGGTCCGCCCCCCTGTGAAAAAACCCATCTCTCCTCCTACTGTTCCCCAATCAACTCACTCCTACTTCCCTGTCCTGGTATTCCCCTACATTCCAGCATCTAGCCTTCCAGGAACAAGGGCCTCTCCTCCCTTTGGTGTCCAAAAAGGCCATCCTCTGCTGCATATGCGTCTGGAGCCATGGGTAACACCATGTGTACTCTTTGGTTGGTGGTTTTGTCCTTGGAAGCTCTGGGGGTGGTGGATGGCTCATATTGTTGTTCCTCCTATGGTGCTGCAAACCCCTTCAGTTCTTGGGTCCTTTCTCTAACTCCTCCATTGGGGACACTGTGCTCAGTTCAATGGCTGGCTAAGAATTTGAGAATTTCCCCCTCTGTATTTGTCATGCCTCTGAGGAGACAGCTATAGCAGGCTCCAGTCAGCAAGTACTTGTGGGCATCTACAATAGTATCTGGGTTTTGTAACTATATATGGGATAGATCCCTAGGTGGAGCAGTCTCTGTACGGTCTTTCTCTCAGTTTCTGCTCCACACTTTGTATCTCTGCCTGTGGGTATTTTGTTCCCCCTCCTAAGAAGGACCAGAGTATCCATACTTTGGTCTTCCTTCTTCTTGAACTTCATTTGGTCTGTGAATTGTATCTTGGGCATTCCAAGCTTCTGGGCTAATAGCCACTTATTAGTGAGTACATATGATGTGTGTTCTTTAGTGATTGGGTTACTCCACTCAGTATAGTAATTTCCAGTTCTACCCCTATGCCTAAGAACATAAATTCATTGTTTTTAGTAACTGAGTAGTATTCCATTGTGTAAATATACCATATTTTCTGTATCCATTCCTCCATTGAGGGGCATCTGGGTTATTTCCAGGTTCTGGATATTATAAATAAGACTGCTATGAAATAGTGGAGCATGTGTCCTTATTACATGTTGGAGAATCCTCTGGGTATTATGCCCAATTTTCTGAGGAAACAACAAACTGATTTCCAGAGTGGTTGTACCAGCTGTCAATCCCACTAGTCGTGGAAGAGTGTTCCCTTTTCCCCACATCCTCACCAACACCTGCTGTCTCCTGAGTTTTTGATCTTAGCCATTCTGACTGGTATGAGGTGAAATCTCAGGGTTGTTTTGATTTGCATTTTCTTGATGACAAAGGATATTGAACATTTCTTTAAGTGCTTCTCAGCCATTTGATATTCCTCAATTGAAAATTCTTTGTTTAGCTTTGTACCCCATTTTTAATAGGGTTATTTGGTTGTCTAGATTCTAACTTCTTGAGTTCTTTGTATATCTTAGATATTAGCCCTCTGTCAGATGTAGGGTTGGTAAAGATTTTTTCCCAATTTGTTGGTTGCTGTTTTGTCCTATTGACAGTGTCCTTTGCCTTACAGAAACTGTGTAATTTTATGAGGTCCTATTTGTCAATTCTTGATCTTAGAGCATAAGCTATTGGTGTTCTGTTCAGGAAAATTTCCCCTGTGCCCATGTCCTCAAGGGTCTTCCCCAGTTTCTTTTCTATTAGTTTCAGTGTGTCTGGTGTTATGTGTAGGTCCTTGATCCATTTGGACTTGAGCTTTGTACAAGGAGATAAGAATGGATCAATTTGCATTCTTCTGCATGCTGACCTCCAGTTAAACCAGCACCATTGTTGACAAGGCTTTCTTTTTTTCCACTGGATGATTTTAACTCCTTTGTCAAAGATTAAATAGGTATGTGGGTTCATTTCTGGGTATTCAATTCTATTCCATTTATCTACCTGCCTGTCACTGTACCAATGCCATACAGTTTGTAATACTATTACTTTGTAGTTCTGCTTGAGGTCTGGGATACTGATTCTCCCAGTAGTTCTTTTACTGTTGAGAATAGTTTCAGCTACCCTGGATTTTTTGTTATTCCAGATGAATTTTTTAATTGCTCTTTCGATTTCTATGAAGAATTGAGTTGGGATTTTGATGGGGATTGCATAGAATCTGTAGATTGATTTTGGCAAGGTGGCCATTCTAACTATATTAATACTGCCAATCCATGAGCATGGGAGATCTTTTGATCTTCTGAGGTCTTCTTCGATTTCTTTTTTTCCAAGGATTGAAGTTCTTGTTATACAGAGCTTTCACTTGCTTGAAAGAGTCACACCAAGGCAAAATGTTTATACACATAAAATAGATCTTCTAAAAGTGGATTGTTTTTTAAGGACATATTAAGAAAAAACTTCAAATAAGAACTAGGATGTCATTTGTGTCACCTGGGAAATATTCAGTAGGAAAATATAAAAACTGTGTTGGATATTATAAATGTAGTGTCTTTCTAAAAATTAGAAGGGAAATACTTTTTATGTTGTGCACCAAACCTGCTTGAAGCAGGTATATGACCGGTATAGACATTTATTTATATCTGCTAAAATGTATTTTTCAGAATAGCATTTTGTATTAATATTTTATTATCAAGGTATTTTTTATTCAACCAATGAATATTCCTTTGAGTTCTTTTTCTCTTTGAGATATAATTTGACATAGTCCAGGTTTAGTTGAAGCTGCTATATAAAAGAAGCTGGCTTGAACCCCTGATCTTCCTGTATCTGTCTAATGGCAGGATTACATACATGGGCTACCATGCATAGTCCTTTTGTGTTTTCAACTTGTGATCTAAGTTCCCACAGTTTTTATAATCAATGTAAAACCAATTGATTCTGTACTTAATGGTACATAAAGAATTTTAATTGTATTTTTGGAGTATAATTGTAATCTGCCACCCATTGTTGAGAATTGGTCTAAGAAAATTAATTATATGTACATATTTGTTTAAATACAAATGATATTTTGAAAGATGTGTAGTTCATCTATTCTTTTCCAATATATTAAGATTAAGGAAGACCATTTGCAAACAATTGACTAATACAGTAGAACAATTTTTGTTTTACCCTCTAGATTTTTCTGCATTATGTTTACTGAATTGAAATCTTGTTTCCTCCCAAAGTCATTTATTGACTAAAATATAAGAAATACAATGTAAAATGTATTACCAAGAACACTTTATCAATATTGTTGAAAATGCGAATTTATTTATATAATAGGATATGAGGATAGTGATAACATACATTTCAAGGTTAATATGGTTCTAAAATTTAAGATATTCAGATACCCTAATGACTTTTGGGCATTAATTCACCATGCTTTCAGCATTCTCTATCACTTACAAAAAATAATAGCAATAGGAATCATTGAAAATAAATAGGTGTGTGTGTGTGTGTGTGTGTGTGTGTGTGTGATACATATATATGCATAGACACACAGGGATATCACAGGCCACTAACAGGTTTTCTCCTTGATTTCTCTCCACCTTAATTTTGGTAATAGGGTTTCTCATTGACCCAAGAATTTACTACCTCAATTAGACTGAATGGCAAATGAACTTTCTTGGATCAACAATTAGAAATATGGACTGGGAGTGCACAGCTTGCTCCGGCGTCACAGAGCTTAGGTTCCAGTCCTGAGGCCTCTGGCAGGAGCCTTAAGATCTCCACTTCGGGATCCAGAACAGCCTGGGCTGCAACGCCACATCTCCAGGTCCTGCAAGAGGCAAGAGGGGCATCCGGGAGGCCAGCTGGGAGGAGTCAGTGTGCTCTGGTGAGTCCCACAGGCCCCTGCGGGAGCCTTCAGGTGTCTGCTTCAGGATCTGAACAGCCTGGGCCACAGCACCCTGTCTCCAGGCAGCTCAGGAGGTCAGCTGTGCACCAGAAGCCACCTGGGAAGAGGCAGCTTACACTGGTGAGTCCAGCTTTGACAAGACTAACTAACACCAGTGAGAACTAGATGGCAAAAGGCAAACACAGGAACGTCACTAATAGAAATCAAGGCAATATGGCAGCATCTGAACCCAATTCTACTTTAACAGCATGTCCTGGATACCCCATCACACAAGTAAAACAAGATTTGGATTTAAAATCACTGGTCATGATGCTGGTACAGGAAAACATGAAGGACATACTTAAAGAAATTCAGGGGAAAATGGATCAAAAGTTAGAAGCCCTTACAAGGGAAACACAAAAATCATTGAAAGAAATTCAGTATAATACAAAAGCCAATAAGGAGGAAATGCAAAAATCACTTAAAGAACTACAGGAGAACTTTGGTCAACAGGCTGATGTCATGAAAGAGGAAACACAAAAATCTCTTAAAGAATTACAGGAAAGCACAAACAAGCAAGTGAAAGAGCTAAGCAAAACCATACAGGATCTAAAATCAGAAGTAGAAACAACTAAGAAAACTCAAAGGGAGACAACTTTGGAGATAGAAAACCTTGGGAAGAAATCAGGGGGCATAG
This sequence comes from Apodemus sylvaticus, assembly GCF_947179515.1. Taxonomy (NCBI): domain Eukaryota; kingdom Metazoa; phylum Chordata; class Mammalia; order Rodentia; family Muridae; genus Apodemus; species Apodemus sylvaticus. Next base: position 68,042,942 of record NC_067495.1, on the reverse strand, counting down.
ATGCAAATATCAACAACAGAATACAAGAGATAGAAGAAAGAATCTCAGATGCTGAAGATACCATAGAAACCATGGACTCAACAGTTAAAGAAAATGCAAAATGCAAAAAGCATGTAACCCACAATATTCAGGAAATCCAGGACACAATGAGAAGACCAAACCTAAGGATTATAGGCATAGATAAGAGTGAAGATCTACAACTTAAAGGGCCAGCAAATATCTTCAATAAAATTACGGAAGAAAACTTCCCTAACCTAAAGAGAGAGATCCCTATGAAAATACAAGAAGCCTACAGAACTCCAAACAGACTGGACCAGAACAGAAATACCTCCTGTCACATCATAATCAAAACCCCAAATGTACTAAACAAAGAAAGAATATTAAAGGCAGTAAGAGAAAAAGGCCAAGTAACATATAATGGAAGACCTACCAGAATCACAGCAGACTTTTCATCTGAGACTATGAAAGCTAGAAGATCCTGGGCAGATCTCATGCAGACTCTAAGAGAACACAAATGCCAGCTAAAACTACTATACCCAGCAAAATTCTCAATCACCATAGATGGAGCAACTAAGATATCCCGTGACAAAACCAAGTTTACCCAATATCTATCCACAAACCCAGCCCTACAAAGGATAATAGGAGAAAAACACCAATACAAGGAGGGAAACTTCACCCTGGAAAAAGCAAGATAGTAACCTTCTCTCATCAAACCCAAAAGATGTTAACCAATCAAATTTAAAAAATAACATCAAAAATGAGAGGAAGTAACAATCACTATTCCTTAATATCTCTTAACATCAATGGACTCAATTCCCCAATAAAAAGACATAGACTAACCAACTGGATACCTAAACAAGACCCTACATTTTGCTGCATACAGGAAACACACCTCAGGGTCAAAGACAAACACTACCTTAGAGTAAAAGGCTGGAAGACAATTTTACAAGCAAATGGTCTCAGGAAACATGCTGGAGTAGCCATTCTAATATTAGATAAAATTGACTTTCAACCCAAAGTCATCAAAACAGACTCTGAGGGACACTTCTTGCTGGTCAAAGGAAAAATACACCAAGAAGAACTCTCAATCCTGAACATCTATGCTCCAAATGCAAGGGCACCCTCATTCATAAAAGAAACTTTATTAAAGCTCAAAGTACATATTGCACATAACACAATAATTGTGGGTGACTTCAACACTGCACTTTCCTCAATGGACCGATCAGGAAAACATAAACTGAACAGGGACACAATGAAACTAATTGAAGCTTTGGACCAATTAGATTTAACAGATATATATAGAACATTCTATCCTAAAGCAAAACAATATACCTTTTTCTCAGCACCTTGTGGTACCTTTTCCAAAATCGACCATATAATTGGTCACAAGACAGACCTCAACAAATATAAGAAGATCGAACTAATCCCATGCCTCCTATCAGATCACTATGGAGTAAAAGTGGTCTTCAATAGCAACAAAAACAACAGAAAACCCACATACATGTGGAAACTGAACAATATTCTACTCAATGATACCTTGGTCAAGGAATAAATAAAGAAATTAAAGACTTTTTAGAACTTAATGATAATGAAGACACAAAATACCCAAATCTATGGAACACAATAAAAGCAGTGCTAAGAGGAAAACTCATAGCCCTGAGTGCCTCCAAAAAGAAAATGGAGAGAGCATACACTACCAGCTTAATGACACACCTGAAAGCCCTGGAACAAAAAGAAGCTATTTCACCCAGGAGGAGTAGAAGCCAGGAAATTGTCAAACTCAGGGCCGAAATCAATCAAGTAGAAACAAAGAGAACCAGATCACTTGATCTTCGTCAATGGATCCAAAAACATCCAGTGGAAAAAAGATAGCCTTTTCAGCAAATGGTGCTGGTTCAATAGGAGGTCAGCATGCAGAAGAATGCAAATAGATCCATTCTTATCTCCATGTACTAAACTTCACTCCAAGTGGATCAAGGACCTCCATGTAAAACCAGACACACTGAAACTAATAGAAAAGAAACTGAGGAAGATCCTTGAGGACATGGGCACAGGGGAAAAGTTCCTGAACAGATCACCAATAGCTTATGCTTTAAGATCAAGAATTGACAAATTGGACCTCATAAAATTACAAAGTTTCTGCAAGGTAAAGGACACTGTGAAAAGGACAAAACGGCAACCATCAAATTGGGAAAGGATATTCACCAACCCTATATCTGATAGAAGGCTAATATCCAATATATACAAAGAACTCAAGAAGTTAGACCCCAGGGAACAAAATAACCCTATTAAAAATGGGGCACAGATCTAAACAGAGAATTTTCACCTGAAGAACTTCGGATGGCCGAGAGGCACCTTAAGAAGTGCTCAACATCATTAGTCATTAGGGAAATGCAAATCAAAACAACCCTGAGATTTCACCTCACACCAGTCAGAATGGCTAAGGTCAAAAACTCAGGAGACAGCAGGTGTTGGCAAGGATGGGAAGAAAGAGGAACACTCCTCCACTGCTGGTGGGGCTGTAAGATGGTACAACCACTTTGTAAATCAGTCTGGCAGTTCCTCAGAAAACTGGACATGACACTTCCAGAGGACCCTGCTATACCTCTCCTGGGCATATACCCAAAGGATTCCCCGGCATGCAATAAAGACACATGCTCCATTATGTTCATAGCAGCCTTATTTATAATAGCCAGAAGCTGGAAAGTACCCAGATGTCCCTCAAAAGAGGAATTAATACAGAAAATGTGGTATATTTACACAATGGAATACTACTCAGCAATTAGAAACAATGACTTCACAAAATTTTTAGGCAAATGGTTTGATCTGGAAAATATCGTCCTAAGTGAGGTAATTCCATGTGTAACAAAAGAATACACATGGAATGCAATCTCTGATAAGTGTATATTAATTATCCCAGAAGCCCTGAATACCCAAGGCACAAACCGCATAACAAATGACTCCCATGAAGAAGTATGGAGAGGGTCCTGATCCTGGAGAGGATTGATCTAGAATTGGAGGGGAATATAAGGACAGAGAAAAAAAGGAGGGAGGTGATTGGAGAATGGATGGAGAGAAGAAGGTTTATGGGACATATGGGGAGGGGGGATCCAGGAAAGGGGAAATCATTTGGAATGTAAACATAGAATATAGAAAATAAAAATATTTAAAAAAAAAACAAAAAAAAACAATTAGAAATATGTATTTTGGATATTCGCTGCCTGCTGGGACAGAAAAGGGTCACTAGGTACTGTATCACTCTGAATTTTAAATCTCTGGGGGTGCAAACCACCAGCCTGCACTCAGGAACTGAGCACATAGGCGGTTTGTCTGCCAGTCTGCTGGGCGTGGGGCCTGTGTCCTGCCCAGAGAGCAGCTGAGGAGGAGATTCCCTGGGGCCGTGTTCGCTGCCTGCTGGAACAGAAAAGAGTTACTAGGTACTGGATCACCCTGAGCTTTAGAACTCTGGGCCTGCAAACCACCAGGGGTCTGCCTGCACTCAGGAACTGAGCACATAGGAGATTTATCTGCAAGCCGGTCAGTCATGGTACCTGTGTCCTACGTGAGAATCAACAGAGGGAGTGACCCCCACCAAACCATCTTCGCTCCATAATAGAGCAGTCAGAGAACACCTGGTTTACCTTGACAACCCAAGTATAACATTGCTTGAGGCAAGACTGAGCAGGGCTCCAAAGGCACAAAAGAGGAAGGCAGCTTATCAATAATCTGTGCCAGAGGAATCCCAGTCATCCAGTGCTGCAGAAATAGCCTTAAAAATCCACAGTAGGTTGAAGCACCAGCCAGTGACAATAAGACCATCTAACACCAGGGAGAACTAGATGGTTAAAGGCAAACATAGAACATTACTAACAGAAAACAAGGCATTATGGCAGCATCTGAACCCAATTCCCCAACAATAGCAAGTCCTGGATACTCCAACACACCAGGAAAACAAGAGTTGGATTTAAAAGCACTGGTAAGGATGCTGTTAGAGGAACACACGAAGGACATAAATAAATCTCTTAAACAAATTCAGGAGAAAAATGATCAAAAGCTAGAAGCCCTTACAAGGGAAACACAAAAATCGCTTAAAGAAATTCAGGAGAATATGGGTCAGAATTTAGTAGCCAATAAGGAGGAAATGCAAAAATCACTTAAAAAATACAGGAGAAGTTTGATCAACTGGCAGAAATCATGAAAGAGGAAACACAAAAATCGCTCAAAGAATTAGAGGATAACAAAAACAAGCAAATGACGGAACTGAGCAAAAACTTCCAGGATCTCAAAACAAAAGTAGAAACAACTAAGAAAGCACAAAGGGAGACAACTTTGGAGATAGACAACCTTGGGAAGAAATCAAGGACCATAGATGCAAATATCAACAACAGAATACAAGAGATAGAAGAATCTCAGATGCCGAAGATACCATAGAAACCATGGACTCAACAGTCAAAGAAAATGCAAAGTTCAAAATGCTTGTAACCCAAAACATCCAGGAAATCCAGGACACAATGAGAAAGCCAAATCTAAGGATTATAGGCATTGATGAGAGTGAAGATTTACAACTTAAAGGGCCAGCAAATATCTTCCACAAAATTATGGAAGAAAACTTCCCTAACCTAAAGAGCGAGATGCCCATGAATATACAAGAAGCCTACAGAACTCCAAACAGACTGGACCAGAACAGAAATACCTCCTGTCACATAATAATCAAAACCCCAAATGTACTAAACAAAGAAAGAATACTTAGGGCAGTAAGAGAAAAAGGACAAGTAACATATAAAGGAAGACCTATCAGAATTACACCAGACTTCTCACCAGAGACCATGAAAGCTAGAAGATACTGGGAAGATCTCATGGAGACTCTAAGAGAACACAAATACCAGCCAAGACTACTATACCCAGTGAAACTCTCAATCACTATAGATGGAGAAAGCAAGATATTCCATGACAAAACCAAATTTACACAATATCTTTTCACAAACCCAGATGTACTAAGGATAATAGGGGGAAAACACCATTACAAGGGAAACTATACCCTGGAAAAACCAGGATATTAAGCTTCTTTCATCAAACCCAAAAGAAGATAACCACACAAATATAAAATTAATAACAAAAATGATAGGAAGCAATAACAACTACTCCTTAATATCTCTTAACATCAATGGACTCAATTCCCCCAATAAAAAGACATAGACTAAGAGACTGGTTACATAAACAGAACCCTACATTTTGCTCCATACAGGAAACACACCTCAGTGTCAAAGATAAAAACTACCTTAGAGTAAAAGGCTGGATGACAATTCTACAAGCAAATGGTCCCAGGAAACACGCTGGAGTTGCCATTCTAATATCAGATAAAATTGACTTTCAACCTAATGTCATCAAAAGAGACATGGAAAGTCACATTTGCTGGTCAAAGGAAAAATCCAACAAGAAGAATTCTCAATCCTGAACATCTATGCTCCAAATACAAGGGTGCCCTCATGCATTAAAAAAACTTTACTAAAGCTCAAAGCACACATTACACCTAACACAATAATTGTGGGTGATTTCAACACTCCACTCTCACCAATGGACCGATCAGGAAAACAGAAACTAAACAGGGAGACATTGAAAATAGTTTAATTTAGACCAATTGGATTTAACAGATATATATGGAACTTTTCATCCCAAAGCAAAAGAATATGCCTTTTTCTCAGCACCTCATGGTACCTTCTCCAAAATTGATCAAATAGTTGTTCACAAGATAGACCTCAACAAATATAAGAAGATTGAAATAATCCCATGCCTCCCATCAGAACACTATGGAGTAAAAGTGGTCTTTAATAACAATAAAAACAACAGAAACCCACATACACATGGAAACTGAACAATACTCTACTCAATGATACCTTTGTCAAGGAAGAAATAAAGAAAGAAATCAAAGATTTTTTAAAAATTTAATGAAAATGAAGGCACAACATACATGAATTTATGGGACACAATGAAAGCAGTGATAAGAGGAAAACTCATAGCTTTGAGTGCCTCCAAAAAGAAATTCGAGAGAACATACACTAGAAGATTAACAGAACAACTGAAAGTCCTAGAACAAAATGAAGCTAATTCACCCAGGAGGAGAAGAAGACAGGATATCATCAAACCCAGGGATGAAATCAATCAAGTAGAAACCAAGAGAACCATACAAAGAATCAACAAAACCAAAAGCTGATTCTTTGAAAAAATCAACAAGATGGATAAACCCTTAGCCAGACTAACCAAAAGGCACAGAGAAAGTGTCCAAATCAACAAAATTAGAAATGAAGAGGGAAATATTATAACAGAAACCGAGGAAATTCAAAAAATCATCAGATCCTACTACAAAAGCCTATACTTAACACAATTGGAGAATCTGGAGGAAATGGACATTTTCTTAGACAGATACCAAATACCAAAATTAAACCAGGATCAAATAGACCATATAAACAGACCCATAACTCCTAAAGAAATAGAAGGGATCATAGATAGCCTTCCGACCAAAAAAAGCACGGGACCAGATGGTTTCAGTGCAGAATTCTATCAGACCTTCAAAGAAGACTTAACACCAATACTCTTCAAACTATTCCACCAAATAGAAACAGAAGGAACACTATCCAACTCCTTCTACGAATCCACTATTACACTGATACCAAAACCACACAAAGATCCAACTAAGAAAGAGAATTTCAGGCCAATCTCCCTTATGAATATCGATGCAAAAATACTAAATAAAATTTTTTCCCACCGAATCCAAGAACACATCAAAACGATCATCCACCATGATCAAGTAGGCTTCATCCCAGGGATGCAGGGATGGTTCAATATAAGGATATCCATCAATTCAATCGAATACATAAACAAACTCAAAGAAAAAAACCACATGATCATTTCATTAGATGCTGAAAAATCATTTGACAATATTCAGCATCCTTTCATGCTAAAAGTCTTGGAAAGGACAGGAATTCAAGGCCCATATCTAAACATAGTAAAAGCAATATACAGCAAACCAGTAGCCAACATCAAACTAAATCGAGAGAATCTTGAAGCAATCCCACTAAAATCAGAGACTAGACAAGGCTGCCCGCTATCTCCATATCTTTTCAATATAGTTCTTGAAGTCCTAGCTAGAGCAATTAGACAACATAAGGACATCAAATGGATACAAATTGGAAAGGAAGAAGTCAAACTATCACTATTTGCAGACGATATGATAGTATACTGTAGTGACCCAAAAAAACTCTACTAGAGAACACTTATAGCTGATAAACAACTTCAGCAAAGTGGCTGGCTACAAAATCAATGCAAGCAAAATCAGTAGCCTTTATATACTCAAAGGACAAGCAGACTGAGAAAGAAATTAGGGAAATGACACCATTCACAAAAGCAACAAACAGCATAAAGTATCTTGGGGTGACTCTAACCAATCAAGTGAAAGACCTATATCACAAGAACTTCAGATCTCTGAAGAAGGAAATCGAAGAGGATCTCAGAAAATGGAAAAATCTTCCATGCTCGTGGATTGGCAGGATTAATATAGTTAAAATGGCCATCTTGCCAAAGGCAAATGTACAGATTCAATGCTATTCCCATAAAAATCCCAACCCAGTTCTTCATAGAGTTAGAAAGACCAATTCTCAAATTCATCTGGAATAACAAAAAACCCAGGATAGCTAAAACTATCTTAACAGTAGAAGAACTTCAGGGGCATTCAGTATCCCAGACCTCAAACTTTACTACAGAGCAATAGTGATAAAAACTGCATGGTATTGGTATAATGTCAGGCAAGCAGATCAATGGACTAGGATTGAAGACCCAGAAATGATCCAACACACTTATGGTCACTTGATCTTTGACAAAGGAGCTGAAAGCATCCATTGGAAAAAAGATAGTCTTTTCAACAAATGGTCCTGGTTCAATTGGAGGTCAGCATGCAGAAGAATGCAAATCTATCCATTCTGATCTCCTTATACTAAGCTCAACTCCAAATGGATCAAGGACCTCCACATAAAACCTGACACACTGAAACTAATAGAAAAGAAACTGGGGAAGACCCTTGAGGACATGAGCACAGGGGGAAAGTTCCCGAATAGAATACCAATAGCTTATGCTCTAAGATCAAGAATTGACAAATGGGACCTCATAAAACTACAAAGTTTCTGTAAGGCAAAGGACACTGTCAAAAGGATAAAACATCAACCTACAGATTGGGAAAGGATCTTCACCAACCCTAAATCCGACAGAGATACAAAGAACTCAAGAAGGTAGAACCCAGATAACCAAATAAGCCCATTAAAACGTGGGGTATGGAGCTAAACAAAGTATTTTCACTGGAAGAATTTCAGATGGCTGAGAAGCACCCTAAGATATGTTCAACATCATTAGTCATTAGGGAAATGCAAACCAAAAGAACCCTGAGATTTCACCTCACACCAGTTAGAATGGCTAAGGTTAAAAACTCAGGAGACAGCAGGTGTTGGTGAGGATATGGAGAAAGAGGAACACTCCTCCACTGCTGGTGGGATTGCAAGATGGTGCAACCACTCTGGAAATAAGTCTGGTGGTTCCTCAGAAAACTGGGCATGACACTTCCTGAGGACCCTGTTATAGCACTCCTGGGCATATACCCAGAGGGTTCTTCAGCATGCAATAAGGACACATGCTCCACTATGTTCATAGCAGCCCTATTTGCAGTAGCCAGAAGCTGGAAACAACCCAGGTGTCCCTCATCTGAGGAATGGATATTTACACAATGGAGTACTATTCAGCCATTAGAAACAATGAATTCATGAAATTCTTAGACAAATGGATGGAGCTGGAGAACATCATACTAAGTGAGGTAACACAGTCTCAAAAGATCAATCATGGTATGCACTCACTGATAAGTGGATACTAGCCTAGAAACTTTGAATACCCAAGACATAATCCACATATTAAATGAGGTCCAAAAAGAATGGAGGAGTGGCCCCTGGTTCTGGAAAGCTTCTGTGTAACAGTATAGGGGAATTCCAGAACAGGGAAGTGTGAAGGGGTAGATGGAGGTTTAGGGGGATAGAAGAGGGCTTATGGAACTTGCAGGGAGTGGGGACCCAGAAAAGGGAAATCATTTGAAATGTAAATAAAAATATATCAATAAAGAAAAAAATTAAAAAAAGAAAGAAAGAAAGAAAAAATATATATTTTGATACTTGGCCTCTTTTTAGTACACGATTAGGGCTCATATTTCAAATCTTCACACTTTCATGACAGGCACTTTACCCACAGAGTCCATTTCTTAACCCAGGATTTCCCCTCATATTTCAAACTGGTTAAATATAATTAACATAATTGTACAAGTAGGGTTCACTATAACATTTTCATTCATGCCTGTGTACCATTCTATCCTCCCCTTATTTCACCTTAACACCTTGATTTTCTAGTACTAACTATTCTACATTTGAATCAACTTTTGAATTTTGTTTCTACATGTGAAAGAAAACACAGGATTTATCTGTAAGCATTTACTTCATGAAACTGTATTACTTTTCTGTGAGTGTGATAAAACACCATGACTACAAGCAATCTAAAGAACAAAGAAGTTTTTTTGGTTTATGGTTTCAGAAGATCGCAACACTTCCACAAACAACATCATGAACCAGGGACCAAATGTTAACATGGTTGAGACTATGGGGGACATCTATCTTTCAAACCACAAAAATGATACCTTCTTTTTATAGCTTATTTTTTTCCAAATAACAGGATCTTGTTTTTCATATTCAGCCCAAGCTAACTAACCTTTTATATTAATTTCTTTCTCTGTGTTGAATGCTAGATAACTTAGTCAGTTTTGTAAGTACATAGGAATTCATAGTACACATTTTAAATTCTGATCTCACATCACAAGTTAATTTTGGTTGTGTTGTTTCTATTTACCATTACTTTTAGTTGGTGAATAATAAGCTTATTTATGGGAAATAATGTGACATTATAATCCTTAAATTTGTCTCTGACTCTCTCTGTGTATGACTGTCTTTATCTTTCTTTGTGTTTGTTTGTGTGTGCAAGTATGTGTGTATATGTGTGTCTGTGTATGTGTGTCTTGGGGTGGGGGACTGTCTGTCTCTTTCTCTAGTAGAATGATATATTGAAGTAATTTAATCTATCTCTCATCTCAATAATTAAAATATTTTATTCTTAAAAGTATTTGTTTTATCAAAAATAGACTTTTATACTTGAGGGGCCAGGGTTGGG